>NC_044033.1:36570132-37257499 GCF_901765095.1 Microcaecilia unicolor | reverse complement strand
AAAACAGCCTCTCCTCTCTATCAGAGCTTGGCAGGAAAAGAAAGAAAGAAAGAAAGAAAGAAAGAAAGAAAGAAAGAAAGAAAGAAAGAAAGAAAGAAAGAAAGAAGGTTACACAGGGCAAATTAATTAATTAAGCAATAAGCATTAAATTAAAGAGAATATCAGGTATCTCACCTATAGCCAGAAAGTTGAGAAGTTTGGAATTTAAAGGTCAGAATTTACTTTACTGTGCAAGAGTTAGGTTCAGGGGTCCAGTACCTGGAAATTTACAAACACAATTGGTTTGTCTCCCCTTCAGAGGCAACACCCACTTCCTACTGTGTAGTGATCTCCTCACAAAGTGTCAGCTAACTACTGTTGTTAAGGCAATTCTCTAGATGGGGACCAGAATTGGTACAGTCTAATCAAAGAATCCACTGCTTATTTCTATGATAAGCATAATAAAATATATTGAACTTTTCTGGGATCTTGCCAGGTATTTGTGTCCTGGATTGGCCACTGTTGGAAACAGGATACTGGGCTTGATGGACCTTTGGTTTGTTCCAGTGTGGCAATACTTATGTACTTATGCACTTATGTGGTATCTTGTCAGCATGTATAGTTATACATGTTGATTTAGCAACAGAGTGTTATAAGCATGATTATCCTCATGTACAGCATTCTTTACATATGGAAAATGCTTTAAAAACTTTCATTATAGTTCTAAACCACTGTCAATGCCTGTTTGAATAGTATGACAAGTATATTACATTTGGTTAAATGGTATTTTTTTTTAACTGTGTAATGACTACAGACAAATAGGTTGTATATCTCTACATGTGGTAGAGACATACAACTAAAAATAGATTTTATTGCATAGTTAAATATTCATGTAGACTGTTCCTTTTTGTCATGCATGGGGAAAGGGATGTGTATAAACCTTTATTGAAGTAAGATACCAAAAAATGGGAACAAAAAAACACATATTAAAATAAATGAGTATAATACAAGGGTTAAATGAAAAGTAATGCCTCCATCTCTTTAACTTTTATTTAAATGAAGAAATTGTAATGAATTTTAAAAATTAAAATAATGCATGAAACTTGCTCTTTATTACATGGACTTACTTTTCTACATAGTTGCCACCATTCACTTCACATTTTTGCCAACGATGGAGAAGTTTTTGAAAGCTAAGGTGGCAGTAAGGTCTCAGGCCGAAAATGGACGTGCGCTGATTTTAACTTTGCCGCATGTCCATTTTCAGCCACAAAAAAAAATGCCTTTTTTTCCGGGGGCACTGAAAAAATGATCTGAGCGCATCCAAAACACGCGCCTACACCAGCATAGGCCACTTTTAGGCACGCCTTAGCAAAAGGACCCTTAACCCTTATAAATGTAAAAAATAAAAAGAATAAGAAAAAAAACTCTCTAAATCATATTCAGCACTTTTCCAATATTTTTCTTTCTTAAAAATATAGGGGATTTTTTTGAGTCATGCGATAATAAATCTGATATTTGATGGCATGTTTGCTACTGTTAAACTGGTTAATGACCTTTTCTATATATATTTTAAGAACATTTTCTGAAAGATTTTTTTTAATTACTGGGTATGATTTAGAGAGTTTTGAAACCATTATTTGCCATATAAATTTAGGAAGTCACCATTTATCTTCTAGTGTGAGCAACAAGAAATATATGTTCCCTTTGGAATTCTGTAAGAAAATTGTGACCTGAATTTGGCAGTGTCAGAGACAGGATGCTGACATTGACAAACCTTTGGTCTTATCCAGTATTTCACTCTCTGGGGGCCTTTTACAAAGACGTGCTAGCAGTTTTAGTGCATGTTAATCATTAGCATGCGCTAAACATTAGATCTACCCATAGAAATATATGGGTGACAATGTTTAGTGCGTGCTTATTTTTAGCGCATGCTAAAAAAGCTAGCAAGCCTTTGTAAAAGGACCCCCTTGTATGCTATGTTCTATTGGTAAAACACTTTTACCTGAAAAAATGTCCTTGAATATTGCCCGCCCTATAATTTTATTTTATTAAAGTTCCTGCAAAAAATACTGCTTTTAAAGCTTTCAGAGTGTTTGAACAGACTTTAAAACCGTTTTCATTTTTTTAAATAATTTGCTGATGTGTGGTGTGTCATCCAACATACTTTATGTTCTCTGTAACCTTAGATAATTGATCAATTAGGCCTAACAAGAGGATTTAAGGGTAGTTTTCTCTCCATCCCTTGCTTTGCTCCTATGGTTTCATCAGTTTTGAAGAGTAATCAACTAGAATTTGGGTAATTGCTTTCTTTGTAGATTTACAGTCTTTCCCTCAGCAGATAAACTGGTTTCTCTACCTTCAACAGGGGAACCTGCAGCTGAAAGATTGTAAGACTGAAATCCCTCACACCCACCAGGCTGACTGATCCAAGATTGGGGGAAGGAACTTCATGTATGCCCCCTCACTGAGGCAAAACAGTTACTAATATTTATTTGTATAATTGGCATATAGTAACAGGCTCATTTTCGAAAGAGAAGGATGTCCATCTTTCGACATAAATAGGAAGATGGATGTCCTTCCTCCCAGAGACGCTCAAATCGGTATAATCGAAACCCGATTTTGGATGTCTCCAACTGTAGTCCATCGCAAGGATGTCCACATTTCAAAGGGATGTGTCAGAGGTGTAGTGAAGGCGGGACTTGGGTATGCCTAACACTTTTTTTTTTGTTACATTTGTACCCCGCGCTTTCCCACTCATGGCAGGCTCAGTGCGGCTTACATGGGGCAATGGAGGGTTAAGTGACTTGCCCAGAGTCACAAGGAGCTGCCTGTGCCTGAAGTGGGAATCAAACTCAGTTCCTCAGTTTCCCAGGACCAAAGTCCACCACCCTAACCACTAGGCCACTCCTCCACTCCACTTGGATGTCTTTGACCCATAATCGAAAAAAGCAAGGACGTCCATGACGAACACTTGGACGTTTTCACCTGGATGTGTTTTTTTTAATGAATAAGGCACAAAAAGGTGCCCGAAATGACCAGATGACCACCAGAGGCAATTGAAGATGACCTCCCATTACTCCCCCAGTGGTCACTAACCCCCTCCCACCCTCAAAAAATATCTTTAAAAATATTTCGTGCCAGCCTCAAATGTCATACTCAGGTAGATGGCACCCTCATCCTCCCTGTCTCATCTGCTCGCAACCTAGGAGTTATCTTTGATTCTTCCCTCTCCTTCTCCACTCATATGCTTACTTTATTTATTTTTTGTCTATTAGATTGTAAGCTCTTTGAGCAGGGACTGTCTTTCTTCTATGTTTGTGCAGCGCTGCGTATGCCTTGTAGCGCTATAGAAATGCTAAATACAGTGGTGGAAATAAGTATTTGATCCCTTGCTGATTTTGTAAGTTTGCCCACTGACAAAGACATGAGCAGCCCATAATTGAAGGGTAGGTTATTGGTAACAGTGAGAGATAGCACATCACAAATTAAATCCGGAAAATGACATTGTGGAAAGTATATGAATTTATTTGCATTCTGCAGAGGGAAATAAGTATTTAATCCCTCTGGCAAACAAGACCTAATACTTGGTGGCAAAACCCTTGTTGGCAAGCACAGCGGTCAGACGTCTTCTGTAGTTGATGATGAGGTTTGCACACATGTCAGGAGGAATTTTGGTCCACTCCTCTTTGCAGATCATCTCTAAATCATTAAGAGTTCTGGGCTGTCGCTTGGCAACTCGCAGCTTCAGCTCCCTCCATAAGTTTTCAATGGGATTAAGGTCTGGTGACTGGCTAGGCCACTCCATGACCCTAATGTGCTTCTTCCTGAGCCACTCCTTTGTTGCCTTGGCTGTATGTTTTGGGTCATTGTCGTGCTGGAAGACCCAGCCACGACCCATTTTTAAGGCCCTGGCGGAGGGAAGGAGGTTGTCACTCAGAATTGTACGGTACATGGCCCCATCCATTCTCCCATTGATGCGGTGAAGTAGTCCTGTGCCCTTAGCAGAGAAACACCCCCAAAACATAACATTTCCACCTCCATGCTTGACAGTGGGGACGGTGTTCTTTGGGTCATAGGCAGCATTTCTCTTCCTCCAAACACGGCGAGTTGAGTTCATGCCAAAGAGCTCAATTTTTGTCTCATCTGACCACAGCACCTTCTCCCAATCACTCTCGGCATCATCCAGGTGTTCACTGGCAAACTTCAGACGGGCCGTCACATGTGCCTTCCGGAGCAGGGGGACCTTGCGGGCACTGCAGGATTGCAATCCGTTATGTCGTAATGTGTTACCAATGGTTTTCGTGGTGACAGTGGTCCCAGCTGCCTTGAGATCATTGACAAGTTCCCCCCTTGTAGTTGTAGGCTGATTTCTAACCTTCCTCATGATCAAGGATACCCCACGAGGTGAGATTTTGCGTGGAGCCCCAGATCTTTGTCGATTGACAGTCATTTTGTACTTCTTCCATTTTCTTACTATGGCACCAACAGTTGTCTCCTTCTCGCCCAGCGTCTTACTGATGGTTTTGTAGCCCATTCCAGCCTTGTGCAGGTGTATGATCTTGTCCCTGACATCCTTAGACAGCTCCTTGCTCTTGGCCATTTTGTAGAGGTTAGAGTCTGACTGATTCACTGAGTCTGTGGACAGGTGTCTTTCATACAGGTGACCATTGCCGACAGCTGTCTGTCATGCAGGTAACGAGTTGATTTGGAGCATCTACCTGGTCTGTAGGGGCCAGATCTCTTACTGGTTGGTGGGGGATCAAATACTTATTTCCCTCTGCAGAATGCAAATAAATTCATATACTTTCCACAATGTGATTTTCCGGATTTAATTTGTGATGTGCTATCTCTCACTGTTACCAATAACCTACCCTTCAATTATGGGCTGCTCATGTCTTTGTCAGTGGGCAAACTTACAAAATCAGCAAGGGATCAAATACTTATTTCCACCACTTGTAGTAGTAGTAGTAGTAGTAGTAATATCCAGCAGACGGCCAAAACCTGTCGCTTCTTTCTCTTTAACATCAACAAAATTCGCCCTCTCCTCTCAGAGCACACCACACGCACCCTCATCCACACTGTTATTACTTCTCGCCTAGATTACTGCAACCTGCTCCTCACGGCCTCCCACTTAGCCATCTATCCCCCCTTCAATCTGTTCAGAATTCCGCGGCACGTCCTATTTTCTGCCAGAGCCGATATGCTCACATCAGCCCTCTCCTGAAGTCACTTCACTGGCTTCCGATCTGTTACTGCATACAATTCAAGCTTCTCCTACTAACCTACAAATGCTCTCACTCTGCTGCCCCTCCTTACCTCTCCATCCTCATCTCCCCCTACATTCCTACCCGGAACCTCCGCTCACTGGACAAATCCCTCCTTTCTGCTCCCTTCTCCACCTCCGCTAACTCCAGACTCCGCCCTTTCTGCCTCGCTTCACCCTTTGCCTGGAATAGATTGCCTGAACTGATACGTCAGGCCCCATCCCTACTCATCTTCAAATCCTTGCTCAAAGCCCATCTTTTCGACTCTGCTTTTGGCACTTAACTTTACCATTACTCCTCTATTCAATACCACCACCAATCTGTCTGTATTATGCATTTGCATACCTCAATTGTCTTTAGCTGTTTAGATCTATTAGTCTGTCCCTATGAACTATTGTGTAATCAGATGTACTATGCTGTCCTAATTTGATTGTCTCTGTTGTTATGTCCTTTAGATTGTAAGCTCTTTTGAGCAGGGACTGTCTCTCTCTTCATGTTTGACTGTACAGCTCTGCGTAAGTCTGGTAGTGGTTTAGAAATGTTTAGTAGTAGTAGTAGTAAGGCTGCTCCATTAACATGGCTGCTCACCAATATTGGTGCATTTTGACTTTAATTCCTAAGGCCTAGGCTTTTGTCCATAAAAGGATTCCATTCTAAGGGCCCCTTTTACAAAGGTGTGCTAGCATATTTAGAGTGCACTAAAAATTAGTGTGCGCTAACCGTGTGGATGCCCATAGGAATATTATGGGCGTCTATATGGTTAGTGTGCACTAAAAACGCTAGTGCAACTTTGTAAAAGACCCCCTACAAATTCACTCCAAGAATGAGCAACTGACATTATGAATCACTTCATGAAGCTCTGTGTAACAATGCTAAAATAGAAGGAAATTTGAATCCTTTAAAAGGTTTGGCACACACCAACGAATGCAGTAGGCAACACAATAGCACTGTGCTCTGGCCCATTACAGTCTTTATGAAGCTAACCCATGGTGCGTTAAGTGTTAAGTATTTATGAACCAGCTGATTTGTTGATTTTGGCGTCCTAATGCCTAGTCATTCATATGAGCTGAATTACATTTTCTTTGTAAAAATCTGGAATTGTATTCATTTGTCATCTACTATGTTACTATATGTATGTAATACTCACATTTATTAGCATCTCTGAGATAAGTCAATCTTCTGAAAATGTATATGGCAAGTCTTTGTAGGTTCTTGTCCACATCTCAAAATGAAATCTTTCAAATAAAGGAGTCCTTTTACTAAGGTGCACTGAAAATGGCTTGCGGTAGTGTAGGCATGGGTTTTAGACAAGCGCCGATCCATTTTTTTAGTGTGCCTGTAAAAAAGGCCTTTTTTTGCCAAAAATGGATGTGCGGCAAAATAAAAATTGTCATGTGTTCATTTTGGGTCTGAGACCTTACCGCCAGCCATTGACCTACCGCCAGTAATGACCTACGCGCGTCAAATGCCACTTGGCGCGTGCCCGAAAATAAAAAATATTTTTCAGATGCACAACAAAAATGAAATTACCGCAAAAGTCACGCAGTAACTCCATTTTGGCGTGTGTTGGGCGCACATAGACGCTTACGCGGCTTAGTAAAAAGGCCCCAAAAATTATACCAACAACACCTGAGGAAAATGTGGGGGGAGCAAAGATACCAATCTCATCTAATTCCTATTCTCCTAAATATGGATCAACCTCCCCAAAAAAATATTTGGATTTGTTATTGCCCCTTTCCTCTTGAATTGTGATTTTAATTATCATGAAATTAACCTCTTTTTAACAATAGCATTAGTATAGTATGTGGCAAATTTAAAAACAGTTTCCATTTGCATTTTTCCCCCTGGAATTTTTTTCTCTCTTCCAGCAGTTGCAGGAATTCAAATCTACCTTGTAGGCTGTTTGTACCTTTTTGCTATATTTTGTCCAATCCATAGATTTATAAGGGTATAAGAAAGGGAACCATTGCAATTTTAAAGTTATTTCTCTCTAATTTAAATGCAGTAAAGGCATTCAAGTTAATTGCATTATTATTATTTCAAATTAATATGACTGGCATTAAAATAAATAGCTAATAGATATATGGTGGTGCCCCAAGCTGCAGGCACTCGGGGATTTAAAAAAAATGAAATATAAGTGTAAAATTAGTGAAAATGAAAAAATGCTAAATAAATCTTCAAAGAAAATATATATTTAGCTCTCATTTATTCTTTTTGTTGACCTAGAGCAAATCTCTGCATTTTCGTAGAGAACCCTTTTATGCAACTTCAATCTTAACTAAAGCCCAGGCTATGCTTTTTTTCACTAAATGGTTCATTATAAGCAATTCAGTTTGTCAGCCATCATTTGGAGTAAGAATGGGCATTGAATGAGGTTGTTTAATGCATAGGAGCCACAGAGTGTGCATCTGTCTTCCCAGACAACTGTAATCCTTCATGGTTCACTGGTTCTACCTTTATGAGTCCTTTTGATTGATAATTGCGAAAATAAATCTTTGAAGAACTTAGCTTAAATGTAAAAAAAAAAATACATTAAGATTCTAAAAGCTGCTTACTAGTGAACTGCACCATTTCAATTCAAAGAAATATAAATTATTTTTGTTAGACTAGATTGGATCTAGTCCTAGATTTTTTTTTAACTTTGTATATTGACAATGGCACCTCTACTTTTTCACTGTTAGGGTCTGCAGTGCAAATAGTGTCTATTTGAGATACAGCATGATCTGAACCTGGCAGCTAAAGTAACCTACAGCAAAAGGAATTCACCAGACTCTGAAAGTAATTGCTATTATTTCCACTGAATATTTAGCATTTAAATTGCACAAGATATGAGCTGTCTGTATCACCAGAATTCAGGTCATGCTGTTGAAAACAATGTTATGGTTTACACTCCAGAGTTTCATTGCCAATAAAGAAATACATGCAGTGAACCTTCTGTGGTTTACACTAGCAGTAAAGTGAAAGTATTAGTTAATTTTACTGTAATATCAGGATCATGTCAATAAGCACTGTAAATGAAGGTCCAGATTCTTCTGAAGCAAGAAAGGTTACTTTGGCTATTTTTCAAAATAGAATCCCCCTTCTCGTCTAATTATTTGCATTGGTAGAATAACAGGCTCTTTTACTAAAGGGTTGCGCGTGGCTACACATAACTACCGCCTGCCCACCGCAGCTGAGGTGGTAGTTCCGCCCCAGCACATGGCATTTCTGACTGTCACGATCCCAGGCTTTGAAGAAACAGACACGAACTCTGGAACAATGTGCGCCCTTGGCCTACTGTCGTCGAGCGGCAGCAGGAGGCAAAACCCCCCAAGCAGGACTGGACAGGATACACTTGGCTTGGCTAGAATCAGATTCAAGAACGAACTTGGCTTGGCTGGAACCAAATGCTGGAATAGACTTGGCTTGGCTGGACTGGAACCAGATCCTGGAACAAGATTGGCAGGATTCAGGATACTCAGGCAGGATTCAGGATTTACAAACAAGCTTGACAGGAACAGGTCTCAGGATACTCAGGCAGGAGTCAGGATTTACAAACAAGCTTGGCAGGAACAGAAGCTAAGAGCACACAGAGCGGAGAGAAGCAGGAAGAGGATTGGAGCTGAAGACAAACAGGGCAGATACAAGCAAGATACAAGGCTGAGCCACACAGACAAGCAACGGAACTATGGCTGAAGCTAAAGTAGTGGGAACTAACAAGGCTGACTAGGCAGAACCAGTGCATCTTTTCTAGCAAAAAAGGTGCCGTACTCAAATGCTAGGCCACCCTTCAAGGGTGGGGTGAATCATCACTGAGGGATCCACCCCACAATAGCCAGGCCCCCTGCAACCAGTCACAGAACCTATGACAAGGCAGAATTGGTGTGTAGAGCCTGAGCTCTTTCATTAAAACTTGAGGTCCTTGGGTCAATTTTAGCAGACAATGGAAAAGGTGCTGGTACTCAGTACTCCCAAGTGCAGACTGGGTTATTCTGGACATCTGCAAGCTGTGCCCACAAGTAGAGGTGTTATAGTCTAGGTGACCATGCTAGAATCTTGTATGCTGTCATGTTTCAATTTGCTAGTCCCTAACCCAAACTTCCACCTCTGGATGAGGAAAGTGGTTAAGATTCCTCATGAGGCAGCATCTGTTGCAGTAGCCATGACTCCCATCTCTTATCAGTAGGTGGTATCTTCTCTTTCTTCACTGCACTTTTTCCAGGTCTCACTTCAGTTGGGCAGCAAGGAGAACAGGGAGAAAGAGCAAAAAAATAAGGATGAATAGGATTTTTTTCCCCCACAAATTTAGTAATAATCCTAATAATATGCATGGGACAATACTTAATAGGTGCTAAATTAAAATAATTAACTCCTAAAACACAATGAAAATAAGTCCTCAGTTGCAAAAAAAAACAAATAAAAAACAAGCTATGAAGCTGTACTGTTAATCTCATAAAATGTTGTTGCAATTGTAGACGGTGAGCCTGGTTGCAGATGAGCCTGCAACAGTCATGCAGTTCCCTGTGATAGCTGATAAGGAGACGTTCCTGATGTTGCAAATTATGCGGAGAAGGAGTTGCAGAGGAGAGGGGGCTGCTGGAGAGGTAATAAGAATTTGCACTGCCATCAGAAAAAAAAGGGAGAAAGATACAGACTGCGCCGGGAGGGGAGGGGCAAGCGGTGGCAGCAGAAAGAGAAGAGCCAGAGATGTGGGGGAGGAGGGAGAAAGAGGTGAAGAACGAGCGTTGAGGGAGGGGTGGCAACGGCAGCAGAAAGAGAAGAGCAAGAGATTCAGGAAAGGAGGCGGCGATGGAGAGAGAAAGAGGAGAAGAGACAGAGATGCAAGGTGGAGGGGCAGCTGCAGCAGCGGTGGGAGAAACAGGAGTAAGAGATGCGGGGGAAAGAGGGGGCATGCAGCAGAAAGAGAAGAGCCAGAGATGTGGGGGAGGAGGGGGAAATGGTGGGAGAAAGAGGTGAAGAACGAGCGATGAGGGAGGGGTGGCAACGGCAGCAGAAAGAGAAGAGCAAGAGATTCAGGAAAGGAGGCGGCGGTGGTATAATTCTCTGTTATCATTTCCTGTCACTAAAACAAGAAACTATAAACTTACATCTAAATCGACATAGGAAATAAACAAAAGGTTTAATTTAAAACACCATCCTGTACTTGTAGGTGCAGCTGTACAGTCGTTTGTCACACATGTCAAAGAAAGAAAGTTAAAAACAGTGCAGTGGAAGCCCCCCCCCCCCCCCCCCCCCCCACACACACACACACACATCCCTTCTCTCTCATTCTCTTGCTGCAGTCAAGGGAAGAGGAAAAAAGGACTTCTCAAATCTGTTCCAATTTAAATGTTAGTCAAGCAGGAACAAATGGCAGCATACACTCCATCAGCAGATTTAAAACAAGAGAGAAAGGTCACGAATTAGACAATACTATAACAAATAAAACTGCATCAAATTAGTACCTTGGCTCAGTAAATAAATGCAAAATAAAAAAAAACAAATACAAGTTGCATGATCCCAATTATTGAAGCTTAAATGACAAGAGAGGTAGAAGACCTTTTTCTTTTCAAGCAATTCCCTGTTAGATCAATCTCTGCAATTTTACAAATCTCTCTGGCACTTATCATCACTAGAAACAAAACAAAGCCCTTATTTGTGAAAGACAAGCTGATTCAACGAACAATACACAATTTTTAGAACTCAGGTTACCATACCACCCCCCCCCCCCCCCCCAACACACACAAATACAATATTCTATATATTTGAGATTCTAGGATTCAATCCTATGCTACTACAATAGAAACAGGGGTTTCATTAGACAGAAACAAAGCATTCAACAACCGATTCATGCCTACCTGTGTGGGATTTTGTGTTAATTCAAATTCACTGTCATTTTTTTTTGTTTGGTCCCACCACTGTAGCACCAGACAGAACAGTACTGACTAGCTTGACTACATCCTCATAAGCAAGAGGCGCGCTTGGTGCCGACAAGGGTGGGAGTGAAGTTTCCCCTGGGTAGGGTTACCATTTTTTGTCCTCATAAAAAGAGGGCACTTGCCCCGCCCCTTTCACGCCCCCACCCTGCCCCTTTCACGCACTCACCCCGCCTCTGACGCATATTCCCCTCCCCCGGTCACCCCCTCCTCCCCCCATCACCTTCCCTCCCCTGTCATCTCCACTCCCCCCTGTCACCTCCCCTCCCCTTACTCTACTATCCCTGGTGGTCTAGAGGTACCTCTTCGGGGCAGGAAAGAGCCCCCTCTTTCCTGCCCGGAGTGCTGCTGCCAGCTGCCTTGCATCCTGTGGTGAGTCCAGCTCTCGGCGTTTCAAAATGGCCGCCGAGAGTTGAAGTCTCGCGAGGCTGCTTCAACTCTCGGCGGCCATTTTGAAACGCCGAAAGCCGGACTCACAGTATGCAGGGCAGCTAGCAGCAGCGTTCCGGGCAGGAAAGAGAGGGCTCTTTCCTGCCCCAAAGACGAAGAGGTACCTCTAGACCACCAGGGATAGTAGAGTAAGGGGAGGGGAGGGAGGGGAGTCCCGCCCCCGCCAGCCAGCCCGTTTGTCCAGAAATCCGGACAAACGGGCAGGCTGGCCAAATCCGTCCGGACTCCCGGACATGTCCTCAAAAAGAGGACATGTCCGGGTAAATCCGGACGTATGGTAACCCTTCCCCTGGGGAAATGACATAGGGCCCTGTTTACTAAGACGCGCTAGTGTTTTTAGCGCATACATAAAATTAGCGCACACTAACTGTGTAGGCGTCCATAGGAATATTGTGGGTGCCTACACAGTTAGCGAGCGCTAATGGTTAGCGCGCGCTAAAAGCACTAATGCGCCTCTAGCGCGGCTTAGTAAATGGGGCACTTAGTAAGCTGTTAGATTTTATCTTCCAGCTTTCTATAGGTGGTCAGTGACTCAGCTGTTTAGGGAGGCTAACATGGGCGGGGTTAGACAAAACAGAGCAAATTAAAATGCTTAGTATGGGGGGCAATACCTATGTTTGCAGAAAAGGAACTGGGGGGACATTTGAACACAAATAGAAAAGAAAAGGTTTCAAGTACACCAAACAGCCAAGATAAGCCAAAAAGCACAAAATGGACTTCCAGGAACAGGACAAAGGGAAATCCTCTATTGCAAAGACCCGACACAGGCCCTGTTTTGGCAACCAAGCGCCTGCATCAGGAGTCTATTAAAATACAATACAAAAATCATGATTATACAGTAAGACACAACAAAATTTGCATATAAAAACATATGCATAAAGATAGAAATAAATAAATAATGACAATAAATAAAATATATGACCAGATCATTGTAAGAGATGCAATGAATCCTCAATAATTATAGGTATCCAAATTGAACATAGATATTGGTATAAAACCATAAATAAGCAAAAACACTAGCAGGCAAACTGTCATAAAATTCTGTTCAGTCAATATGAATTACTTCCTAGATTACCGCAAAAAAAAAAAAATCCTATATTGATAGATAACAATGACACCACTGTAGGAGGTGCAACTAAAGAGAGAATATGTTTTTAAGTCAAAAGATATATGGGAAGCCAAGCTAAGATAGCATAAAAATAACATTATAGGAGTCTATAAACCATGAATAGAAAGTTATATCACCATTTGAAGTGTTGTGCTAGACAATCATTTAAATAGAGGTCAAGTATCGCTGTACTGTCAACATGCAAAACATGTTACACTGTGCTTACAGTGTGCCCATTTGTGCTAGAAAAAAAATGTTTCCTCCAGAGAAACATAAATGAGTCTATTTCCAACGTGAAAAAAATGTTAAAAGTTCTCCAAAGTGACAATTGGCCTCATAACCAGAAGTGTATTAAGTGCCAATATCCACTGTGCTTGCAACCTTCAAAAGTGTGTCACTCTGCTTTTATTGTGTCTTACTGTATATATAATCATGATTTTTGTATTGTATTTTAATAGACCCCTGACACAGGCGCTTGGTTGCCGAAATATGGCCCGTGTTGGGTTAGTGCAATAAAGGATTTCCCTTTGTATTGTTTCTAGAAGTCCATTTTGTGCTTTTTGGCTTATCTTTATTTATTTATTTATTTATTTGTTTCATTTGTACCCCACATTTTCCCACCCATTTGCAGGCTCAATGTGGCTTACATAGTACAGTAAAGGCATTTGCCAAGTCCGGTAGAGGAACAAATACAGGGTGATGTTGTGGTCAAATAAGGAAGGTATGTTTCAGGCACATTAGGGTCGAAAGTAGGGAAGGTGTGTCCAATATGATCTTTGGTTTTGCTGTGTTGCAGAGTTTAGGTCTTTATGTTGGGTCGGTAAGGTACACCTTTTTGAACAGGTTGGTTTTTAGTGATTTCCTAAAGTTTAGATGGTTGCAGATTGTTTTCACAGCTTTTGGCAGTGCGTTCCATAGTTGTGTGCTTATATAGGAGAAGCTAGATGCATAGGTTGCTTTGTATTTGAGTCCTTTGCAGTTTGGGTAGTGGAGGTTTAGGTATGTTCGTGATGATCCAGTTCTGTTTCTGGTTGGTAGATCTATGAGGTCTGTCATGTATCCTGAGACTTCACCGTAGATAATCTTGTGGACCAGGGTGCAGATATTGAAGGTGATACGTTCTTTGATTGGTATCCAGTGCAGTTTTTCTCAGAGGGATTCGGAACGTTCAAATCGTGATTTACTGAATATCAGCCTGGTTGCTGTGTTTTGGAGTTTCTTTGTGAGTTGTTCTTTACATCCCGCATAGATTCCATTGCAGTAGTCTGCATGCCTTAGTACTATTGATTGTATTAGGTTACGGAATATTTCTCTCGGGAAGAAAGGTTTGACACGTTTAAGTTTCCACATTGAGTGGAGCATTTTCATTGTGGTGGAGTTTACTTGGCTCTCAAGTGTAAGATTGCGGTCAATTGTAACGCAGAGTATTTTTAAGCTATTATTTTATTTTTTAATTTTTGTTACATTTGTACCCCAGGTTTTCCCACTCATGGCAGGCTCAATGCGGCTTACATGGGGCAATGGAGGGTTAAGTGACTTGCCCAGAGTCACAAGGAGCTGCCTGTGCCTGAAGTGGGAATCAAACTCAGTTCCTCAGTTCCCCAGGACCAAAGTCCACCACCCTAACCACTAGGCCACTCCTCCATTATCTGAAATGGGGAGGGTGTGGTCTGAGGTGTTTATGGTTGTGGGTTTGTAGTTATTGTGTTGGGTTGAGAGGATGAGGCAGTGTGCTTTTTCAGTGTTCAGTTTCTGTTGAAATGAATTTGCCCATGAATCCACGGCGTTCAGGCCGAGCTTGATTTCATTGGTGATTTCTGTCAGGTCGTGTCTGAAGGGGATGTAAATTGTGACATTGTCTGCATAGATGAACGGATTGAGGACTTGTTTGGATAAGGACTTGGCCAGTGGGATCATCATTATGTTGAAGAGTATTGGTGATAATGGTGAGCCTTGAGGTACTCCGCAGTCTACTTTCCATGGTGGTGATATGGAAAAATTATGTTCTTACCTGATCATTTTCATTTCTTTACTCCTCACAATGTAACCATAATCGAGTTGTAACAAATTGTACTTCCATCAATACAATGTATTGTAAGCCACACTGAACCCGCAAATAGGTGGGAAAATGTGGGATACAAATGCAATAAATAGATAAATAAATAAATAAATACCAGATCAGCCCAGACTAATGGGTTATGTCCATCTACCAGCGGAAGGAGGCAGAGAAAATAGTTCCAAGTAAACCGCCCCTTAAGGGTATCGTGCAGCCTGGAATGTTAAGTATTTCAAACAGCAATGGTGCTCTGAAGTCTAGAAGAAAACACAGTTAATAACAAACAGGCAAACTCTTGGAGCCAATATGCAGAACCTCACTGTTCCTGCTTGGCCAAAGGCAACTGCAACCTCCCCTCACAGTAAAGTAAGCGGGAGGGAATTGTCCATACTGAGCTTGCTCAAGCACATAGAGATCTACCCCTGAATCCGGGGAAAGAACTCCGTGATGCCAAGTAACAGGAGTCATACAGAGATGGCACAACAACAAGTGGCAGGAGATTGAATAGAGAAGATGAAGTAGGCAGTGCTGTAGGACATCCCAGCATTTTGAAGCGTTGTGGAACAGCCAGGGATACCTAAAGGAAACATCACTCTGACAGACTTTAGCCAGGGAGGGCATCTGGACTGGTCTGGTATGATTAAAGGAAAGAAAATTATCAGGTAAGAACATAATTTTTCCTTCCTTGTCATCTATACCAGATGTGATTCATGTGAATCCTGATTGTGATTCATGTAGTATTGAGAACTTGTCCATGTAGTCAGTGAGCTGTTTGGTCACCAGGCTCTTGGACATTTGAACACAATAAGGAAGGAATCCCTCACTGTATAAAGAATAAAATTACAGAACACATAGACAAACATGGTTTAATGGGACACAGTCAACATGGGTTCAGCAAAGGGAAGTCTTGCCTCACCAATTTGCTTCATTTCTTTGAAGGTGTAAATAAATATGTGGATAAAGGTGAGCCAGTTGATACAAATGTCATAATAACAACAATAATAATAATAATAATAATAATAAATATATTTAGATTTCCAGAAAGCTTTTGACAGAGTTCCTCATGAAAGACTACTGAGAGAATTAAAAAGCCGTGGAATAGGAGGCAATGTCCTTCTGTGGATTAGGAATTAGTTATTGACAGAAAACAGAGGGTAGGCTTAAATGGTCATTTTTGTCAATGGAGGAGGACAAAAAGTGGAGTGCCACATGGATCTATACTGGGAAATTGCAGGAAGACCTTAGGAAACTGGAAGACTGGGAATCCAAATGGCAGATGAAATTGAATGTGGACAAATGCAAAGTGATGCACGTTGGGAAGAATAATCTGAATTATAGTTACCTGATGCTAGGGTCTGCCTTAGGAGTGAGCACTCAAGAAAAGATCTAGATGTCATTGTAGACAATACGCTGAAATCTTCTGATCAGTGTACTGCAGCGGTCAAAAAAGGAAACAGGATGCTAGGAATAATTAGGGAAAGGATGCAAAATTAAGACCAAGAATATTATAATGCGTCTCTATCACTCCATGGTGCAACCTCACCTTGAATAGTGCATTCAATTCTGGTCATTGTATCTCAAAAAAGATATAGCAGAATTAGAACAGGTTCAAAAAAGAGTGACAAAATGATAAAAGGGATGGAACTCCTCCCATTTGAGAAAAGGCTAAAGAGGTTAGGGTTCTTCAGCTTGGGAAAGAGATGGCTGAGTGGGGATATGATCGAGGTCTTTAAAATTCTGACTCATGTAGAACGGGTAGAAGTGAATCAATTTTTCACTCTTTCAAAAAGGAAAAAGACTAGTATGCTCATTTTCGAAAGAGAAGGATGCCCATATCAGTATAATCGAAAGCCGATTTTGGGCGTCCCCAACTGCTTTCCGTCGCAGGGATGACCAAAGTTCACGGGGGCGTGTCGGATGCGTAGCAAAGGCGGGACTTGGGCATGCCTAACACATGGACATCCTTGATCCATAAAGGAAAAAAAAATGGTGTCTCTGACAAGCACTTGGACGACTTCACCTAGTCCTGTTTTTCTTATGACCAAGGCACAAAAAGGTGCCCGAACTGACCAGATGACCACCGGAGAGAATCAGGAATGACCTCCCCTTACTCCCCCAGTGGTCACTAACCCCCTCCAACCCTCAAAAAATATCTTTAAAAATATTTTGTGCAAGCCTCTATGCCAGCCTCAAATGTCATACCCAGCTACCTGATAGCAGTATACAGGTCCCTGGAACAGTTCTAGTGGGTGAAGTGCACTTCAGGCAGGCGGACCCAGGCCCATCCCCCCTGTTACACTTCTGGTGGTAAATATGAGCCCTCCAAAACCCACCAGAAACCCACTGTACCCACATCTAGGTGCCCTCCCTTCACCCGTAAGGGCTATGGTAGTGGTGTACAGTTGTGGGTAGTGGGTTTGGGGAAGGGTTTGGGGGGGCTCAGCACACAAGGTAAGGGAGCTTTGTACCAGGGAGCAATTTCTAAAGTCCACTGTAGTGCCCCCTAGGGTGCCCGGTTGGTGTCCTGGCATGTCAGGGGGACCAGTGCACTACGAATGCTGGCTCCTCCCATGACCAAAGGGCTTGCATTTGGTCATTTCTGAGATGGACATCCTTGGTTTCCATTATCGCCGAAAATCAGAAATGACCAAATCTAGGGATGACCATCTCTAAGGACGACCTAAATTTCAGGATTTAGGGTCCCCGACCGTATTATCGAAACGAAAGATGGACATCCATCTTGTTTCAATAATGGGGTTTCCCCGCCTCTGGATCGGGACATTTTGTGAGGATGTCCTCAGCAAAACTTGGGCGTCCCTTTTGATTATGCCCCTCCAAGTAACATTCAATGAAATTACATGGAAATACTTTTAAAACAGGAGGAAATATTTTTTCACTCAAAAAATAGTTAAGCTCTGGAACTCGCTGCTGGAGGATGTGGCAACAGCGGTTAGCATATCTGGGTTTAAAAAAGGTTTGGACAAATTCCTGGAGGAAAAGTCCATAGTCTCCTATTGAGATAGACATGGGGAAGCCACTGCTTGCCCTGGAATTGGAGGCCACATAGGTATTTAAACATCTCTATCATATCTCTGCTCTCTTTCACCTGCCTTCCAAAGTATACATATAGAGATCATTAAACCTGTCCCCATACACTTTACGATGAAGACTACTGACCATTTTAATAGTTGCCCTCTGGACCGACTCCATCCTGTTTATATATTTTTGAAGGTGCAATCTCCAGAATTTTACACAATATTCTAAACTAGTAAAAAAGGCCCGTTTCCGAAACCAATGAAACGGGCGCTAGCATGTGGCTTTTTGTGTGTGTGTGTGTGTGTGTGTGTGTGTGTGTGTGTGTGTGTGTATGTGTCACAGAGTTATTTTGTGTGTGTGTGTGTGTGTGTGTGTGAGTGAGTGTGTGAGGGTGCGGTGTGTGTGCAGGTTGTTGATGTGTGTCTTTTTTTGTTTTGTTTTGTTTTTTGCTTGGGGGTTGGGGGATGTGCTGTGCTGTCCTTGGTCGCTGTTTGGTGCTGGCTGGGTCGCGGGTAATCCTTCCAGCTGGGCCGCAGCTTGTCCTGTTCGCCCACGTCCCAGATGGTGACGGGCACGTTGTTTTCAGGCTCCTCTGACTCCATGTCAAGCGATCCCAAATATAGTCTGTGCTATAGGCCCTCTGGCACTCTTCAGTACTGGCATTAGGCATTTAAAAATTCCCCCCCTCCCCCCCGGTTTATTTTTGCACATACCCACAGCAGGAATATTCTTCTCTCGTTCCAGCGGTGGTTCTGTGCTCTCCGTGCTGCACAGATAATGAGCCATTCTGCTTGGGAATGCTCCTCCCTTATTGTCACATAGTTTCCTCTGATTGGTCCATCTTACATTGCCTAGTGTTGCCTGGGAACGGTGTTGTGATGGTCCTTTGTGTTTCAGAATGTTGAGGGTGTTTTTTCTGATTGGTCCGTCATGCGAGGGCGGGGCAGAGAGACATGGTCAGTGTTGTGGCTTCACCACCATGAATCCATGAACCCTTCAGGGACTGACTGAGTGACTTCAGAACGTTGTCTTCAGAACGTTGAGGGTGAGTTTTATTATAGTAGATGAGGCACAGGGGCATCATCATCTCTTTTTTCTTAGTGGCCATTCCTCTCCCTGTGCACCCAAGCATCCTTCTAGTTTTTGTCGTTGCTTTTTCTACCTCTTTCTTGCAAAAAAGTTCTTCACCCTCTAAATTACTGTTCCCTTGGGTTTTTTGCAGCCCAAATGCATGGCCCTGCATTTTTTGTCTCTAAATCTTAGCTATATTCAATTCAGGGTTATCCACTATTTCCAGTTTCACAAATTACTCAGTTATACATTAATTATTGAAACCTAGGTGTTTCTCAAACTATTTTAATCCTGTTTTTGTTTTTTCTTATGCTCCTAATAATATAAATATGTGTAGTGCCCAGTCCTATACATTACACCGGCTTAGCTCGGCACTCGGTGATAATGTTCACCTTGCATCACCGCACTACAACCTTCCCTACCACCTATTAGTAATCTTGACTTGCCCCTACGGGTAGGGAGGGTTGTAGTGCGATGATGCAAGGTGAACATTATCACCGAGTGCCAAGCTAAGCCGGTGTAATGTATAGGACTGAGCACTACGCATATTTATAAATATATTATTAAGAGCATAAGAAAAAATTTAAAAAAGGATTAAAATAATTTGAGAAACACCTAGGTTTCAACAATTAATGTAGACCTGATTAAATCTTAGCTGCCAAACTTTATTCTGCCATAAAATGTAAATACCATGAATCTTGCTTCATTCTACTTTTTTGCCTAATGGGGACGATTTTAAAGATAGCTAATGCTGTTGCATACTCCATGGATAATTTGAACACTTGTATTATACACAATTTAAGGGAAACTGAAAATCAGACAGTATATATTAGTGGCGTAGCTACGTGGGGCCACGGGGGCCTGGGCCCCCTCAAATTTCCTCTGAGCCCCTGGTTTTGCTGAAGCCTTGTCCAATGCCAGTTTCTGGCACCGCCATGTTGCCTGCCCTGCTCTTTCTTCCCTCTCACGTCCTGCACGCTTCAGTTTCACTAAAAGGATTATACAGGATGTGAGGGGGAAGAGAGAGCAGGGAAGGCAATGTGGCGGTGCCGGAGACTGGCACTGGAGAAGGCTTCAGCTGGCGGGGGTTGGGGACCATTGCCAGCCAAGGTATTTGCTGCAGCAGTGGGTGGGGAACAGCAGGGCGGCGGGGGGGGGGGGGAGTGGCAGGGCGGCAAGGTGGCAGGGGGCGGCAGACCAAAATTGCGCCCCCCCCCCACCTCAGGCTCTGGCCCCCTCCCACCGTTAGGTCTGCCTACACCCCTATACATTGAAAGAATCTGCATACTTTGCTCCTATTGGGCAGTGGAATGGTGGTAGCCTTCTATGTGGAAGAGGAGTCTAATGGTTAGTGTAGTGGGCTAAGAACCTGAGGAATTGGGTTTGATTCCCACTGCAGTTCTCTGTCACCGTGGGCAAGTGACTTAACCCTCTGTTGTCCTAAAAGCACCTAACCATTATACCTCCATGGAGGAAATCTAGACTACCCCAACTTGACGTTTCATGCTTTAGATTGTAAGCTCCTTTGAGCAAGGACTGTCCTTCTTTGTTAAACTGTACAGCGCTGCGTACCCCTAGTAGCGCTCTGGAAATGTTAAGTAGTAGTAGGTGCAAAAACTTACATTGTGAGGTCACTAGGAACAGAGATAGTACCTGTACATAGTAAAATGTAAACCGCTTTGGTTGTACCACACAAAGGCAGTGTTTCAAACATATGACCCTTTACCTTTTGACCCCATATACACTTGAAAACAGAATGTAGGCATGCTATTTTCTTATTCTACCTTTAAAACACCTACAAGAACACCTCTTTGTAATGTAGCTGAAAGTACATATACATATTATTTGCTGTATTGCAAGAGTATTATTTTCACTCAGGCCATTTTACTCAGGTAAATACCTATTTACAAAAATGACTGACATTTTTCCTCCCTATATACATTAAATATCAAGCACTATACTTTCAGAGTATCAGTATACATTTTAAAAATATCAGACTTTAATGATTTCCTAAATAGTCTCAAAACCATACTTTATTGTTCCGAATAAATGTAAAACATCATTTGACTATTAACAGTTAGAAAATGCTATTTCACTACCCCTTAAATACATGTGCATTAAGTACGTGGTAATTTTTTTTTCCTGGTATTTCCTATAAAAATAAACCCTTTTACCATCTGTTTATTTGAGTAATCTTTTGACTTGTACATTTATTTTGTCCTTCCATCTATTAAATGTAACCTTTTCTGTCTCATATCTAATGGATTTACATTATGTTAATAATGGTTGTGATGCATGGCAACAAAGAAAGCTAAACCTGATGAATAAAAAGAATAATGGAGGTAATTCTAGAAGGAGCAGACTACCGAGAGGCAGCAAGAACACACAGAAATGACACTATTCCAATCATTTATGTAAGCGACCTCTTATAGAATACTGACTAGTAGAAAAGTACATGTCATGTTTTGATGGCAAATATGTGCAAAAATATAGAGGTTGATATTCAAAGCAATTTAAACAGATAGGAGAGCCTCTGCCCGTTTAAATTGCTTAGCCACCAATTCAGCAGCACATAATTGGACAGTGCCACTGAATATTGACACTTAGTGGCCATGTTTGATGTGGGGAGCATAGGAGCCGGTTCTGTGGGTGCTTGAGCACCCCTAATATTGAGAGAATTCCTTGTATGTGCAGGGATGGGTTATTGCCATTGGGCTTAGCACCCCCTATAATTCTGAAAAGTTGGCTCCTATGGTGGGGAGGTGAAGGGTAGTGGAAGGGGTGGAGCCAGGGTGGAACTGGGATTTATGTGGACACCGGCTATATTCAGTGCCAGTGCTCTCATAGCTAATTGGGCAGATAGGACCATAATAAAAAGCAGTCCATATGTAGCGCCTCCTAGGCTTCAGCGCTGCTCAGTTTCCAAAGCGATAGCAGAATTCACTATCGGTCACAATGGTCGGGGTAGGATGGTTCACCCTGAGACCGAGCACACTTCCACCCTGCACTACAGCCTCTATATAATAAATAAAATAAATAAAAAATGTTTTAAACAGTGTTGATTTTTCAGAGTGCAGGTAGTACCTACTCACAGAAGTAAAGCAATGATTCTTCATGCTAATTTTGTTTCCCCAGATACACCCAATATATTATTACACAGTCCCCTTTTCTGTGTGACTGTGGTGAAGCACACAATCACTTATCTGTAGTTTCTCCTTGCTTGAACACAGACTTAACTTCCCTGAGTTGGGGCCTGGTTCCAGCAATGTCACCTCTTCTGTTCCTTGAACAAGTGAAGACTTCTAGCCTGACTATAGCAACAAAAAGGAGAAAAAAACCCTATCTCCCTACCTTTCTCACTTAAATAAACACTGTCTGGGTTTTTAACATTAAGAACTGTTATGGGCTTTCTAGGCAAACAAAAGAAAAATATAACTACAAATCAATTTCTATAGTTTCCCTAAGCTGAAAACTAGTCCCTAAATTAAAGAACAACATCAGTTAGATTCTTTTTCTTTTTTAATTTAGGCATACCAGCACAAATACTGTCTTTCACAATCCATTCACACAGGGTTCGTTTAGCTTCTCACACTGAAAAGGGGAACCCCTTGAGGGTGTGCCCTTACAGAAACACACTTACACCTTTTATAGGATTCTAGCTTCTACAGCCCTTAAGCCTGACTCACAGACTCCGCTGTTACCTAAAGAAATGTTTCTTTGGTAGATGATTCTTAGCCAATCTTCACAGAAACAATCTCTTACTGTAATCCCTACTGACAGCACAGAGTAAGACTCAAAGCAGATTCATCAGCCCTCACAAGCAGCATGCATGACAAACTCTTATCATTTAAAATGTTCACCACATTTTCCTCTTTCACACACAGCTCGATCCAGCTCAACTGTTTCTAGTCACTTCCCAAACTTTCCAACATAAACTTTCAAACACAATTTCTAACTTTTTTTCTCTCTCAGCAGAGCCTGTCTCACATATGCCTGACCTTTATCAGATTTTCAGTTCTTCTCCCAACTGTCACCCAAGCTGTTAACAACCAATCAGAATCATGCACTCAAAATATTCTTTTAATTTTTGCAGGCGTGGAACATAGAGGGCCCTGTTTACTAAGCAGTGTTATAGGCGCATTAACATTTTTAACGCACTTTAACCATGTATGCGCATTAACCATGTACGTGCCTACAATATCCCTATAGGCACCTACATGGTTAGTGCGTGTGGTAAGTGTATACAGGGCCCACAGTTTGTAGGCAATTTTTTTCAGTTTTGAATTCCCTTTTCTTCATAGACTTTCGTTATAAATTCAGTTTCTATCAGTTTACCACAGAAATTACCGAGAAATCTTTCACAAACCATTTACAAGCCCATATCAGATGTAAATTATTCTCATAGTATTTTTCCATTAAAAATAAAAACAGTAACACGTTTCACATTTTTCCCACAAAATTGTCTAAAATTCACCAAAACCCCTTGACGTCCACTTCAAAAATTAAATTAAAAACATTTTGTGTCACCAACCGACAGGTTTCTTTGACAGGTGTCCTTTAGCTCTATTTTCCACTCACAGACATAATCACAATTTCAGCCCAATAAATGGACCTGATCTGATCCAAACAAAACATCTCAGCTCACTTCCTTAGGACCGCCACCCCCCCCCACCCCCCAACAAAAAGAATAATTTTAAAAGACCCCCCTGCAGCCAGTGCACCAACCCTCCCTCCCCCAAAAAAGTCCCATAAAAAATAAAATAAATGAATGAAAAAGAATCCAGGGGACTTCTTACTTGGCTCCCATGATGACCACCTGGCAGCCCCCACCTCCAAACTCAGTATGGATGGACCCCTCATGGTGCCGGCAGCTGTCCGTGACCCCTCTCAGCAGCACACCATATATATGCTAAAATTTAGGCCCTGGCTTCACTTTGGGCCTACCAGACTCCAGGCATGCAATCATGCATGTGCCAGAGCTTCGGCAGACCAGGCTGAAAGCCAGTCATTTTCTCGCCAGCTCTGCTTCAGCCTCCCTAGCATGCCTGGCCAGTGCGGCAGTCACTCCTGCCACGATTGGGACCCCAGCAGGCTCCTGACTTTATACCAGATCCGAAATGGGTCTCAACTTAGTCCAAACCTGCCCAGAGACACCCGGAAAAGGCCTAAAATCACCAGGAGACCCCAGGTAATTGTTCACTTTTTAACCCATGAGTTATAGTATCCAAGCACTAGAAGGAATCATGCCTATTCCCAGCTATTCCCCTTGTCAGTCCTACTTCCCTCAGGTTCAATCCAATTCCTGCCCCCAAAGGAATTTATCAGCAAATAAATTAAAAACACCCCAAGATTTCACTGGATCCTCTTTCCAGAAAGAATAGTACACAGCAAGAATTTACAAGAAAGAACACCATAGGAGCCAACTTTTCAAAATTATTGGGGTTGCTAAGCCCAATGGAAATGACCCCTCCCTGGACACATACAAGGAATTTTCTCAATATTGGGGGTGCTCAAGCACCCATAGCACCCACAGAGTCGGCTCCAATGAAGAACACAAATATATTTCCACCTCCCTGAGATACTGTTGAAGATCTATAGGTTCCAGATACTATAAATAATAAAAGACGTCCTTAGCATAACTCACAATTAGTAGAAATGGCACACCTACTCCTAGTTGTACTAAACAATTGCCACTTGCAGCTTCAAAATACTGTACCAGATTTTCAACCTTGCCTGTGTGTGTTGTCTCCCTTGAGGACTCAGCACACGAATGAGAATTCTCCCTTTCCCCCATTTCCAAATTAAACTGCAGCATTTCACCATTCTGCATTCACCAAACCTTTCCCCAGGAAATTATTCTTTGGTACAGATCATTCTCAGAACACTACATAAGGAAATCCCCAGTTTGTTACCATATGCTAACAGAATTTCTTCCTTCCCCTATACTTCATAAGGCAATTATTCTTCTGTTATAGTAAACCAAAGGGGTCTTTTACTAAAGATTAGCTCGAGTTATTTGCAGCAGGGCCCATTTTATTCCTATGGGCCCTGCTGCAAATAACTTGAGCTAATCTTTAGTAAAAGACGCTCCCTACTTTGCGTCTCGGTTTCTCTTCTGGCTTTGTTGCAGCAATCAAATAAAAGGAAATAAAAGCAGCAGCAAACTTAAGAGGTGGTCCAGAAAAGGAGAAGACACTGGTGGATTTGCCACATGCTTGCACACCGGTGGATACTGCAGAGTGTTTTCTCCTGTTTCTTTGCATTGCAGCAATCAAATAAATCTGCAAGCCAAGGGCTTGTCTTCTACTTACCACTAAGGCAACTCTTCAATCACAAAGGAAATTTCTCTTTCTATTTCAGTTTAGCTAGTTACTATTTGCAGCTCAGGGAACATTTATTAACTCCTAACTCTTCCCCTACTGTCATTCAACAACCAGAAACATTTCACTCTACAACTTACCCAGGAACTCACCCCCTTGGACTGGATCCTTTACTACCCAGAACCTCAGAACCCTCCCCTCAGCAACTCTGGAGAGTTTTCTCATGATTTTTAGTAAACCCCATTTCATGGGGGATTATACTGATATATGGCCAGCACTGCTCAGGAAGGAATTCAGCCCCATTCCCTTTCCTACAGCTGCTTGGGAAGATAATAAGCTCCTTTGGCCACCTGTAGGAAACAAGGTCTCTAGACTACACTTCCCAGAATTCCTGTTTCCTTTCCTGGGTGGGTTCTTGCCCAACCTCTCACGTTCTGACTCCTCCTGCCCCTCTCCCTTGGATTTTGCCTTCGTATCTCTCCCAGTGTCTTCCAGGAGGAAGAATGTGCAGATTTCAGGTAAGAATAATTTTCTGCTGGGTTCCCTATATGTTCCTTGTCAATAAGAAAACCTGTTGGGTTTTCCTGGGAGTTGATCCTGTTTTCAACCACTCCTCAATCCTCTCCCTTTAGTGCAGTTCTGTAAATAATAATCTGCGATCTGAGGTACTGGACCAGTTCTATATACTATATTAACATTTTTAGCAACTAAGGGGTCCTTTTAGCAAATGGAGGTAAAAAGTGACCCACGGTGGCATTGGAGTGTGGGATTGCCCCATGTCGAGGCTACCTTTTATTGCTGTGGGTAAAAGGTAATTTACTTTAAAGGGCCAGTAAATGGCCATGTGCTAACGAAACACATTGGTGCATGGCCATTTGCTGGGGGAGCCCTTACTGCCTCCTATTTAGGAGGCAGTGAGGTCTTCGGTGCTAACTCAGCCGATAATGGGCAGCACGCGGAGCTGCCTGTTTACCGCTAGGCACGCCACTGGCACTAGAAAATAAATACAAATTTCCTAGTGCCGGAAGCCAGAACAACTGCCAGACTCCTGAGCAATCCTAGCAGTAGGGCCGATTTCCCGTACGCAAACCCAGCGGTAGCCCTACCGCAGGGTAGAGAAAGGGCCCCTAAAAGATGAATCCCTGTGACCGATGAAAGCAGAATTCCTTTTTTTTTCCTGTAAGCTTCAATGATAAAGTTTTGTTATATTGTAGTTTAACATCATGGTGACCTTTGGAAACATAATTTGAATACTAGTAGAAGATAATTTTTGTCCTCTCCCAAAGGTAAATCTACCTGAGGGACATTTTATAACAACCCCTTGGGCAGCCTTCCCTATGAAGGAGGCATGGTATAAGATAAACTAACTTTTACGATTATTCAGATGGTCTTTCCAAATTTAACATGATATGCAATACATTCAGACCATAGTATTTCACTCCAATCAGCCAGGAACCCACCAGCTAGAAATTCAGCCTATCACAGATTTACTGAAAAACAGCTTACAATACATAAGATTAAAAGGTGAAAGCTAAATAGACTAAAAATGGCAGTACTTGAAAAAACTGTGAAAAATCCTTAAATAAATTGCTTCTGATATTTAGCAGTGACAGCCAGTGTCTAAAGTGAAGTGTCAACACTTAACTATTCATATATTCAGCGCTTCTGTTTAATTAGCACCATGGAATGAACATATGACCAGAGACAGTGTTGGCACATATATGTTTAAAGTTAGGCAGTTTCAGGTTAAGCAGATGGCAGGTTAGAATTGGGGAAGTGGGGGAGGGGGTATCTCTTTTAGTAATTCATCCTCCAGAAATAGGGATTAAAGATCTTAATTTACATAGAAAAAAACATAGAAAAATGCAGGCAGATAAAGACCATATGGCCTATCCATGCGAGCTACTATCCTTTTGTCTCCCGTAGAGGTCCTATTTACTTATCCCAAGCTATCTTGAATTCAGACACTGTTTATGTTTCCACCACTTCCACTGAGAGGCCATTCCATTAATTCATTACCCTTTCCCTGAAGAACTATTTCTTCAGATTATTTCTGAGTCTATCCCCTTTCACCTCCATCCTATTCCTCCTTGTTCCAAAGCTTCCTTAACTACTACTACTACTACTACTACTAAACATTTCTATAGCGCTACTAGGTTTATGCAGCGCTGTACAAATGAGCATGAAGAGACAGTCCCTTCTCAACAGAGCTTACAATCTAAATTGGACAGACGAACAGACAGCTAGGAGTGGGGAAATTGCAGTGGTGGGGTGATAAGTGAGGGTACTGAGTAAGAGAGTCATGATTAGGAGTCGAAAGCAGTAGCAAAGAGGTGGGCTTTAAGCCTAGATTTGAAGACAGCCAGAGACTGAGCCTGACGTACCGGCTCAGGGAGTCTATTCCAGGCATAGGGAGCAGCGAGATAGAAGGAACGGAGCCTGGAGTTAGCAGTGGGGGGAGAAGGGGGACGACAGGAGATATTTACCCAGCGAATGGAGTTCACGGGGAGGAGTGTAGGGAGAGATGAGAGCGGAAAGGTACTGAGGAGCTGCAGAGTGGATGAACTTGTAGGTCAATAGGAGAAGTTTGAACTGTATGCGTAAGCGGATAGGGAGCCAGTGAAGCGACTTGAGGAGAGGGCTAACGTGAGTATAGCGACTCTGGCGGAATATAAGATGCGCAGCAGAGTTTTGGACAGATTGAAGGGGAGAGAGATGGCTGAGCGGGAGACCAGCGAGAAGCAAGTTGCAGTAGTCTAGGCGAGAGGTGATAAGGGTGTGGGTAAGGGTTTTGGTAGCGTCCTCGGAAAGGAAAGGGCAAATTTTGTTGATATTGTAGAGAAAGAAATGACATTTATGTCACATAGGTATTAAAATGTCTATCATATCTCCCCTCTCTTGCCTTTCTTGCAAAGTATACATACTGAAATCTTTAAATCTGCATTAGTAGCTACCCTCTGGACTGACTCCATCCTGTTTATATCTTTTTGATGGTATGGTCTCCAGAATTGTACACAATATTCTAAATGAGGTCTCACCAGAGTCTTATACAGGAGCATCATCACCACCTTTTTCTAACTGATCATTCCTTTACCTATGCACCCAAGCATCCTTCTAGCTTTCGCTGTCACTTTTTCTACCTGTTTGACCACCTTAAAATCATTACATAAGTAAGTGGGTGAGTATGAATTCAGTTAGTTTTGCAATAGTTTCTACTGATCCACAGAAGTTGTCTTTAGGAGTTTGTGACATGCTGCTATGCCATATGCATAGGAGATGCTGTGCTTGTAATATATATGTCAGGGAGTATTTTTTCATGGAGAGGGCGGTGGATGCTTGGAATGCCCTCCCGCGGGAGGTGGTGGAGATGAAAACGGTAACGGAATTCAAACATGCGTGGGATGTGCATAAAGGAATCCTGTGCAGCAGGAATGGATCCTCAGAAGTTTAGCTGAAATTGGGTGGCGGAGCAGGTGGGGGGAAGAGGGGTTGGTGGTTGGGAGGCTAGGATAGGGGAGGGCAGACTTATACGGTCTGTACCAGAGCCGGTGATGGGAGACGGGACTGGTGGTCGGGAGGCGGGAAATACTGCTGGGCAGACTTATACGGTCTGTGCCCTGAAAAAGACAGGTACAAATTCAAGATATGAGTTTATCTTGGGCAGACTAGATGGACCATGCAGGTCTTTTTCTGCCATCATCTACTATGTTACTATGTTACTATATAGTATCTGAGATTTGTTTATACTCTCTTCTATGTAGTTCTATGTGTCCATAATCACTACAACCCCTCCTTGGTCTGCTGGTTGGATGGTGATCTTACTATTGTTCTGTCAATTTTAATTCCACCAATGGGAGTGGTGCTTCAGTATTGTGTTTTCAATCACTAGGGACAGGCGGGTACTCTGGAGTCCCGAAGAACTTGCCTGTTCCTCGCTGTTGAAAATGTGATATTGAAACAGCCCTACCACTGGCAAGAATGTAGGTGGAGGATTCCCGCATCGCTTAAAGCAGCAGTTCCCAAACTATGCACCGCACTATGCACCACAGCAAACTCTCAGGAGTGCCGCAGTAAATCCCAACTTCCCTCCTGCTGCTACCTGAACCACTACTGCTCCCCCAATTCAGCATCTGCCTCCTCCTGCTCCCACTCACGCACACTTATCTCTGCCACTGCCGCTTCCCCAAATGAGCAGCGGCAAAACAAGCTGCAGTCATGTGGTGCCGGTCTCTTCATTCATGCGGTTGATGATCCTGTCCCCCCTTACCACTGAAGAAGTCACTAAAACCATCTCTAAACTCTCCAGGTCGTATTGCCAACTTGACTCTTGTCCCAACTATCTTTTGAAAGGCGCCCCAACACGTTTTATTTCAGATCTCACCACCCACTTAAACTTCCTACTTCAGCGAGGCTCCTTCCCTACCAGACATGGCATTATATTACTCACCTTTTACAAACAAACTCCAGTATTTGTAAATATGAAACAACTTTTATTCATTCATATATAAGTGACACTGTTATTACATTTAAAAACATACATTCATACCATCCATTCACCGTTCTCACTCTGTATGCCAATAGATTATAGTAACATCGTTCACTATCATTCACTTGTTATCTTAATACATTATTTACACATAATGTCCCTCATGGACTATTACAGCAACTTAATTCTGTGTGTTCACCACCATAACACGCGCCGGGTTTTCCACCTGGTCGCTACATCCACTTGACACGCAGGTGCTGGTTATTTAGTCCTCAATATGTAACCGCTGGTATTCCAATATAACGTAACAGTGAATGTTTTTAATCAACCAATGTCCTTTTAACCATTTGGCAGACACTGAGAAATTGGTGACCAATATATCAAATTCACTGTGGGTATCTCCTAGTCATGTCGGTTCCCCAATGCAGGACCGCATTTCACTAACACCTATACCAAAAAAACCCCAAAAACCTGCAAATGATATTACCAACTACTGTCCAATTGCCTCCATCCCTCTAATCACAAAATTGATGGAAAACAGAGTGACCTCGCAACTCAACGAATAAATTCAGAAATTCTCCATCTTGCACTAATCGCAGTTGGGCTTTCGTTTTGGCCCATAGCACTGAAACGGTTCTTCTTACCTTAATATCCAAATTCAAACAAGAAATAGCAATTGTATCCTTCTCCTACAATTTGATTTATCCAGCGCTTTTGACATGGTTGATCATACTATCCTAACTTAACTTCTGGACAAATTTGGAATCAGTGGCAATATCATCAACTGGATAAAAAGCTTTATTACAACACGATCTTACCACATCAAAGGAACTACAAATGTATCTTTCCCATGGTCATCTGAATGTGGGGTACCACAGGGATCTCCGCTTTCCCCGATACTCTTCAACCTCATGATGATTCCCCTAGCCAAGTTACTAGCCAAACATGGCCTTAATCCCTTCATCTACGTATGCTGACGACGTCACTATATTTATCCCCTTTAAATCCAATCTATCTGAAATCTCCCATAAAATAAATATAGGCATGACCACCCTAATCTCTTGGGCTAACACTTTCAAGATGAAATTAAACAAAGAGAAAACACAGTGTCTAGTCCTTTCATCTCAATACTCTCCACTTCTCCTGACTACTCTTAGCACCCCAGATGTTAAACTCTATATCTGACAACCTAAAAATATTTGGAGTAACGATTGATAACCATTTATCATTCGAAAACCATGCTACATTCATCACAAAAAAATGTTTAATATGATGTGGATTTTGAAATGAGTGAAACCACACCTTCCCTTGGACACTTTTCAGAATGTAGCGAGGTCACCCTTCCAGGACCCAGTCAGGGCTGACCCTGCTTACCTTCCTTCCAAGTACCAAGTTGGTGGAAAGCTTTACTCCACAGTCCAGCACTCATTCAACACGCTCAGCTTCCAGCCCTCTTTGTAAATGATCATCACCCTCTGTTCTCCTCCTAACAGGTTTCATTGATAAACACACAGCAACTCCAATGCTTCTTATCTATATATATAAAACTCACCCTCAACGTTCTTAAGACAGTGACGTCAGTGAAGCCAAGCCCTGACTTCCTTCAAAAAGGTTCGAAGGTTCATGGTGGTGAAGCCACCAAAATCGCTCTGGGCCCCGCCCTCGAAGGCAGAGCAATGGCAGAACAATGAAGGGGTTGGCAGGGAGGGAGGCAGGGAGGCGTCGGGGGGGGAAATCGCTACGGGTCCTGCCCTCGAGGGCAGAGCAATGGCAGAACAACCAAGGGGTTGGCAGGCAGGGAGGCAGGGAGGGAGGAAGGCGGGAGGGGGGAAATCGCTACGGGCCCCGCCCTCGCGTGAAACGTCATGGTGTTGAGGGCAGAGCAATGCCACAACAACGAAGGGGTTGGCGGGGGGGGGGGGTGTTGCCGACGAAAACCTTGTTAGCGCCCGTTTCATTTGCTCAGAAACTGGCCTCTTTTACTAGTAATTAATAATTTTATTTGGCTTAAGCTTTAGTCACACAATTCCTAACCTTCATTGTGCACTTGGCCCTTTAACACAGTCCACAATACCTCTCCAAGAGGTCCTTAATGTGTGCTCAGTCTCTTAGGACACTTCTCCCCCTACTTAGCCAATTATCAGTTGCAACAGCTTTGTAACATCAGAGCATTTCATCACAGACCCTGCTTGAACTCTTCAGCAACCTGCCAGGATTATTAGCTACATAACATCAAGACACAACCAATTATCAGCTCCAACAGCCTTATAACATCAGGGCATTTAGTACCTTCCTGGTTTTGAGAGGCTCCTCCTGGCAGTGGCCTAGCAAGGAGGGCTGCCACCCAGGGCAGTTCGCCGTTGCACCCCCCCCCCCCCCCCGGTGCAGCACGATGTCATCCCCCCCTCGGCGCATCAACACCCCCCCCCCGACCCAGTGCCTACCCTCCTCAGCTCCCTCCAACCAGCTCCCGCACCCTACCTTTAAAGAAATTTCAGAAGCCGTGGAGAGGCAAGGCGCAGCGCCTCACGCCTGCATGTAAAAAAAGTGTGGATCATCATTGGGCCTTCCCTCACGCTCTCTGTCCCACCCTTTGCGGAAATAGGAAGTGGCACAAAACAAAATTTCTGGCTGCCCACCCCTAGTGCTGAGTAATCACAGTACCATCGGAGGACTTGATTGATTGATTAATTGCCTTTAAATTGAAGCAAACTCCTGGTGACTATGTGGAGGGGCATTTTCAAAAGGGACATCCAAGTTTTGATTTGGACGTTCTTGCAAAACGTCCAAATTCAGGGGCGGGGAAACCTGTATTTTCGAGACAAGATAGACGTCCATCTTTCATTTCGAAAATACCGTCAGGGACATCCAAATCCTTAAATTTTGCCATCCCTAGATTTGGACGTCCCTAGACATGGATGTTTCTGATTTTCGACGATTTTCGAAAACAAAGATGTCCATATCAAAAATGAAATCTAGGTGTCGTCGTTGATGATACGTTGAAACCTTCTGCTCAGTGTGCTTGTGCGGCTAAGAAAGCAAATAGAATGTTAGGTATTATTAGGAAAGGAATGGAAAACAAAAATGAGGATGATATAATGCCTTTGTATCGCTCCATGGTGTGACCGCACCTTGAATATTGTGTTCAATTCTGGTCGCCGCATCTCAAAAAAGATATAGGGGAATTAGAAAAGGTGCAGAGAAGGGCGACAAAAATGATAAAGGGGATGGGATGACTTCCCTATGAAGAAAGGCTAAAGTGGCTAGGGCTCTTCAGCTTGGAGAAAAGGCAGCTGAGGGGAGATATGATAGAGATCTATAAAATAATGAGTGGAGTTGAATGGGTAGATGTGAAGCGTCTGTTTACGCTTTCCAAAAATACTAGGACTAGGGGGCATGCGATGAAGCTACAATGTAGTAAATTTAAAACGAATCAGAGAAAATGTTTTTCACTCAACGTGTAATCAAACTCTGGAATTCGTTGCCAGAGAATGTGGTAAAGGCGATTAGCTTAGCGGAGTTTAAAAAAGGTTTGGACGGCATCCTAAAGGAAAAGTCCATAGACCGTTATTCAATTGACTTGGGGAAAAATCCACTGCATATTTCTGGGATAAGCAGCATAAAATGTATTGAACTTTTTGGGGATCTTGCCAGGTATTTGTGACCTAGATTGGCCACTGCTGGAAACAGGATGCTGGGCTTGATGGACCTTTGGTCTTTCCCAGTATGGCAATACTTATATACTTATGACCAAATACAAGCCATTTGGTTGTGGGAGGAGCCAGCATTTGTAGTGCATTGGTCCCCCTGACATGCCACGACACCAACCAAGCACCCTAGGGGGCACTGCAGTGGACTTCATAAATTGCTCCAAGGAACATAGCTCCCTTACCTTGTGTGCTGAGGCCCCGAAAACCCACTACCTACAACTGTACACCACTACCGTAGCCCTTACAGGTGAAGAGGGGCACCTAGATGTGGGTACAGTGGGTTTGGAGTAGGTTTTGGAGGGCTCGCTGTTTCCTCCACAAACGTAACAGGTAGGGAGGGATGGGGCTGGGTCCACCTGTCTGAAGTTCTCTGCACCCACTAAAACTGCTCCAGGGACCTGCATACTGCTGTCATGGACCTGAGTATGACATCTGAGGCTGGCATAGAGGCTGGTACAAAATATTTTGAAAGATGTTTTTTGAGGGTGGGAGGGGGTTGGTGACCACTAGGGGAGTAAGGGGAGGTGATTTCCGATTCCCTCCGGTGGTCATCTGGTCATTTCGGGCACCTTTTTGTGCCTTAGTCGTAAGAAAAACAGGTCCGGGTGAAAATGTCCAAGTGCTCGTCAGGGATGTCCTTGTTTTTTTCAATTATGGGTCAAGGACATCCAATCCCGCCTTCATTACGCTTCTGACACGTCCCCTTGAACTTTGGCCATCCTTGCGATGCAGTTGAAGATGTCCTAAATCAAGCTTCGATTATACCGATTTGGACGTCCCTGGGAGAAGGACGTCCATCTTCCGATTTATGTCGAAAGATGGACGTGATTTTCTCCAGAACATCCTATCTTCCATTTGTGTACAGAGTCTTTTTAATGGAACATTCATTGTTGTTGTGATTTTGTCAATCTGTCTTATTTCTGGTCTTTCATGCCCTCTTTTTCCTTCAACCTTTCCTAGCATAATTGCTTTTTCTAGGGACTCTGGCCATTGTATAATATGGCCAACATATGATAGGTTCAGTCTAGTCATCTAAGCATCTAGTGAGAATTCGAGTTCTATTTGTTCAAGGACCTATCTGTTCAATTTCTTGGCTGTCCATGTTATTGTCTCCAGCACCGCAACTCAAATGGCTCAATGTTCTTTCTGTCCTGCTTCTTTCATAGTCCAACTTTCATATCAATACAATGTAATAGAAGAAACCATTGCCTGTATAATTTGAATCTTGTTGAGAATGAAACATCACATGATTTGAAAATCTTCTCCAAACTTGTCATTGAGGATCTACCAAGCAGGGGCGTATCTGCGTGGGGCCACAGGGGCCTGGGCCCCCGCAGATTTCGCCCTGGCCCCCCTCCCCGCCGTCAACCCTCCCCCGCTGCTTACTTTTGCTGGCGCCGAGGTCCGACCCGCAATCTCCGTTTTTCGTCTTCCTCCGTGGCCATGCTTCCAGGAAGTAATGCTGCAGTGCTGATTCGTTGAATCCAGTTCAACGTCTGACGTCAGACGCCGAACTGGATTCAACGAATCAGCACTGCAGCATTACTTCCTGGAAGCATGGCCACGGAGGAAGACGAAAAATGGAGATTGCGGGTCGGACCTCGGCGCCAGCAAAAGTAAGCAGCGGGGGAGGGTTGACAGCGGGGAGGGGGTGGAGAGAGGCGGCGGCGGCGGCGGCGGGGGGGGGGGGAGGGAGGCAAAAATGTGCCCCCCCTCTCTGGCTGTGGCCCCCCCTACCGCCGGATTCCAGATACGCCCCTGCTACCAAGTGCTATCCTGGAAACTTTGTTTTTGATCATTGATCCTAAAAGGCAGAAACTATGACTTCAATGTCTTCACCATCAATTCTGAAGCTCATTTTAACTCTGGTTACCATCACTTTTGTCTTCTTTAGATTCAGTTTGAGTCCTGTTTTTTTTTTTTCAATTTGAAAAGTATTTTAGAAGGAATGTACTAATGGGAACTCAGCCATCCAAGTCTGGATATCTAAGTTCCCCTATTATTTTAGAGCAGGATCTGCCAATGTAGAGGCTTTTCTCAAATAACATGGTGAAATGGACATCTATGTGCTGCTATGTGCAGCAGGAACTTCCATTTCAGAAACAAAGCTATCCAAAACATGAACAGTGAAGTAGCATATACCAAACAGCACAATTATCGCTGAATGCTCGCTCCATATCATACCCCGATCCCTGTAATTTCTGTAGAAAACATTTATAACATGACGTTTTTATTTTTAAAATGTAGAAGCCATTTTAATACATACAGTGGTGGAAATAAGTATTTGATCCCTTGCTGATTTTGTAAGTTTGCCCACTGACAAAGACATGAGCAGCCCATAATTGAAGGGTAGGTTATTGGTAACAGTGAGAGATAGCACATCACAAATTAAATCCGGAAAATCACATTGTGGAAAGTATATGAATTTATTTGCATTCTGCAGAGGGAAATAAGTATTTAATCCCTCTGGCAAACAAGACCTAATACTTGGTGGCAAAACCCTTGTTGGCAAGCACAGCGGTCAGACGTCTTCTGTAGTTGATGATGAGGTTTGCACACATGTCAGGAGGAATTTTGGTCCACTCCTCTTTGCAGATCATCTCTAAATCATTAAGAGTTCTGGGCTGTCGCTTGGCAACTCGCAGCTTCAGCTCCCTCCATAAGTTTTCAATGGGATTAAGGTCTGGTGACTGGCTAGGCCACTCCATGACCCTAATGTGCTTCTTCCTGAGCCACTCCTTTGTTGCCTTGGCTGTATGTTTTGGGTCATTGTCGTGCTGGAAGACCCAGCCACGACCCATTTTTAAGGCCCTGGCGGAGGGAAGGAGGTTGTCACTCAGAATTGTACGGTACATGGCCCCATCCATTCTCCCATTGATGCGGTGAAGTAGTCCTGTGCCCTTAGCAGAGAAACACCCCCAAAACATAACATTTCCACCTCCATGCTTGACAGTGGGGACGGTGTTCTTTGGGTCATAGGCAGCATTTCTCTTCCTCCAAACACGGCGAGTTGAGTTCATGCCAAAGAGCTCAATTTTTGTCTCATCTGACCACAGCACCTTCTCCCAATCACTCTCGGCATCATCCAGGTGTTCACTGGCAAACTTCAGACGGGCCGTCACATGTGCCTTCCGGAGCAGGGGGACCTTGCGGGCACTGCAGGATTGCAATCCGTTATGTCGTAATGTGTTACCAATGGTTTTCGTGGTGACAGTGGTCCCAGCTGCCTTGAGATCATTGACAAGTTCCCCCCTTGTAGTTGTAGGCTGATTTCTAACCTTCCTCATGATCAAGGATACCCCACGAGGTGAGATTTTGCGTGGAGCCCCAGATCTTTGTCGATTGACAGTCATTTTGTACTTCTTCCATTTTCTTACTATGGCACCAACAGTTGTCTCCTTCTCGCCCAGCGTCTTACTGATGGTTTTGTAGCCCATTCCAGCCTTGTGCAGGTGTATGATCTTGTCCCTGACACCCTTAGACAGCTCCTTGCTCTTGGCCATTTTGTAGAGGTTAGAGTCTGACTGATTCACTGAGTCTGTGGACAGGTGTCTTTCATACAGGTGACCATTGCCGACAGCTGTCTGTCATGCAGGTAACGAGTTGATTTGGAGCATCTACCTGGTCTGTAGGGGCCAGATCTCTTACTGGTTGGTGGGGGATCAAATACTTATTTCCCTCTGCAGAATGCAAATAAATTCATATACTTTCCACAATGTGATTTTCCGGATTTAATTTGTGATGTGCTATCTCTCACTGTTACCAATAACCTACCCTTCAATTATGGGCTGCTCATGTCTTTGTCAGTGGGCAAACTTACGAAATCAGCAAGGGATCAAATACTTATTTCCACCACTGTATTCCTCTCAAATCAGAGGACAAAGAAAAAAGAAACTAAAGGACAAACTTTTCTACCAACTTTACTCAAGTCCACAATTGGAGATTCAAGATAAACTAAATGGAATTCTTAATAACAACAGTTTTTAGAAGTATTTACTTGGTATAACCTATCACAGTACCAACTAATAACTTATTCAAGAGATCGCCCTCAATACATTTTCCTAGCTGTTATAAAGGCTATTAGTTGGGACGGTTCAAAGAAAACAAATTTGTTAGACTGATAGTTAACCACACACTTACAGGGGTACCTTAAAAGAAGTAGCCCTTAATTGTAAAACCCCCGGTTTCATCAATAGAAACTGCTGGCGTCTCTTCTGAGTTTCTTTAGAGACGTCAGAGAAAATTTGGATACACTGACCCAAAAAGGTCTTATTTTTATTTTTGAAAAAGAGTTTCATTAACCATTCTTTGTCAGGTAATAAAGTTACCGTTGCTATTAAAGTCGCTGGTGCTGTTATATCACTAATATCAGAAGTTTCAAGAAGTGCTGAGACATCCAATTCTTCAGCTTTCTGAATCTGCCGTGATTTAGAAGGTAGATAATGCATCCAAGTAAAGAGAGGCATATTATAATCTCTTTAGCTATTTCAAATATTTCTTTCAAATACTTTTTTAACATCTCCCATGGGGATATAATGTCTCTTCTAGGAAAATTCAAAAAGCGCAAGTTATAGTTTCTTGCACCATTCTCGAGAAATTCTGTCTTCCTTCTTAAGGATACCAAATCTTTCATTATATTTTCTTGATAGGAATGAGTCTTTTGTAACTTTTTCTCAGACTCCTTTTCAGCTTGTATTGAAGTTTCTACTTTATCATCCAGTTCCTTAACTTTCGAATTTAATATAGAAAAATCTTGATTTAACGTTTTATTTTGAGAGTACATAACTTTTCCCAGATCAACTATTAAGTGCCACAAAGTAACCAAAGTTACTTCATTGGGTTTAGTAGAAAATAATTGTGATATTACCTCAGTCTCTTTTGTAAAGGAAATTTGTTCCAAACAGACAGATCCTTTTTCCTGCGTCGCCATAGGTGTTATTAAAGACAACGTTTCCTCTGGGGATTCTTGTTCTCCCACTAATCGAATTTCTTCAATTAATTGTATCTCCTCCTGTCTCGTTTCCCCGTACCGCTCTTCGGCGGCAGGGCTGGAGACACTGTTAGTGGAGTACTAACACCGGATGGCAGCGGAAGCAGCGCTCTCATGTCGGGGGAGAGCGAAAGCTCTAACCCAGCGAGTGTTCTGGAATCTCCATTCATTCCGGGGCTCTCTAGCAGGTTCCTCTCCGATGTTGTTGGGACTGTTGCTCCCTGAAAAAATGTTTGAGTGTTACCACCAGGCTGGTTTTGCTGCTGAGAAGTGGTGGAGGATGAGTGGCCTCGTCTCTTCGGCATCCCGAAATGCGGAAATCAGAGAGAGCAACTGATAGGTCATACCACAGTGGCGGACATCTTGAATCAAAGAAACGCCTCCTCAAACTTTCTTATGTGAGGGAAGTCTCACTATAAAGAGGTTTCATTCCTCTTGAGCTTACAAAGAATTGAGTATTAAACTTACCAGATTTCTGCAGTTTACTAGTTTGGTTAGAGTGAAACCTGAAACAGAGACATGGCTGCTTGCTTAGGGACCTAAGCACAATCAACAGGCAGCTAAGGACAAACCCTGGAGTGGATTTCTTTCAACCAGATCAGTTAAATCCACAAGAAATGGCTGAACTCACTCAGCTTCACCCACTGTGACAGAGTTAACTTTTGTAGGCTGTCTTTGAATTCTAGGGGTTTCAGAGACAACTAAAAAAAAAAAAGATTTACACCCAGATGCACAAAGGTCCCCGTAAAAAATCCATCTGTAATTCCACCTCGGTAAAAATTACCAATTTGGAAATACAGAGGGATTCCCAAAGCGAATTGCATGCAAATGAGCTGCTCACTGTGTTTGCGAACAGGCTCATTTGCGTGCTATAGGGGGGAAGCCAGTCGGTCAGCTGATCATGCTGAATATGGCTGCTCTGCGCATACCACAGACAGCTTTTATACATGCAGACAAGCTGCGTGAATGAAAGGTGGCCTTTTTAAAAATTTTGTTTTGTTTTCTGCTCTTTCTCCTTGTGCCTAGTGCTGGTCTCTCCTAAATCCCTGGCTGCTTTCATCTTCTCGTTCCTCTGTTCAGAGCCTCCCAGTGCTCCCATCTCTAAAGATAATATTAGTTCCAGGGGAGCTGAATCGCACTGCAGTTTCCCTGCTTGAGGAGCACTTACAGGAAGGAGGGGAGAGAGAGGCGGGAAAAAGAGGCTCAGAGCAGGAATCTCCAGAGAACAGGGCTGTCTGAACTTCCCTTCAATCACATTGTTCATCCCCCACATCCTTTGCCTGGGCCCTGGAATTTTAAAGGAAAAATCCTGAGTTCCCAGTCCACAGTGCTTGCAGACCTGAAAGTTGCTGGTAGCCACTGAAATGTCCTGTCCATCGGAGGAGCGAAAACTGGCAGATCAGCTTCCTTTCACCAGCACCAGCACTAGCAACAGATGGTCTGCAGCTCTCAACAGCCCCAGCCAGGCATTACCAACAGCTCCAGACCTCCTGTTAAATTTTCCACGGTAAAGGTAGGTGCTGCTTCTGTGTATCCAGTGCGTTTATTCTACCAAAAAAGGTGCCGGTACTCAAATGCTAGGCCACTCTTCAGGAGTGGGGTGATCACTGAGGGACCCACCCCACAATAGCCAGGTCCCCTGCAACCAGTCACAAAATCTATGACAAGGCAGAATTAGTGTGTACAGCCTGAGCTCTTTCATTAAAACTTTGGGTCCATGAGTCAATTTTAACAGACAATGGAAAAGGTGCCGGTGCTCAGTACCCCCAAGTACCCCCTCAAAAAAAGCCCTGTGTGTATCATTCAGAAAATGGCTGTGCATCGCTTTGCATGCACATTTGTACAGTAATTAGCTTATTATAATAACTTTGCATACAATTTTCATTAGCTGCTACTGTGACAGGAAAAGAAGTTGGAAAACACTTTTGTGTACTTCTTGCTCGTTAAACTGGCTAGAACCAGTGTAAAAACCACGTTGCTTGTTTGTTAGGTTTTGTGCATTTGGGCCTTAGTTGGGAGATGAGAGGGAACCCAGGAGGAAGGTGTAGTTGGGATGCAGAAACTCACAGGGTAATTAGCCCTAGAGTCTCAGAGGTTTGAGCAATAAAAAAAGGGTATTTGCTTGTTGTTTGTACCAAAAAAAGGGTCCTCTCAATCAGTGGTGTAGCCATGGGGGGGGGGGGGGGGTCCTGAGACTGCAGCACCCCTTTACCTTTGTGGCAGGGATGCTGAGGTCCTGCCAGTATACAGTGCCGTCACTCCCCTCATCCTCGCGCTGCTTCCTTCCTGCTCTGACTGTGCCAGGACTTCTTGCGTATCCCACCGGCAAACGTATGGTTACCGTGGACATGCTCAAGAGGATGGGGGAGAAAGGATCATGTTGCTCCCTCCCTCCCTCCCAGTCCACCTCTGGGAACCCCTTGATTGCAAAGACTGGTTATGCTACTGCTCTCAATGCAGAGCTCGGCCCCTCCCCCAGCCTGAAGCCAGAGCAGTCACAGAACTTCTCACCTGTAACAAAAGATAAATAGTACAAATCTCACCCAGAATTGGGAGTAGGAAGAAACCTTTTTAGAACTATTCAGCCCAGTAAGGGACTATTGTCCAATGGGCTCTGCAAAAGTTGTTTCTATATGTACGATATAATGCATTGATAGTCTAACCATGTATCGACCAAATTGAGCCCTTTGTCAGAAATGGTGAAGCAACTATGTGTTACAACTTGCCACTTCTCTGACACATGAAAACGATCCTTCTCTTTTGCAGGTGCAGAATTGTGGAATAATTTACCTGGTAATTTAAGATTATGCCCTAGCAAGCAACAATTTAAGACATTTTTGAAGACCTTATTTTCTACAGGCATTTATGGAGATTTAGTCCTTGGACTGACCTTCAGCCCTTCATGTAGCCTATAATATTGGGGGGGGGGGGGGGGGGTAAAATTATAATCTGGTGTTTTGTGATATTTTTATGAATGTTTTTATGTAACCTGCTTTGAGATTAAAGCAGGCTATAAATGTACAAATAAATAAATAATATGTTATACAGTGACTACATGGTAGAGATGCTCTCACTTCAAGTAAAGATTTATTCACTAATAGAGCTTTCAAGGAAATACATAAGAAGCTAATATCTCCACCATATCGGAATTGTGTGCAAACTCCTGCAGAGTATTTTACTCATTTTCTGTGTTTTGTCAGTCCCCTTTTGGCTGCCAGCTCTTGCATCTGAGTATTTGGTCCTTGCCAGTGCAACAAGGCTGCGTTTACATAGTAACATAGTAGATGACGGCAGAAAAAGACCTGCACGGTCCATCCAGTCTGCCCAAGAAGATAAATTCATATGTGCTACTTTTTTATTTGTACTGTCCTCTTCAGTGCACAGACCGTATAAGTCTGGCCAGCCCTATCCCCGCCTCCCAACCACCAACCCCGCCTCCCAACCACCAGCTCTGGCACAGACCGTATAAGTCTGCCCAGCACTATCCCTGCCTCCCACCACCGGTTCTGGCACAGACCGTATAAGTCTACCCAGCACTAGTCCCGCCGCCCAACCACCAGCCCCGGCACAGACCGTATAAGTCTGCCCAGCACTAGCCCCGCCTCCCAACCACCAGCTCTGCCACCCATTCTAGGCTAAGCTCCTGAGGATCCCTTCCTTCTGCACAGGATTCCTTTATGTTTATCCCACGCATGTTTGAATTCCGTTGCCGTTTTCATCTCCACCACCTCCTGCGGGAGGGCATTCCAAGCATCCACCACCCTCTCCATGAAAAAATACTTCCTGACATTCTTCTTGAGTCTGCCCCCCTTTAATCTCATTTTATGCCCTCTCGTTCTACCGCCTTCCCATCTCTGGAAAAGGTTTGTTTGCGGATTAATACCTTTCAAATATTTGAACGTCTGTATCATATCACCCCTGTTCCTCCTTTCCTCCAGGGTATACATGTTCAGGTCCGCAAGTCTCTCCTCATACGTCTTGTAACGCAAATCCCATACCATCCTCGTAGCTTTTCTTTGCACCGCTTCAATTCTTTTTACATCCTTAGCAAGATACGGCCTCCAAAACTGAACACAATACTCCAGGTGGGGCCTCACCAACGACTTGTACAGGGGCATCAACACCTCTTTTCTTCTGCTGGTCACACCTCTCTCTATACAGCCTAGTAACCTTCTAGCTACGGCCACCGCCTTGTCACACTGTTTCATCGCCTTCAGATCCTCAGATACTATCACCCCAAGATCCCTCTCCCCATCCGTACCTAGCAGACTCTCACCGCCTAACACATACGCCTCTCTTGGATTTCTACTCCCTAAGTGCATCACTTTGCATTTCTTCGCATTGAATTTTAATTGCCAAACCTTAGATCATTCATCTAGCTTTTTCAGATCCTTTTCATGTTTTCCACTCCCTCCGGGGTGACCACTGTGTTACAAATCTTAGTATCATCCGCAAATAGGCAAACTTTACCTTCTAACCCTTCGGCAAATTCACTCACAAATATATTGAACAGAATCGGCCCCAGCACTGATCCCTGAGGCACTCCACTACTCACCTTTCCCTCCTCCGAGCGAACTCCATTCACCACCACCCTCTGGCGCCTGTCCGTCAACCAGTTCCTAATCCAGTTCACCACTTTGGGTCCTATCTTCAGCCCATCCAGTTTATTTAAGAGCCTCCTGTGGGGAACCGTGTCAAAAGCCTTGCTGAAATCTAAGTAGATTACGTCTATAGCATGTCAACGGTTCAATTCTCCGGTCACCCAATCAAAGAATTCAATGAGATTCATTTGGCACGATTTACCTTTGGTAAAACCATGTTGTCTCGGATCTTGCAACTCATTTTCTTCCAGGAAATTCACTATCCTTTCCTTCAGCATCGCTTCCATTACTTTTCCAATAATCGAAGTGAGGCTTACTGGCCTGTAGTTTCCAGCTTCTTCCCTATCACCACTTTTGTGAAGAGGGACCACCTCCGCCGTACTCCAATCCCTCGGAACCTCTCCCATTTCTAAGGATTTATTAAACAAATCTTTAAGAGGACCCGCCAGAACCTCTCTGAGCTCCCTCAATATCCTGGGGTGGATCCCATCCGGTCCCATGGCTTTGTCCACCTTTAGTTTCTCTAGTTGTTGATACACACTCTCTTCCGTGAACGGTGCTATATCCACTCCATTCTCAAATGAACTTTTTCCAGTCCATTTTGGTCCTTCTCCCGGATTTTCTTCAGTAAAAACAGAACAAAAGTATCTATTTAGCAAATTTGCCTTTTCTTCATCATTATCTACATAGCGGTTTGCAGTATCTTTTAGTCTCACAATTCCCTTTTTAGTCATTCTCATTTCACTAATATACCTTAAGAAATTTTTGTCACCCCTCCTTACCTTTCTAGCCATTTGTTCTTCCGCTTGCGCTTTCGCCAGACGTACCTCTCTCTTGGCTTCTTTCAGTTTCCTCCGGTATTCCTCCCCGTGTTCCTCGTCTTGAGTTTTTTTGTATTTCTAGAATGCGAACTCTTGAGCCTTTATTTTCTCAGCCACTTGCTTGGAGAACCATAGCGGTTTCCTTTTTCTCTTGCTTTTATTTACTTTCCTTACATAAAGGTTTGTGGCCCTATTTATAGCTTCTTTAAGCCTGGACCACTGTCCTTCCACTTCTCGTACGTTTTGAGTTTCTACAATGAAGCTAATCTTACTGATTCATGGGGCCCTTTTACTAAGCTGTGGTAGGGCTATCTTGCATGTAACGTGCGCCAAATTGACCCTACTGTCAGGGCAGCGCGGGCACCTGGCGGTAGTTCCAAAGTTGATATGAACAGTTTCCCGTGTTAGAAAATAATTGTCTATTTTCTACCACGGGGGCATTCCCAGGCAGTGATTAGCAGTACGGCCACATTGCCACGTGCTGCCTGATTACCGCATAAGTAGCGCATGAGCCCTTACAGCCAAGTAAATAGGTGACGGGAAGGGCTCAGGCAGTAAATAGCTGCTCGCTAATTTTAATATTAGCACACGGCCATTTACGGCCCCATTTTTTAAAAGGCCTTTTTCCTTCCATGGTAAAAAAATGGTCCAGAAAACGTCAATTTTACGCGCCAAAACTAACGCAGGCCACTTTTTACCACAGCTTAGTAAAAGGGTCCCTATGTTAATAGTGCCTATTTAATTGTCCAACTGATTACATATATTTTTATAGATTATGGTCAAAGATACTGTATACAAGTATAAACCAATAACGTTGTTTGTTGTTGAATGCTGTTCTATGGTACGTTCTGCGGTACAAAGGGTTTGTCACAGAGCTCAGGGAATTACCGTCTCTTATGATACCAGCCGTCCACACTTTAGCAGACACAAGTCCCAGACAATCCCACAAATTCAAATTCCAGTTACTTGAAGGTGTACTGGGGCCTGCCTCCTGCATGGCATAAGCAGCCGCAGAGTAGAGAGAGGATACCCAGGATTACAATTGCTTTTCATACAATTTACTCCTTCGGGCTTCTTGACTTTGCTTTAGATTATAACATGATCTGACAAAAAGGCAGAGGATAGGCAAACTGGATAGGCTATATTGTTTTCTCTCGTTTTCTCTATTACAAGTCGGTGGTTTGATGAGCACTTAAGAGTCTTATTTGCTACCTATCATGGATTTGATATACCACTTTTCTGTGGTACAACCAAAGTGGTTTAAATTTATTATACAGCAGCACAGAGAAGGTCCAACATCAAGCTTCCATAAAATGACCCGACAAAGGGACCGTCTCTGCTACTAATATATGTGTAAGGGAGAAAGTTTGTTCTCTGCACATTTCGTCAATCTGATGCAGTTACATATTTGGTTATGTTTAACAGAGACCCCGACGCAGGCGCTATGTGCCGAAACACAGCCTGTGTCGGGTTTTTTAATGGAAGATTGATGTTCAAGCCATACGATTAAAAGAACTGTGTTCCTTTTTTGAAGACTCTCTTGGTGCTTTTTTTGTTGTTGTTGTTATTTAAATGTATTATATGCAGGTACTTTCTCTGTCCCTAGTGTGCCCACAATCTAAGTTTTGGTACCTGGGGCAATAGAGGGTTAGGTAACTTGTCCAGATTCGCATGGAGTCGCAGCGGGAATTAAACTCAGTTCCACAGGTTCTCAGCCCACCGCCTAACCATTATGCTACTTGCGCCTCCCTTCCTAAGCAAAGTACCATTCTGAGGTAGGCCAACCTCTAATCTCAACCACTTTTTCCAAAATTGTTAAAACAGCAAGAGAACCTTCTCCAACTTACATCTTAGACAAGGAAAATAAATATATTGGATCTTACCTCACCTCTTTTGAGCTTGGTGACTGCAGTACAGAAATGTTATATTACCTACATAAAGGCAAAAAGGTTATACAATTCTGAGTCATGGGCACTCTGACAGTATAAATGAGCATCAATTATACAGTTCTTTTAATTATACCACCCCATAGTCGTGTGACATGCAGAGGTTTCTAATTTATGGTAAGTACTTCAATATCAAAAATATTTTTAGCAATTTTCTCCCCTCAGAGTGAATAATTTTATAACAAGCCACCAGTTTTCAGTGGGCAATTTTCTAATGCTTTTTTTTACATATGTAAAACACGTTTCATCTCTGAAAACCTACCTCCTTAACAAAGCCTACCACGAGAATCCATAAACAACTATAACACAACACCACCTCACCCTTATCCCGAATGTCTTCTTCCTATAACTGCTTGATTAGATCTTCTTGTCTTCCTTGATATCTTGTAATACCAATTGTATTTTTATCCTGGAATGGCGATGCCATAACAAGTCTTTGTAAGCCACATTGAGCCTGCAAATAGGTGGGAAAATGTGGGATACAAGTGCAATAAATAAATAAAAATTACTTTATTAAACTGTGTGATAGAATATGCAAGTATAAATAAGCATGTCAACACGATGGCAGCTATTACATGCTCACCATGCATAGATATTCTCAGGGGTGTTGTGTGGATGGTATAGGGCAGGGTTGCAAAATACATTATACATGTCTATTTTATAAAATACGCAGATACAAGCATAGAGAGTACATGAACACAGTTACTCCTGCCTTGAATTAGTTGTATATTCTTGCAAGAGCATTTATCCACTACCGTACTCATTGTATAAGCCTGTTCAATAGATACGTAGGTGTCTATATCGCCTTTACATATTGTGCATTTCACATACTCCTTATGTTCCCTTGAAAATCTACCTTACAGGAAGCAGAGATACATATGACTCCTGATATTATATAAATGGATCTTGTGTTTGGATCACTATTCTGAATGCATGATAGAATGTTCGGCATTATTAGGAAAGGAATGGAAAACAAAAGTGAGGAAGTTATAATGCCTTTCTATCAGTGCATGGTGCGACCGCACCTTGAATATTGTTCAATTCTGGTCTCCACATCTCAAAAAAGATGTGGGAATTATAAAAGGTACAGAGAAGGGCAACGAAAATGAGAAAGGGGATGGGATGACTTCCCTATGAGGAAAGGCTGAAGCATCTAGGGCTTTTCAGCTTGGAGAATAGATGGCTGAGGGGTGATATGGAATGGGTAGACGTGAATCATTTGTTTATTCTTTCTTAAAATACTAGGACTAGGGGGCATGCAATGAAGCTACAAAGTAGTAAATTTAATACAAATCGGAGAAAATGTTTCTTCACTCAATGTGTAATTAAACCCTGCGGGGTTTAAAAAAGATCTGGACAGCTTCCTAAAGGAAAAGTCCTTAGACCATTATTAAATTGACATGGGAAAAATCCACTGCTAAGCAGCATAAAATGTATTGAACGTTTTGGGGATCTTGCCAGGTATTTGTGACCTGGATTTACCACTGTTGGAAACAGGATGCTGGGCTTGATGGACCTTTGGTCTGTCCCAGTGTGGCAATACTTATGTACTAAGACAAAGAAGGCACAGTTGTATTAGGTGGGTTTTACCAAAATGAAGTGATTTTTTTGAGTCTTAATTGCCAGCCTCAGATGTTATACTCAGGTCCATTACAGCAGCATGCAAGTCCCTAGAGTAATCTAGTGGTGGGTGCATTACACTGCAGACAGGTGGACCCAGGCCCATAACTCCCCCTACCTGTTACACTTGTGGTGGAAACTATGAAGCCCCTCCAAAACTCACCAGAAACCCACTGTACCCAGATATAGGTGCCCCCTTCACCCATAAGGGCTATTGTAGTGGTGTACAGTTGGGGGTAGTGGGTTTTGGGTGGGTTTTATGGGGCTCAGCAGATGAGATAAGGAAACAAGGGTGAGATGTGTACCTGACAGCATTTATTTGAAGTCCAGTGCAGTATCCCCTAGGGTGCCCCATTGCTTTTCTAGGATATCTGTGTGGTCAGTCTACTAAGAATTCTGGTTTCTCCTATATCCCAATGGGTTGATTTTGTGTGGTTTTCGCGTGGATTTTTTTTTTTTTTTCAAAACATCTAGCAAATAGCCAGTTTTGGAAAAAAAAAGACTTTTTCTGCTTTAAAAATGGCTATATTCTTCACTTGAATTGTGGGCGTTTTTAGCAAAACATCGAAAGTTGGACTTAGACGTCATATCAAAAATGCCCCTCTTAGGCATGCAAGTAGCATGTATATGCCTTTACATGTGCATATTTTGTAAAACATATAAACACTAACCCCTCCCCACCTCTGCATCTTGGGGTGCTTCTGCTCAGTTTGGGTAAGTTTATGGGTATACAGGCTGCATGCACAAACGTTTACCCACATACAACTCAGGCAGCTTTAAAAGAAGCCACATCTGTATTTTATGCGCAAAAATGGCTTTTAAAATTGCCCTCCTAATGTAGTTATTTTTGCAACAGTTCCATACCATGAGCTGAAGTAGTGCACCGTAAGAGGTGCTATATTAGGTGGACCTTTTAAAAAAAATACATCCCTCTCAACAATTTTCCCACCGAGATAATTGGTCCTGATCAGACATGCTTCTTTGAGCCTCGCTGATATCATCCAATTTTCTTGAATATTATGCAGATCAGCAATGTGTGAATGCAAGTGTCATGATTGCACTTGGAACCTTTAAATATCTTGTTTTCTTTTCATATAGAGTAATTCTGTTCTCTAAAGAAGCAATTTTAAACAAAAAAAAAAAGAATAACATCATTTCTAGCTGTGTTTAAGATGCAATGCACCACTAAGATCACAGTACTCTGCGTTGCAGGATGAAAATAGGGCAATGTGATTGGTTCTATTCAGTCAAATTGGTGTAATTACTAATTAAACAATGTAAGTAACCCCCATGACTAGGTTTGATTCTCAAAATGCCAGAAATTCCACAATCTCTTCTTAAACTGCTTTCTTTCAGATGTCCAAAACATACCCATAGTATTATTTTGATCAGAATTGTCAATTTAAAGGTCTTCTAATCAAATTACCACCGTTTTGAGATGATATAATGTATTCTGTTACACCACTATCATGTATACCATTACCATGTAACCCAATATCCTTCTGTAACACTAAATGTATATTCACTTCTTATTTCCACTATCCATGATGTATTGTAAGCCACATTGAGCCTGCAAAGAGGTGGGAAGATGTGGGATACAAATGCAATAAATAAATAAATAAATATTGCTGTGGGAAAACTGCAGGAAGACCTTAGGAAATTAGAAGACTAAGCGAAAATGGCTGATGAAACTTAATGTGGACAAATGCACATTGGGAAAAATAATCCTAATCATTGTTACCTAATGCTGGGGTCCACCTTAGGAGTCAGCACCCAAGAAAAAGAACCAGGTGTCATTGTAGACAATACGCTGAAATCTTCTGCCTAGTGTGTGGCAAAAAAAAGCAAACAGAATGCTAGGAATTATTAGGAAAGAGATGGCAAATAAGATAAAGAATATTATAATGCCTCTGTATCACTTCATGGTGTGACCTCACATTGAGTATTATGTTTAGCTCTGGTCGCCATATCTCAAAAAAGATAAAATGGAATTTAAAAAGATTCAAAGAAGAGTGACCAAAATAATAAAGGGAATGGAATACCTCTCATATGAGGAAAGGCTAAAGAGGTTAGGGATCTTCACCTTGGAAAGGAGATGGCTGAGGGGGAATACAATCAAGGTCTACAAAATTCTGAGTGGTGTAGAACGGGTAAAAGTGAATCGATTTTTCACTCTTTCAAAAAAGTACAAAGACCAGGAGAAACGCAATGAAATTACATGGAAATGCTTTTAAAACAAACAGGAGGAAATATTTTTTTCACTCAAAGAATAGTTAATCTCTGGAACTCGTTGCCAGAGGATGTAGTAACACTTACAGCCTTATTTTCAATAGAAATCAAACAAAATAAAACATGGAAAAGAAAATAAGATGATACCTTTTTTATTGGACATAACTTAATACATTTCTTGATTAGCTTTCGAAGGTTGCCCTTCTTCGTCAGATCGGAAATAAGCTTATTTCCGATCTGACGAAGAAGGGCAACCTTCGAAAGCTAATCAAGAAATGTATTGTTATGTCCAATAAAAAAAGGTATCATCTTATTTTCTTTTCCATGTTTTATTTTGTTTGATTTCTATTGATAACCTTAAGAGTGGACTAACACGGCTACCACACTCCTCAGCCTTATTTTCGAAAGTGATGGGCACCCATATTTCGACCCAAATTGGGAGATGGGTGCCCATCTCGCAAAGGCACCCAAATCGATATAATTGAAAGCCGATTTTAGGTGCCTGCAACTGCACTCTGTCGCGGGAATGAACAAAGTTGACAGGGGTGTGTCGGAGGTGTGGTGAAGGCAGGATTGGGGCGTGTTTATCGGCCGAGCAGAGATGGGCATCTTCGGCCGATAATTGAAAAAAATGGCCGTTTTAGCGCGAATTTAGGTCACTTTTTTTGGACCCTTTTTTATCACGAACAAGTCCCAAAAAAGTGCCCTAACATAGTAACATAGTAGATGACGGCAGAAAAAGACCTGCACGGTCCATCCAGTCTGCCCAACAAGATAAACTGATATGTGTATACCTTACCTTGACTTGTACCTGCCTTTTTCAGGGCACAGACCATACAAGTCTGCCCAGCAGTATTTCCCGCCTCCCAACCACCAGTCCCGCCTCCCGGCTCTGGCACAGACCGTATAAGTCTGCCCTCCACTATCCTCGCCTCCCAACTACCAACCTCTCTTCCCCCACCTGCTCCGCCACCCAATTTTGGCTAAGCTTCTGAGGATCCATTCCTACTGCACAGGATTCCTTTATGCACATCCCACGCATGTTTGAATTCCGTTACCGTTTTCATCTCCACCACCTCCCGCGGCCCTAAATGACCAGATGACCACCGGAGGGAATCGGGGATGACCACCACTGACTCCCCCAGTGGTCACTAACACCCTCCCACCAAAGAAAACAACGTTAACAACTTTTTTTCCAGCCTGTATGCCAGCCTCAAATGTCATACTCAGCTCCAACACAGCAGTATGCAGGTCCCTGGAGCAGTTGTTAGTGGGTGCAGTGGACTTCAGGCAGGTGGACCCAGGCCCATCCCCCCTACCTGTTACACTTGTGGTGGTTAATGTTGAGCCCTCCCAAACCCTGCAAAACCCACTGTACCCACATCTAGGTGCCCCCCTTCAGCCATAAGTGCTATGGTAATGGTATAGAGTTGTGGGCAGTGGGTTTGGGGGGGATTTGGGGGGCTCCGCACCCAAGGGAAGGGAGCTATGGACTTGGGAGGTATTTAACTTTTTTTTTACTTTTTACAAGAGCCCCCTAGGGTGCCCAGTTGGTGTCCTGGCATGTGAGGGGGACCAGTGCACTATGAATCTTGGCCCGTCCCACAACTCAATGCCTTGGATTTGTTCGTTTTTGAGCTGGGCGCCTTCGGTTTCCATTGTCGCTGAAAAACGAAACCGCCCAGCTCAAATCTGCACATATCCGATGCATTTGCCGGGCACAAACCTTATTATCGAAAAAAAAGATAGCCTCCATTTTTTCGAAAATACAGTCTGTCCCGCCCCTTCACGTACCCGTTCTCGGACATAGACGCCCATGGAGATGGGTGTTCGCATTCGATTATGCCCCTCCACGTGTATCTGGGTTTAAAAAAGGTTTGGTCAAGTTCCTGGAGGAAAAGTCCATAGTCTGCTATTGAGATAAACATGGGAGAAACCCTTCTTGCCCTAGGATCGGTAGCATGGAATGTTGCTACTATTTGGGTTTCTGCCAGGTACTTGTGACCTGGATTGGCCACTGTTGGAAGCAGGATACTGGGCTAGATGGGCCATTGGTCTGACATAATATGGCTATTCTTATGTTCTTATGTACATGTTAAATATTTTAACAGACAAAATCATTTTTTAGAGGCAAGATATGTAGAAAATGATGTTATTGAGCCATGTGCTAGGCTGTAATAAGCAGGAAAAATATATATAATTTGTCTTTCCATGTAAGTTCTATAGTTAAATTCTCAGACGTTCAGCACTGATTTCATAAGTTCAATTATTTGAAGAGACAAGCCATATCTTTTTTTCATTTAAAATACGATTAAATTATATAAAATAATAATCTATGCTGTGTTTAACTGGTAAACTCATAGCCAATTATGACATTTAAAAAGTCATCCTACTCTAACATTTTAATGCTCTCATTCTTTATTTAAAAAGAAATGGAAAATTAAAAAGAAGCCATCATTAAGTAAGAGAAGAAGCTGTCACTAAGCCTGGCAGGCAACATCTGTTAGCAAAGCTAAGTGCACTTTAGGGAAATGGTTCCTATGGTCTCATTTTTATAACAATCATCTGAAGGAATTGAAAAAAAAATTGCTTTGTATTTAAAAAAGTTAATGCACCTTGCCTGTCTTAACCAGAGTATCAGAGTTATCAAGCAGGTTGATATTCACCATGATGTAACCAGACAGAAACAGCTCCTGGCCAGTGAATCACCTGTTCGGGGCTAACTGGTCAGACTGGTTAGAGCCACTGAAAAAAAAAACAGCGCCAAACTGCAAACCTGCTATTTGGTGGGAATTCTGAGGGTGAAGTCAGAACTTGGCCCAGGTTAACCAAATAAATAGGACTGCATAAAACTCGGTCCTTCTTTAGGTGATAACCCATAGCCAGGTAAGTGCTGAACATTGCACTTAGGGGTCCTTTTACTAAGCTGCGGTAAAAAGTGGCCTGCGGTAGTGTGGGTGTGTGCTTTTGGCACGTGTACTGGGCCATTTTTTACCACGGCTGGTAAAAAAAAGGCTTTTTTTTAAATGGGGACAGTGAATGGCCTTGCGCTAAAATTTAAAGTAGCATGTGTCTATTTACTGCCTCAGCCTTTACCGCCACCCATTGACCTAGCTATAAGGACTCGTGTGCTACACGCGTGGTATTCATTCAACGCACGCCAATGTGGTTGTGCTGCTGATTACCACTGGGAACGCTCCTTGCGGTAGAAAATAGAAAAAATATTTTCAACTGTAGGAAACAGCGTGTGCCAACTTTGAAATAAGCAGTGGATTTTACCCAAGGCCATGTTAATAATGGCTTACGGACTTTTAGGAAGTTATCCAAACCTTTTTTAAACCCCCGCTAAGCAAACTTCTTGTACAACATTCTCTGGCAATGAATTCCAGAGTTTAATTACACGTTGAGTGAAGAAATATTTTCTCCGATTTGTTTTAAAATTACTACTTTGTAGCTTCATTGCATGCCCCCTAGTCCTAGTATTTTTGGAAAGAGTAAACAAGCGATTCATGTTTACCTGTTCCACTCCACTCATTATTTTATAGACCTCTACTATATCTCCCCTCAGCCGTCTTTTCTCCAAGCTGAAGAGCTCTATATACTTTAGCCTTTCCTCATAGGGAAGTCATCCCATCCCCTTTATCATTTTTGTCTCCCTTCTCTGTACCTTTTCTAGTTCCACTATATCTTTTTTAAGATGCAGTGACCAGAACTGAACACAATATTCAAGGTGCGGTCACACCATGTCTCTACCATTTTGCCTAGCACCGACGTTAGACTCAACCGGTCTATAATTTCCCGGATCTCCTCTGGAACCTTTTTTAAAAATTGGCGTTACATTGGCCACCCTCCAATCTTCCAGTATCATGCTTAATTTTAAAGATAAATTACATATTACTAACAATAGTTCCGAAATTTCTTTTTTCAATTCTATCAGTACTCTGGGATGAATACCATCCGGTCTAGGAGATTTGCTACTGTTCAATTTGTCAAATTGCACCATTACATCCTCCAGGTTTATAGAGATTTCATTCAGTTTCTCTGACTCGTCAGCTTTGAATAGTATGCCTGGCACCAGTATCCCTCTCAAATTTTCCTCAATGAAGACCGAAGCAAAGAATTCATTCAATCTCTCCGCTATGGCTTTGTCTTCCCTGATTGCCTTAGTCATCATGCAATCCAACCAATTCTTTTGCCAGATTCTTGCTTTTAATATATCTAAAAAACATTTTACTATCTGATTTTGCCTCCAACGCAATCTTTATTTCAAAGTCCCTCTTTGCCTTCCTTATCAGATCTTTGCATTTCACTTGACATTCCTTATGCTGTTTCTTATTATTTTCAGTTGGCTCCTTCTTCCATTTTCTGAAGGATTTTCTTTTAGATCTAATAGCTTCCTTCATGTCACTTTTTAACCATGCCAGCTGTCCTTTGGTCTTCCTTCCTCCTTTTTTAATACACAGAATATATTTGATCTGGGCTTTCAGGATGTAAATTTTTGACCTTCGCAGTTGCTCCTCTCAGTTTTTTTTTCATCATTCTTCTCATTTTATCATAGTCTCCTTTTTGAAAGTTAAATGCTAATGTTTTGGATTTCCTGTGTGTACTTACTCCAAAGCCTATATCAAATCTGATCATATTATGATCACTTTTATCAAGCGGCCCCAGCACCATTACCTCCTGCACCAGATGTTTACTAATGTAGGTTTCTAATACTTTAGTAAAAATGGGTATGCTTGCCACTGGACTGTAGTTTGCAGGCGATGTTACATATAGCCCTCATTCCTTCAGTAGTGGAGTGAGAACAATTTTGCCCATGTCAGGCGGAAGACAGCCAGTTTTTATATTTAAACATTTTTATTGATGGCTTAATACAAATGAAAAGTATAAACAACAGCTAAAACACTACATAGTACCACAAATGAGCTCCAAGAAACAATTAGCAGATTCAACATCACAGAAACCATCATAACAGTATTTTCCCCCAGATTTCTTCCCCCCACACACCTTCCCCCCCCCCCCCCCCCCCCCCCACAGCCATGATACTGAGGCAATTCTAGCTTGGTTCCACCAACTGTGTAGATCTCTTCCACCCTAATACACACCAACTTCTATAGCAGTGCGCCCGTACTTGAACAACCCACCGGGCGCCTGTGTTCTTATGACCCCCAGCAGGCCTGTAAATGTTTCTGTCACATCCAGGCCACTACACAATTCACCACCTTACTCCTGTAGGGCAACAATACACCTGCAAAGGACATCCATTCAGACTATCCAGGAGTATCAGACCCCCCCACAATAACAGTTTATTGAGATTATCGAGTACCTAGAGGGATGGATTTGAGTAGGTGCTTTGTGCATTGATCCAGGAAGTAGTTGGATCAGGAGCATTTCAACATCTTACATCCTCAACAGTTAGTGGTTGAAAAGATTCCCAGTTTTGGTCAGTTTTGAGTCCTTGGGTTGTAGGATCTCCAAAGATTAAGGTTGAACTACAGGACTATTTTCCTCTGCTGGTGTAGCTTTAGATAGTTTGGACATAATTTGGATGATCTTATTGGTGAAATGATCAGCTAGGTGTTGGACTGTGGGACATGTTTTCTTTGAATGCTAGTGGAAGCTAGTGTTTTAACTAAGGAGAAAAGTTTTTTTGTTGTCAAGATCATCTTGACCTATTAGGCTGCTATAGTATTGGCGTTTTGAGTCAGCTACCTTCTTTTTGCAGCATCGGAAGGCTGACTTCCATTTGGATTTATGAGTAGTATCTTATGTGTTTATTCTTTCTCCATTGCTTTTCAAGGCATCAACATTCCTTTTTTAGGAATGATAGTTCCTCTGTAAACCATGGCAAATTTCTGGATGCCTTGACCTTTTTAGTGGTAAATGGAGAAATGTTTTCTACTGTGGCTTTCACCTTGGTGTCCCAGTGGGATTTGATCGAACCATGTGTAGGAGATGCGGTATTGAGAGAATCTGTTAGCTCAGACCAGAAAATGACCTTGTTGATTTTACCTCTGGTGGAAATTAATTCATTTATTTATTTATTTTTATTTATTGCATTTGTACCCCACATTTTCCCACCTATTTGCAGGCTCAATATGGCTTACATAGTACCGTCAAAGGCGTTTGCCCAGTCGGTGGATAACAAATACAAAGTTGTATAGTGATTTGGATGACTTGTGTCTGGTTAAGCTTGACATACAGATATCAATGGTGAAATCCAGTTGTAAGTGGTCAGACCATGGTACTGGCTTCCATTTGAATGAACTAATCAAGCTATTAGGATAGGAAGTCATAAAATCTAACATATAAAATACCAAATTAACACAAAGGGAAAGAATCAAAGAGAACTACTAATACATTCTTCCTACCCTCCAGTCATGCATATAGTAACATAGTAGATGATGGCAGAAAAAGACCTGCACGGTCCATCCAGTCTGCCCAAGAAATGTGCCACTTTTTTGTGTATACCTTACCTTGATTTGTACCTGTCTTTTTCAGGGCACAGACCGTACAAGTCTGCCCAGCACTATCTCCGCCTCCCAACCACCAGCCCCGCCTTCTACCACCGGCTCGGGCACAGACCGTATAAGTCTGCCCAGCACTATCCCCGCCTCCCAACCACCAGCCCCGCCTCCCACTACCGGCTCTGTTATCCAATCTCGGCTAAGCATATTCAGAGGAGAAACAAGGAACAATTCCACAAAATAAAGGAAAACAATTCTTACAGCCTCTATATCTGCCCTGAATATCCAGGTGTAATGTAACGAGTGGCAGTCAGTCTTTAAAAAAAAATACTAACTGCCACTAATTTAATATCTGGACCTATGAGTTTAGAAATGTTTTCTCACTCATGGGGGGGGGGGGGGGGGGGAGGGGGGTTGGGTGAAGGGAGCAGTTAGTCCTGCAAATAACAACTACAAAGATGGTGGTCAAACAACAGTTGCACAAGTTTTCTGAAGCTTAGAAATAAAAGGTCTTAAGTCAAGTGAAAGAAATGTAAACACTGGGAATTAAAGAAATTCACATGGCTGGAAGCAAACAGATACAACACATCATTATCAGCAAGGTGGATATTATATCTCAAATTGATGAACCATTGATGTAGATAACTACATTAGAATGTAAAGCGAAGATACTTACCTGTAGCAGGTAGTCTCTGAGGACAGCAGGCCATTAATTCTCACATGTGGGTGACATTATCCACGTCACATGGTACGTAGCTTAAACAAGCTACTAGAGATTTTAGAGCATGCACAGTGTCCCCACCGCGTATGAGCGAGTGCCTTCTTGCCCGACATGAGAGCGCGAGACAAGATACAATATTATAGCATACTACAAAAAGGAGACAACTTCAAGGGGAAGTGAGAGGGTATATGAGAATGAATGGCCTGCTGTCCTCAGAGAACACCGGCTACAGGTAAGTAAGTATCTTCGCTTTCTCCAAAGGCAAGCAGGCCATATTCTCACATCTGGGAATCCCTAGTTAGTTAAAATCCCACTGCTGCTACTTGTGATCCAAAATCCAAATAAATAAAGGGGGTGTCAGAGGCATAGCAAAGGCATGGACATCCTTCTTACAGAAGCATCCAGACATGGACATCCTTCTCACAGAAACATTCACATTTTGGACGTCCTCAACTGCCATCGCAGGGACGGAGGCATAGTGAATGACGTCCTTCACTCATACTCTAAAAAACAAAAGACGTCCCTGACAAGCACTTGGACGTTTTCACCTGGACATGTATTTTTCTAAGGTTGTAGAAAAGGTTGTATTTTTCTAAGGTTGTAGACGGCTATTATACACGCAGCTTGTCTGCATGTATGAAGCTGTCTTTGGCATGCGCAGAGCAGCCACGCATAATGCTTGGCTGTTCTACACTGGCTTCTCCTACTTAGGAAGGAAATCATGTGCAAATGAGCTAACAGTGAGCAGCTCATTTGCATGCGATTTTCTTCATGCATGCCCGTTCCTTTCCAAATCGCTAAGGGATCAGTAAGGGAAGGGCTTTTTGTGTTCAGTTAGTGCATCAGTTAGTCTACTGCAGTGCCCCCTAGGGTGCCCGATTGGTGTCCTGGCATGTCAGGGGGACCAGTGCACTATGAATGCTGGCTCCTCCCATGACCAAATGACTTGGATTTGGTAGTTTTTGAGATGGGCATCCTTGGTTTCCATTATCGATGAAAACCGGGGACGACCATCTCTAAGATCGACCATCTCCACATTTATGTTGACAATCTCTAAGGTCGACCTAAATGTTGAGATTTGAGCGTCCCCGACCGTATTATCAAAATGAAAGATGGCCGCCCATCTTGTTTTGATAATACGGGTTTCCCCACCCCTTCGCGGGGACGTCCTGCGAGGACGCCCTCAGGAAAACTTGGGCGCCCCATTCGATTATGCCCCTCCACGTGGAAAATTTAAATAACTGAGGAAGAATATCAACTGTGTTCTTCTTTGGTTTATAAAGGGATTTGCCTTGACACAGCATATTATTTATTTATTTAGTAGGATTTATTTACCGCCTTTTTGAAGGAATTCACTCAAGGTGGTTACAGCAAGGATAAGTCAAACATAATCAATAGACAATTACAGCAGTAAAATATTCAAACTAAAATACAAAGTATGGCATGAGTATACTACATTATAATGCCAACACAATAACCCAATAAAACATTTTAATAGACAGTATAGGGTGTAAGCAAGGATGGAACATTAGTGAAACATGGCCTATCAGTATGAGTCATCCAAAAGATGAGTAATTTTTATATATTTTAAAATTAATTAAAAGGACATATGCGTATTCTTAAATGTTGATATAAGCTTTAAAAAAATATAAAACATACCCACTGAACCAATGAGGAGGTGGGTGCATGAAACTCAATACAAAACCTTTAAGGTAGATGAGCGACACTGCTGAGGTCTGGTATATTAGTTTATAACAGGAAACTGTAATTGAAATTTTGTGATTCTTACCATGTTTCTCAAGATCCTTTTTGGCCATTCTACAGCTGTTGTGGTAAATTCTAGTAAATGCATGTAAAATGGTTTTTATAAAGTTCCTGTCCCCCATAAAAGGACACACTATGACAAGTAGGCACATACTTGTTTGTTTTGCTTGGGGGTTTCCTCCTTTTGTTCATTATGGGAGATGACACAAAATCAAAAATTTCTGGGTCCCCTTCCTACACCTCCCCCATACCAAAAGCAGACAACCTCCATGCCTTCCCCAGGACCACACCACACACGTCGGCCTCTCTGACTTCCTGCCTGTCTAGTGGAGGTCCACTGGGGCAGAGACGATGCCCACTCATCCCTGCCCATTGTTGTTGCCACAATCTTTCACCCTAGTCTCATAGTACTAGTGGTCCAGTGAGACTAGGGTGAAAGATCACAGCTGCCATATTGGGTGCAGCTGTAAATGGGCATCACTCTTGCCTCAATGGACCTCCACTAGAGGGGGGCATAGGGTAAAGGGGAGGGAGCAGGAGGAGGGAGACTATGGATCGCTGGGGGGGGGTGTCATTGTGAAACCTGTTGTTGGCAAAGCCTGTGAAGCCTGTTGTTGGTAAACAAAAGCCTTTCCAGTTTCATTTCTCAACAGCAGGAAATAACAGAGCAAATGTCATTGGGCATTTCCTCTGTTGTTATTAATGACTGGAACACCTACAAACTTCAACTGAGCGTTTGTTAAGCACAACTTACTTAATGTATTATCTCAATTAATCCTAACGGTACACTTTGCATATCCCATGTACTGAACCGGAGGAAAAAGCCTCAACAGAATCCCGTTTTTTGGCTATACAGCTCTTAAATTCACTGGAGTTCTTACTGTCATCATAGGCAAAACACCTCCTTGGTGGTCTTTAAAGTCTATGACTTATCTTAAATGATATCAGGTAAATCCCCACTTATCTTATTCTCCTGACTGCTGTCGCGTTATCTGTCAACTCATCACGCGACAGACCACGCGACAGCAGTCAGGAGAATAAGATAATTGGGTATTTACCTGATATCATTTAGGATAAAGCATAGACTTTAAAGACCACCAAGGAGGTTTTTTGCCTATGATGACAGTAAGAACTCCAGTGAATTTAAGAGCTGTATAGCCAAAAAACGGGAGTCTGTTCAGGCTTTTTCCTCCAGTTCACTACATGGGATATGCAAAGTGTACCGTTAGGATTGATTGAGATAATACAATAAGTTATTAATGACTGCCCATCCCTATCAGGTATTTCTTTGGTCTGATCCAGTATGGAAATATTCTCTGCTCTTATCTACTACAGGCTTGGAACGGCATGAATGCAGAGGTTTCCTCAGATCTGAAGATATAGTAAGGTTTCTTGGAAATAGGTTTATTTATAATGTACAAGTGAACATATAAGTCAGATAGCTTTTTAGTCTAATAGTATTTAAGACTAAAGTGAACTACTGCACAGCAGATCAATTGTATCTATTACAAATCTTTAACAAATGACAAGCATTGTTTTTAACTTGTAATATTTACTTATTTAAAATGAGGCTTTGAGGAGACTAGTGATTATGTGTCTGCTGTACTGGCTTCATTATACATATTAAAATAATATAAGTTACTACAGTGACAAATAATCCTTTGGAACAGATCATTCTAATGCACATCGTAGGAATGATAATTGCAGAAGCAATTTAATGTATATTTTATACCACGGAGTGGAAGATTACATTGAAGTGCAGGCAAGAACAAGAAATCCAGTCAACAAAAACTGCAAATTACTGTGTGGTTTTATGCTATTATGAATTAGTATGAACAGCATGAATAACCTGACAATTCCTCTGAAATGGTCAAAGAAAAGAGCATTAAGACAAAATAATTACTGCTTGTAAACACACAGTGATACACAGGCAAGTAGCATTTTTCTATCAACTTTATAGAAATGATTTCCTACATAGTCATTCTGCTTCTGGTTGTGCTGCCCCCACATTAGACTATAATAAACTTGATGAGTTAATAACAAAGAAGCATCATTTTCCCACGCTAGTGTCAGACTTCCTTCTGGCTGGCCATTATATTCTGTTTTGTGTAAAGGAAGCCAATCAATCTTATACTGACCATAAGAATTTTATACTGAAAATAGCATATAATCCTGAGTGAATACAGCTCAATTAATGACAGATACAGTTGGCCATAAATGAAAATAAGGAAATAGATGAATGCCGTATGGGTCCTGATTGGCCAATGCTTCCCCCTCCCCCCCCCCCCCCCCCCCCCCCCCCAATTCTGTATTGAGTAGGGAAAGCTTAGCACATCAGGCCCATAATGTCAACAGAGTTCTTCAAATAAATCTCTTGCAAGATGTATATTTAGGTTTCTGTAATTGCTTTTCTAACAGAAGATGTGCAGCACTCACAGTTATGTGCTATAAGTAATTGCTATAGTGTTGATTCACCTTTTTTTAAGGCTAGGTAGGAAGCTGAGGTGAACAGCTATTCATGAAGACATGAATATAAATGTTCACAATAAAAAGCTTTTTAAAAAGGATGAAAGGGGAATTGAACAGAGACAAATAATACAACAATACATATTTACTGGAGAGGGGTTCCCCCCTTATAGAGAGAAGGAAAAAAAACATAGAGACTGATATTTAAAGTGATTTAAACAGCCAGGAGAAGCCGTCTATTTTTTATTTGTTATTTTATTTTTATTTTAGGTTTTCAAAGAACAAAACAAAAAGTACCAGGAGCCTTCAAAAAAAAGGGGAAAAAAACTTTTAATCATATATTTTGATGAAACAATCCTAGAATGGGCCCAACACGGTCCGTGTTTCGGCGCACAGCGCCTGCGTCAGGGGTCGTGAAGTCTAGCACTGATTTCTTGACGAGAAAGAGTCTGCTTGTGAGAGTTTTTTTCTGTTTGGAAACTAGGTAAAGGGATAGCACGGCGGCGCAGCATACTGCTTTCAGCTAAAAGCCATACAATTTGTGCTAGACTTCGCGACCCCTGACGCAGGCGCTGTGCACCGAAACACGGACCGTGTCGGGTCCATTCTACTACTACTACTTAACATTTCTAGAGCGCTACTAGGGTTACGCAGCGCTGTACAAATTAACAAAGAAGGACGGTCCCTGCTCAAAGGAGCTTATAATCTAAAGAACGAAATGTCAAGTTGGGGCAGTCTGAATTTCCTGAGTAGAGGTGTAGTGGTTAGGTGCCGAAGGCGACATTGAAGAGGTGGGCTTTGAGCAATGATTTGAAGATGGGCAGGGAGGGGGCCTGGCGTATGGGCTCGGGGAGTTTGTTCCACGCATGGGGTGAGGCGAGGCAGAAAGGGCAGAGCCTGGAGTTGGCAGTGGTGGAGAAGGGTACTGAAAGGAGGGATTTGTCTTGAGAGCGGAGGTTACGGGTAGGAACGTAAGGGGAGATGAGGGTTGAGATTCTAGGATTGTTTCATCAAAATATATGATTAAAAGTTTTTTCCCCTTTTTTGAAGGCACCTGGTACTTTTTGTTTTGTTCTTTGGACTTTTGCTTGTACTTTGCTCCCTCTCTCTGCTATACTATTTTAGAATTTCAACATAATATTCAAGAATACACTTGAAAAAGAAATCAGAAAAAAAAAACAGAGTTACAGAAAACCCACTTAATAGTCCACAAGATTGCTGGAGTCAAGCAGAAAATATAAATATAGAAAAAGGAATAAAACCCTAACAACAAGACAGATGAATCCTATACAGTGACAGCCGGATTACGTGCTAACCAAAGGGGACTACCATTGCAGTTGGACCACCCTCCCAAGCCACCAAAAATTCCAACAATTGCTTAGGTTCAAGAAATAAATCACCACCATTTAGGGCCCTGTTTATTAAGCCGCGGAGTAGGGGCACTACCATTTTACCGTGCGCTACAAATTAGCGCACACTAATGCAAAATACACCATAGGAATATATGGGTGTCTCTAGCATTAGCGTGTGCTCATTTTTAGCACGCACTAAAAAGTCAGCACACCTACAGCGCAGCTTAGTAAACAGGGCCCTAAATTTTTACATGACTTATAACAGGAAATTTTAACAAGTAAGATGACCCCATCACCAAGACCCATGGGGAAAAATCTCCAGAAAGTTCTTATGGCATCTCAGAGACACCAAAGAGGAGAAGGAGAAGTCATTACAATCACTTGTCCAGGGCTAACCTTGGATATTCTGTTCAGTAGCACTTAACTGGTTAGTTCTGCTGATAGTCTGCGATTAAAGGCCCTTTTACTAAGATGCGCCTTTTTTTCAAGCGCGCTGAAAAATGGACCTGCGCACATCAAAAACATGCACCTACACCAGCGCAGGCCCATTCTTCAGTGCGCCTGAAAAAAAGGTCTTCTTTGGGGGGGGGGGGGTGTAAATGGACGTGCGGCAATATTCAAACCAGTGCACATCCATTTTCGGCATGAGACCTTACCATCACCCACTGACTTAGCGGTAAGGTCTCATGCATTAACCGGGCAGTAATCACACTGCCGATTACCACCAGGTAAGTGCCACATAGTAGAAAATTTGTGCCATGTGTTTTGGACATGCGTCATAAATGAAATTACCGCCCGGGGCACACGGTAACCAGGCGATAGTTCCAATTTGACTTACATTGTACATGTGTAGGTTACTATGCACTCTATTAAAGGGGCCCCTTAGTGCCTAAGCCAAATCCAACTAATTTATTTATTTTATTTATTTGTTGCATTTGTAACCCACATTTTCCCACCTATTTGCAGGCTCAATGTGGCTTACATAGTACCATCAAAGGCGTTTGCCCAGTCGGTGGATAGCAAATACAAAGTTATATAGTGATCGTATGAGGTATAAGTGGAGGGTCGGAATGGATGAAGATTGCGTGATGTCCTGTTCGATCATAGTTATGCTGTGTTGGTAGGTGAAGAGGGTTACGTGGGGTCGTTGGGGTAGGCCTTTTTGAAGAGGTAGGTTTTTAGCGATTTCCTGAAGTTCAAGTGGTCGTGGATTGTTTTCACAGTTTTTGTGGATGTCTTGGGGGCGCAACCAGCATTTATGTGGTTAAGTGCCCTTATTCAGCGCTTAATCACATAAGGTAACTGCATAAATAAGACCACATAAAACACAGTCCTATCTTTTTGCAGGTAAGTGCTGAATATCGCACTTGCCGCATAAGTGTTAGCCGGTCACGTATGCCCAGATACTCAATGCTGGTGCCAGACACGGCCCAGAACTGAATTTGTAGGGATAATGCTGGCGACACCCAAAACGATACTAACTGTTGCTGGCTCAGTTGTTACCCTATAGTAACATAATTCATGCATTTACTGATCCATCAACGCATACTCTTTAAATTGTTAGTCCTTCCATTTAAATCCCATAATTCTGCCTGGTTCCAAATTTGCCCAGTTAGAGTCCACTCGTCATCATGCTTTCTTCTTTGCTGCCCTCTTCACTGGAATTATCTCCCACTTGACATCATGCCAAAACTTCCTTTATAACTTACAAATCAAAACTAAGGACCTGGCTCTATGCTAAAGCTTTTACCACAGACTGATTTGTTATGGCAAATTGCTGATGTCCTCCTTCCTCTTCACTTTAATCCTTCGAATATTCCTACCCCTCTGCAACTCTGCTCTATCCACTTTCATATCAAATTTTGTAGTTCCTTTCCTTTTTCTTAACAGAAGTTGTTTTTTGCATTGTAAACCACTAAGAGCTGCTATTAGTCATGGCGGTATAGCAAGTTCTAATAAACCATTTATTTATTTATGTATTTGTGACATTTATATTCCACATTATCCCAAACAAGTTTGAGTTCAATGTGGCTTACAATAAACAGTATAGGATACATAACAAAGAATAATGCATAAGAAAGTAATTTGTTGTAAGAACACAATTTTACAATACAGTATCATAAACATACTTGGATAGATGTTTAACATTTAGAAAATCTATTATGAATGAGAAATTGTACATGAATCAAAGAGAAGCTTAGTGGTAAATAGAGTAATAAACAATTCAGGTAATATATAGTTGTGTGAGATGGTTTTTCTTTGTGAGGGTTTGTTTGAATAGGAACGATTTGAGGATTTTGCGGAATCTAGTATATTCCTGTACATTTCTTATTTTGGATGGTAAGGAGTTCCACCATTCTGTTCCTAGGTAACTAGAGTCTGCAGAGTGGACAGTTTTGTAGATTACTTTTTTGCAATTTGGGAGGTGTAGTCTGAGATAACCATAAGGCATAAACCATATAAAATTGACTTTTATCCATATAAATGTTGATGTTTCAAAATCTTTGGGTCTGGGTTTATTCAATAAAGTTCAATTTGAACTAACCACTGACTGGCCTCTTTGTTGTTGTTGCATTTGTACCCCGCGCTTTCCCACTCATGGCAGGCTCAATGCGGCTTACATGGGGCAATGGAGGGTTAAGTGACTTGCCCAGAGTCACAAGGAGCTGCCTGTGCCTGAAGTGGGAATCAAACTCAGTTCCTCAGTTCCCCAAGACCAAAGTCCACCACCCTAAATACTAGGCCACTCCTCCACTGTTGCTACTACTTGAGATTCTACATGGAATGTTGCTATTCCAACATTCCAAAGAAGTCGGCCCTTGCAGATCACCAATGTGGCTGCGCAGGCTTCTGCTTCTGTGAGTCTGACGTCCTGCACATACGTGCAGGACGTCAGACTCACAGAAACAGAAGCCTGCGTAGCCTTCTACATGGAATGATGCTAGTGGAATAGCAACATTCCATGTAGAATATCCAATAGTAGCAACATTCCATGTAGAATCTCCAATAGTATCTATTTTATTTTTGTTACATTTGTACCCTGCGCTTTCCCACTCATAGCAGGCTCAATGCGGCTTACATGGGGCAATGGTTAAGTGACCTTCCCAGAGTCACAAGGAGCTGCCTGTGCCTGAAGTGGGAATGGAACTCAGTTCCCCAGGACCAGAGTCCACCACCCTAACCACTAGGCCACTCCTCCACTGTTGCTACTATTTGAGATTCTACATGGAATGTTGCTATTCCACTAGCAACATTCCATGTAGAAGTCGGCCCTTGCAGATCACCAATGTGGCAGCGCAGGCTTCTGCTTCTGTGAGTCTGACGTCAGACTCACAGAAACAGAAGCCTGCGCAGCCTTCTACATGGAATGTTGCTAGTGGAATAGCAACATTCCATGTAGAATCTCCAATAGTAGCAACATTCCATGTAGAATCTCCAATAGTATTGTTAGAGGGGGTTAAAGGAAAAAAGAAAAGGTTTTTTTTGTACCTGGGGGTCGTTTTGGGTGCCTTTTGGGAAGTGCGGCGAGTGGCTACGAGGTTCTGGGGCCATGGTGGGGATCTCCGGCGTTTTAGGGGCTGTTTCGGGCACAGTGTTTGAAGGGGCGCTGCAGCAAGCAGCGCGACAGTTCGGTGGGTCTTCGGGCCCTGTTTTAGGGCCGGTTGTAGAGAGAGGGACTGGCGCCAAGTTTACTGACTCCCGGGAACGATTAGGCACGTTCCCGGGAGCGAAGAAGAGTACCGGGCAGTTCCGGTGTTTGAGGGGCCGGGATTGGGCCGATTACGGCGACTGGTGGGTGTCTGGGGCCGTTTCGGGCCGTGGAAGGAGCGCGGGTCGCGAAACAGGGTATTTTGGGTCCTGTTGCGGCCGCTCTGCAGGCCTGGAGTGGGACCGGAAGATGAAGAGAGGCGGGAGGAGCGAAGGAGTTCGTGCATGAGGCAGCGCGCCTAATGCACGAATCGGCGAAGCGCATAACTACGTGTAGGCCGAAGCCGGGGCCTAAAATTTGGGCCGGCTTCGGAGCTTTTTTATTTTTAGCTCCGTTTTCGTTTGTGGGCGTCCAGGACCGGAACGGAGGGAAGTCTAGACGTCAGAGGAAAATCATCTTCAAGGTAAGGGGGGTTTTATTTAAAAATTTTAATTAGTTTAATTTTAAATTGTGTAAATGCGTTCTTTTATTTTTAAAAAATAAATGGTTAAAGTTTTTTTAATTATGATTTTGGTTTTGTGTTCGGGGAATTTTTTAGGATTTTTGTGGTGAGTTAGTTTTTGAATTTTTAATTTTTAAATAGGGGTTTTTGAGGGGTGTGGGTTTAATAGGGTTAGGAAAGAGTTAATTTTTTTAATTTGACAGGGTAGGTCCGGGAGGGGATTTAGAAATTTTTGGGATGATTTTTGATTGGATTTGGGATTTTGAGAAAGCTTTAGGATAGGTTATTTAGGGGCGGACTTTGGAATTTGGGATTTTTAAAATTGGAAATTAGGGGTGTGTAGGGAATGTGGGGTTGGATTTTTGGTTGGAGTTGGAAGTATTTCTGATAATTTTTCAGGTAATTTTTGGCAAAAATGTATGGTTTCCATTATTTTCAATGGGAAAAGTGATTTCAAAATGGAGCTGGAGCAGCACTGCCCAACATTCCGCAGGTCAGCTCAGTCAATTCGGAATGTTGAAAAGGGTTGGTGATTGGCTGAGTAGACCTCGGAATGGCAAGCCAGGCTGGTCTCCTAGGAAACGGTGGTTGCAGGCAGTTGGGGAGAGTGTGTTGGACAGTCTGAGAGAGAGGAGGTGTAGTTGGTGATGTGGAGTATTGTATGGTGTTTGAGAGGTTTAATTTGAGAGATTTTATAGTGAAATTGGTTAAGGCTTAGTGGGAAGGTTACAGATTAAAAGAGAAGATTTTTAGGGTGTTTTAGTGGGATTTTTGGGATTTTGGGGGTTAAGGGGCTAATTATAAGGGAAATAGGGGAAGGGTCTAGAAAGGATTGTTTAGGAAATAGTGTAGGTAAGCAAGAGTTAAGCATATAGGGATAGGGGTTAAGTAGGGGTAAGTTGTGGGTTAATAGGGGCACAGCTTAGGTTTAAATTGAATGGTTTGTGAAATGATGATTTGTATTGTGAATAAATGGTGAAAACCGGGACTGGGGTAAAGGATAAGAGAAAAGTGAGAGAGACTTACCTGGGAAGGGAAAAGGAAAAGAGAAAGAAAATAAATAAAAGCACTTACCTGTTCCTGTAAAAAGTGAGTGGAGATGTCTCCTGAAAAACATAAAAGTTGACACAAAGTATCAAATTCAGAAAGAAAGTTAACCAAAGTAGCATTAAGAAGAGTTTAAAAGGGGAACAGAATTAAGCAAAAAGAAATGTAATACTTATCTGACTTCTTTAGTCTGATACAGTGGTGTGAACTCCTGGAAAGAAAAGAAAGTATTTTTTTAGTTGACTGTTGGGTTTGTTGTACAATTTTTAATGGTATTAAAATTTACTTTGTCTATTTCACTGAAAAAGGGGTACTAATAAATGTTACTTTGTTATTGATAAAAAAAACCCTGTTGCTGTCTGGGTTTGTACGCTCAAGCAAGCAAGTATCCTGAAATTTAGTTTCATTTCCTCACTGAGTCCGAGTGGCTGAGTGACGTGGTTAGTTATTGTACCCACTCCTTATTCTTGGTGTCAGGTGTTCCGACAAGGCTGGCACGACTACAACCATCAGGCTGTTGGAACACCGTCATCTTATACATCACACTCAAGAGTGTGGGGGTGGGTAACAGTATCTATTTTATTTTTGTTACATTTGTACCCCGCGCTTTCCCACTCATGGCAGGCTCAATGCAGCTTACATGGGGCAATGGAGGGTTAAGTGACTTGCCCAGATTCACAAGGAGCTGCCTGTGCCTGAAGTGGGAATCCAACTCAGTTCCTCAGTTCCCCAGGACCAAAGTCCACCACCCTAACCACTAGGCCACTCCTCTTTCCTTGGACCACATTTGCAATTGCTGTCTTTCCATTTGTGTTGCAGAGGTTTTTGCTCTTGTTTTTCCCTGGTCAAAATGCAGGAGCTGTAAATATGTATATACTTAGGATTTATAAATAGACTACTAAATTGAGCAAGTTATCTGTTTGGATATAAACTAACCTGCTTGCTATTGAAAGAACTGTTTGCCTCCAGAATATATGAAGTTTGTATAAACTGCTTGTTGCAGAGTTCAAGTAGTTTGTGTTTGGTTTATAAAACTTGGACTGGAGTATTTCTTAGAGTGAGAAATACTACAGGACTAGCAAAGAAAGTGAAGAATTAAAGTATGGCTTAAAACCCTATGGTCTACCAGAGTAAGTCTGGCCCAAGCCTACGCCCAGCTCAGTATTAAAACTAAAACTTTTGCAGTGATCCTGGTTTTTGGTGCTCACCCGAAGAGCTGAAATTCTGAGTGGTGAGATCAGGGTTACAAAAAACTGGCTCTCAGTCTATTCCTTTCAAATCTCCATACCTGGTGTTTTCACTAGAGCTCCTGCCCCAGTGCAGTCCATGTACTCAGAATCAGATAATGGCTGATCACCAGGCTCTTCGATCGTTGCTACTTCCATAGGCTGTTCTGGGAAAATGGCCTCCAACTGCTCTCCCCGACGTGGTTAGATTGAGAACAAGAGATGACATAAACCTATCTAGCCCATAATGGGGGTTGAAGCCCAAAAGATGGACCTACTGCCAGTAGGCGGAGCTCACCACCATTTTAGTTCACCCAAAACAATGGCAAAGACTATTGAAAACAATAGCAAAAGCTTATTAAGAATGGACTGCCTATCAGGCTTATTTTCGAACGAGAAGGGCACCCATCTTTCAACACAAATTGGGAGATGGGCGTCCTTCTCCCAGGGTCGCCCAAATTGTCATAATCGAAAGTTGATTTTGGGTGTCCTCAACTGCTTTCTGTCACGGGGATGACCAAAGTTTAAGGGGGCGTGTCAGAAGCATAGCGAAGGCGGGACTGGCGTGTTTAACACATGGAAGTCCTCGGCCGATAATGGAAAAAACTTTACTTGGTCCTTTTTTTCTTATGACCAAGCCACGAAAAATGTGTCCTAAATGACCAGATGACCACCGGAGGTAATCGGGGATGACCTCCCCTTACTCCCCCAGTGGTCACTAACCCCTCCTCAAAAAAAATTAAAAAATATTTTTCCAGCCTCTATGCCAGCCTCAAATATCATACCCAGCTCCATGACAGCAGTATGCAGGTCCCTGGAGCAGTTTTAGTTGGTACTGCAGTGCACTTCAGGCAGGCGGACCCAGGCCCATCCCCCCCTATTTGTTATACTTGTGGTGATAAATGTGAGCCCTCCAAAACCCACCAGAAACCCACTGTACCCACATGTAGGCGTCCCCCTTCACCCTTTAGGGCTATGGTAGTGGTGTACAGTTGTGGGGAGTTGGTTTTTGGGGGCTTAGCACGCAAGGTAAGGGAGCTATGCACCTAGGAGCTTTTTCTAAAGTCCACTGCAATGCCCCCTAGGGTGCCCGGTTGGTGTCCTGTCATGTCAGGGGGACCAGTGCACTACGAATACTGGCTCCTCCCACAACCAAAGGGCTTGGATTTGGTAGTTTCTGAGATGGGCGTCCTCGGTTTCCATTATTGCCAAAAATCGGGACGACCATCTCTAAGGTTGACCTAAATGCTGAGATTGGGGCGTCCCCGACTGTATTATTGAAACGAAAGATGGCTGCCCATCTTGTTTCGATAATACAGGTTTCCCCGGCCCTTCACGGGGACGTCCTGCGAGGATGTCCTCAGGAAAACTTGGGCGCCCCGTTCGATTATGCCCCTCCACATGTTCCAGTTGAATAGGCAGTGCTTTAAAAAGTGGAGGATAAGGGATTTTTTTAATTTGACAGGTTTTTTTATATTTGAAAGCTTCCCATACCTAGATATAAATATCATGAAATAAAATTGAATATCACTCAAACAGCATATAAAAATTATTGTAGCTGTTAGAAACAACAGTAATAAACTCTGTGTTTTATGCTCATTTTCCTACACTGTTCTATAGAATATAGTAATACATGGCCAAATCTCAGTGAGGATATCCTGTTTCCTGATGTATTAATGTTAACTGTACAAATGTTGTTGTAATCTTCCTTGGGAAACCTGGTGTTATAAAGATGGAATATATTGAAATTAAATGGAAATAAATTAAACTCTCCTTTCATTGGGGCACATGGAATCACATCAGCACCTCATCTCTTTTGTAGAAGTTTAAATTGTAGATATACAAATGGATTACTCTGTTTTGAGCATGTTTTAGGTTTTATAAGTCAAAATAATAAAAATAGATAATTGATTTCATGCAGATCTCTCATTTGTTGAAACATAACTACCCCCCTCCCCCGCACAGCAATGCCCACACAGCCCATTCACTTTGACCAGAGGATATATCATGTAGGGTTTCTTTTACTAAATCATGCTAGCAACAAAGCCCATTCAAAATGAATGGGCTGGGGCACATTTGCTACACCAGTCGTTCCTTTGTTTAGTAAAAAAAAAAAAAAAAAAGCCCTAATTTACAAAGTAGTATATTTAAAACAACTAGGAAAATATTTTTTATCTCAACCTATATTTTTAGCTTTGGAACTCATTGGCAGCTGATGTAGTAAAAGCAATTAACTTAGCTCAGTTAAAAAAAAATGTTTGGACAAGTTCCTGGAGAGAAAGTTGATAGACTGTTATTGAGGTAGATTTTCAGTTTGATCCAGTAAGTGATTCTTGTATTCTTACTAACGTTAAAAAGTGTAAATGTCTACAGTATCTGCCCCAAAATTTCTCATACAGATTGGCCTATGTTAAAAAGGTCAATTAACAGGCAATAGGAAAGGTTTGTCCTCCCCTTAGGCATATCTAAAAGAGACTTGATGGCCTGACTGTCCCACACTCCTTCAAAACACATTTGAAGGTGTTTTGTTGGCCAACAGACTTCCAATATATTTAGTGCATCAGGTCAACATCATTTTAGTCTTTTATCATAGGAAAAGGTCAGGCAATAAAAGAAGATGCAGTTGAGAATATTTATTTTTCGGTTTTAAGTACATTTCAGAGCCAATGGGTTTTTCTATGTTGAAGTAACTGTAGGTGGAGGAGAGAGAGAGAGAGAGAGAGAGAGAGAGAAATGCACTTTTAAACAGTAATCTGGCAATGAATTGTGAGCCTTGTCATCTATGACACCGTACTGGTAAAGTATTACTGAAAGCTGTATATTTATATTAAGAAGTATGTACGGCATGGTGGCAGTAAAGTGAACTGATTTAGGTTGTATCTTAGTAAGACTATTTTGAGGAAGGTGCATTTAGAACTAAATGTTTCATTGGCATCTTTCTGAAGTGCAGAAATATAGTTGGATTCCATTAACCCTATTTATCATCCACTAAGCAAAAACAGGCTAGTGCAATAAAATACTCCATTTTTACTAACGTCATAAAGTTTGATGTACCCTATAGTAACTCAGTTGTCAAATCAACGCATGATGTAGCATTATTATTTCAATTACAATATATCACTTGACATTACTTGACTCGGAACATCACAGTAAATCCATATTATTTAAAGACAATGCCTGTATTCCATTTTGTGCTAATCACGCATAAGGCATCTGACTCTGCAGCAGTTTGAGGATAGATTCTTTGGCAAATGGCATTTAGTCAAGCTTTGAAAACTCTTCAGCAGTTCTGAAGTTATGTCAGTAAGATAAATTCTATATATTGCCTTCTAAATCTCTTCAGCGTAAACTAGCTTACATTTTACTTGAGTATGGAATAGATCACCTAGAGAAGTAGGGCTTGCAGCTGCCTAGTCAATAAGCCATCTTGAATTTTCAACACTAAATTTTCCCTTCAGTAGTTGAATCTCTAGATTCATTTCTGGGTTTTTTTTTGGTGTGTGCAAATATAAAAATATATGTTGTATATTTCCCTGTGTATAAAGAGAGCATACATGAGAGAGAGAGAGAGAGAGAGAGAGAGAGAGTATACTCTAGAAAAATTCTGGAGATATGCCTGAAGGACATGAATTCCAAGGAAAGGGTATATGAGAGGGTGAGTGAAGAAAGGTTCTTGACAGATGATCTGGACAAAACAAAAATGGGATTTTTGGTCATGTATTCAGCAGTTAACAATATAACAATATATGAAAAGATATGCTGAATCAGACCAAAGGCTATTGAGCCCAGCATCCTGACTAGCCGATCCCAAAAAACAGACCTATTTCTCATAGCTCATTTCCAGAGAAAAGCAATGGATCTCCCAATCTATCTGGCTAATATATTTTTATGGACTTTTCATTTAGTACATAAGTATTGCCATACTGGGATAGCCCAAAGGTCCATCAAGCCCAGCATTCTGTTTCCAACAGTGGCCAATCCAGGTCACAAATACCTAGCAAGATCCCTTTAGGAAGTTCCTTTAGGAAGTTACCAAACCTCTCTTGATCCCCACTTGGTTCGACACCATGACCAAATCCTCTAGCAACTGATTCCACAACTTAATCATATGTTGCATTTTTTTCTCAGTCTTCTAGTTGATAGTTTCATGGAGTGTTCTTTTGTTTTAGTGCTGTTTGAAACATTCCCTATTTAACTGCTCCACCCTACTCATGATTTTCTAAACTCTCTTTCATATTCTCTCTTGTTTAGAGAAATGCATTCATTTGAAAGGACATGGGTAATGTCAAAAATATGTTGTTTTGTGTCATGTTTTGGCCAAAACAAAAGGAAAAACATATTGAGGCTGGAGCCACGGCAGGCAGGAGCATGTGGGCATAATTCCTTCCTGTAGGATCCCCTAGGCCAACAGGGCAAGAAAAGGTAGGCCTGGGGGACCTACAGGGGTGGAAGTAGGGGATCTGGCCAGAGGCTTCCAGTCTTCAGAAGGGGATCTGGATTACAGGGGGTGAGGAGGACTCGGAGGGGGTGAGTGCACCTGCTTCTTCTTATTCAGGTCCCAGCTGATATTCAGCCAAGACCCACATAAGATTTAGTAGCCAGTACATGCTGGCATGGACTTAATATTCAATGTTGTTACCTGGACATGGCCTGGCATTGCATATCCAAGCCTAATTCTGCCCCCAACTGAATATTGACTAGATAAGGATGCTACCACTTATGCACCTAAGTGTACACTTACCTTTAAAAGTACCAGCAGGGTGCCTATCACTATTCTGAATAGATGTACTTAATTTACATAGGTTATAAATGCAAGGGGTTGTATTAATGGGCAGAGCTTGGGTGGGACAGGCCTATGACCGATGTAACCACAGGCACATAAATGTTAGGTGCAATGATATCAAGTGCCATTGTAGAATAAGCTCCCCCCTCCTTGATCGCCTGCCTCACTAAAGTCCCCACCACTGGAAAATCACCCCCAATCAAAGCCTTTTTAACCTTTCTAACAGGTATCAGCCTGCTTATCCGACATTGCTGCCTGGATGTCCAACCGCACCTGAAACTGAACATGTCCAAGACCGAGCTCATTGTCTTTCCACCAAAACCCACTTCTCCTCTTCCTCCACTTTCTATCTCAGTTGATAACACCCTCATCCTCCCCGTCTCATCTGCTCGCAACCTCGGAGTCATCTTTGACTCCTCCCTCTCCTTCTCTGCGCATATCCAGCAGATAGCCAAGACCTGTCGCTTCTTCCTCTTTAACATCAGCAAAATTCGCCCTTTCCTCTCTGAACACACCACCCAAACTCTCGTCCATGCTATCATTACCTCTCGCCTTGACTACTGCAACTTACTCCTCACTGGCCTCCCACTTAGCCACCTATCCCCCCTTCAATCTGTTCAGAACTCTGCTGCACGTCTTATATTCCGCCAGAACCGATATACTCATATCACCCCTCTCCTCAGGTCACTTCACTGGCTTCCAATCAGATACCGCATTCAGTTCAAGCTTCTCCTTCTTACCTACAAATGCACTCAGTCTGCTGCCCCTCACTACCTCTCTACCCTAATCTCCCCTTATGTTCCCGCCCGAAACCTCCGTTCAAAGGACAAATCCCTCCTCTCATTACCCTTCTCCACCACCGCCAACTCCAGGCTCCGCTCATTCTGCCTCGCCTCATCCTATGCTTGGAACAACCTTCCCGAGCCCTTACGCCAAGCCCCCTCCCTGCCCATCTTCAAGTCTTTGCTTAAAGCCCACCTCTTCAATGCTGCATTCGGCACCTAACTCTTACCGTTCAGGAAATCCAGACTGCCCCAATTTGACTGTTCCAGTCTGCAGACCCAACTATCAGACTGACTGTTCACGTGTCCTTTAGATTGTAAGCTCTTTGAGCAGGGACTGTCCTTCTATGTTAAATTGTACATCGCTGCGTAACCCTAGTAGCGCTTTAGAAATGTTAAGTAGTAGTAGTAGTAGTAGTAACCTGAAAGGACTTCCCAATCAGCCAGTACAATTTAGTCAATGTCGGTGGGCAGAGCACACCCCACCAACTGAAAGTGTATCTTGTGCCTCCCCATTGTGCCCCCTTCCCATAGTGCCAGCCCAACCATACCCTTCCTCAACCTGAAGGAACCCCTAGTAGTGGTCTCCAAGCACCCCCCCCCCCCCAAGGCCCTTAGTTGAAATCCCTGGGGTCTATTGGTCTGGGTAGGAGCAATCCTCAGTCATTCGTGAGCTAGCATCTTCCCTCAAAATTGCACTAATGACCTATGCGCCTTAGTAAAAGGGCCCCATAGTTTTATAAAAAAAATAGTGCTATTCAACCAATAAAAGATGAGTGACATGTGCTTCATCGTCAGAAGAATTTATGAGTGAAGAGACTCAGCTTCTTCAAGCGCATTCTCTCATTGTTTATAACATGCCTCTCAAATTCAGAGAAAAAGGATAACAAAGACAATGAGGACCGACCCTTGAACCAGCTGTGGACCCATTTTCAGTCAAATCAGCGGATATTGTGATTAATTTGTTTATCTAGACCAGTAGCTCTCAACTCAGTCCTTAGGACACACCTAGCCAGTCAGGCATTCAGGATACCCAAAATCAATATGCATTAGAGAGACCTACAACCACCAAGAAAATATTCTTCTCTCTCTGGAAGCTAAAACGATTGAAGCCTTATTTTCCAAGAGGAGTATTTTGCAATTTAGTCAGATTGCTAGTCTTAAGACGACTCGATTACTGCAATGGCATATACGCAGGGTGCACAGGCCTGCTTCTCAAAAAGCTACAAACTGCCCAAAACACAGCAGCTCGACTTATCTATGGAGCGTCAAAGTTCACCTGTTCCAGACCACTTCATGAGAAGCTACACTGGCTTCCTCTATGGAGCAGCTTCAGCATATATGGATGCCCTTATCAACCGCCAAGGAATTCACTTAGAACTGCTCGTTCTTACTTGAACCTCCATTACCCTGCGTGTTTTGGACTCAAGTATAAAACCACATATGCTTCCATCTTTTCCTACATCAGTACTCAATTGTGGAATGCATTGTCCACATCTGTAAAAACGGTTCAAGATCATCTGACTTTCAGGAAGTCTCTCAAGACCTATCTATTTGGGCAAGCTTACCCTAACGATCCCGTCTTGCCTCTATGATTCCTGGACTCCGACCCCTCTAGTGATCTTGTGGACTTACCTACTTTCTCCTATCCTTATACCTTTCCGCCCCACGTATCCCTCTCCATTTATTGTACTTGCCTGTTTATTACTTAAATGTTGTAGGCCACATTGAGCCTACCAGCGGTGGGAAATTGTGGGGTATAAATGATAAAAATAAATAAATACATACATACAGTGGAAGTATTGCATGAAAATGTATCTCATGTCTATTCATTGTGGATATCCTGAAAACCTGACTAGCTTGTGTGTCCCAAGGATTGCGTTGAGAACCCATGATCTAGATAATGCACAAGTGGAAATATTGTTACTATGCAAAGGTTTGTCATTTGTTTCAAAAGCTTGGTTTGATTTTTTTTTTTCAGTTCAGGATTGATTTAGAACAATTTATACTACAATTAACTGTTACTGTTTTTCAACATGAGCACTAATGTATTGATCTTTTTCTAACCTGAAGATAAAATCAAAGTGGATACCATCAAGAGTGATAGATCTAGCCATTCTATTTTTAATGAAATGATATATTAAAAGATGTAAAAGCATTAGAATCTATGAAAAACATTTTTTAGGGATTTAATTTGTCAACACACAAAAAAAAAACAATATGCCTTAAAAAAATCTAAAAAGATATTCCACAATTATAATAAAATGAATTGATACAGTAGTAGAATAATACAACATAGAGTATATTATGCAAAAGTGAATAGACAGCTATCTGAGGGGTCCTTTTACAAAGGCGTGGTAAAAAGTGGCCTGTGATAGTGTAGGGGCAGGTTTTGGGTGCGCGCAGAATTATTTTTCAGCGCACCTACCAAAAATGCCTTTTTAAAATTTTTGCCGAAAATGGACATGCGGCAAAATCAAACTTGGCGCGCATCCATTTTGGGTCTGAGGCCTTTATCCCCAGCCATAGACCTAGCGGTAAAGAATTTGGGCGGTAATGACCTACGCGAGTCAGATGACACTTGGTGCGCATATGCTACACGTGTCCGAAAATAAAAAATATTTTTCAGACGCACGCCAGAAATGAAATTACCGCAAGAGCCATGCGGTAGTTGGGCGGTAAGTCCATTTTGGCGCGTGTTGGGCGTGCATAGAGCCTTACGTGGCTTAGTAAAAGGGGCCCTGAGTTAGCAACATTCAGAAGATTGAAAGATGATCCACGTACAAGGGTTGGATGAAAAGTAATGCCTTCACCTCCATAATGTTTGCTTAAATGAAGATATTGTAACACATTTTTTTTTATGAAAGTAATGTTTGCAGTGGAGTAGGAAGGGGGGGCGGTGGGGCGGTCCGCCCTGGGTGCACGCCGCTGGGGGGGTGTCGTCTCTGCTTGTTCACTGCTCTCTCTGCCCCGGAACAGGTTACTTCCTGTTCTGGGGCAGAGAGAGCAGGGGAACCAACGGAGCCGACGCAGCTCCCAGCAACTGCACGCGGGGCGGAGCGGTCCTCCCGCCCGTCCCCCTTGGTAAGACTGCGCTCCGGGGGGGTTTGCGTGCTCCGGGAGGGTGCGTTCGCGCTCCGGGGGGGCGCGCCGTGCTGCACCCGGGGGGCGCAGCGGCGAACCGCCCCGGTGTCAGCTGCCCTCGCTACGCTTCTGAATGTTTGAAACGCGTTCTTTTATTATATGTGTTTTTATTTCTATATAGTTGCCATCATTCGCTACACATTTCTGCCAACAATGGACAATTTTTTTAAAGCTGCCATGAAAGAATTGTACATCTTGACCCTTAACCCAGTTGTTTAGTCTTTTCCACCTCTTCATTCAAGTCAAACAGTTACCCCTGAAGGTATTCCTTCAATTTTGGAAATTACATTGGCCTAAAAGTTTACATATTTTAGATAAAATTATACTAGGATATATAAGGATTTTTAACAAAAGTTGAATTAAAATTTTTGAATCCTAACTCATGTTCACTTGTTCAGAACCCATGTCTGTTTTAATTATTTCCACAATACATAATTCCCTAATCCCTTATTTGTCCTGTTTGTCTTGAATAAATTGTAAGATCTGTCAAGCAGGGACTGTCTCGTATGTGTTTAATGTACAGCTCTGTGTATGTCTAGTAGTGCTATAGAACTGATATGTAATAGTAGTAGTAGAATCCAATGAAACCATAGATACCATAAGTACATAAGTAATGCCATACTGGGAAAAGACCAAGGGTCCATCGAGCCCAGCATCTTGTCCACGACAGCAGCCAATCCAGGCCGAGGGCACCTGGCAAGCTTCCCAAACGTACAAACATTCTATACATGTTATTCCTGAAATTTTGGATTTTTCCAAGTCCGCTTAGTAGCGGTTTATGGACTTGTCCTTTAGGAAACCGTCCAACCCCTTTTTAAACTCTGCTAAGCTAACCACATTTTCCAGCAATGAATTCCAGAGTTTAATTACACGTTGGGTGAAGAAACATTTTCTCCAATTTGTTTTAAATTTACTACACTGTAGTTTAATCGCATGCCCCCTAGTCCTAGTATTTTTGGAAAGCGTGAACAGACGCTTCACATCCACCTGTTCCACTCCACTCATTATTTTATATACCTCTACCATGTCTCCCCTCAGCCATCTCTTCTCCAAGCTGAATAGCCCTATCCTCCTTAGTCTTTCTTCATAGGGAAGTCGTCCCATCCCCGCTATCATTTTAGTCGCCCTTCGCTGCACCTTTTCCAATTCTACTATATCTTTCTTGAGATGCGGCGACCAGAATTGAACACAATACTCAAGGTGCGGTCGCACCATGGAGCGATACAACGGCATTATAACATCCTCACACCTGTTTTCCATACCTTTCCTAATAATACCCAACATTCTATTCGCTTTCCTAGCCGCAGCAGCACACTGAGCAGAAGGTTTCAGTGTGTTATCGACGACGACACCCAGATTCCTTTCTTGGTCCGTAACTCCTAACGTGGAACCTTGCATGACGTAGCTATAATTCGGGTTCTTTTTTCCCACATGCATCACCTTGCACTTGCTCACATTAAACGTCATCTGCCATTTAGCAGTTTTCTATACTTTGCATAAAATCCTTAAAAGCTTGACCCAATATCCAGGTCAATCAGTAGTGTCAGTTAATAACTCATTATTGGAATCCACATAGTTTGTAGATTGTTTTTTTCACACATCCATGACTCAAAGCAAATGTTTTAACATCTCGAGCAGAATTACATAATCCAATAGGGTTTACCTCTGGTTACAGCACTGTATATAACTTTTTATATTATATTAAAGGTTCCTGTTTTGTTATTTTTTTCTTTCTGCTCTAATGATAAAAAATAAAAGGTTCCTGTTATATCTTTTGTAATTGCCAGCGGCCATATGGGTAACTTGTGCACGTGAAGCCTTCTCAGAAAAACAGTACCATACTTGACTGGCTTCCTACTTTCTTTCCTTCTCGATTGGGCCTAAATAGAAATGTCAATATCAAGGGCCTAAATAACCTGATGAGTTAATTGGAGGTCAATATTCAGTGTGATTTAAGCAGGAAAGAAAGGATCCTGTTCTCTTAAACCTTGCTGAGTACCCTTATTTGGAAGGCTGACCCCCTACCAGTAGTACCACAAGACTACCACTAGGGGTCAGCAAATACCATCTTGCTCCCAGATCCAGACAGAGCGGAAGCTAGGAGAACTAGTCCTGCCCTGTCCCTCTAGATCACGGGGGATCGGCTGGGTAGAAGGAAAATCAGGTTTCACAGTTGGGTAGGAGGAGTGGATGAGGGTGTGCTGAGGTGAGTTGGGATCAGAAAGTGGGGATAAGGGCGATTCATATTGGGTGGGGGCTCAGGTGAAGAGGTATTTTGTCAATACAGAACTCCTGTTGTCCTAGTCTTGAAGGCCCAGTGTTGCTTTTTTTGTTTGTATACTTTGGTTGTATGCTGTATTACCGCTCTGTTTGTTCTGTTCATTCTCCTCCCAAATTAGCTTGTGAGCCCTTACCGACACCTATTTAGTAGGCGGTAATTTCTTGCGCGCTAACAATGTGAACATTGGTTGGCAATGTAGCTGTGCTAACTGATTAGTGCTGCACATACCAACTCCCCCCCCCCCCCCCAAACACACTGGGGAAGCATGTACAGATGCCTGAACTACTGCAGGGCACCTGAGCTCACCCCATGGTAGAGCATTTTGGCACATGGGAAGCACGCAGTAGCGCTTAACACTACTTAGTAAAAAGTACTCCTAAGTGTTTTACGTGGCTCTTTTATTAAGGTGCATGAGTGCCGACGCGCATACAACGTGAGATAAATTGGAATTATTTCCCGGCTACTGCATACCCCGGGTGGTAATTCCGTTTTTGACGCACATGCAAAACACGCGGTAGAAATTTTCTACCATGTGGCGCTTACCCGGCAGTATCATCAGTGTACACGCGTTGATAATTACTGCCTGGTTAACGTGTGAGACCTTACCACTAAGTCAATGGGTGGTGGTAAGGTCTCATGCCGAAAATCGACACACGCTGGTTTTAATATTGCAGCGTGTCCATTTTTGGTCCCCCCCCCCCCCCCCCAAAAGGGCTTTTTTTGCAGGCATGCTGAAAATGGACCCGTGTGTGTCCAAAACACGTGCCTACACCAGCACAGGCCACTTTTTGGCATGCCTTAGTAAAAGGGCCCCTTAATGTGGGTCTCAGATGAATATTAGCCAGCATGTGCTTGAATATTCAATGTCAATGCCTGGGCAAAGCCCAGCATTGAATATCTGTGGCTAATTGTCAGCACTTTTAAAAAACACTGACTGCCACCGGCTAAATATTGATCAGTTTACGTTAAACAAAAAAAGCCCAAACCTACATTTTTTACAAACTCTCGCCTCCCCCCCTCCACACACACCTTGATTATAAAGAAAGCTGTACATTCTCTGATGGTTGGATAGAGGATACAGCATTCTCTTCAGTAGTTCAGAAAAAAATAAAGAATCTATTTTGCTAAAAAAAAAAAGAAGGGTCACAGGATATCTTACAGTCCGATTCTGATGGTAGATGGGTTTAGAAATTATATGGTTCAAGGTATCCCACTGTCTATATCGAATATTTATGGATCTAATTTTGACTCACCCATTTTCTTCCATGAAATAGGCAATAAAGTTGCAAGCAATCAAATATACCTCTGATAATAGCAGGAGATTTTAACCAGGTAATCAATCCAATTATTGATAGAAGTGGATTAAGCCACAGAAATCCAGAGACTGAAAACCAACGTCCTAACCTTCAATCAAATCCAAATTGATTGATACACGCTTAACAGACTTCTGGGGACTCCTATACCCTGAAGAAAGAAATTACACATTTTATTCAGCGGTGCTCCCCCCTTTCTCATGGATAAATTTGTTTTTATTTACAACATATGTGAACATTTCCAACCATGCACCCATGCAAACATTTCCCTTATGATTATTTGGAATAACGTAGAACAGGATCAAACTTCCTGGAGATTGAACCATAGATTCATGGGAGAAGAGGAATTTAGGGTGTCTTTTACAAAGGCGCACTCACGTTTTTAGTGTGCGCTAAAATTGTGGGCACGTGAAACGTTTGAAACGCCCATAGGAATGCATTGGCGTCTCTAACATTTAGCACGCCCACAATTTTAGCGTGCGCCAAAAACATGAGCGCGCCTTAGTAAAAAAAAAACCCTTAGTGAACTGATTCACTCCATCATCCAAGAATAGGATTTGAATGTCAGAAAATTCATATGCTACCAAATGGAATTGGGTACAGCATAAAGAATGCTGAAAAAGCTTTTTCCTACTAAAGCCACAATTTACAAAAATCAAATTGTGGATAAACGGGAAATTCTCAGTATCCTGAACCTCATTTGTGTTTAACGTGATTTGGAGGGGCATAATCGAACGGCACTGGCCATCTATATGGCTGGCACCGCAAAGAGCAGTCCCAAACTGTATTATCGAAAAAGATGGCCGGCCATCTTTCGTTTCGATAATACGGTTGGGGCCGGCTAAATGTCAGAGATGGCAGGGTTTGAGATGGCCAGCATCGGTTTTCGCCGATAATGGAAACCGATGCCGGCCATCTCAAACCCGGCCAAATCCAAGACATTTTGGTCGTGGGAGGGGCCAGCATTTGTAGTGTACTGGTCCCCCTGACATGCCAGGACACCACCGGCCTTCTTTTTTCCATTATCGGCCGAAGCCAGCCATCTCAAAACCACGCCCCCATCCCGCCTTCCGTACCCCGTCGAAACGCCCCCTTTAAGTTTGGCCGGCTCTGCGACGGAAAGCAGTTGGAGCCGGCCAAAATCAGCTTTCGATTATACCGATTTGGCCGGGTTCAGGAGATGGCCGGCCATCTCCTGGTTTGTGTCGGAAGATGGCCGGCGATCTTCTTCGAAAATAAGCAGGTTGGTAAGCCTTATCATAAAGACACCAATAACTGGTAATATATGAAAGCTCATCACCATCATTAAAATGGCAATTTCTCCAGATGGGTTAGATTTGCACATACCATGACAGGAATTAACCACAGTCACTCCTAAGCCAGGGTAAATGGAGTATGACCTCAGTCTCTCAAGTTTACTGCTAACTCTCACTGCATTGTGCCAAACAGAGTTTCTTTCTGGAGTTCATCAGATGTAACATGTATGGGCAGTTTATCTAGGTGCACTTGGAAAAAAAAAAATTTTTTTTTATCAAGTTTATAGCACCCAAAATGATTGGGCAAATGTTTGTATCTTTCTACCAAATTTTCTTGGTCTTAGAATGTGTTTTTTGGTACTTGAGGTTCTTCCTTCTCTCTACATGATTCACTGAATAATCATTTTGGACCAACAAGTCTATAATAGAGAGCTGCACGGAGACAGAGATTTCACCCATTCTCTCTGGAATCTAACCTATCCCCCGCCTATCCCCGCAAGTGATCTCCTCTATCTCTGTCAATAATCTCTTCCATCCCGACCATGTCCATAACCTTCAGAAGTAGTTGAGTTTTAATTTATTTATTTATTGCATTTGTATCCCACATTTCCCCACCATATGGCAGGTTCAATGTGGCCTACATATTGCTAAAAAGGTGGTTACAAAATTTAGATTTGTAGAAGTCTAGTACATAATACAGAAGTACAATAAATGCTTAGGCTGATATATTAGTATATTGTGAGAGAGGTTAATACAAACACAAACATCTGCCAAAACAGTAATTAAACTAAGACTACCCCCCCTCCCTCCCAATTTACCAACCTCAAACCAAAAGGCTGACAACCCAGAAAGAGGACAATAATCAGTCAGTCAGTCAGGGATATCGGGTAGTTATTTCTTAAGTCTGTGCAGAAACAGAAGTCCAGAGGGCAATTACTAAATAATCAGAGGTCTTCTTCATAAACCATATGGGGATAGACTTAAAGATCTCAATATGTACACTTTGGAAGAAAGGAGGAAGACGGGAGTAGGTGGCTTTTTGTTTAGTCCTTAGAACATTCTCCGATTGTTCTCCATACCAATATGTGGCAAAAAAAATAATATCCTTGAGTACAACTAGTGTTAGTTAATACGTTTCAGATTTACTGCAGGTACCACTCATAAAAAGATATCATAGCACTGGCAGCTGGTAACAATTTTGAGGGGGAAGGGAGAAGCAAAACAACTGGAAGGGATAGAAGAGTGCACCTTGGAGGAAAATGAAAACAAAAACTAGAAGTTTTAATGTAATTTTTAAAAGGAATACATGCAAAACTCAACAGAAATTCATAAATACGTGTTTTTTGCATGTTCAGTAGCATACACATTTCTAATAGCATATCACAGATTATGCAACCCTAGTTACAGAAGACAAAGCAAGAAGACATCACATGGGGTTAGCATAAACACAATGGAGACACTGAAAGTATTTAAAAAGAGGGTGTTCCAATTGTACTTTTTAAAAATGCATAAAACATAAAATATATATTAAGCAAAAAAAAACCAAAAAACCATAAGCTAATCGCAAATAGAAAGCACACAGAATCAAGTAAAAATGATAACGTGAGCAATTAACTTACTACTACTACTACCGCTGTAACAGAAGAATTATTTCCCTTTAGACAAGCCAATTCACTAAATCAAACAACAGCAGAATGATACTGACAAAAAAAAGCAGCATTGTCTATCACTCACCCTGTAGGCGAACTTCATTACTTCACTGTACAAAAACAGAACCCAAAGGAAGAGATCTTGCAAAACTGGTGTACAGAGACAATTCTCTTCCTCGTGCAGTTCTCTACCATGTGCTCCTCCTCTCTACTTGCTGTTCACATGGAAGAGGAAAATGAAGATGGCGCTACATCAGGGGGCGGGATTGAGAGGTCACCAATTGCCAGTTGCCACAAACACACACACACACCTGTAGATCAGGTGACCTGATGCTGCTGGCCCATGTGTTTGCTGCTGTGCTGATCAGTGAGGAGGAAGGAGTCCTGGGACCTGGAAGAATAGGTATGGCCTGGTGTACACTTCTGCAGGAACCCCACAGGAACTGCATCCATCCCCATGTACCTGGAGGGAATTCTTGTGAGAGTCCTATAGCCCTGGGCGGATTCCTGTGGGATTCCCATGGTAACTGCCATTCTGGTGTTTTTCTCTTTTACAACTATATCCAATTTTCTGGCATCCAGCTTTTTTTATTAGCCAGAATGGGGATGTCTCAGATGATCATAACCTCTTTGTTTTCCACAATACTCTTAGGATCATGATCCCAAGGCTTTTCCAGTACACTGATATTGTAATGCTTACAGAGTTTTCAATGAATGAGATGCACCACCTTATTGTGCCTTTCTATATAAAATATTTTCCGCCATCAACATGTTGCAGTCAACCATGAGATGAGCATCTGTTGCTAACTCTTTCTTGCAGAATTTACAGATGTCTGGTGCACCAGTTTTTTCAATGCTCATCCATAATCTTCTGTCTTGGGCTGCAACTATCAGTCGTTCATCCATATTTTTCAGTTCACTTTCCATAATTATTCATGTGTCCGATGTTGATCCATAAATTGTTTGGGAGTAATATTTTGTATTTCCAGCTGCACTTATGCATTTGACTCTTGTGGATTCTCCCCTGTTGATCTAATTCATTGAAGAGGTTTTTTTTTCTCTTTCTTTAAAAATGTTGTTGATTCCGTCCCTATTGGTACCGATGGATTTTCAACCATTCCTTCTACTCATTGGAATGCATGTCCAAGGTTAATGATGGAACTGGATTCTGGAAGTTTTCTTTCATATTTCCACACCCTTTGTGCATTGGGATCTGAAGATGCCATTAGGTAAGTCTAGATGCCTATGATAATATCCCAGTAGGTGTAATCTATTTCTATGAGACCGATCCCTCCTTCAGATCTAGGAATGTACAGTCTTGGCATACACTGATTCTTACAGATGACTTCATGGGCATGGAAGAGTTTTCATGTTCGCACATCTAGTTTTTCAAGGTCTTTAAGAGGCCAGCCTAAAACACCAGTGCTATACGAGAGTGCAGGAAGTGCCAGTTGATTTAATAGCCTGTATCTTATTCCGTGATGTTAATGCACTCTTCAATATCAGTTTTAGTTTCCAATAATATTCTTTACTGATTTGTTTTCTCTCAGGGGCCCTTTTACTAACCTGCGGTAAAAGGAGCTCTGCGCTAGTGGTGGGGGGGCCATGCGGGGGGAAGCCCTTACTGCCACCTGTTGAGGTGGCAATAAGAGCTCCCACGCTACCTGGTTACCACTGAATAAACCCCTGTGGAAATATTTTTTTGAATATTTCTGCCAGCACCAGAAATGCTGCACACTGGGGGTAGAACTTCCGCCAGTGCCTGCCTTGGGCCGGCAGTAGCTCCAGATTGGCCACATGCGTGGGATAAACATAAAGGAATCCTGCTCGGAAGGAAGGGATCCCCAGAAGCTTAGCCGAGATTGGGAGGCAGAGCCGGTGGTGGGAGGCGGGGCTGGTAGTTGGGAGGCGAGGCTAGTGCTGGGCAGACTTATACGGTCTGTGCCCTGACAATGGCAGATACAAATCAAGGTAAGGTATACACAAAAGTAGCACACGTGAAATTATCTTGTTGGGCAGACTGGATGGACCATGCAGGTCTTTTTCTGCCGTCATCTACTATGTTACTATGTTTTTTTACTATGTAAGCCCGCTGTGGACTTACCACCGCTTAGTAAAAGGGCCCCTCGGTGATTCCCCTCGGGGGTAGGTGACGGCTGTAGGGGGGAGGGTTGACGGCGGTAGGGGGGGGGGCTATAATGTGCCCCCTCACTCTAGCCCCTGCCCCCCCTACCGCCGAACCTCAGATACGCCCCTGTTATGAACACCTTCCTGTTCAAATTCCTTTATCTCACAGTAATCAGAGTGAATTCAATAATAAAGATCCCCTTATATAATATCACAGTGTGCTGAGGTATTAATTAACTTCTCCTAACTCCTATATATATAAAACACTGCTACAACCAGATTTCCTTATGTAAACTACCATAAACCATTTTCTTAATAATAACTTATCTGTATCTATTAACGTCCACATCTGGTTGCAGTACATTTTGTACATATAATTTAGGAGAATTCAAAGTATACCTCAACATATTGTGGTATTGTATAAGGGGACCTTTATTATTGAATTCACTTTATATATTTTGCATTGATTGAAACTGAAGGTCGCTTATAGACGGGGAGTTCAATGATGGTGACAAGCTCCCTCTCATATATTACCAGTAATTGGTGTCTTTATGATATGACTAACTAAATCATGTTAAACACAAATGCAGTTCAGGTTACTGAAAATCTTCCCTGTCTATTCACTTTTTGATTTTTTGTAACTTGCAGGTTTAGTGGAAAAAAAAATCTATTAATACTTTTTTCCCCCCTTTATAAAAGTGGTGAGCTTGTTTTATTTTAAAAAAAGGCTTAAAATCAAAAGAGAAGTAACAGAAAAACAACAACAAGGAAAGGAGGAAATGATGAGAGGAAAACAAACCCTTAGGCAGATCAATATACTACAATAATAAGATTATAAAACAAATAATATTGTTTATCATTTATTGGTGTTGCTATACCATCTCTATTTGCAAGGCAATTCAGAACGGTTTACAATGTTATATATATATAATACAATGGGAAAATAACTCCATAAAATTATAGGACAGATAACATACATCCCATCCGTACAAGGAAACAGCCATTCATTCTAAAATATATAACAAAATAAAACATATAAATCACTTACAGGGGACTCATTATACAGCAAAGTACTAGGGATGTACATTCATTCAAATGACATTGTCCATGTTATTTCATATTGTTTCTAACCTGAAGGGGCAGGAAAACATCTCTTTTTTTCTCTATATTATTTTTAATTTCTACCAGACATAAGCCAACCTTCAACTAATGATGTTGGGATTAGGAAGCACCTGTTTTCTAAGAGGAAGTATTCTGCATCTTCAGTGTAGATGCAGCCCAGTGGCGTAGCTACGTGGGGCCACAGGGGTCTGGGCCCCCAAAGATTTGACCCTGGACCCCCCTGCCAATGACCCTCTCGACCCCCCTCCCGCCGCCAACCCTTCCCCGCCGCTGTCGCCTACCTTTGCTGGCGGGGGACCCCCAACCCCCACCAGCTGAGGTCCTCTTCTTCCGGCGCAAGGCTTCGTTGTTTCTGTGAGCCTGACGCCAGCAAAGGTAGGTGACGGCGACAGCGGCGGGGGAGGGTTGGCGGCGGGAGGGGGGGTCGAGAGGGTCATCAGCAGGGGGCGGCAAAGTTGTTGTTGTTGGTGGTGGTGTCGGCAGCAGTGGCGGGGGGGGGGGTCGACAATGGCGGGGAGGGGGGTCGGCGGCGCCAGGGGGGGCTAAGATGTGCCCTCTCACCTCAGGCTCTGGACCCCCCTGCTGCCATAGTCTGGCTACGCCCCTGATGCAGCCTGCCCATTCCTAGCTTTATTTAGTATTTCTGGTATGCTTAGTATTTCCTGTTATTCCTTGCTGCTTCACCTTGTTGCTTAGCTCAGTCACCTAGATAAAAATGATGGGTTCAGCCTAATTTGAATTTCCAAAGCAGCATAAGCAGAATTGCCAAGTTATTTATTTCCTGGGAGGAGACTTTTTTGCCAGTTCTGTTTTAAATTTAAAGCAGTGTGGGATTTGTAGTCCCTGATTTTACTCATTGAGGGCCAATTTTACCAAGCTGTGGTAATTGTTTTTGATGCGCTGAGGCCCCCTTTTACCACAGCGGGTAAAAAGCTGTCATTTTTTTTCTAAGAAATTACAATGCGATAAGTGAACTACTTGCTGCATGGTCATTTCAGGGGGGGAGGGATCATATACTGCCAGTAACCGAGCAGCCCTGTATTTGAATGCGCTAAACCCAGATTTTACTGCACCCTAGTAAAACGGCCCCTAAATAAATTAAAGCAGTCCACTTTAGAACTCTTAACTCATGGTATTCAGATTTAAGCAACTCAATGAATTGTAACAATATCTATGGTGGAACATAACAAGAAACATTTTAAAAAGGTGTTGAAAACTGTGATATCACTGTGTCTTTTGAGCAGAACTAATAATTGACAACCTATTAAAGATTTCTGCCAACATGCATGAGTTCAGTCAATTCTGAGATAGTTTAAAACCTGCTAAACTAATTTAGATGTTCCAATTTTGATAAAATCAAAACCATGTTTGTTTAATGAGGTGTTCCAAAATCTTTATTATAAATGGATCAAAAACACTCATCCTTTATCTTTTTTTTTTTTTGGACCTTTTCTTTCAAGCCTAAAGCTCTTACAGCATGACCCAATTAAGTTTGTTTCAGATCAATGCCACTCTCTGATTGTTTCTCAACGATGTGAGAAAGCAACTGGAACAAATTAATGCCTAGGTTTAAGATTCTTTCCCTTAAAATTACTTATGTCAGAAAGATAAACTGGGGATAAGGGATAGAGTTGAAAACGTAACATCAAAATTCCAAAGCTGATCAGCAAAGGGATTATTTACCTATATAATTTCTTGCAATGCCTTGTAAATGTCATTTCTTCTGGCCATTGATGCCATTGCTGTGGATACTATACGTGATTGAGCAGCTCCAATATCAGGCAGCTGTGTGATCTGTCTTCCTCATCATTAATCTGTCCTCTCCGGTCAGCTGACAAAGACTCAGGAAAGAGAAGAGGCACCAGTAGCACAAGCAACAGATTTGACTTTGGGGCGCTCAAGCACTCAAAGAGATGATGCCTATGCTGTTGACCTACCAATGGGTTTTGCCAGCAGATATTGCCAGGTTTTGATTAGGCTGTTAACCAACTAACAAAATGAACAAAGAGAGGTGTATTTGGTCATGTATCATACCTATTGTAGAGCCTTCAAGAACAATATCAGCTCAGTCTGCTCTGAGGTCAAAAAACCATGAGACCCGGTTGAACTCTATTACACTTGCAGTCACATATGCTTCTAATTGTACCTGGTAGCCCTGGGTTATAGGGAGACTGATAATGAGCAAGTGGATAGGGATCCTCTTCCTGGGTCCCAAAAGAAGTGATTGCATTTGGGCAATATTTAGTCAACAAATCACTTCTGTGATTTTGCAGTGGCTTCTTCTTGTACAAACTCTCTAAAGTATTGTTAAATTTATTTTTAACATACCGCTACTTTGATTGAATAACATTGTAAATTCTGCCACAACATTAGAAATAGATTCACTTTGTAGCTGATTCCACATGTAACCTTCCATCACAGACTGAAAAGGAACAGAAGGGCACACTTCCCTGTAATTTATCCAGTTGAAAACTATGCCAAAATATTTCACAGGACCCCACAGTCATCCACAAAGGAAATATATTCAACATAAAGGGATCTTTCACTTGCTCATCTTCCAATGTGGTATATATCATTCAGTGTAAAAAATGTAATGAAGGATGCTATATTGGAGAAACAGGCCAGATGCTTAAGACAAGATTCAATTTACATAGACATCACATGAACAATACTGGTGCCAGTAGGGCTCCCACCCCTGTTGGTCAGCATTTTACAGGACCAGGACACTGTACCAGTGACTTCACAATGAGAATCCTGAAAGGTAACTTTAAAACCATACAAGAACGTAAAACCTTTGAAGTCAGAATGATTGAATATTTTAACACCCAACAGAAAGGACTTAACAAGGATCTGGGGTTCCTAGCCCATTATAAACCATAAAGCTGTATGTCTCTGTTGATCACCCCACCCCTTACCTATCCACACCCATCCTGTTAGAATATCAATGATATGCTTTGATGTCCCCATGCATACCTCTGACCCACCCCCATCCTCCCACCCTGTCAGACTGTCATAGTAATGCTTGAATGTTTTCACTTATATACACTGTCAGCTAGCACATTTGCTTATTTCCGATCTGACAAAGAAGGGCAACCTTCGAAAGCTAATCAAGAAATGTATTAAGTTATGTCCAATAAAAAAGGTATCATCTTATTTTCTTTTCCATGTTTTATTTTGTTTGATTTCTATTGATAACCTTAAGAGTGGACTAACATGGCTACCACAGTCCTCCACATGTAACCTTTAATCTTTTTGCTATGAATAGTAATTCAAGTAATGAGTGTTCCTGAAAAATTGTATACTATCTCTTTAACGATTTCTATAGAGTGACCAGGCTCTGTATTAAGCAATACATTTTTCTCCCATCGCACTTTGTAGTGCTGATACTTATTTCTCTGAGAGAATCTCAAGCCCATCAAAAAACTGTTTCAGTCTCTCCATGTATGTGAGTCAGTCTTCCACGATACTATCGAAGGCCTCGATTCTTCCATTATAGCCTGACATTCCAGTCAGTTGTAACCAGTTTCTAAATCAGACAATAGCAGATTTGTCCTCATCTATAAAAAAAAAAAAAAGGTGAAGACTGCTTAAGAACATAAGAAATTCCATACTGGATCAGACCAAAGTCCACTGAGTCCAGCATCCTCTCTCTAATGGTAGCCAATCCAGGTCGCAAATACTCGGCAAGATCCCAAGTAGAAGATTCTTTCCTTGTTGTTCCCAGGGATAAACAATGGCTTTCTCAAGTAGCATGGTTAATAATGATTTATGAACTTGTCCTTTAGGAATTTGTCTAAAAACTTTCTATACCTAACTATATTAACTGCCTTGACCACATTCTCTGCAAACAAATTCCTTTGACATTATTACATGAATGAAATAATATTTTGGCCTTCCTAAGAGAACATTGCAATTTGAGGTGCAAGCTCCTACAACTGAAATATGGCCGAGAAACATTGTGTCACCAAAGTTGCTGCCCCTGTTGCAGCTTCTCCTAGTATGATCCAAGGTGAGGCGTTGGTTCCATGTGAAAGATGTCTGCACATTGAATCCCTCATGAAATTAGTGGAGTAACTGAGAGAGGAAGTGGCAATAGTGAGAAACATCTGGGACAAATAGATATGTCAATGAAATGCTTCTTGAGGCATCAAGGCTCTCCAGTAGAGGGGAAGAAGTTGTGCTGAAAGAGGTCAACTGGACACAGATCTCCACACCCTGTACAACAAATACCACAATTCCACCCTCCCTCAAACTAAAGAACTGATGGGAGGTGGAGATGGTGCTGGGCAGACTTATACGGTCTGTGCCAGAGCCGGTGGTGGGAGGCGGGACTGGTGGTTGGGAGGCTGGGATAGTGCTGGCCAGACTTATACGGTCTGTGCCAGAACCGGTGGTGGGAGGCAGGGCTGGTGGGCTGGTGGTTGGGAGGCGGGGATAGTGTTGGGCAGACTTATACGGTCTGTGCCCTGAAAAGGACAGGTACAAATCAAGGTAAGGTATACACAAAAAGTAGCACATGTGAGTTTATCTTGTTGGGCAGACTGGATGGACCGTGCAGGTCTTTTTCTGCCGTCATCTACTATGTTACTATGTAACTGGTATGCAGCCATGGAAGTGGAGGTGGTGAGAACATCCCAGAACAGGAGGAATCCAAATTAAAAATAAAAAAAGCCGCTGGAAGGGTAGTGAAGTTGATTATTCCTTTCTGAGGTTAGAGAAGTATCCATCTGCCAACCAGACATGAGGTCCCAGGAGGTGATCTGTCTGCCTAGTGCTAAGATTTGAGATGTAATTGAAAGTTTAGCAAGACTCAATAAAGCCTACTATTATCAAATGCTGTTTATCCATGTTGGAATGAAGGTTAGTATATCACCAAATGTTTCAAAAGTGATTTATTTATTTATTTATTTATTTATTTATTGCATTTGTATCCCACATTTTCCCACCTTTTTGCGGGCTCAGTGTGGCTTACAATACATTATGAATGATGGAAATTACATTTTGCTACAATTCGGTTATGGATTACATTGTGAAGAGTTATACGAGACAAAATCAAAGTATCGTTAAGGAATATTCATAACAATGGAAAAGAACATTGAAACATTGGAAGGAAAACAACGAGAAACTAGAGGGTCTGAGGACAATATATAACATATAATAACGAAAAACCTATGGTATACATTTTCTGTGATTAAAGGTATGAGTGTGGTGAGATTTCAGGATTGAGAATTCATAAGTAGATGTGTTGATGTATAACAGAACAGTGAGTGTGGATTTTATATGTTTTGGTTCTGGGAGAGAAGTTGAAACAGATAGGTGAACAAGTATTGCTCTCATCCTCCCTGTTGAGGGTAAAGTCCAAAGCAGAGAAGCTCACATCCTAGAGATGAATGCACGACTGCGTGAATGGTGTCATCAACAGCATTTGGCATTCTGGACCATGGGATAATTTTTCAAGGGCTACTGAGCAGTTATGGTATCCATCTATCAAAGAAGGGACAAATGTCTTTCACAGCAGACTGGCTAACCTACTGAAGAGGGCTTTATGTTAGACTCATTGGTGATGGGTGAAAAAAGTCCCTAGATAAGTAAAAGCCCACAGGTAAGTAAAACATTAAATACATTAAACATTAAAGAGTAACATCTGGAAAACTGTGTAAACTATTATCCATAGTATGGGAAATAAGGTTCTGGAACCAGAGGCTGTGATGGAAGATGCTAACTTGCCTTTAGTGGCTGTCATGGAAATGTGGTTCATGGAGATCCATGACTAGGTTATAGTTATACAGGGTTATGATCTATTCAGGAAGGATAGGGTAGGAAGAAATGGAGTAGATGTGGAATTATATGTTAAAGGTAATAATAAAGTGAAAGAATTACAGAACTTATGGAGTAAAGAAGAGGCACTATAGATTAATCTGGAAAGAGAAAATTGAAAATCTGTTTATACTGGTATAATATACAGGCTTCATTCATAGGTAGAAGATTTGGACAAAGATTTAATTGAAGACATTCACATTATAGTTATGAAAGCAGAAGTACTACTAATAGGTTATTTAAATATACATTGATTGGGGCATCCATGTTGTGGGGCTGTCTAGAAGTAGGGAAATCCTGAATTCTCTACATGGAGAACTGTCCTAGCAGTTGATAATGGATCCCACATGGAATGGGGCCATACTAGACCAATTGTTTATGAGTGGGGAGAGTGTTATTTACAGTATGTTTTTGTTTTGTTTGTTTATTTATTTGTTTTTAGAAGGCTTAGAATTATAATTCTTAAAAAAAAGGAATGAAAGTGACATTTGAATCTGGGTCCCTTGGTTCACAGTTTACTGCAGTAACCACCAGGCTACATCACTGACCTACTTACTGCTTTCTTCAGAATGGCCAAGTAGGGGATAACTGAAGTTGAGAAAGGTTGATAGAGATTGGAGGGTGGCCAACATAACACCGATTTTTAAAAAGGGTCCCAGGGGTGATCTAGAAAATTACAGACCAGTAAGCCTGACTTCAGTACCAGAGAAAATAGTGGAAACTATTATAAAGAATAAAATTATGGAACACGTAGACAAACATGGTTTAATGGGACAGAGTCAGCATGGGTTCAGCCAAGACAAGTTTTGCCTCACCAAGTTGCTTAATTTCTTTGAAGGCGTAAATAAAGGTGAGCCAGTTCATGTAGTGTATCCAGATTTTCAGAAAGATTTTGACAAAGTTCCTTATGAAAGACTCCTGAGAAAATTAAAAAGTCTTGCCTCAAGAAATTAGATGGTATAATCTATTTGTATGAATATATATATGTTTACATAAATTGAAGGTTCCTCAGTGTTTAAAAAATATTTTAGGGGTTTGACCATAGGAAAACGTTTGTGGATCACTGCTGTATCCTGTCATCTACTACTACTACTACTATTTAGCATTTCTATAGCGCTACAAGGCATACGCAGCGCTGCACAAACATCTGATGCAACCTAGGAAATATGTTCCAACCTTTGTCAAAGCAAGAGGATTAAACCCCTTTTTTAAAAACTTTTTACTGGAATGTTATCATTCCTAATGCCTGGTGATCAAATACTGAATTTGCTTTTAGCATGCTGCATTTAATCATGTATAGCTCTATTATTTATGGAGGTTTTAATCATGCATTAAAGAACAGTCTAATCCTAAAGGTATACTGTACGTATAGCTTGAGGCACATTATAATTAAGTGTGGTTTCATCTCTCCCAGTCTCCCCTTCTTTTTTTATTCATTGATTGTTTCTTTCTTGATTTTTTTCTTAAATAATCATGTCCCACTCTAAGCCATAATTAATTGTGTTTTTGTAATTTCATTCTATTATTGGCAAATGATGATATATTGCATGCTTTGGAGATCTTGGTTTGAGATTCATAGATCATGAGTTCTTGAATTATTGTTTTTTACTATATTATTATTTATAGAGAATTGCCAAAGTCACACTACAAGAAAAAAAAAATCTATCTTGCTCAAGAAATTCATGAACAGTTATATAGAAAATCATACACATAGACCACAAGAAGAGACCCCTCCCTCTATTCACCAACTAAAAGAAGAAAAAAAAAGAAAAGAAATATAGAACAAAATAAAACTAAATCCAGTCAGCTTGTACGTCCTAGAGATACTCTTATCTATTGCTAGAGTGAAAACTCTGCTGGAAGTAATTAAACAGTTGGGGTAATAAAAACCTTAAACTCACATTTATAAGAAAATCATGTCAGAACTTCATGGTTCTTACTCAATAAATCCTTCCTCCTCCATTAACATCTTTGACAGGGCTCAGGAACAATAAAATTCTACTCCCCAAAATGCTGATCTTTAATTCAAAAATACATCAAAAAAAGATCTGTAACAGAGTGGACACCCCGGAGGGAGTGGAAAACATGAAAAAGGACCTACGGAAGCTAGAAGAATGGTCTATGGTTTGGCAATTAAAATTCAATGTGAAGAAATGCAAAGTGATGCACTTAGGGAATAGAAATCCACGGGAGACGTATGTGTTAGGCGGGGAGAGTCTGATAAGTACGGACGGGGAGAGGGATCTTGGGGTGATAGTATCTGAGGATTTGAAAGTGATGAAACAGTGTGACAAGGTGGTGGCCGTAGCTAGAAGGTTGTTAGGCTGTATAGAGAGAGGTGTGACCAGCAGAAGAAAGGGGGTGTTGATGCCCCTGTATAAATCGTTGGTGAGGCCCCACCTAGAGTATTGTGTTCAGTTTTGGAGGCCGTATCTTGCTAAGAATGTAAAAAGAATTGAAGCGGTGCAAAGAAAAGCTACGAGAATGGTATGGGATTTGCGTTACAAGACGTATGAGGAGAGACTTGCTGACCCGAACATGTATACTCTGGAGGAAAGGAGAAACAGGGGTGATATGATACAGACGTTCAAATATTTGAAAGGTATTAATCCACAAACGAACCTTTTCTGGAGATGCGAAGGCGGTAGAACGAGAGGACATGAAATGAGACTGAAGGGGAGGGGAGGGCAGACTCAAGAAAAATGTCAGGAAGTATTTTTTCACAGAGAGAGTAGTGGATGCTTGAAATGCCCTCCCGCAGGAGGTGGTGGAAATGAAAACGGTAATGGAATTCAAACATGCGTGGGATAAACATAAAGGAATCCTGTTCAGAAGGAATGGATCCTAAGGAGCTTAGCCGAGATTGGGTGGCAGGAGGCAGGGATGGTGCTGGGCAGACTTATACGGTCTGTGCCAGAGCCGGTGGTGGGAGAAGGGGCTGGTGGTTGGGAGGCGGGGATAGTGCTGGGCAGACTTATACGGTCTGTGCCCTGAAAAGGACAGGTACAAATCAAGGTAAGGTTTACACAAAAAGTAGCACATATGAGTTTATCTTGTTGGGCAGACTGGATGGACCGTGCAGGTCTTTTTCTGCCGTCATCTACTATGTTACTATGTTATTTTAAGGACCCAATTACAATCCATTCCCAGAGCAAAACTAACTAGGAAAGTGGAGCTAAATGAAACTTCATAGCTATTACTTTGAGAAACTTCACTAAGAGTTCTGGTCCATCAGGTCTGTCTGGTCTAATGCCCTTGGTTTCTAGATGAAACAGAGGCAGAGTAGTGGTCTATGAATGTCAAGTCAAGTTTCAAGTTTCTCTTTCATTTGAAATACTGCTAGGGGTATGTACCATCATAGCGGAAATACAATATATATATATATATATAGTACAGTCTTAGAGGAATAGGGGAAAAGTAGAGGATGGTGAGGGAAGAGAGTGGACATGGAGAAGACAATAACATGGGGGATACAGAGTCCAATAGGCTAAGTGTCAGGAACGCGCTGCATCCAAAAGAGAGACTCTAACCCCCCTGTTTACAAAGCTGCACGGCAATGCCGACACAGCTCATTCAAAGTGAATAGGCTGTGCTGGCATTAGCGCACCAGCAGCCACTAGCAAGGCATAGAAACAGGGGGGTAAAATTCAAGTAATGGTCCCACAGTCTTGTTGAAATAGGTAAGTTTTAAGGGCTACTCAAAATTCTGAGAGAGAATATTGTAATCGTAAATCTGAGGGCAGAACATTCCAAAAAACTGCCCAAGCAACTGAGAACATTGTTTTCCAAAGGGTGACCAGTGACACCAATTGAACTGATGGGACTACTAGGAGGCGTTGATCCAAGGAACAGAGTGTCTGATTAGGAGAATAAGACAGTAAATACTGCAGTAAGATGGGCGGTTGGTCAGAATGAAGAGTTTTATGGATCAACATCAATATCTTGTATGGGATACGCATATACACAGGAAGCTAATATTCCTGCCTCAGGAGGGGAGTTATATTGTATTTAAAAAAAGCATGTGTGTGCCCATGCTTTTCATGCTTTTAACCCAATAACAGAGGACAGCCTTGACAAAATCCTGAGACCTACTACCAATCCAGGTATTTGTGCTTATACCCTACGTTGTCTACTAAAATGTTCTATTACGTACTCTGTTGACATTGTAAGTAGTGTTCTATGCTATACTTTATTGCTATTTGAATATTTTTACTGCTTAAATTGTCTATTGCTTATGTTTGATTTATTCTTACTGTGCACTGCCTTGAGTGAATTCTTTCAAAAAAGGGGATAAATAAATCCTAATAAATAAAATATGACATTTGTACTTGATCCTGACCAGGTGGAAATGTCTGCAACTTTAATATCGCAGAGATTTCTGGCACTTTTGTTTGAAAACTGGGGAGACTCTGGAAGTAACCTGTTCTGGGGCAGAGGGAGCTGCAGCGAATGAGCAAAGAAGTTTAGCGAACTCGGAGCAGGCGCACGCTGCGGCACCCCACAGCGGTGTGCACCCGGGGTGGACCGCCCCCACCGCCCCCCCTTGATACGCCACTGCCTAAATCCCATGCAGCTATTGTCCACCTCCAAAATGAAACCACAATAAAATTGTGGTCTCACTACTTAGCTGTACTCACACATGGGACAACTGTATGTGAAAGGCTCAAAACGTACACACAGAATTAGTGAAAGCAACACTTTCACATGTAAGTACTGACACCTCCATGAAGAAGCTGCGGAGTCCATGTCGTTCATTTTTTCAACATGTATATTTGTAAAATGGTTACTCCCACCACACATGCCGCCAAATACACATACGCTCCCTCATGTATTTTAGAAAGGACTAGATTGGCAGATCCTTTGCTGCAATACCACCGGAAAGAAAGCAGCCATTTTGACCCCGCTGGTTTGCCCTAGTCCTGCCAATTTGACCCGATGATGCGACCCCTCATTTAAAATCAGTTGAATAAAAGAATAAATGTTAACATTTGATTACATTTTTACAAACGGCACGAACAGCATGATAAGGGTATATTAGAGGTTATTCTAAGGGGTATTGTGAGCAACAGAAGAAACAGTATGCCTATGAAAAGAATGTGTACTTGTGTTGTAAAAGTGGGGAGCAAAGAGGGAAGGGAAGGAGGAAAAAAGGAGGGAGAGGAAGAGTGTGCTGAGGGAAGAAAAAGGTGCGGTCAGATTGGACGAGGTCAAAGTGGCAGGGGTCTAAAAGTGCTGTAGTACACTAGAAACTGAGCATGTCCTGACCTGGACATCTTGGGGCTGATGTTCATAGTGATGTAACTGATGAAGAGAGGCTCCTGCTCGGTGAAATCATCTGTGCCCAGCTATCAGGTTGTGCCGCTGAATATCAGCACTGACCTCTCCTGCACTATCTGGGTAGTGCTGGGGCAGTCTGGGAGGTGGAGTCTCGGAAGAGCTGGCACTTATCTGGACACTGGCAATATTCAGTGCCACGCTCAGATAGCTAACTAGGACCGCATAAAAAAGCAGCCCCCTGTCTTTGCCGGTTACCTATCTTGTCATCAGCACTAAATGTTGGCCAGTGCCCGGATAACTTCTGGGTAGCGGCATGAAATCCTGTCTTGCATCTCACTTGATTGCCCCCTGGAAGTATTGCCATCCCCCTCCCTCCCTCCCTCCCTCCCAATCTGCCCTGAAAAGCATTGGATCGTCCTGATTCAGATCTCCCCCCCCCCAAAGAACAGTACCATCTCCCTCTCCCCCTTGGAAAAGCATTGGGTCCCCTGATTCTGATCTCCCCCCTCCCCTAAGCCTAATCTAAAAAGCCCTGGTGGTCCAGGGGACAAAGAGCAGGAGAAATGTCCACTCTGGTCTGTGACCTCAAGCTGCACTCTTGTGGCCAGTATCTTATGTGGGTGTCCAGCTGAATACTGGTTGCTTCCTATCCAGTCAGGCCTGGCACTTGGCCTGGCATTCAGTATCTTGGTTCTGTGTAAAATGGGGCTTTAAGTCCATGTTCTCTATGTTAACTGCATGGACAGATGTAGGAAGCACCCCAACATTTAAAACAAAGGTGTTACAATTACTGCACAGTAATTCTGGCGATTACTATGCAGTAACTGTAAAACTGTACCATACGACCACCTGAATATCACTAGGTGGCTAAATTTAGCTGCTCAACAAATTGATGGTCATGAAGGTGAGGTTAGATCAAGGAAAGAAAATTATTATTTTCAGAGATCTCTTTTCTCTCAGAACTGTGATCAGCTATTCTTCTCCCCTGGATGGCTCACTTTGAATAGCCTCACTGTCCATCCCACTTTTCTCCCAAAGACCAATCTGAAAGAAATACTTCCCACCTGCAGCTGATCCTCCTGGTCTCTTCTCAAACCCCCAGGTTTAGAGAGAGAGAGGTAGCAGATTTGCTGAAAGGATGGGAAAGGATCAGTTTTGGGGAAAGAAACTGTTAACTGATATATGTGGTGGAGATGTTTCCGTCAGATTGAATTTCAGAGAGAGAGAGGGAGCGAGAGAGAGATGCTTTGGTTGTACCACAGAAAGGTGATATATTCAACCCGTGCCCCCTCCCCATGACCCTTGAGAAATGTGAATCACTAGCAAGAGGGTGGAGGCTTTCTGTCAGACCAGAGGATCCTCAAGACAGACAAGAGCTGCAGCATCAGCAGATTCCCATATATCAAACATTCAATGAGAGGCAGATTGTTAGCATGGAGTATTCGGGTGCGGGGGGGGGGGGGGGGGAGGGTTGGAGAAAAGGAGGACACATGGGAAGGTTTCTGTCAGACCAGAGCTTGGGAGAAAGACTGAGAGAACATTTTCTATTAGAGTGGGGCTTTGAGGACAGAGACAAATGGGTCACTGGAATGAATGGGGAGCAGGGGGAGGAAATGGTTTGACTGATTTATATTTACTAATAGTACATAAGTACATAAGTCCATTGTGCATGAGCATAGTGTGTAGGTTACTGCACAAATTGGGACGTGAAGTATCATGAATTTGTATTGCATGCTTTAGAAAACGAGGGATGAATATTTGTGAAAGAATTTTCATATTGTATGTGTGGAAACCGTGCTGCTTAAAAATGTCTGAGAGGTCACAGAAGAGTAGGGATGTGATTGAAATGAAAATGCATCATTATTATAAGATAATGGTCTAGAATAATGTAGCTGTTAGATTGGGCTAAACCTGGTTTTTAAAGGCAAACATTACAGTCCCCTGCAGGAAAGGCAGCATTCGCTCATTAAAAGTGGATTTTGCACAGGAATACTTAGCAAGTGTTTAAAAATAGGAAGAAGGCTGCCTACATTTTTGCATGAATATTATCTAAAAGGGTAAAAGAAGCAACTTCTTTTCCCAGTTACCTTTCCTACTTTTTTAAAGTGTAAAAAAAAGAAAAGTTTGGAAAAAGCACCATAATCACATTCCTGAAAACTAATGGGAGAAGCACACTGACTCCTGCTTCAGGCAAGAATTATTATTTTCAGGTCTAAGGGCTCCTGGAAGCAAACAGAGCTCATGCATGTTTTGGGGTGGATCAGTGTTTGTCATGCTTCAAACATCTTTTAATCAGGCTGTCCAGAATATCTGTGTTGTTGTTAAATATCTTCGGAGTGTCTGCTTTTGAAACCACTGCTTTTCAGAATTTTGACTCCAGAGGTGCCAAAAATAATTTGGATGAATCCAGTTCTTTGCTTATCCCCCATCCGAGATGCCAACTTATAATGTGCATTGTACTTATATTCTAACCTATCTTTAACTGAATGGTCAGGGGTTTAATTGACACCAGATCTGTCGAGGAACCCTTGCAGAACTCTGGCAACAGTTCCCTTTGGAGAGCAAAGGTGAAGGAGTCAAGCAGCTGGCTGTTCTAGCTTCAGCTAACAGGCTCTCTGAGACCCTGATCATCAAAGGTAAAATGTGGGCGCTAGAGGCCACTAGCACTGGACTAGTGTCTGCATTTACCTGTGGCCCCATGATCATTGGGCAAACAGTGCCTGAGCAAGGCAATAGCGCAAAGGTAATTTAAATTAGATTTAAATGAGTTCTGCTTGTATTCCACCCCTATGATCAGAGAACAGCGCTTGATCATAGGTGTGGAATAGCACCTTAACACTACACCAGCTCAGAGCTGACATTAGGGTTAAGGCTCTGTTCCTGTCCCCCCACGACCTCCATGAGTAAGGCAGCCTGGGCTGCCACCATGTCCTGGGGGTCCATTGGATTCCTGATCCTCCCCCCCCCCCTCTAAAAGGGCATGGGGGACTTGAGGTATGGTGAATCTCCAGCTCCCCAACCCACCCCACACCCAAAAAAACATACCTGGTTGCCCAAGTGGGCTGCCCCCCACCCTCCATGGTGGTCTAGTGGTCAACCCTCCCCCGTACCTCCCCGTTGCAGGAGGGAGTAGCACTCTTTCCAGCGCCACCTTCACAATGGCGATGCCTTGCCCTTCCCAGTGCATCCTGGGATGCGCTAGGTGGGGCTTCCCTGCCATATAAGGGACCATCTCCTGCCTAGTTAAGCCCTTTTGAATATCAGCTTTTAAATTAGAATGTTGGGGAAGGCCGACAGTCATTCAAAAGTACCTGGTTCGAAACAAGTTATCTTTCAAAGATATCACCAAAACAGGGAAGATAGGGTATCCCGATAGCAAGGTTGCAAGAGACCATAATAGACCAGATGTCTTTAAATAAATACAGACAAAAGATTGCAAATTAACACTGTCAACTGCTGAGCAAGATGTACATAGGAACAACAAACATAGTTTGAAATGTCTGTATATGAATGCCAGAAGCATAAGAAATAAGATGGGCGAGTTAGAATATATTGCACTAAATTAATAATTAGATATAATAGGCATCTCTGAGACCTGGTGGAAAGAGGATAACCAGTGGGAGACTGTCATACCAGGGTGCAAATTATATCGTAGTGATAGGGTGGAGGGGTAACATTGTATGGTAAGGAGGGCCTTGAATCAAATAGATTTTAAAAAAGGGGGAAAGGATAGTGATAGGAGTGTACTACTGTCCACCTGGCCAGGATGAACAGACAGATGTAGAAATGTTATCAGAAATTAAAGAGGCTAACAAACTAGGACATACAATAATAATGGGTGATTTCAATTACACTGATATTGACTGGGTAAATGTAACATCAGAAAATGCTAGGGAGGAAAATTCCTTGATGAAATCAAGGACATCTTTATGGAGGAGCTGGTACAGGAACCAACAAAAGGAGGAAAATTTCTAGACCTAGACCTTAGTGGAGCATATGATCTGGTGCAGGAGGCCGCTTGATAACAGTGATTATAATATGGTCAGATTTGATATTGGCTTTGGATTACATATAAACAGGAAATCCAATATGTTAGCATTTAACTTTCAAAAAGGAGACTATGATAAAACGAGAAGAACAGTGAAAAAAAACTTAGAGGAGCAGCTGCGAAGTTCAAAAATTTACATCAGGCGTGGATGCTGTTCAAAAATACCATCCTGGAAGTCTAGGTCAAATATATTCCATGTTTAAAAAAATGGAGGAAGGAAGACCAAATGACAGCTGGCATGGTTTAAAAAGTGAGGTGAAGGAAGCTCTTAGAGCTAAAGGAAAATCCTTTACAAGATGGAAGAAGGATCCGACTGATAATAAGAAAGCATAAGGAATGGCGAGTCAAACGCAAAGCACTGATAAGAAAGGCAAAGAGGGACTTTGAAAAAAAAGATTGCATTTGAGGCAAAAACACGTGGAGGGGCATAATCAAAAGGGACACCCAAGTTTTGCTGAGGAAGTCCTCACAAAACGTCCCGGTGGAGGGGCGGAGAAACCCGTATTATCGTTTCGATAATACGGTCAGGGACGCCCAAATCTTGAAATTTAGGTCATCCTTAGAGATGGTCGTCCCTAGACTTGGTCATTTCTGATTTTCGGCGATAATGGAAACTGAGGACGTCCATCTCAGAAATGACCAAATGCAAGCCCTTTGGTTGAGGGAGGAGCCAGCATTTGTAGTGCACTGGTCCCCCCGACATGCCAGGACACCAACAAGGCACCCTAGGGGTCACTGCAGTGGACTTCAGAAATTGCTCCCAGCTACATAGCTCCCTTACCTTGTGTGCTGAGCCCCCCCAAATCCCCCCAAAACCCACTACCCACAACTGTACACCATTACCATAGCCCTTATGGGTGAAGGGGGGCACCTAGATGTGGGTACAGTTGGTTTGTGGTGGGTTTTGGAGAGCTCGCTGTTCCCTCCACAAATGTAACAGGTGGGGGGGGGGGGGGGTATGGGCCTGGGTCCGCCTGTCTGAAATGCACTGCAGTACCCACTAAAACTGCTCCAGGGACCTGCATACTGCTATGATGGACCTGAGTTTGACATTTGAGGCTGGCATAGAGGCTGGAAAAATAACCCTGAGCATATAACATCTTAAATACCATCCTAAGTACCTTAAATTCTGTCCTGGTCTTTATTGGGAGCCAGTGGAGCTTAACTAAGTTATGGTGTTGCATGTTAATTCCAGTTGCCTCCCAATATCAATTTTACTACCGAGTTCTGACTCACTTGGAACTTTCTTATGGGCTCTTTTTCCATAGCTAAGCATGCAGAATGCACTGGGGGGGGGGGGGGGGGGTCATCAAGATGAGGTAAAAGTTTGCCTTTTACTGCGTCTTGATTACCCGTGAGATTCAGTAATCTGAGGAATCCCGATACTGAAGGTTGCTGAATCCTGTCTTAGAAGAATAACGCTGCTTGCGAGCCACCTCATAAGCAGTGTTTATTCCAGCAGCCCAGAAGGGATTGGGCCTCAAAACAGCCACTAGCTGAGAGTCCTCCCACACTTCCAGCCCCCCCCCCCCCCCCACCAAGCATTTCCCCACCCAAGCACCACCCCAGAGTTTAAGCCTTCCATTCCTCTCCCCCACCTGGAAGGTTGGTGGTCCAGTGTGTAGGGGTCTTCCAGGGTCATATTCCCTTCTATGGAATATGACTACTAGTGGTAGTAGCACAAGACTCAGGAGTCCATAATAACCAAGATGGAAAATATACAAAGCAGATCGTTGATGGATAAAAATGATTTTAATAATAAATTAGAATATGGGGCTATTGTATGCATATTCTAATTTATTATTAAAATCATTTTTATCCATCAACGATCTGCTTTGTATATTTTCCATCTTGGAGCTTGCAGATCGTCTGCCCCTTTGTTTCTTTGGTCCATAATAACCATACAGTGCCATAATGATGTCTAGAAAAGGGGAGCTGTATCGGATACCAAATTAATATGAAGTGCAACCTTCAGCACAGTATCCTTGGTACAAGTGAAAAAGGATACTGCATTGCATGGTTATTATGGACTTCTGAGGAAGGCAGTGTACTGAGTTACACTTTACAAGTTTGTACAATAGGGAAAAGGGATGGGACTTGATATACCGCCTTTCTGTGGTTACAATCAAATCGGTTTACATATTATATACAGGTAAATATTTTATACCTGGGGCAATGGAGGGTTAAGTGACTTGCCCAGAGCCACAAGGAGTTGCAGTGGAAACTGAGCCAATGTGAGAAATGAGTTATCTAGGATACGACATTCATAGGAGCCAACGTTTCAAAATTATTGGGGGTGCTAAGCCCAGTGGAAATAACCCCTCCTTGGACACATACAAGGGATGTTCTCAATACTGGGGGTGCTCAAGCACCCACAGCACCCACAGAGTCGGCTCCTATGACGACATTTGTATTTCTCCAGTATTTTAGAAAAGGCTCTGCAAAATGTGGAACATTTTGTAAAATATGTATAAGGTTGTTGGCATATATACCTGTATTTGCTGGAACATACAATGGGAGGAGAAACTCTGCAAAGAGTCTTTGCAGAAAACTAGAGTGGCATCACTCAGCAGCCTCCACATATAAATATCATCTCTAATAAAAGTCTCCACACATAAGCACCGCCATACTGGGAGAAGACCAAGGGTCCATCAAGCCCAGCATCCTGTCTCTGACAGCGGCCAATCCAGGCTTCAAGAACCCGGCAACCCCCCCCCCCCCCCCAAAAAAAAAAAAAAAAAATAATGTTCAATGGACTTTTCCCTCAGGAATCTGTCCAAACCCCCCTTAAACTCCGCAAAGCCAGCCGCTTCCACCACATTCTCCGGCAACGAGTTCCAGAGTCCAACTACATGCTGAGTAAAGAAAAACTTTCTCCTATTTGTTTTAAATCTACCATATTCTAGCTTCATCTTGTGTCCCCTGGTTCTATTATTGTTTGAAAGTGTAAACAAACTCTTCACATCTGTCCACTCTACTCTGCTCATTAATTTGTAGACTTCTATCATATCACCCCTCAGCCGCCTTTTCTCCAAGCTGAAGAACCCTAACCTTCTTAGCCTTTCCTCATAGGGAAGTCGTTCCATCCCTTTTATCATTTTCGTTGCACTTCTCTGCACCTTCTCCAATTCCTTTATATCTTTTTTGAGATGCGGCGACCAGATTTGGACACATATTCGAGGTGCGGCATTATAACATCCTCGTGTTTGTTTTCCATCCCTTTCCTAATTATACTCAACATATAAGCACATATAAGCAGAGTGGCCCAATTTGAAAAAAAAAGTACTCATGTATTACCAATTAGCAACAGAAGCTGCAAACGAAGTTTCTTTAAACTTTAAAGGCAATAAAATTCATAAGGGCCAGAAATTTCATTTTTGGCACGCGCCCAAAACACACGTAGAAAATATTTTCTACTGCAGGGTCCTTACACTGCACACTTACCACCCGGTTAGCGCGTTTGACCTTACCACTAACTCAATGAGTGGCATTAAGATCTCAGGCCAAAAATGGACGCACGCTGGGTTTCATTTTGCCGCACGTCCATTTTCTGTCACATTAAAAAATCCCCTTGTTTCCAAGTGCACTCAGGAAATGGACCAACGTGCGTCCAAAACGTGACCTACACCAGCACATGCCACTTTTGGGCGTACCTTAGTAAAAGGGCCCCATAGTAATTAAGCACGCCAACCCCTCACTTCCTTGTGCAAACCCCAAACTGAAATGAGCATTTAGAAAAGCTGTGCTCACTTCAGAGCAGGTGCAAAGACTGGCGGGCAATTATTCGGCATATGCAGTATTCTCATTGTAACATGGGAAATAATGTCAATAATTTTTCATGCCACCCAAACACACCTACAGTACACCCCCTTTGAATCTCAGCACTCCAGCCATCTACATATGCAGACAGCAACTAATCTACAACCGATCATGGCTGGTTCTACCACAGAAAGGCGGTATGTCACATCCATGAGAAGAGGAGTAGCCTAGTGGTTAGTGCAGATGACTTTGGTTTAGCTTGCACTGCAGCTCCGTGTGATTCTAGGCAAGTCACTCTCCTCTTCAATCTGTTCAAATTCTGCTGCATGACTAATATTCCGTCAGTGTCGTTATGCTCATATTAGCCCTCTCCTCAAGTCACTTCACTGGCTTCCTATCCGTTTCCGCATACAGTTCAAACTCCTCTTATTGACCTATAAGTGCATTCACTCTGCAGCTCCTCAGTACCTCTCCACTCTCATCTCTCCCTACATTCCCCTCCGGGAACTCCGTTCACTGGGTAAATCTCTCTTATCTGCACCCTTCTCCTCCACTGCTAACTCCAAACTCCGTTCCTTTTATCTTGCTGCACCTTATGCCTGGAATAGACTTCCTGAGCCGGTACATCAAGCTCCATCTCTGGCCGTCTTCAAATCTAAGCTAAAAGCCCACCTTTTTAATGCTGCTTTTAACTCCTAACCCTTATTCACTTGTTCAGAACCCTTATTTTATCATCCTCACTTTTAATATTCCCTTATCTCTTATTTGTCTTGTCTGTCTGTTCTAATTAGATTGTAAGCTCTGTCGAGCAGGGACTGTCTCTTCATGTTCAAGTGTACAGCGCTGCGTACGTCTAGTAGCGCTATAGAAATGATAAGTAGTAGTAGTAGGGGTTCTTTTACAAAGGTAAGCTGAAAAGTGGCTTGCGGTAGTTTAGGCGCGGGTTTTGGGCATGCACCGATCCATTTTTTTAGCATGCCTGTAAAAAAGCCCTTTTTTAAACTTTTTGCCCAAAATGGACGTGCGGCAAAATGAAAATTGCCGCACGTCCATTTTGGGTCTGAGACCTTACCACCATCCATTGACCTAGCAGTAAAGATTCACGCGGTAACCAGGTGGTAATGACCTATGTGTTCCAAATGCCACTTGGCAAGCGTCCATTAGGTGTGCTCGAAAATAAAAAACATTTTTCAGGCGGGCGTATTGGACGTGCGCCAAAAATGAAATTACCACAAGCGCCACGCGGTAGCCGGGCAGTAACTCCATTTTGGCGCACATTGGGCACACGTAAATGTCACTATTCATACCCGTACATGCTTTAAAAATGACCTCCATAACCTAGCAAGCTCTCAAACAATGTAAAAAATGTCCTTTTGGTTTTTTTGTTTGTTTTGTTTCTAAAACATTAGGCAAAGTACTTGAATCAAAAGCTAGAAAAAAAATACTTCAGCTTGAATTGGGCCTCTCCAAGACAGGGGCCTAGCCAGACACCCAATTTTGGGTGGGCCTGGGCCCAAGATGGGTGGGCAGAAGAACTCTACCTTGTCCCACAAGTGATTTGGTCTCTCCCTCTCTCACCTGCATACCATATGGTTCTCAAACATACCCCCTCCCCTGCATACTTTTTAAATCGCAGATTTTCACAAAATTCTGGCTGTGAATACACACTGCTCATGTTGGCCCCACATCCTTCCCTCTGATGCAACTTCCTGTTTCCGCATAGGAGGGAATACATCAGAGGAATGGCTGTGGGGCTAGTGCGAGCACTATGTATCAGTTGCTGCTCACTGCAGGTGAAGATCTGCTATTTAAAAAGTGTGCAGGAGGGACAGTTGTTGGGAGTTTTTGGCTGGTAGGGCTTGGGGATCCCTGCCAGCCACATCATAGGTGTGCTGCTACTGGGTGGGCCTGAGTCCAAAGTGCTCCAAGAATGACAGAGGTCCTAATCACAAGAGATTAATTTCAAAGAGAGATTAAGAAATAGAAGGCATGTTAAACATGAGGGTCTTCACTGAAGGGGTGAGGAGGGGGCTTTAAATGTCTGTACTACTGCTATTAAACATTTTTATAACACTAGAGGATGTGTGTAACTCTCCTATGGGGGAGGAACAATTGGTACAGGAGGATTTAATGCAGGGAATCACCATCTCCAAGCCAATCTCTCTTCTCTATCCAATAACATTTCTGGAGATTATTGGACCCTTTTACTAAGCTGAAGTAACCATTAGCACGTGCTTACCGGAGGGTGAAAGGCAGTACCCTGGGGTGCGCTCAGGTGTCCTGCAGTAGTTTTGTGTTCAGTGTTTTACCCATGTGCTACAAAATGGAAAATATTTTTTAGCACTGGAAGCAGGTCTGGGGGCGGAGAGTAGGCATGCCTAGAGCTAAATTGTTAGTGCAGCTACATCGCCGTAGGCTAACTGATTTGCGCATGGTTAGCGCAGGAGCCCTTACCGCCTAGAAAATAGGTGTCAGTAAGGGCTCGCACACTAATAGCTACGTGCTAAGGGGGAAATTAGCGCGTGGCCATTAATAGACAAAATGGAAAATAGGGACATTTTACTGCCACGCTAATATGGCCTCGGTGCTCGGGAAAGATCTGTGCTGAGGATAGTGCTGGCTACTATTTAGCAAAAGGGAATAGGACCCGATGTACTGCCTTTTGCAACTACATTCAAAGCTGTTTGCATAGTATATCCACTTACTTATTTGTACCTGGGGCAATGGAGGGTTAAGAGGCCCTTTTACTAAGCCACGTAAGTACCTATGCATGCCGAACTCACGTAAAAATGGAGTTACTGCCCGGCTACCGTGTGGCTCTTGCGGTAATTTCATTTTTGGTGCGTTTCCATATCGGACGCGCACCAAGAGGCATTTGACAAGCGTAGGTCACTACCGCCCGGTTACCATGTGAGAATTTACCGCTAGGTCAACGGCTGGCAGTAAGGTCGCAGACCCAAAATGGATGCACAGCAATTTTGATGTTGCCGCACGTCCATTTTCGGCAAAAAGTTTAAAAAGACCTTTTTTTTTTTTTTTTACAGGCGCACTGAAAAATGGACCTGCCCGTGCCCAAAGCACATGTCTACACTGCCACAAGTCATTTTTTCAGCACACCTTAGTAAAAAAAGGACCCCTTAGTGACTTGCCCTGAGCCACGAGGAGCTGCAGTGGGAATCAAATCCAGTTCCCCAGGATCAAGGTCTAGTACGCTAACCATTTAGGCTACACCTCCTCTAAATTTCTAATGTAGAACAAAGACTACCTTTAACAAAAAATCCATATTTTCCATTTGCTGGTTTATTTCTAGTTTAAGGTTTTGTTGTAAAAATAAGATATATCTCTTCTATGTATGTTACCATTGGTCAAAGATATGCTTGCATAGTTTCCCAAATAGCATTTAATGAACGCCATTTTTTATTGTTTATTTACAACAGCTAAGACCTAGTTATTTACCTAGCTAGCAGAAAATAAAAGAGAAACTTTTATTTGCTTATAGGTATTATGTCTGTTTGTCACACCTCTTAGCCTGCTGCTGCATTACATGAGTGCCCATGTGGAACAAATCACTGATGTGAAGGACAGAGCGGAATTACCAAGGGAGACAGCATGGAATGGTAAATGTATGATTTAATCTAAAATGATATGGAAATGTTTCATCTAATGTAAGCCTGCTGTTTAAAGAACCTGAGTCCCATTCTTCAGGACTGTTCAAGTTAATATATTACCACAGGAAAAAAAAACTTGGCTAGTGCGGATGTGTCAGTCTGCTCATGGTCTTAGGTGGATTCTGTTTCATTTGGGTGCCTGACACTGACCATGCATTCCAAGTTTCAGACAGTCAACACGGAAATGGACTTGTCAGTGTTCCTTTAAATAATTATATTAGCCAATTATCTATCCATATAATTTTGACAATTTTTATATTTGTATTTTTAGCATTTTTTGCTATTTAAGGAGGTGTATTTAGTATATTTATGTTCTTATTCAAATTTTCTTGCTGTATTTAATTGTATAAGTTTGGCTGAACCCATGCTGACTCTGTCCCATTAAACCACTTTTGTCTATGCAATTTTATTCTTTCTAATAGTTTCCACTATTTTTCCTGGCACTGAAGTCAGGCTTACCAGTCTGTAATTTCCCAGATCACCCCTGGAACCCTTTTTAAAAATTACGCTAAATTGGCAACCCTCCAATCTTCAGGTACTACAGATAATTTTAAAGACAGGTTACAGATCACTAACAACAGATCAGCAATTTTATGTTTGAGTTCTTTCAGTACCTTGGGGTATATGCCATCCAGTCCAGGTGATTTATCATTCTTTAACTTGTCAATTTGTCTCATTATCCAGCTTATAATCGAACGAGAATAACGCCCAAGTTCCGACCTAAATCGGGAGATGGGCGTTCTTCTCACAAAAACAAATAAAGCGGTATAATCGAAAGCCGAACTTTGGACGCTTTCAACTGCACTCCGTCGCGGATGCGGACAAAGTTGACGGGGGCGTATCGAAGGCGTGTCGAAGGCGGAACTGGGGCGTGGTTATCGGGCGAACAGAGATGGGCGCCCTTCGCCGATAATGGAACAGTTTTGAGCTAGAATTTAGGACACTTTTCCTGGACCCTGTTTTTTCACGAATAAGGCCCCAAAAAGTGCCCTAAATGACCAGATGACCACTGGAGGGAATCGGGGATGACCTCCCCTGACTCCCCCAGTGGTACCTAACCCCCTCCCACCACAAAAAAATGATGTTTCACAACTTTTTACTTTCACCCTCAAATGTCATACCCTCCTCCCAAGCAGCAGTATGCAGGTCCCTGGAGCAGTTGTTAGGGGGTGCAGTGGACGTCAGGCAGGTGGACCCAGGCCCATCCCCCCCCTACCTGTTACAATTGTGCTGCTTAATGCTACTAGTCGTCCAACCCCCCCAAACCCACTGTACCCACATGTAGGTGCCCCCCTTCACCTCTTAGGGCTATAGTAATGATGTAGACTTGTGGGCAGTGGGTTTTGAGGGGGATTTGGGGGGCTCAACACCCAAGGGAAGGGTGCTATGCACCTGGGAGCTCTTTTACCTTTTATTTGGTTTTTGTAAAAGTGCCCCCTAGGGTGCCCGGTTGGTGTCCTGCCATGTGAGGGGGACCAGTGCACTATGAATCCTGGCCCCTCCCACGAACAAATGCCTTGGATTTATTCGTTTTTGAGCTGGGCGATTTCATATTCCATTATCGCTGAAAAGCAAAAACGCCCAGCTCACACCTTGACGAATAAAACATGGGCGTCTTTTTCTTTTAAAAAATACGATCCGCCCCGCCCCTTCACGGACCCGTTCTCGGAGATAAACGCCCATGGAGATAGGCGTTTCTGTTCCATTATGCCCTTCTATGTCTTCCAGGTTCACTGAGATTTCTTTCAGTTCCTCCGCATCGTCACCCTTGAAAATCATTTCTGGTACAGATAGACCTCCTACATCTTCTTCTGTAAAGAACTCATTCAATCTCTCTGTTATGGCCTTGTTCTCCCTGAGTGCTATAGTTATATAGCCCTATCAGTATACTCTTTCCCTTCACATATGGGAATTTCTATCCCTAAGGATTCCATGCTGCTACTGTTTTGTGTAGAATATTTATTTTGTTTGACCTAATTCCCTCTTTAACATATAGCGCAACTCCCCCTCTAATTTAATCCACTCTCATTGCAATATTATTTGTACCCTGATAACACACTGTCCCATTGATTGTCCTCCTTCCACTGGGTCTCTGAAATACCTATTATATCTACCTCTTCATTTAGTGCTATATACTCCAACTCTCCCATTTTATTTTTTAGGATTCTAGTATTTATATATACACACTTCAAATTGTGTTTTTTCCTTGCATCTACAAGCTGCTTTGAAGTTCATGGGGATAATTTGCATCCTTTCTCTGTTCTCCCATTAAATACTCCTGGCTTCTTCCACCATTATTGAAACCTCTCTATTGGGATACCCTAAAGATCCTGTTTCAATAGTATCCTTTGAGGATACTCTACACTGAACCATGAGCTCCTGGGTGACTGTCGCCCACCCCCACCCCCAGTTTCATTTTAAAGTGTCTCTGCCTCCTTTTTAAATGTTAGCACCAGCACCCTGGTTTCATCCTAGTTAAAGTGGAGCCCATCCTTTCGGAACAGGCTCTCCCTTCCCCAGAATTTTGTTCTGTTCCTAACAAATCTAAATCCCGCATCCTTGCACCACCATCTCAAACACACATTGAGACTACGGAGCTCTGCCTGCCTCTTAGGTCCTGCGCTTGGAACGGGGAGTATTTTCAAAAATGCTACCCTGGAGGATTTGTATTTCAGCTTTCTACCTAAGAGCCTAAATTTGGCTTCCAGAACCTCCATCTCCCTGTTTTTACCACTACTGTGTGTCTGCTTTTTAATTTTAGAAATTTATGTGTGATTATCAGTAATTTTTATATAATTAGAATCAGTAGTGACCTCTGACCCCATGCTAGCAGCTTTTAGAGCCACAAGCTGCACAGATAAAACAGATTCACCACAACTTGCTACTGCTTTGGAGTTAAGGTAAGATTGTGTTCTTCATTTGGCGGAAATTATTCATTAATAGCCACAGCTTTTTAGTGAGGCATTATGCTATTTATTATAAATGTAAATATTAGTGTGGCTTGTTGTTATATGGGCTTATTGGCCAGCTACACTACTTATGTTGTGCACTTTGTGTAGGCAGTAGTCTTACTGGGCAGATTAATGATGCTTATTCAGATTTCTCACTCTTCAGTGTTTTATATTTAACAAGAGACTTAGGGAGACTGGTTTTGTTTTTGTTATTTAATACTGAATGGGGATCTTTTTATTTTTAGCTTTTACCATTAGATGATACTTTTGGAATATAACTTTTGGGCATGTAAACTTTTATTTTCATTTCCTTTTACTTGCATGTATATTTGAACACTATTTATCTGTATGTATGGTTTTTACATATTTATTATTTATACATATTGTCTTTTACATATGTTTTCTGGCATCTATTTGTGACTCATGATTTTGTTTACTTATATTATATGAATTTTATATTATATTTACATTAATGTGTTTTCTTTTGCATTTATTGGCAGTTTTTATAGACCGTGATGCAGCCCTAATTATTTTATTTATTTATGTTTTTACATGGCCATGTTGGGCTTCTAATTATTTATTTATTTATATGTTTACTCTGTGAATTTATTTAGTTTTTTACTTGGACCATTCTTTGCACCATTGATCTGCTGTCTTGTTGTTTTTCCAGGACAAATTCAGCCCACAGAATCCAGTGTTTTAATGGTAAAACAATTTTTATTGAGAAACAACGTATCAAACTAATCAATAAAGAGCATCGTGTTTACATGAACCCCCCTCAAACCCCTATCCACACCACCCTTCCCATGCCTGTCTCCCCAACTCCTTCCCCCACACCCCGATTCCTGTCAAAATCAAACTCGAGAGGCCTGAGTTCTGATGGCCTCCCGAGTCACAAGCGCCCCTTTGGGACGTTGAATGAGCCTACCCCTCCTCCCCACCACCACCACCACCTCATACAGGAATGTGGCCTAAATAAAAGAAGCTCTTATGGACAACCACCATAGAGAGTTATAAACTATTAAGAATCAAACTCTGACTTATGGGACCTAGTATTTGTGGATAAGGAATGCAAATCAAAGTAAAATGTTTCTTGCACTTAGGAGATCCACGTGCCTTCCTTGCCTCCCAAGACACCAGGTGCAGTTGATTCCTCCAAAGCCTGGAGAGACAGGAGGAACAGAGAAAAACAAATCAGAATAATCAAATTGAATGACAAAATAAAATGCTCAGACTACAAATGTAGAAAAAAGTATTTTATTTTGAGTATATTGATTGTAACATGTCAGCTTTGGGACATGTGCATCTGATATCTTACATTTCAGTTTCTAGTTCTCTAATATTGCCATATTTACAAGTCTGGCTTCTTGAGGTTTATATGTTTTTGCCTTTGCAAATCCATTACTGACCTGTGGTTCTTTGTTTCATATTTGCCAAGGGTTTGTCTGCATTTTACGCATGTGAACAAGGTGCAGTATTGTGCTAACATGAAGTTTCTGTGTAGAGATCTGTAGCAGTTCAGTTTCTTCTGTTTTCTCCCTAGATAGTATATTAGGTAGAGGCCAACCAAAACTGTTTTTTTTTTCCATTTCAGCTGAAACCATAACTACTACTGAAACTGGCTAGAAGAGAGGCAAAAGAAGGACCAATCTCCACAGGTCAGAAACGGGGACTTTGTAGATGAGAAATGCTGTTGGACTGAGCCCATTAAAGGCTGTGACTGTTTGTATCTGCCTTTTACCATCCCGGAGAAAGTGCTTTTTAATATACCCTATAGGTTTGTTGCTACACTTTATGAGCCCAAAAACAACTCTGTGCATTTGATGTATGCACCTTCAGAATTATTTACTGTGAGCTCCTGATGTAGGCACTCTAGCCGAAACATAGCCCGTGTTGAGTCTCTGCAGTGATTGTGTACCAAGACTGTTTAACCATTTTATTTCATCTAAAACCGAAACTTATCACCTGGTTGCTGGTTGTGTGGATATGAACCAATGAGGCCCACTGGGGATTGTCAGTACTTGCAGTTGGCAGCCCTAGGTGGAGGAGTGGTCTAGTGGTTAGGGTGGTGGACTTTGGTCCTGGGGAACTGAGGAACTGAGTTCAATTCCCACTTCAGGCATAGGCAGCTCCTTGTGCAGGACGTCAGACTCACAGAAGCAGAAGCCTGCGCGGCCACATTGGTGATCTGCAAGGGCCGACTTCTACATGGAATGTTGGAATAGCAACATTCCATGTAGGAGTGGCCTAGTGGTTAGGGTGGTGGACTTTGGTCCTGAGGAACTGAGTTCGATTCCCACTTCAGGCACAGGCAGCTCCTTGTGACTCTGGGCAAGTCACTTAACCCTCCATTGCCCCATGTAAGCCGCATTGAGCCTGCCATGAGTGGGAAAGCGCAGGGTACAAATGTAACAAAAATAAAATAGATACTACTGGAGATTCTACATGGAATGTTGCTACTATTGGACATTCTACATGGAATGTTGCTATTCCACTAGCAACATTCCATGTAGAAGCCTGCGCGGCCACATTGATGATCTGCAATGGCCGACTTCTACATGGAATGTTGCTAGTGGAATAGCAACATTCCAACATTCCATGTAGAATCTCAAAAAGTAGCAACAGTGGAGGAGTGGCCTAGTGGTTAGGGTGGTGGACTCTGGATCTGAGGAACTGAGTTCAATTCCCACAGGCAGCTCCTTGTGACTCTGGGCAAGTCACTTAACTCTCCATTGCCCCATGTAAGCCGCATTGAGCCTGCCATGAGTGGGAAAGCACGGCGTACAAATGTAACAAAAAATAAAAGAGAATAACTCAAATAAATACACTGGTGCCAAAAGGACAGTACAGGAATATACAATAAATAATCAAACAAATTCTCAGATTTTAGGAGGAAAAGACCTCATAAAGACCATTGCTAATAATGAGGCTCACTAGTGTATGAATCACTAAAGAGTGCACACGGTCAAAAAGTAACCATAGGTCTAAAAACTTCCCCCAGCTGTCTGGTAGCTCCAACAAAAAACTCACAACTTTATTTTTCTTCTATGGAACTGCCAACAAATATAATCAGGGAGTGGTGTTGAAATAAGTTGCAGAAAGAAAGTGTTTCCCTGTGGAGAATGATAACAGGGGTGGAGGTTGGGTTTAATAAAAGATGTTGTAAGTGATGCGTTGATTACTGGTTGCAGAAGTTCCAGTAAAATTGTTTGTTTAAATCAAACTCTTGGAGTACAGAGTGATTTTTTTCGAGACAGTGAAAAACACTTGATCACAGATTGAAAGTAAAGCAGTATCTTAGTTCTCAAACTCCCTACACCCCGGCTGACCCAACTGAGGGTGGTGTGTGTGGTCTCCTGACACATATGGTGGTGGTAAAAAGTAAAATTGTGCTTTGTGGCCCGGTTGGGACATACACTAGCAGGGACTATGAGACCCAGGCTACATTGGGTAAAGGAGTCCAGACACTGGTCTACACTGTAAACCCTGCCCCCTGAGACTCACGGCATAACGGGTGTGTTCCAGGATACCTGATGTTAATGTCTGTTGTCGAACTGAGTGTATAGAATCACACTGCCGAGAGCAGAGGGAGGGTGCACATTAAACTTAACTTCTACTCTCACACACACAAGGTACGAGCGTAAAAGTTGAATCAATTTCAGTTTTTTTATTTTATAAAGTCAAATACAAGTACTCAATTTTTACTTTTTTTTATTTTCCCATAACGTAATCTAGTAAGTATTTAACCTTCTTCTTAGTAATTTAATAATATATTTTTTAGAATGTTTAAACATAAATCTTCTATGTGCCTTTATATTCATTTACTAATGTTTATTTTTCTATTCCACAGAGTTACTACAGAAACCCTAGCACCAAGTATATATATGTGTGTGTGTGTGTGTGTGTGTGTGTGTGTATATATATATATATATATATATATATATATATATATATATAACATTAGACCATATCAATTTTCTTTATACATTTGTAACTTTCTTGCTTATCGTTAGAATTTGATCCTTTGTGTTTTTTTATTTCACAGAGTTCGCCTCAGAAAACCAAGCAATATTCAGCTTAACTTTTCTTGCAAGTCCTTACTTGCAAGCTACAAGATGTTAGTTATCCTGTTAACAGTTGCTGCCTGGGTTAAAAGCTTCAAGAACATTTCTAAAGCTGTAGCAGGACATGTGGTAGTTCAGATGAACACGGAAGTGCAGAATTCTTTCCTGCGTGGGGGCCCAAAGGAGCCTCCAGACAGTGCTTTGCAACTTCCTCTTCTTTCTCCTTGCAATCTTCTTCCTAAACCTCCCTTAATCAAACCAAATTTGAAGAAAAACCCTATCTCCCTGTCACTGTTCATAAAACTCCAATAAGTGACGTTAAGGGATTATTAAAACGTGGAGGGGCATTTTCGAACGGGGACGACCATCTCTAAGGGCGCCCAACTCTAAGGACGGTGCCACGAAGGGGTGGGGCAATGCGTATTATCGAAACAAGATGGACGTCCATCTTTTTCGTTTCGATAATACATTGAGGGACGCCAAAATCTTGACATTTAGATCGACCTTAGAGATGGTCGTCCTCGGTTTTTGGCGATAATGGAAACCAAAGATGTCTATCTCAAAAACGTCCAAATCCAAGCCCTTTGGTTGCGTATGCCTTGTAGCGCTATAGAAATGCTAAATAGTAGTAATAGTAGTAGTAGTAGTTGTAGTGCACTGGTCCCGCTCACATGCCAGGACACTAACCGGGCACCCTAGGGGGCACTGCAGTGGACTTCAGAAATTGCTCCCAGGTGCATATCTCCCTTACCTTGGGTGCTGAGCCCCCCAGTCCGCCTGCCTGAAGTACACTGCACCCACTACAACTGCTCCAGGGACCTGTATACTGCTGCGATGGACCTGATGAGTATGTCATTTGAGGCTGGCAAAAAAGTATTTTTAAACTTGTTTTTTATGGTGAGAGGGGGTTAGTGACCACTGGGGGAGTAAGGGGAGGTCATCCCCGATTTCCCTCCGGTGGTCATCTGGTCAGTTGGGGCACCTTTTTGAGGCTTGGTCGTGACAAAAAATGGACCAAGTAAAGTCGGCCAAGTGCTCATCAGAGACGCCCTTCTTTTTTCTATTATCAGCCGAGGACGACCATCTCCTAATCACGCCCCAGTCCCGCCTTCGCTACCCTGCCGACATGCCCCCGTGAACTTTGGTCATCCCCGCGACGGAAAGCAGTCGAGGGTGTCAAAAAATTGGCTTTCGATTATGCCGATTTGGACGACCTTGCGAGAAGGATGCCCATCTCCCGATTTGTGTCAAAAGATGGGCGTCCTTCTCTTTCGAAAATAAGCGTGATAGTGGTCATTTACTACTACTACTACTTAACATTTCTAGAGCGCTACTAGGGTTACGCAGCGCTGTACAATTTAACAAAGAGAGACAGTCCCTGCTCAAAGAGCTTACAATCTAATAGACATTTATACTAATTAAAACAAAATTAATTAAAATATACCCTTTCTTCCAGGCCTACTGCTTTACATTTATTTCCCTGTTCTGAGGTGGGCAAAAAAACACAGAAGCAGTCACTCTGTCACTTTACCAACACTCTAGCACTCTTAACTCTTCTCTCTCAAACTTCACCAAAAATCTTCAAGGCACACACACTCCAGTAATTTAATCCCCACCTCCCCTAATCTGTGAGATCACCTTTAACAATGCTTTACATCAGCCTTACTCACTCTGCCATACACAGCAGCCAAATCCAAGTTCTCTTTTAGAACTGCTGTCATTTACCAGTGTGAATACCAACACTGTTCACAGGATCACTATTTCCCTGTGTAACACAAAGATTTCCCTTCAAATACTTCCTAACTGCTTACTCCCTTTCCCTGCCACAGGCACTCTGACCATACATCCTCTCTCCTCAGCTGCACTCTGCTTCTCTCAGCAACTGACAGAGAAACCGTTGCTAAGGCAACAGAGACTCAGTTTGAACACCTGATGTATCCTGGCCAATGAAGTGCTCAGCTCTTCCCAGGAACATTCAGCATGGCCAGTAATGGCCAAAACAGCAACCAGGGAGCCCAGGTAAGAGTTATTTATTAAAATATATATATATATTAACCCCTTAGGGTTACATACACTGCAGACGCTATACAAGTCTGATGCACTATCCAGAATAAAAAAGCCCATTGATGTTACTGAATGCGAGGACTATATGCTCTGAAAAACTACAATCAAGAGCAATACATTTCTCAAATTATTTTCTAATATATACATTTCATTTCATTGTAACATTTCCCTACTAACACTATAAGCTTGACCAGTACTTGTGCATGAAAACCGAAGCTTTGCAGATAAAGGATTTTGGGACAGTTTCAATACCATAACTGAAAGCAAAACCAAAATTTGGTTGGCCTCTTCTCCCACTCCCACAACAGTCCTTCGCCTGCCCCTCGCCTTCCTGCATGCCGCCCATAACTTAAAAGTCATCTTACCGGGATCCCGGCGGCAGCAGCAGTGAAAGGCAAGCACGAGCAGGATCGGCGAGTCGGCGCTAAGTTCAGCCTGCCTTCCCTTCTCGTTGCTCTCAGCTTTGCCTCTGGTCCCGCCCTCATTTCCTGTTTCCGCAAGGGCGGGACCAGAGGCAGAGCTGAGAGCAACAGGAAGGGAAAGCAAGCTGAAGCGCCGACTCGCCGAGCCTGCTCGTGCTCGCCTTTCACTACTGCTGCTGCCAGGACCCCATTAAGATGACTTTTAAGTTATGGGCGGCATGCAGGAAGGCGAGGGGCAGGCGAAGGACTGTTGTGGGAGTGGAAGAAGAGGTCGGGCAGCGGGCTGGCTCCTGGGGAACGTCCGGTTCCGGCGGGGAAATATTGGGGGTGCTCGAGCACCCACAGCACCCACGGAGTCGGCGCCAATGCTACTGGTGAAACTTTGCAGCTTCTGCACCCCAGGAATCAGTTCTGCAAAGGCTGAGTTTAAACTGAATTCTTCAGATGCAGATTATTCTTGCCTGCTGCCGGCAGTCAAGTTACACACCGACAACAAAGCTTCATCTACAGAGTACCTCCACAAGAGAGTCTGTACCTGATTATATAAACTGTCAGCACAAGTCAATAAAGATGTTTCTCTCCTGCTCTCTTATCCACACAAAACCTTATGAGACAGCAAGAATCTTGTTCTTTCTAATCTGGTCAAAAAGCCAGATTTGAAGACTACTCAGCAAACCATTATCCACCTGTTCTATTCTTAGAGAGTTTTTTTTATATCAAAGCACTTACTGTAAGCACATTTAACCGTGTTGTGAAAGCTACAAGATGTTAGTTATCCTGTTAACAGTTGCTGCCTGGGTTAAAAGCTTCAAGAACATTTCTAAACACACTCACTGTTTTGTACCTACTGTATATATCCTTTGTTTTACTAATGTCAGTGAACTATATGTTTACATTTCAGCTGGAAAGAAAATAAACCAAAGTAAAGGTTCAATGTTTGGCTTATATCATGTCTGGTGATTCCTGTGATAAATCATGGTACGGTAAAAGCTTGCAATGATAACCCCCCCCCCCCCCTCCACCCACCCACACACACTTAATATACTGCAGCAAAAATTTGATCGATCTATTAATCGATATTTTCCATGGTAACAATTGCAACATGCAGTTAAACAAGCTGTCCAAAATCTTCATGAATCACCTGATGACTGGCCTTGAGAGTTGGCAGCCATCAAAATGTCACCTCTTCCTCAAATTGTATCCAATTTTTATTAAACTCTTTGGATGATTCAGAGATAGAGGTACGTGGGCCCAGAAAAGATTTGGTGAATGGAAGTTGGGAGCACACCAGATGACAAAACTTAGGGAGGATTTTAGGTTAAATGCCCAAGGTCATCGTTTTTTACCTCTACGATCCAATCATTATTTTTTCTCTATCACTGAGCCCTATAGACCCCACTAAAACAAATGTATAGGAAGCCAAATGCTGGAAACAAAGGTTGGAATTGCAAGCAGGATATTGGTAACCTTTCTCATTTACTCTGTTATTGCCCCGTGGCCGTGGGCCACCCATTCTGTATGGATGTCTGGTGCAATGTTTCTGATATTCTGGCAATTAACATTGTTCTTTCCTTTAAAGAGTTTATGCAGAAATATTTTGGTTTAATGGAGAACATTCCTTCTGATGATATGTATCTATTTGATCTGTTAATATCCTGTGCCTTAAAAATCATCCTAGTTTACTGCAAGGACTACTCCAAGCTACATGTTTCTGAATGTTAGAACTGGATTTCTCTTACATGTAAATATGAAGAATTTATTGCCACTCTAAGGATAAATAAATTGTTAAACGGAATGAGCTGGATTGATAAACTAGTTTGGAACTCTAGTGCAGTGTTTCTCAACCTTTACATAAGTACATAACTATTGCCATACTGGGAGAGACCGAAGCTTCCAACAGTGGCCAAACCAGATCACAAGTACCTGGCAAGATCCCAAAACGTACGATACACTTTATGCTGACTATCCTAGAAATAAGCAGTGGATTTTCCCCAAGTCACTCTAATAATGATCTATGGACTTTTCATTTAGAAAGCCACCCAAACCTTTTTTAAACCCCACTAAGCTAACTGCTTTTACTACATTCTCTGGCAATGAATTCCAGAGTTTAATTACACGTTGAGTGAAGAAATATTCTCTCTGATTTGTTTTAAATTTACTACTTTGTAGCTTCATTATGTGCACCCTACTCCTAGTATTTTTGGAAAGAGTAAACAAGTGATTCACGTCTACCCGTTCCACTCCACTCATTTTATAGACCTCTATCATATCTCCCCTCGGCTGTCTTTTCTCCAAGCTGAAAAGCCCTAGCCACTTTAGCTTTACCTCATAGGGAAGTTGTCCCATCCCCTTTATCATTTTCGTTGCCCTTCTCTGCACCTTTTTTTAATCCTACTATATCTTTTTTAAGATGCGGTGACGAGAATTGAACACAATATTTGAGGTGCGGTCCTCATTTTTGTTTTTCATTCCTTTCATAATAATACCTTCTAACAATTCTGTTTGCTTTCTTAGCTGCCATCACACACTGAGCAGAGGGTTTCAACGTATCATCAAGATGACGCCTAGATCCCTTTCCTGGTCAGTAACTCCTAATGTGGAACTTTGCATTACGTAACTAGGAACCCCACTATCTACCCTTCTCCATTGAGAATAATGACCATTTAACCCTACTCTCTGTTTTCTATCTTTTAACCAGTTTTTAATCCATAATAGGACACAACCTCCTATCCCATGACTCTCCAATTTCCTCTGGAGTCTTTCATGACGTACTTTGGCAAACGCCTTTTGAAGATCCAGATGCACAATATCAACTGGCTCACCTTTATCCACATGTTTGTTCACCCCTTCAAAAAATGTAATAGATTGGTGAGGCAAGATTTCCCTTCACTAAATCCATTGTATCTTCACTAAATCCAAGGTATCTTTCAAAGATATCACCAAAACAGGGAAGATAGGGTATCCTGATATCGAGGTTGGAAAAGAGACCATAGTACATCCAGTGCCCTTAAATAAAAATCTGACATAAGATTGCAAATTAACACTGTCAACTACTGAGCAAGATATAAATCGGAGCAACAAATATAGTTTGAAATGTGGATATGCAAATGCCAGAAGCCTAAGAAATAAGATGGAAGAGTTAGAATATATTGCACTAAATGAAAAATTAGATATAATAGACATCTCTGAGACCTGGTGGAAGGAGGATAACCAGTGGGACACTGTCATACCAGGGTACAAATTATATCATACTAATAGGGTGGATCGAATAGGTGAAGGGGTAGCACTGTATAGTAAGGAGAGCCTTGAATCAAATAGATTGGCAATTCTGCAGGAAACAAAACATATCTTGGAATCCCTTTGGATTGAAGTTCCATGAGTAAAGGGGAAAAGGATTGTGATAGGAGTGTACTACCGTCCACCTGGCCAGGATGAACAGACGGATGTAGAAATGTTATCAGAAATTAGGGAGGCTAACAAATTGAGCAACACAATAATAATGGGTGATTTCAATTACCCCGATATTGACTGTGTAAATATAACATCAGGGCATGCTAGGGAGGTAAAATTCCTTGACTAATCAAGGACAGCTTTATGGAGCAGCTGGTACAGGAGCCAACAAGAGAAGGAAAAATTCTAGACCTAGCCTTTAGTGGAGCGCATGATCTGGTGCAGGAGGTAATGGTGTAGGGGCCGCTTGATAACAGTGATCATAATATGATCAGATTTGATATCAGCTTTGGAGTAGGTACACACAGGAAATCCAATACGTTAGCATTTAACTTTCAAAAAGCAGACTATGATAAAATAAGAAGACTGGTGAAAAAAAAATTAGAGCAGCTGCGAAGGTCAAAAATTGATCTCAGGCATGGATGCTGTTTGAAAATACCATCCTGGAAGCCCAGACCAAATATATTCCGTGTTTTAAAAAAGGAGGCAGGAAGAGTAAACAACAGCCGGCATGGTTAAAAAGTGAGGTGAAGGAAGCTATTAGAGCTAAAAACAATCCTTCAGAAAATGGAAGAAGGATCCAACTGAAAATAATAAGAACCAGCATAAGGAATGGCAAGTCAAATGCAAAGTGCTGATAAGGAAGGCATAGAGAGATTTGAAAAAAAAGATTACGTTGGAGGCAAAAACACATAGAGGGGCATTTTCGAAAGAAACATCCAAGTTGTGATTTGGACGTCTTTGTAATATGCCCAAATCCGGGGGTGGGGAAAACCGTATTTTCGAAAAAAGATGGATGTCCATCTTTCGTTTTGAAAATACCATCAAAGATGTCCAAATCCAAGGACATCCTTAAATTTGGACGTCCTTGGATTTGGACGTCTTTGACTTTCGGCGATTTTTGAAAACAAAGACGTCCAAGTAAAAAACGGCCAAATGCAAGCTATTTGGATGTGGGACAAGTCAGCATTTCTAGTGCACTGGTCCCCCTGACATGCCAGGACACCAACCAGGCACCCTCGGGGGCACTGCAGTGGACTTCATAAAATGTTCCCAGGAACATAGCTCCCTTACCTTGTGTGCTGAGCCCCTCAAAACCCACTACCCAGAACTGTACACCACTACCATAGCCCTTATGGGCGAAGGGGGGCACCTATATGTGGGTACAGTGGGTGTGTGGTGGGTTTTGGAGCGCTCACTGCTTCCTCCACAAATGTAACAGGTAGGGGGTATGGGCCTGGGTCCGCCTGTCTGAAGTGCACTGCAGTACCCACTAAAACTGCTCCTGGGACCTTCATGCACTGTCATGGACCTGAGTATGACATCTGAGGCTGGCATAGAGGTTGGCATGAAATATTTTTAAAGATTTTTTGAGGGTGGCAGGGGGTTAATGGGAGGTCATCTCCGATTCCCTCCGGTGGTCATCTGGTCATTTCAAGCACCTTTTTGTGCCTCATTCGTAAAAAAAAACCACATCCGGGAGAAAACATCCAAGTGTTCATCATGGATGTCCTTGCTTTTTTCGATTATAGGTCAAAGACGTCCAAGTGTTAGGCATGCTCCCACCTTCGTTACACCTCTGACATTTGGATGTCCTTGCGACTGACTGCAGTTGGAGAAGTCCAAAATCGGGTTTCGAATATACCGATTTGGACGTCTCTGGGAGATGGACGTCCATCTTCCGATTTCTGTTGAAAGATGGACGTCCTTCTCTTTCGAAAATGAGCCTTCAAATCTATTTCTTTCTTTCTTTCTTCCTTTCTTTTTTTTGTCTCAACAAAGGAGAGTTTATAAGACACTTTTCTGTCTTATAAACTGTCATAAACTAGTACATAAAATCATCCATGGCGAGGCCCCAGCCTACATGTCAGACCTGATAGACCTACCACCCAAGAATGCTAAAAAATCATCTCGCACATTCCTTAATCTTCATTTCCCCAACTTTAAAGGTCTAAAATACAAATTATTGCACGCATCAACCTTTTCCTATATGAGTACGCAATTCTGGAACGCATTGCCACGCAACCTAAAAGCGACCTATGAACTGACCAACTTCCGTAAACTACTAAAGACCCATCTCTTCAACAAGATATACCACAAAGATCAAAACATGTGAAACTCCCACATATATCCAGCAATGTTAATAATGTCTTCTGTTATATCACTATCATGTATTCCATTACCATGCAACCCAAAATCCTTCTGTAACACCAAATGTCTATTCTCTTCTCATTCCACTATCCATGATGTATTGTAAGCCACATTGAGCCTGCAAAGAGGTGGGAAAATGTGGGATACAAGTGCAATAAATAAATAAATAAATAAAATACAATTGCTTAGGTTTACTGTTTCCTCTATTATTACATCATAGCCATTTTTTCAGTGCAAGTGAATAGTTTGGATTTTTCATGCCTTTTCAATAATGGTTCCTTAAAGTTAAGGTTGCCAACTAGATCCAGATTCGCCCAACAGGGTTGATTCAGGGACTCTCGATCCTCATTGCATGTAGGGACTTGTGTTTCTGATTTCCTCATTGTATTACCTAAGAAAAGCAAGGCTAAAGTCCCTGCATGCAATGAGGTAAACCCAGGAATTGATCAAACCTGTTGGGCTAATCTGGATCCAGCAAAAACAACAACAACAACAACAAAACAACATATAGAATCATCCCACTGGAGATATTCAGGAGAGAACAGAAGGTGAGTGGTCTACTATGGCTACCTATTCTTACAATGAAGAAAAAAGAAAGGTGGATATCAATGCCTTTAGTAGAACATGACACAGAAATTGGTGGCAGCCTCCATGGACAAGTTAGCCCATTGATAAGGCTTCCAACTGGATCCAGATTTGCAGGACAGGGTTGGTCCAGTCCTGGGTTTACCCCATTTCATGCAGGGACTTGAAGTTCTGATTTCCCCATGGCACCCCTTAAGAAAAACAAGACTACAAGTCCCAGCATGCACTGAGGCAAACCTAGGACTGGATCAACCCTGTCCTGCAAATCTGGATCCAGTTGGCAGCCTTACCCACTCAGCCCCCAAAGTGAAGGCAAAGCCTTAGCAAGACAGAATATTACAGCGTTATTTATTTTCACATCTGGCAGTCCTGAGATCCTGATAACAGGCACCACACACTGCTCTAGAGCTACTCTTTGGGAACAAAAAGATGGGGGTTGGCAGTCTGATTCTTTTTTTTTTTGTGTCTTTCCACTTTTTCTTACACACACAGTAGAGTATTAACTTGCTTGATAAGGGTCTACCAGGCACATTGTTTCTTAGGACAATGACCATCTTTAACTTGGCTGTGACAAAGTTTGCCTTCCATTGGCTAGGGCCCCTCAGAGGGATTCTCACAGCCAAGAGAAAGAATCTAGCATTTCAGATAGGCTGGCTTTTACATATTTATGTATTTATTTATTTAGATTTTGCTCACACCTTTTTCAGTAGTAGCTCAAGGTGAGTTACATTCAGGTACACTGGATATTTCTCTGTCCCAGGAGGGCTCACAATCTAAGTTTATACCTGAGGCAATGGAGGGTTAAGTGACTTGCCCAAGATAAATGAATACTAACGAGGAAGCAACTGGTTAATTGCGATCATTAATGCTTTTAAGATTTATCTATGCCAAAACTAAACACCAGCTTAATGGGGACACTTCTAATGAGCTGTTATGTCTGTAACATAAATAAGGATTTATATTTAATAGCCCTTCTCCACATAAATATTTGAGTGGATTACTTAGGAAAAATTTCTTTACAGTTATCTGTCTTAATAAGACAGACTCTTAGGAGATTAGTCTGGTTGATTTTCTTTGTTTGTTTCATTTTTGCACTTGTTTTTTCACAATACCAAGTAAACTATTAAACAATATTAGGAAAAAAAATATGTTAGCTTTGGTGAGGTGTTTGTGCTTCTCTTTGGGTGTGATCAAGATTTTACAAGTGTGAATGCTTGGGTGCCAATTGCTTGAAGGTCAAATGTTGCAAAGGTTAGACAGTCACAAGGAGCAGGTGTGATCACAGGTGAAACCAAGCTTCTCATCAGCTAGGTCAGGGACCGAGATGAAAGGTACCTGCGATGAAAGGTACCTGCACCTGGACTCAGTGGTCTCACACTACAAGTATATACATCCAAAATGGTGTTTCAAAAATATCTACAGATGCCATAGTAAGAGGCTCAGGTTTATTCTCCACTCTTCCTGAGGAGGGCAATCAGGGATAGGAAGAGATTTGTTATACCACCTTTCTGTGGTTACAATCAAAGCAGTTTGCCATATTTTACACATATAGGACTAGATTCTATATATGGCGCCTGAAAAATTGACACTGAAAATATTTCCGCCTAGGTGTATTCTATAAATCGCATTTAATCCAGTCATGGTTTATAGAATACTAGCCGTTAAGCCCGTTAAAATGGGCAAGTATTGGTATTTTCTATTTTGATGTCTAACTCCGTCCCTCCCAGCTCCAAGGCCCCAATTCCTCCCCCCTCCCCTCCCAGCTGCAAGGCCCCCCACCCTCCCTCCTTCCCTGCCAGCTCCAAGGCCCTCTGTCCCTCCCTCCCAGCTCCAAGGCCCCACTCCCCTCCCCTCCCAGTTCCAAGGCCCCATTCCCTCCCAGTTCCAAGGGCCCCCCTCCATCCCTCCCTCCCAGCCAGCTCCAAGGCCCCCCTATGTCCATCCCTCCCAGCTTCAAGGCCCCCCTCCTTCTGACCTCCCATGTCCAGCATCCTCCCTCCTTCCCTGCCAGCTCCAAGGCCCTCTGTCCCTCCCTCCCAGCTCCAAGGCCCCCCTCCGTCCCAGCTCCAAGGCTCCCCTCCGTCCATCCCTCCCAGCTCCAAGGCCCCCCCTCCTTCTGAGACCTCCCATGTCCAGCATTTCTCCTGCCCTCCCCTCCCCCGAGGTCGCCACCGCCCCCCCTCCACCCTCCTCTCCTCTCCATTAAACGTACAGCGCCTCACCTCCGAAACCGCAGCAGGCAGATCGCCTCCCGTTGGCCTTCCTTCCCTGCCTGTGTCCTGCCCTCGTGTGACGTAATGTCGGCGAGGGCGGGACACAGGCAGGGAAGGAAGGCCGATGGGAGCTGATCTGCCTGCTGCGGTTTCGGCGTTGTAAGTTCAATGGAGAAGAGAGGGCCCGGCCCGGGTGGACGGGGGCCGGCGGCGGCAACCCCGGGGGGGCGGTAGTGGCGACCTCTGGGGGGGGAGCAGTAGCGACCTTGGCGGTTCCCTCCCTCCCCTTCCGTGTGGTGCACTCCTCAGCGCAGTTTCCCTCTCTGTTCCGTCATCACGTCTTGATGCGGGGGCGGGACAGAGAGGGAAGTCTCTACTGCGCATTTGCAGGTGAGTCGGTCACTTGTCATTTATATGTTTGATGCCTAGCGGCCATGCCTGCACCTAACTCTAGGTGCGTCCATTTACGCCAAGTAAACAGGATGCTGGGCTTGATGGACCTTCGGTCTATCCCAGTATAGCAATACTTTTGTACTTATGTACGTCCATTTAAAAATTACTTGGACCAAAAATGGCTTCACGTGTTGTTTTTACCATTATTTTTAAAATGCATGTGTATCCATAATTTTTCAAAGCAATTGTACTATGATAAATATATGATAAATACGCATAAAAATGATAAATATGCATTATTCGACATATACGTGATCTCATATGGACTGAAACTTTAAATTATTCACATTTTCAGCATCCGTGCCTGGGACTTATTTCTTTGTTTCTATACCTTCTGTACAGCATTTCTTGAGGAGTAATAATTTATCAGTATTATTAGAAGAGAACAGCAGAGACTGAACTACTCACCACCTGCAGGCTGTGAAAATTAGACTGAGTTCTGCTCAATCATTTACCATGGAAATACAAGTTCAGTGCTAGATAAATAAAAAGCTTGTTTCAGATTAAAATTAAACCATACTTAGATGAAACACATAAATCAAATAATTCTACATGAAATTCAGACAAAATAACAGTTGATTTGATGTTCATGCTGTTAGAAAAAAGACACAATAATTTAAATAAAATGGCTTTATTAATATAGGAACTAGCTATCTCCTGGAATTCTACTACTCAGAAATAAAGGCAATGTGTGGAAAAAGTGAAAAGGGAACAGATAAGTAGGTTTGAGTCAGTCACACAAGCAGCGGTGTAGCCAGACCTTTCATTTTGGGTGGGCCCAGAGTTTGGATGGGTGGACCTTCCAAAATCCCCCCCTTCCTTTGTCCTGCATCTTTCTCCCTCTCCTCCACTCCCAGATCCAGCATGCTCCCCTCCCCGAGACTCAGCATCTCCCTCTTCTCTGAAACTACCCCCATACCTCAGTACTTTCGACAACAGTGATGTACATTCACTGCCTGGCCAGCCCCGCAGGCTTCCTTCTGCTGCCTCCTGCCAGGGAGGAAACAGGAAGTGATGTCAGTGAGGGCAGGGCAAAGGGAAGCCTCTAGGTTTGATGGAGGCAGTGGACATACATTGCTGCTGCTGCTGAGGAAGGTGCTGAGGTAGAACAGAGAAGGAAGGTGCTCTGGAGCTGTGGGCAGGAGGCAGCAGAGGGAGGAGGGGAGGGAGAGAGGGGAGTGAAGAAGCTGCTGCTGAACTATTTTGGAGACCAGACAGGGTGGGCTGTGCCCACCCAGGCCCACCTGTAGCTATACCACTGCACACAAGTGGGTGACATCATCCAACAACTCTAGGACAGACTTGCTTTCCAAGAGCACTGAACTTTAAAATTCTGAGTATTCACGGCCTATCTGTGTGAAACAGTCTCCTCAGCTTCCCAGTTTTTCCCACTAAGGAATCCGTTTACTAAACTGAGCTAAAAAGTGGCTGGCAGTAGGTTTTTTTAGCGTGGATTTCCTGCGTGCTCCAGCCACTTCATAGTGTAGTTCTAAAATAGCAGAATTATTATTCCTGCCATTAATGGCCACGGGCTAATTTCCAAATTAGCGCACGGTCATTATCGCCTAAGCCCTTACTGCCTCCTATTTAGTAGGCAGTGAAGGCTCAAGTGTTACTCGTGCAGTAATCGAGCAATGCCCACGCTTGCCTGATTTTCACCGGGCATGCCTACTCCCAGCTCCCTGTGCTAGAAAATAAAAATTATTTTAGCACAACTGGGCGTGCCCAGTGGTAGTGCTGTTTTGCCGCACACTACCCACACGGTAGCCCTACCATCATATTTTAAAAAGGTCCCTAAGCCACGTGGGTGTGAAACAAAACTCTCCTGTATGCTTTGTCCCCCAATATTGTTTTCCGTCAAGTTTTATTTCTTTCTTGCTATGTTGACAAACTTGGGCTTTCAGCCATGCCGAAAGTGTGACAGAATGTGTATGTATTAAACCATTTTGGAATGAAGTATGGCTCACTTTAACAGATATGTTTCATTTCACTGGTCCTATGTTATAGAAATATGTGTTGCTTCGAGACCAGTGTTTTCAATCTATGTTAAGTCAAAATGAATGCTTGCTTGTTAATACTTTACTTGCTTTAGCCTTGAAAATTGTATTCTGCCACTGGAAGACTCAGGATCAAGCCACACACATCAAGGCTGGTGGAATTTAGTATTTCAGACTTATAAGTATGAATCATTCCTTGCTAAAAAGTCACGTCGCTATATCTCTTATAAGGAGAAGTGGTCTTTGTTACTAACGTACTTTAGAGATGCATGTTGAGAAATCCTTTCCCTCCTGGGTTTTTTAAAAATTTTATTTCTTCTTTTTTTCTCTTCTCCCTTCCTCACGCTTTTTGGCATTTGTATGATGTTATAATTCTTTTTTAATATGTTATTCTGTTCGTAAATCAATAAAAATACTAAGACGAAAAAAAAAACAGAATTGTGATATACACACCAAGAGGGTAATTCTCTACAGGTCACCTGGAGTTAGGCATCAGGATGATGTGCGCAAAGCACACATTCTATATCAGCAATTAGGGTGGTATCTCTTAGGATCAGGGACTGTATTATTGGGAATAGAGTAGCACCTGTGGAAACAGTTGTTGAAACGTGCCTTATCTGACAATAGTATTGGATTCTAATGTGTATTTGCCAAGAGACATCAAGGGTCTGGGACAGACAAGGTTTTGTCCTATATATAGTAGAGGTTAAGTTATCTTTTTGGCAGGGGTTAAGCACACACACACACATTATATGCTCCATCTCCAACTAATTAATTATAAGGTGGAATTCGTTGCCAGAGATGTGGTAAAGGCTTAGCAGGGTTTAAGAAGGGTCTGGATGGCTTCCTAAAGGAAAAGTCCATAGACCATTATTAAATTGACTTGGGAAAATCCACTGCTTATTTTTGGGATAAGCATCATAAAATGTATTGAGCTTTTCTGGGATCTTGCCAGGTATTTGTGACCTGGATTGGCCATTGTTGGAAACAGGATATTGGGCTTGATGGACCTTTGGTCTGTCCCAGTGTGGTAATACTGATGTACTTATGATAGTATGCTTGCCCACACAAGAATATGGTTGTATGAGCTTAATATGCAGCCTGAATTGCTCACATATGGTATGCTAGGTTCCATAGTCATTGTGCTTGCTAGTACAATCATTTGGGCTGGCCACATTAAACACAGTTATGACATTGATATTGAAATTCAGTAAGTCACACCTGCACAATTCCAGGTTCCCTACTACCTTAGGTGGGTTGCTCTATGCATATATCCTGGTCAAGCTCACAACCGTAGGCCATACTATTCTTCTCAACTTACATCTGTCTTAGCTATAGTTTATTTTCTCACCTAATGCGACCGCACCTTGAATACTGTGTACAATTCTGATCACCGCATTTCAAAAGGGATATAGCAGAATTAGAAAAGGTGCAGAGACGGAAGACAAAAATGATAAAGAGGATGGTACAACTTCTCTATGAGGAAAGGCTAAAGAGGCTAGAGATCTTCAGCTTGGAGAAGAGATGGGTGAGGGAAAATAGAGGTTTATAAAATAGTGAGTGGAGTGGTACGGGTAGACGTGACTTGCTCTTTCCAAAAATACAGTGAAGCCTCTAGATGCAGCATCTCTCCAAGTTCATAGATCACCATTTGTTATACCACAAATTCTATGATACTATCTAATTGGTTTATATCGATATTGTATTTTTACTAAGAAGGTAATGGAAACATTGGTGACTCATCGTGTGGAATACAAACATGTATATAATCTTGGAGCAAATGAGGACATCTAAACATAGAGGAAATATCAGATGTTATCTTCGGCAGCGTGAACAGAAATGGATATTCTTAGTGACACCTAGAGGCTTGAATACATATTTCCAATGGAAAACATTCTTGTAATGTGCTCCAATAGGAATGATTTGATTGGCTGGAGATGTATGACTTTTTAAAATATTGGCATCTGCGTGCTGGTGGCAGCCATTTTGAGAGCCTTGAATGTTTGGATTACAACTCTGGTCTTCCCCTGAGGCAGTGGTCTTGAATTGCAAAACAGGATTTCTGTCAAGATGAGAGTACAAATGTGAAAGTTGAAAGAGATAAGTAACATTGACTCTGGGCAAGTCACTTAACCCTCCATTGCCCCATGTAAGCCGCATTGAGCCTGCCATGAGTGGGAAAGTGCGGGGTACAAATGTAACAAAAAAATAAATTAAATGGTGTGTTTGCTGGAGACTGAATATCTGAAATAGAAGTTATGGTGTACAATGAGCAATAAAGAGACTGGACATTTGTTCTACAATTTAATTTTTAACGATCAAGTTCACTGTTTGGGAACTATTTTTATCATTTTGGTAATAGTAGACTTTTTTTGACCGATGGCTGATTATGAGCTTACTATTTCAGTAGTTGAAGGCATTGCTTTCTTTGTGACTGAGGTCTTTTTTCGCCACTATTTTTTCTAATAGCATGCATTGGAGATCGAGTTAATGATCTTAAAAAAAAACACCTCACAATATTCAGCCTCATTTGACTGGGCAGGATCAGCACCTGGCAGGTTAAATGTGGGATAACTATCTACCAGTATTCAGCGGTATATGGCCAGCCATGTACTGCTGAATATTGCTGGTTAGCAGCTAGCTATCCATTGATTTTAAAAGTCAGACTTGTCAAGTTTGGCAGCCATATTTGGCCGTGCAAAACCCTGAAATATCTTTGGCTGGCCTGCCTTTAACCAGCCAGTGCTAAATATCTGCTTGGAGAAAGTTAAACCGGACATTCAATGTTGGTCACCAGAAATAGCCCAGCATTGAATATTAGCTCTCAGCACTGACTGCAGGAGTTAGCCAGTCTAACTCCCGTGGTCTGAAAATTGGCCTCGTAGTGTTCCACAATGAATTTGATCTGATAGGTATAGATTTGTATTTGTGCAGTTGTGATTTCAATTACCCCAATATTGACTGGTTAAATGTCACATCAAGGAGTGCCAGGAAGATAAAATTCCTAGATGTAATAAATGACTGCTTCTTGGATTAACTGGTCCAGCAATTGACTAGAGAGGGAGCTATTTTACAACTAGTCCTTAGTGGAATGCAAGACTTGGTACAAGAAGTAACAGTGTTGGGTCTACTGGAAAACAGTGATCATAACATGATCAAATTTGACTTAGTAACTGGAGTGCAGTCACTAAAGAGGAATTCTACTGTAGCAGCATTTAATTTTTGAAAGGTTAACTATGATAAAATGAGGAAAATGGCTAAAAAAAACTTGCTCAGATGCAAAGGTTAGGACTTTAAATTAGGCATGGGCACTGTTTAAAAATACCATTTTGGAAGCCCAGACCAGAAGCATTCCACATATTAATAAAGGTGGGGGGGAAAGAGCAATTGACAGCCAGCATGGTTAAAGGGAGATGTGAAAAGGCTATTTGAGCCAAAAGAACATCTTTTGGGAAATGAAGAAAACAATATGCAACTTATTTATTTTATTTATTTATTGCATTTGTATCCCACATCCCCCCCCCCCTCTTTGCAGGCTCAATATGGCTTACAATACTTCATGAATGGTGAATGCACTGGCAAGTTAAAGAACCCCACAAAAGACAACTTGCCGCAGACACAAAAACTCATAGTAATAACTTTTTCAGGTATATCAGAAGCAGAAAGCCTGTGATGGAAGCTGCGGGACTGTTAGATCATCAAGGAATAAAAGGGGCACTCAGGGAAGACAGGGCCATAGTAGAGAGACTGAATTAATTCTTTGCAGTGATCTTTACTGAAGAATATATAAGTGATCTGCCTGTACCAGAGATGTTTTCAAGAGTGATGATGCAGAGAAACTGCAAGAAATTTCAGTGAACCTGGAAGATGTACTGATCCAAATTCACAAATTAAAGAGTAGTAAATCACCTGAACCAGATGGTATACACCCCCAGGGTACTGAAAGAAATCAAATATAAAATTGCAGATCTGCTGTTAGTGATCTGTAATCTGTTGTTAAAATTATCCATAGTACCTGAAGATTGGAGGGTGACCAATGTAATGCCAATATTTAAAAAGGGATCCAGGGGTGCTCAAAGTGTTGGGCAAAGTAGTAGAAACTATTATAAAGAATAAAATCACTGGACACATAGACAAACATGGTTTAATGGGACAGAGTCAACATGGATTCAGCCAAAGGAAGTCTTGCCTCACCAATTTGCTTCATTTCTTTGAATGCATGAATAAACATGTGAATAAAGGCAAGCTGGTTGATGTAGTGTATATAGATTTTCAGAAAGCAATTGACAAAATCCCTTATGAGAGACTCCTGAGAAAATGAAAAAACCATGGAATAGGAGGCAAGTAATCTGTTATGTTTTAGGAATTGGTTGATATATAGATAACAGAGGGTAGGGTTAAATGGACAATTCTCTCAGTGGAGGAGGGTAAATAATGGAGTGTCCCAGGAATCTGTACTGGGATTGGTGCTATTTAACATATTTATTAATGATCTGGAAATGGGAATGATGTACTGGGATTGGTGCTATTTAACATATTTATTAATGATCTGGAAATGGGAATGATGAATGAGGAGATTGAATTTGTAGATGATAAAAAACTATTCAAAGTTGTTAAAACGGATGCGAATTATGAAAAATTGCAGGAAGACCTTAGGAAGTTGGAAGACTGGGCATCCAAATGGCAGATGAAATTTAATGTGGACGAGTACAAAGTGATGCACATTGAGAAGAATAATCCAAATCATAGTTATTTGATGCTAGGTTGTACTCTAGGAGTCAACACCCAAGAAAAAGATCTAGGTGTCATTCAGGCTTATTTTCGAAAGGGATCGCTGGCAATCTATTTCGCCGGCGCCGTTCGATTGTGCCCCTCATTGTGGACAAAACACTGAAATCTTCTGCCCAGTATATGGTGTAGCCAAAAAAGCAAACAGAATGCTAGGAATTATTAGGAAAGGGATAGAAAATAAGACAAAGAATATTATAATTCTTCTGTATCACTCCGTGGTGCGACCACACCATAAGTATTGCGTGCAATTCTGGGCGTCATACCTTTAAAAAGATATAGCAGAATTAGAAAAAGTTCAAAGAAGAGCAACCAAAATGATTAAGGGGATGAAACTCCTCTCATATGAGGAAAGGCTTAAGAGGTTAGGACTCTGCAGCTTGGAAAAGAGATGGCTGAGGGGAGATATGATTGAGGTCTATAAAATACTGAGTGGTGTAGAATGGGTAGAAGTGAATCAATTTTTTAGTGTTTCAAAAAGTACAAAGACTAGGGGACACACTCGAGGGAAATTACATGGTGCTACTTTCTAAATGAACAGGAAGAAATATTTTTTCCGCTCAATGAATAGTTAAGCTCTGGAACTCGTTGCCAGAGGATGTGGTATCAGCAGTTAGTGTATCTGGGTTTAAAAAAAAGGTTTGGACAAGTTCCTGGAGGAAAGTCCATAGTTTGCTATTGAGACAGAAATGGGGGGAAAGCCACTGCTTGTCCCTGGGATCAGTAGCATGAATCTTGCTACCATTTGAGATTCTGTCAGGTACTTGTGACCTGAATTGGCCACTGTTGGAAGCAGGATACTGGGCTAGACCCTGGAAAGAATTAGGAGAAAACAGAAAACCAGAAAAGAGATACTGTGACAGACATGATTGGAAAAATAAAATGCCAAACCAACAAAGGTAGAAAGTATTTTATTTTAATTTATTAATTGGAATAGATCGGCTTTGTGAAACGTGCATCTCTGATGTTCTTGTATTTTGTACAATAAAACGAGAGGAAATGAATTTCTGTTTCTGTTTTGCCAGAGTTGCACTGCATGCAGAGTGATTTCATGGGGGTTTCATTTACATTTTTGTCTGTGTATTTCTATTTTTAATTTGTGGTGCCTTGTTCTGTAATTTGATGAGGGTCTGTCTGTGTTTTGCCTGTGTGACTGAGGTGTGATATTCTGCTAATGTTATTTGCTCTAGAGCCCACTTCCAAGGGATACAGGAAGAGGTCAAACAGGGTGCAGAGCAGGATCTTGAATTCTGAGGCAATATATTGATTCTTTCTAGTCAGAGTTTCTACTGTAATTTTAACCACATGATAGCAGTTAGCACTGTTAGCGGCTAACAGCAACTTATATGGATGTCAGTAGTCACTAGTGAAACATGATTTAGGAAGGGGTGTGAGTATTTCGCTGATCAGTTAAAGGGGTGCAGTAGCTAAAAAAAAGGGGTTAAGAACCTCTGCTCTAAAATAAGACTTCAGATTTTCACCACAGATTTCAATTTGTAATCGTTTATTTTGTATGTGGTGAGGCTGTATTCATGTTAGGTGTATGTGACCCAAGGTGAGGTATTCTGCTGATGTGTACTTTCTAAGCAGGGAATCCTGCTTGTTCTGTTTTTACAATCATAGGAATGCTGGTGTTCTAGAGACAAGTGTAATATTTGCAATGCCGCTTTGTTATGTGCTCTTTGGCAGGTAACAGGGACTGTGTGGCTGTTATGAAAACAGTACCATGGATAGTCAGTCTGCCGTCTAAGGTTGCCCAATTTACTAGAAAAAAGGGTACTTTATGTAACACTCTAATTCAATCAAATGCACAATTTTGGCACTACAATTGGTATATTAAGACAGTGATGAGGAGTGGCCTAGTGGTTAGGGTGGTGGACTTTGGTCCTGGGGAACTGAGGAACTGAATTCGATTCCCACTTCAGGCATAGGCAGCTCCTTGTGACTCTGGGCAAGTCACTTAACCCTCCTCTGCCCCATGTAAGCCGCATTGAGCCTGCCATGAGTGGGAAAGCGCAGGGTACAAATGTAACAAAAATAAAATAGATACTATTGGAGATTTGGAGATTCTACATGGAATGTTGCTATTCCACTAGCAACATTCCATGTAGAAGGCTGCGCAGGCTTCTGTTTCTGTGAGTCTGACGTCCTGCACGTACGTGCAGGACGTCAGACTCACAGAAGCAGAAACCTGCGCGGCCACATTGCTGATCTGCAAGGGCCGACTTCTACATGGAATGTTGGAATAGCAACATTCCATGTAGAATCTCAATTAGTAGCAACAGTGGAGGAGTGGCCTAGTAGTTAGGGTGGTGGACTTCGGTCCTGAGGAACTGAGTTCAATTCCCACTTCAGGCACAGGCAGCTTCTTGTGACTCTGGGCAAGTCACTTAACCCTCCATTGCCCCATGTAAGCCGCATTGAGCCTGCCATGAGTGGGAAAGCGCGGGGTACAAAAAAAAAAGTTCTTTCTAAGTTATGGCTATTAAGTAAATTGTAACAAAATATTTTTTATAGAATATACAAACTTTTTTTTATAGTGCTATAAACCTTTACATTTAAAATCCACTCTCAAACTACGGAAATGAAATGAAGGAATCTGGTGCACTATTTATTTATTTATTTACTTGTTACATTTGTACCCCACATTTTCCCACCTATTTGCAGACTCAATGTGGCTTACATAGTACCGAGAAGGCGTTCGCCATTTCGTTGATAACAAATACAAGGTTATATTGTGGTCGACAATCTCACTGAAACCTAACCACAAATATGTTCCTAAATCAGTGAAGATCAAGTTTTCAAGTCTTTCAAAGTTAGGGGCAGTGGTGTGCTGGAGCAGGCTCTCACAGGCTCGCAAGAGCCGGTTGTTAAGTTTTTAAGAATTTTGGGAGCCGGTTGTTAAAGTAGGGCCCTCCATGGCTACTTTAACAACTGGCTCCCAAAATGTGGGCTTGTGCCCCTGCCAAATTATCTTTTATTTTGCTGGTGGGGATGCTGAGCCCCGCCAGCCAAGTAAATAGACTACTGCTGCTCCCCGCTCCTTGTTTCCAGCTCTGGGCAGCAGGCTGGGACTTCTCGAGCATGTGAGAGAAGTTCCAGCATGCTGCTCAGAGCAAGACATTGGGAGTGGTGGCAGTCCATTTATTGGCTGCCAGCAAAGGTATGCCTAGTATGCCCGCATGAAGGGAGGGAGGAGAGAGAGGCAAGTGTTGCTCCCCCCACCCCTCCCCCGGCCACCCCTGGCCCTTCCAACTGCAGAGCTGGCTATGTCTGGAGAAAGAGCCTGTTGTTAAAAATTTACCAGCACACCCCTGGTTAGGGGTATGTTTACTAAGGCGCGTTAGCGTTTTTAACGTGCCTATACATTTCTATGGGCACGTTAGCTTTTAACACGCGTACACCATTTACGCACATTAAAAACGCTAATGCGCCCATAGCGCCGCTTAGTAAACCTAGCCCTAAATGTCTTAAAGTGGCTTAAAGCATGCCAAAATATTATCATTTGTTCAAGGATATCCAGACGCAAACCTCCTTGATCAGGGCTATATGAAAAAAGCTCATCAGGGAATTCACCCTCTCCTTTTTCACCCACCAAAGAATAAGAATTTCGCCAACTCTTCTTTTATCGGCCCCAAATAATTTTTCTTCTATGATGACATCTACAGAGAAGAAGCATTGGCTCTTGATATTCAAAAGAAAATCATAGAGGACACCACTAATATATCTGCAGCTCACTGATACAGACGAAAATTCATTAAGGGATCCTTATACTAAGGTGCAGTAACAGATTTAGTGCATGCGAAATGATTAGCAAGTGCTAAATGCTAAGAAGCCTATAGGCATAAGATGGGCTTCTTACCATTTAGCGCACACTAATTATTTGCATACACTAAGGTGCTCATTTTCAAAGCATATAGACTTACAAAGTTACATGAAAGAGCATTTTCAATATGACATCCAAATACGACTTTGGACGTGTTGCCGAAAACATCCAATAATCCAGTAGCGAACATGGCCATTTTTAAACCTGAAAAATGTCTTTTTTTTTTTTTTTTTCAAAAATGGCTGTTTTCTAGACATTGTGCTCAATGCTTCTATCTTTTGGACTATTTTTGAAAAAAAAAAAAGAAAATGAACAAGTGTAAAATGCACAAAATCAAGCCATTGGGATGTAGGAGAAGCCAGCATTCTTATTAGACTGGCCACACAGACATCCCAGGAGAGCAGTGGGGCACTGCAGTGTACTTCACATAAAAGGTCCTAGGTACACGTATCACCATTACCCCTTATACAGTGAAACCTCGGTTTTCGTTGACTTCGGTTATCGTCGGTTTCGGTTTTCGTTGATTTTTTCAGTGAAAACTTTGTCTCGGATTTCGGCGGTTGCCTCGGATTTCGTTGGCGTGCCCACGTGACCTCGCTGCTAATTTTGCGAAAACAAAGGGAGACCCACGCGTTCTCCTGCTCATTGTGGCATTGTTTCTCGTTGTGTGAGCATCACACCGTGCGTTTAACGCAACGTAGGCAAGATAAAATCACATCTGCTCAAATCTCATTTTCTCTGTTAAGTGTTTCCCTTGCTAATAAGTTAACCTTTTCCCTTTAGCTCCATCATGGGACTATATTTATTCTCTATAAAATGTGTTTTTGGTATGTATTTTGGAGTGTCTAGAACGAATTAATTGGATTTACATTGATTCATATGGAAATAATTGCCTTGGTTTTTGTCTGTTTCGGTTTTCGTTGATTGTTTTCGGACGGATTATCAACGAAAACCGAGGTATCACTGTATTGTATGATATTGTATGATGAGCCCTCCAAACCCTACCAAAAACTTACTGTACCCAATTGAATACCACTTCAGTAGCCCTTATTCCTGCAAGTGTCGCCTATGTGTGGGTACAGTAGGTTACTGGTGGGTCTTGGAGGGCTCACACTTTTCACCACAAGTGTAACAGCTAGAGTGGGTTATGGGCCTGAGCCTCTTTCTCTACAGTGCACTGCACCTACCACTAGGCTACTCCTGGGACTTGCTTGCTAACATCTGAAGCTATCATAGAGCCTGATATGTACTGTTTCCTTTACATCTTTGGGGAAGTGGGAGGGGATCAGTGATCACTGGGGAAGTAAGGGGGTCATGCCTTAATCCCTACCGTGGTCATTTGGGGGCACCTTATTGTGACATCGTTATTAAAACAGGTCTAGCCCAAAACTTCTAGGTTTTAGCCTTGGACATTTTTGCTATGTTCTATTATGGCAGAAAAATATCCAAGTGTTAGGAACGCCCAAATCCTGATCTCAAAATGTTTCTGACACACTCCCTTGTGATTTGAACTCCCTGCAGATGAACTGCATACAAAAAAAAAAAATCTAAAAAGTGTGTTTCGAAAATAGTGATTAGGATGTTTTGCAAGAAAAGTGTCCGTCTGCCGCTTTTTGCCAATTCGGGACATTTTTCTGTTTCAAGAATCAGCCCCATAATAACCTATGTGATTTTTAAGTCTATATGCTGTGAAAATGAGCCTCTTGATCCATTAGTACACCTTAGTAAAAAGACACCTAAGTTAGCATATTCCTTCTCCAAGATACTTTCATAATTGGTGTGTGCCATTTTTTTTTCCTATTGGGCAAAATATTATGTATTCTATGCATTTATCAGCAAACATACAGAAAAAATGAAGTGTTTTTTTAATAGCTTTGTGACACATCAAGTGACCTTAACAGTAAAAAACCATACCAAATAAAGTTTATCATCTTTTTCCCAAGTGGGTCCTACTATATATGCTTCTTTACTAGATTTTACGGGGATAACAGAGAAGATAAGGAGTCATGTTCTATAGAAATGCTCTGTTTCAAATAAGAAGACAGGGAACTTTTAACTCTTTTAAATTAGTCCACTTTTCCCTGTTGCCTTGACAACCTCTTCCAGAATTTCAGCTGTAGATTAAACTGCGAAAGATATTTAGATATTTGAGGTAAGCTGATGTAACTGATATGTGGATGACAGTCTGATTCCTAAGTCATATTTTAAGTAAGTGTGTGATCACCCTAGAAATCCATCATCAGAAAGAATGATTCTTGAACCCACTGGGCTCTTTCCCAGAACCAGCACATTTTTTTCCCTGCAAAGTGGAAAGGAGTATGTGCTTATTTAGGTACATCCCGAACCCTTCCAACCAGAAGAAGAAATAATTCCATGGGCCTGGAGACCAAGGCAGTTGGTGGGGAAAAAAGGGCAGCCAGGGTAAGGGTTGCTTTCATCAATTCCTTTATTAGCCGCATGTGCTCACAGATTTCACTGACTGACTTGAAATAGCAGTGTGGTACCCCTCCAGCTTGGCACCAAGCAGGTGCATAGCCAGACCTCGGATTTGTGTGTGGGGCGGGGAGAGGGGGCTGGAGCCCAAAGTGGGGGGAGGCACAAAATTGTGCCCCATCCTCTGCCACTCTGCCCCCCACCCCCGTAACCGCACATACCTGAGCTGGTGGGAGTCCCCAAGCTCTGCCATCAGAAGCCCTCCTCCATCTGAAGCCTGGCAGTTAACGACGCTTTTCTTGGGCTGCAGACACACCGGCTGTTCCCTCCGCACGTACTCGGTTTTGTGAAACTGAGCACGTGTAAAGGAGGCCCCCCCCCAACCAAGCATGCTTAGTTTTCACACTTGTGCAGGAGGCGGCCTCCCTTATGCATGTTCAGTTTCATAAAAGCCAAGCATGTTTGGGGGAGGGTGACCGGCCTGGCAGCAATCCAGGGAAGGCTTTGCACAGAGAAGTGCTTCTGCTGATGTGGCTTGAGGACCCCCACCAGCCAAAGTGGCAGACAGTGCCTAAGTTTGGCAGGGGACCCAAACTGGGGGGTGGGGGGGGGCAGGCTTCCAAGGCTGACTGTGAGCCCTCTAGGGACAGAGAACGTACCTGCATATATCATGTGCAGTGCAGCTGACGCCTAGTAGCACTATAAAAATGATTAGTAGTAGTAGTAGTGCCATTGGCAACAAGGGTAATCAACCTGCTTGCTCACCCCTTGCAATGGTCCTTTTGGTGTCTGCACACAATTCTTTCTCATGTTAGATAGAAAGACACTTGACACCATTCAAACTATTCACATACAAACACAGACATCTCAACACAAAGATTGATCCCAAAGTACTGAGGCTCTGCCTCTTGGACAAGAAGGCCTTGTACTTTCTTGAGAGACGCAAGAGATATCAGAAAATATAGATTTTGTTAAATTCAACATGCTGATACTCTTAAATTTAAAATAAAACCTAAGGACCTTATATCCTATACAATTTAATCAGGCAGAGACTATTGTTGAGCCTGGTTCTTGAAACATACAGAAACTCCAAATTACTGTTCAACCCAGGAGATGCCTTGACAGAACAAGAGTGCTTATTTAAGTGGCCCTGTAGAGGGATGAAGTTGGCAGGAAGGACATTAGCGTCTTTTCCCTAGCATCTTTTCCCTCAATTTATGTACACTTCAGGTGATGTGAGGACAACTTGAAATATCTGGCCCTAACTGAAACCCTTGAATCAAGTGTCTTTTCATCTTTGATGTGTTATATTACAATACATCAAGTGGTCAGAGCAGAGGGCTGAGAACCAGGGATGCCAGGGTTCAAATCTCACTGATGCTCATTGTCTGACTTTAGGCAAATTACTTAACCTGGAAGAGCGTGCATCCAAATGGCAGTGGAGAATTGAAAAGTGACCACTTTAGCAACCAAGTGATTGGAGGAAAAAGGCCTCGGATTTTGCATGGAACTTAGAATAAACCTAATGTGTCCAAGGCTTTGTCGGTATTGCTGCACCGAGAATCGCTAGCACAGCTTGATAAAAGAGGTCCTAATTTATTTTGATTCATATAAGTGAATCTACCCTGTGCACTTGGTTGCTAAAGTGTTAACTTATATTGTTTGTGGGAGGTTTTTGCCATTGATTGATATAGGAAGTGAAAAGTGATCCATATTAGAAAGAATAAAGTTAATTATAGGTAAATAATGCTAGGGTTCACATTGGGAGTCTCCACCCAGTAAACAAATCTCACAAAAAATGTCCAAAGCGTATAATCAAACAAAAGAAAAAAAAAAGGTCCAAACCGAAAATATGTTTAAATCAGGTCATTCCCAAAGGGGGCATTTCAGGGGCATAGATATGGGCATGACATGGGCGGTCTTACACAATGAACGCTTGGGGCAGGAAGAAAAATGTTTGTAATTAGATTTGCTTTAAAAGTTTTTAGGGTAAGAGCAAAGCTGTCTTTACACTCATTTGCGATTTTGTAGAGTTGGAGAGTTAAAAGCTGGAAGTGGTTGTTTGTGAAAAAGAGTGGGGAGTGGTTGAGTACTGTCTTACCATTTGTCTGTTTGCCCAGTCTCAACCTTATATTCTCTGACTTGTTTCCTCTGTGTCTCGCCTCCTCAGCTCCTTGCCCACACCTGCTAGCCCCCCAGCCACACCCATCTATGGAGGCATAGGGCCCCTGCATAAAGTACTATATACAACACTGTATGTTCCTTTATATCAAAGGTATATGGAGTTACAATATCAGGCTTATTTTCGAAAGTGAATGCCGGCGATCTTCTGACATAAATTGGGAGATGGCCGGCGATCTCTCAAAAGCGGCGAAATTGGTATAATCGAAAGTGTCTTTTTTGACACCATCGTCGCTTTCCCATCGCCGCGCCAGCCAAAGTTCAAGGGGGCATGTTGGCGGCGTAGCGAAGGCGGGACATGGGCGGGCATGGGCGTGGTTACCAGATGGCCGGCTTTCGCCGATAATGGAAAAAATAAAAGCAGCGTTAAGCAGTATTTCGCCGGGTTTACTTGGTCCTTTTATTTTCACGACCAAGCCTCAAAAAAGTGCCCCAACTCACCAGATGACCACCAGAGGGAATGGGGGATGACATCCCCGTAGTCCACCAGTTGTCACCAACCCCCTCCCACACTAAAAAAATAAAAATAAAAACCTTTTTTGCCAGCCTGTATGCCAGCCTCAAATGTCATACCCAGCTCCCTGACAGCAGTATGCAAGTCCCTGGAGCAGTTTGTAATGGGTGCAGTGCACTTCAGGCAGACAGACCCAGGTCCATCCCCCCCCTACCTGTTACACTTGTGGTGCTAAGTGTTGAGCCCTCCAAACCCCCCCAAAACCCACTGTACCCACATGTAGGTGCCCCCCCTTCACCCATAAGGGCTATGGTAATGGTGTAGAGTTGTGGGGAGTGGGTTTTGGGGGGGGGGATTTGGGGGGCTCAGCACCCAAGGGAAGGGAGCTATGCACCTGGGAGGTATTTGTGTATTTTTTTTACATTTTTAGAAGTGCCCCCTAGGGTGCCTGGTTGGTGTCCTGGCATGTCAAGGGGACCAGTGCACTACAAATGCTGGCTCCTCCCATGACCAAATGCCTTGGATTTTGCCGGGTTTGAGATGGCCGGCTTTTTTTCCATTATCGCTGAAAAACAAAACCAGCGATCTCAACCCTGGCGAACTCAGGCATTTGACCGGGCTAAACCGTATTAACAACAAAAAAAGATGGCCGGCCATCTTTTTCGATAATACGGTTACGGCCAACTGTTGCGCCGCCGCCAAAATAGTTTGCCGGCGATCTATTTCGCCGGTAATGTTCAATTATGCCCCTCTATATGGCACTATGCAGAATTACCAGCCTGACACTAAGGGGTCCTTTTACAAAGGTGTGCTGAAAAATGGCTTGTGGTAGTGGAGGCACGGGTTTTGGGCACGTGCCAATCCATTTTTCAGTGCGCCTGTGAAAAAGGCCTTTTTTGCCGAAAATGGACATGCGGCAAAATCAAAATTGCCGCGCGTCCATTTTGGGTCTGAGACCTTACCACCAGCCATGGACCTAGCGGTAAAGAATCCAGGTGGTAATGACCTACACGCGTCATATGCCACTTGGCGCGTGTCTGTTATGCATGTCTGAAAATAAAAAATATTTTTCACATGCACATATTGAACGAGCACAAAAAAATGAAATTACCGCAAGAGCCACGCAGTAGTCGGGTGGTAACTGTTGGATTATTTGTAGTAAATAATTAGCAGATTTTAGTACACACAGCTTCAGCTTTAGAAATGTTAATTTCTTTCTTCATCTCTCTCTCATTCACCTCTGAATAATTCACTGCTGAGTCACTTTAAAGTTGAAGTAACAAAACATCTGTTTACTCACAGTTTGCAGTTAGATTATAATCAGACAGGCTTATATATACATATTACTATACATTTGTATTATCAGCTCCTTCCATGTGCTTAGATGGTAATGGATGCTCACACCACCATAGATCCTCTCAGGTTAGGAGAGATCATGAGCTCCATGTGCTACATGTGCTGCATCTGCTGTGTCTAACCCCCACAGGAAGTTGCATAGCAGTGTGACCTCTCTAAGTAATTCACATCAGAGGTCACAGAGTAATCACAGAGAAATAATAGGTGACAGGCAATGCATGTAAAATACAATTACATTCCAACAAACCCCTTCTCATGCATAACTGTCATGCAATTATTTATTCATACAAAGTCCAAGCTTTATACGCAGATTCACAAAATGTTCTCTGGGTAACGGTTTGGTCATGATGTCAGCTGTCATCTCACTGGTGTGACAATAGTGTAGACTGATGACCCCTTCTTTTGCCAACTCTCGCACGTTGTGGTATTTCGTTGCGATGTGCTTGGTGCGTGACTGAACCTTGTCATTCTGTGACAGTCGGATGCAGCTCTGATTATCTTCCATTATCTGGATTGGTCTCTGTTCAGCTATTCCGAAATCCAGCAAAAGTTTTTCAATCCACATCAGTTCTCTGCACGCTTCCGATACGGCCACATATTCAGCTTCTGTAGAAGACAAACTCACAATACTTTGTTTATGACTGGCCCATGAAATTTGTACATTTCCATACATAAACACATATCCACTTGTGGATTTATAATCAGAATGATCCCCTGCCCAATCTGAATCACAGTAACATATTAGTTTTGGATTACTATTGGCTGAAATCTTTAATTTACAATCAATGGTACCCTTTAAATACCTTACCATCCTTTTAACTGCAGTCCAATCTGATTTGGTAGGTGAGCTGACCCTTCTGCTCAAAATTCCTACTGCATTTGCTATATCAGCCCTGTATGTGGTAGCTAGATATAAAAGCTTACCTATGGCTGATCTATATTGGATGTTATCTGGTAAAGGTTCTCTTACTGTTTCATCCTTCAGAAAATCAGTGATCATGGGAGTGCTTACAACTTGGGCATCTTGCATACCTAAACTTTCAATAAGCTCATTTATTTTCTGCTTCTGGCTTAGAAGATAAGAACCATCATTTTGTTTCTCAATTTCTATACCAAGATAGTATGACACATTACCAAGTTCTTTTATCTCAACATTGTGGTTTAAACACTTTACAATGTCCTTGTACTCTTGCTCACTTTTGCTTGCAATGAGCAGATCATCAACAAAAGCTAAAATGTATGCATATTGTCCATTTGTGCACCTAGTGTACAAGCATTTATCTGCTTCACCTTGCTTAAATCCTAAATTTGTCAATATTTCATGCAATTTATCATTCCAACATTTTGCACTTTGCTTTAATCCATAAAGACCTTTGTTTAATTTACACACTAGCTGTCTTTGTTTTGTATTTATGAAACCTGTTGGCTGTTCCATGTACAAGTCTTCAGTTATATCTCCGTGAAGAAACGCTGTTTTCACATCAATGTGGTTGACTTGCATGCCTTTTGAGACTGCAATGCTCAGAAGTGTTCTGATTGTCGTGTGTTTCACTACAGGTGCAAACACTTCATCAAAATCTTCTCCATATTTTTGAAGATATCCCTTTGCCACTAATCTGGCTTTATACCTTTCCACTTTTCCTTGTGCATTCCTTTTTAACTTGAATACCCATTTGCATCCTATAGCTTTCTTGCCAGGAGGTAATTTTGTAAGAATCCAAGTATTATTTTTATCCAATGCATCAATTTCTTCTTGTGCAGCTTTATGCCATTCAGCAGCTTCTTCTGCTGACATTTTCTCAATCTCATCCCATGTTAAGGGCTCTTGAGCTTCTGCTGACTTTGTTAGGTAAGACAGTCTTGGGGGTGGAACACCTTTGTTTTCCCTGGATGAGCGTCTGACAACAGGTTGGTCTGACCTTTCCGCATCCTCAAAATCTGAGAGTACTTCTCCAATTGATTCCCCTTCTCCAACTGTACTGTCTTCTTCAATGATCCTTTTTGTGTCTGCTTCCTCTGTCTGTTCCTCGTTAGATACAGGTGAGTTGCTTTCAGACATCTGCCTTGGTATGGCATTTATATACACTGGCATGTCTATTATGGTTCTAGTTTCATATTCTGGATGATAAGGCTCATCTGGGATAATCCAGCCTTTATCAACCCTTTTGTTTTCATCAAAATATGTAACATGTCTTATGCCAACAATGCCAGTTTTCAGATTCAAAATTCTATATCCTTTGTGTCCTGGAGCATAGCCAACTAAAATGCCCCTTTCTGTTGTGGAATCCAGCTTATGCCTTCTTTGCTTTGGTACATGAGCATATGCTGTACTTCCAAATGTTCTTATGTGTGACAGGTTTGGCTTCCTACCCTGCCATGTCTCATGTGGTGTGCGCTCAGCGCCTTTAGTTGGCATTCTGTTTTGTAGGTACACTGCTGTGAGAATGGCTTCCCCCCATAGTCTTTTAGGGAGATTGCTATCTGACAGCATACATCTGGTCATTTCCACAAGTGACCTAAATTTTCTCTCTGCAACAGAATTTTGCTCTGGTGTATAAGCTACTGTTGTGATATGTTGAATGCCTTCTTGTTCTAGAAATGTGCACATGCTTTGTGAAGTGAACTCACCACCATTGTCGGTCTGAAGAACCTTTGGTTTTCTTTCAAATTTATTGCTCACCATGGCTACGTATTTCTTCAGCATGTCTGTGACTTGACTTTTTTCTTTCAGCAAATAGGCCACACAATATCTAGAGAAATCATCCAAGAATATTAGCACAAATCTGTTATTTCCCAATGATGGGATATTAAACGGTCCACATAAGTCACTGTGTATTAAGTCCAGCACTTTATTACTCCTATTCCTGTGTATGCAGGAAATGAGGGTCTTACACCTTTTTGAGTAACACAGTCTATGCATTTCTCCATTTTACCAGCATCTGCACTTATCTGAATGCCGGTGGCCAGTTGCTTACTGTAAATATCCTGGATCACCTTAAAATCACGATGTCCCAGGCGGCGGTGCCAGATTTCCGGACTACATTTACCATCATTCTTCCTTACTTGCGCCATATGTGAGGCTTCACCTGAAATGTTCAGCTTATAAACATCATTATGCATAAAAGCTTCAGCATACACTTCATCATTTTTAGAGATTGTGCACTTACTGTTTTCAAAATGAATCACAAATCCCTTCTTATCTAATGTAGATACACTAAGCATATTGCAAACTGCTTGGGGAATATACAAGACATCACTTACAGGAATTTCTTTAACTTCATTAGACACTTTGCATTTTAAGAATCCAATACCTTTTGCTTGGATCTTAGCAGTCCCTGCGTTTGCAGTTTTAAGAATACCTTCCTCTGGACACATTTCCTGAAAGAAATCCTTAGAATTGGTTAAATGGCATGTGCTCCCTGAATCCAAAATCCAAGTACTTTCATTTGAATTATTATTTACCATAGTCAAAGATTTTTCTGCCATTAGAAAGCCCTTGTGTTTATCTTTGTCCTTCATACATTTCCTGGTTTGAAAATTCTTTAGTTCCATTGGCTTAGGTGAGCTAGAGGGAGTGTTTTGTGTTTCCTTACACCATTTAGATACATGTCCCTCCTTTCCACATGAGTAGCAAATCAGCTTGCCCTTGGGTGGAGTTTTTCCATAGCTCCGCCTTCCTCTGTTCTTTGCCAAGAAATTTGTTTCATTTCTCTCTGACTTGCTTTGAGAACACATCTCCTCAGAATCATTTATTATGCATTCCTGCCTTAGTTTTGATGTTGCCTGTTCAAAAGATTGCCCTTCAATGGCCTCATTACAGACCTAAAAACATCAAACTTCTTTGATAGTGAGGTAAAAAGAAATGCTCTTTTCAATGCATCACACATGGGAATTCCAGAAAGTTCTAGCTTTTGAAATGAAGACATAAGATGCATAATGTGATCATTACATTTACTTTTATCCCTTAATTTGGTTTCATTCAACTCTGCCAGCCAAATTGGTTGCTGCTTTGCATATGTAGTTGCATACATAGTTCTCAGTTTATATAAAATGTCCTTTGGTGTATCTTTTCCCTCCACTAATATGGCTTGTTTCTCTGAGAGAGCTTCCAAAAGCATGCACTTCACATAATAGTTTGCATTGTCCCATTCAGCCATATTTTCAGCTGTTCTGTCTTGATCTAAGCATATATATAATCCTTTTGCTCGAAGGAGACATATGAATCTTAGTTCCCACTGCTGATAATTAAACTCAGTTAATCTAGGCACCTTGAGAGAATAGAAAAATGGTGAATTTCTTCCCTCAGCCATTTTCTTAGCCTTCTGTCTGCTGTGTGGGGGGAGAGAGAGACAGACTGAATCTTTCCTTTAAAACTTAAGAGAAAAATGTGGCCTTTTTTTCTGCCTGGTAATATTTCTCTTCTTTTTCAATTCCTGAGCCCTGGGCCCATAACCCTTTTGTTGGATTATTTGTAGTAAATAATTAGCAGATTTTAGTACACACAGCTTCAGCTTTAGAAATGTTAATTTCTTTCTTCATCTCTCTCTCATTCACCTCTGAATAATTCACTGCTGAGTCACTTTAAAGTTGAAGTAACAAAACATCTGTTTACTCACAGTTTGCAGTTAGATTATAATCAGACAGGCTTATATATACATATTACTATACATTTGTATTATCAGCTCCTTCCATGTGCTTAGATGGTAATGGATGCTCACACCACCATAGATCCTCTCAGGTTAGGAGAGATCATGAGCTCCATGTGCTACATGTGCTGCATCTGCTGTGTCTAACCCCCACAGGAAGTTGCATAGCAGTGTGACCTCTCTAAGTAATTCACATCAGAGGTCACAGAGTAATCACAGAGAAATAATAGGTGACAGGCAATGCATGTAAAATACAATTACATTCCAACAGTAACTCTGTTTTGGCGCACGTTGGACACACGTAGATGCTTACGTGGCTTAGTAAAAGGACCCCTAAATGCAGGCTCTAGGTGATCGCATTTTTCATGCAAAGGAATGTTGTCTAATAAGCCTCAGCCTTGCATACAGACAAGAGAATGCTGCCAAGGGTGCCAGTGTACCAGAATAACAATGTTGTTATCAACACTGACATAATGGCCAGACCAGCAAAGGACTATTGGAATTTTCCTTGCAGCTGGAGAGGCACTGTGACTAGAAAAGCACTGCACATTGTTTATGAAAACCTGTCTCATTGTCAAGGTGACCCTTTTCACGAGAGTCTCCATTGCCAGTGAGACAATGTTGTGGCCCCTCAAATCACAACATCTTAGACATTTGTTCATCGACAAGGCCAAAATGCATGTCACTAACTCAGCTGCAGCTTGTGATTTCTATATAAAAGAGGCTCATATCTGAGGTAAAAAGGCTGTTTGTATTGCATCTGAAGTGCAGCCCCTGCTCTGCTTCTGACTGACCTGTCTGAGAAATACTCAACCACCTGTTGGATGTTTGGAACTATCTCCATTCAGGTTTTATAGTTGCCATGTATAGTTGTTTTGTAAGTGTTGTGGTTTTAGAATAACTGGCTGAATTAGGAACCTACTTTAGGGATCTATGTGCATTTATTCTGTGCTGTTTTCATGATATGACCATTTCTGTTTCATGACTCTTGCATTTATATTTTGTTCTTGCTGCTATTGTAAATAAATAAGTAAACTATTTTTTACAATGCCCTTGGGTGTGTAGTTAATTCTGTTATTATTTGGGTGTTATGAATTCAGGTCTATAGATAAAAGGAACACAATTTCTTTAGACAGTACACTGCCTATTACCTGAACATGGCAGAGTCACATTCTTCTGTAACATAGTAGATGACGGCAGATAAAGACCTATACGGTCCATCCAGTCTGCCCAACAAGATAAACTCAATACATAAGGTATGATGTGATATTTCATAGATATACCTGAGCACATGAAGTGAGCTGTAAGGGATACAAAACCGCAAGAGTACTTGTCAATTGGGTTTCTTGAGGCAGCTCCTTCATGAAACATGGTCCATGTTGGGACCCAAAAGAACTGTAAAGTTAAGTGTTTTTGCCTTTTAATAAGAGCTTGATTACACATGATGGATATTTGTTAAGGTTTTTGGTAAAATGGTGTGTAATGATTAAAATATTGGGACTAGTTTAGACCGATCTGGTCTGTGAGTATCCTTTAAAAATATATAAGCACACACAAAAAAATAATTTTTCATAATTTAAGTATAAAGTTAAACTAGAAGTTTCTGCTAGTTAAATTTTTCTCTGTGGAAGAGTTGTAATGTGGGTTATCCAGGACCAGGAGCTGGGTCTCCTCAGGGGAGTAATTAGACTCTTTTCAAAGTGACATCCCTACAAGTGATGGACATTCCTCCATGTGCAGAGCTATATATGGATGTGTTGCACGTGGAGGGAACATCCTACCGCTACCTTGGAATTTTTCTGGATGTGGGGACAAGTAGTGAGATTGGATGTTTTGCACAGTGTATTTTCTATTTCTGGGCATGTCTATCAATGAACATCTCTGGTGGTATTTCTAAATATCGGAATACATTTATCTTTTTTTTTTTTTGCATTATGGGCTTCCATTTTTGGATGTTTTGTGATGAACGTTTATCTCACTATTTGGACATCAGATTGAAAATGACCCTCCTTGTGAACACAACATTGAAGTCTTCTGCTTAGTGTGTGGCAGCGGACAAAAAAAGCAAACAGAATATTAGGAATTATTAGGAAAGGAATAGAGAATAAAGCAAAATGTCATAATGCCTTTATCACTCCATGATACATCTGCACCTTGTGTATTGTTTGCAATTTTGGTTTCCACATCTCAAAAAAGTTGTAGCAGAAATAGAAGGGTGGCCAAAATGATTAAAGAGATGGAATGACTCTCATGAAGGAAGGCTAAAGAGGTTAGCTCTTCAACTTAAAGAACAGATGATTTAGGGGAAATATCATAGAGGTCTATAAAGCCTTGAATGGAGTGGAACAGGTAAATGCAAATCTATTGATCGTGGCTGAATAGATATGGATGGACTGGACTGTAACTTTTAAAGGGTTTTGAAATTAGCTTCAGAACTTAGTACAAGAACAGTACTGGGCAGACTTCTACGGTCTGTGCCCTGAGAATGGCAAGGACAAATCAACTCGAGTATAAAGTATCACATACCATGTAAAATGTGTTTATCTTGTTGGGCAGACTGGATGGACCATACAGGTCTTTATCTGCCGTCTTTTACTATGTTACTATTGGGCTCATTTTTGAAAGAGAAAGACGTCCATCTTACGACATAAATCAGAAGATGGACGTCCTTCTTTTGGGTGGGAGGGGGTTGGTGACCACTGGGGTAGTAAGGGGAGGTCATCCCCGATTCCCTCTGGTGGTCATCTGGTCAATTGGGGCACTTTTTTGCCACTTGGTCCTAAAAATAAATGGACCAAGTGCAGCCAGTGAAATGCTCGTTTGAGCCGGCCATCTTTTTTCCATTATCAGGCAAAGCCGGCTATCTCGTAGCCCCGCCCCGCCTTCTGTATCCTGCCTTGAAGTTTCGCTGGCTCCACATCGGAAAGCAGTTGGCACTGGCCAAAATCGGCTTTCGATTATACCAATTTGGCTGGGTTCAGGAGATCGCTGGCCATACTACTACCACTACCACTTAACATTTCTAGAGCGCTGTACAAATTAACAAGGAAGGACGGTCCCTGCTCAAAGGAGCTTACAATCTATCTCCCGATTTATGTCGGAAGATGGCCAGCGATCTCTTTCAAAAATAAGCTGGTAGTGCACCTTAGTAAACAAGGTCCTTAGCACAGAAAATACCTATTTTCCACCCCCAGACATACCCCAGCGCTGAGGGTAGTGCGTACTGATCCCAAAACTACCAGTGATAAGCATGCATTATTTCTTACCGCAGCTTAGTTAAAGAGTCAGTATGAAGCAGTTTTATGCCTCGCAATGTAAGGAGTTTTTCAATTGAACTGCATTTAACCCTACCCTCTGTTTTTTGTCCAATAACCAATTCCTAATCCACAACAGGATATTTTGCATACAATCAAAGTAGCATGAGTGCAAATTTCTCTAATGAATATTTATTAGTAATATTCTGAAAAACCTGACCTTTTGGTGGCCCTCCAGGACTGGTAATGAAGACCAAGTACTTATTGCATGCTAGTGAATTGTGGGAAGTACATGAAGATAATTGTAATTTGCATTTTTGAAATTTATAAGCACTGTTAAAATTTCCCTGATGCAAATGTTTGTTCAATGAGTAACATTACTGGCCTAAATCTGTCAGGGAACCAGCATTTTTAAAAAAATTCCAAATTTAACCTAAATTACAATTTAATTTCATCTTTTATGGAAATGATATGTATTTTCTACACATTAATTTTCAAACTGATTTACATGTACAAACAAAGCAATAGGTAATGGTAGAATAATTGAAGATTTAACTAACAATTATTGGGATTAAATCAACATTGAGAAATTAATGATTTGATTATTAAAACTGTCAGGAAAAGTACTAACATAGCAATGAAAACCATTGATTACTACTGAGAATTAATGATTTAGCTTAATATGGCAAATTAATATCACCAAGCTAGATGCATTGCTAAATGATCAGGACAGAACTACTGCAGAGAAAGGCCAGTTGGTTACCTGTTTCTTAAAACTCTGCCTAAATATGTACCAGCCAGCTGTGGTCAGTGTTTTTTTAAATGCTGATCATTGCGGGCACTGAAAGTCTAGGCTTTATTGTAAGGGCTCTGGCTGCCAGAGTTTATGCAAATCACAGCCGATATTCAGCCGGGGCCCGCATAAGACAGGTTCCTGGCTGTCTCCACTTATAATGCCACTCTCTCCTCTGCTCTGGATGCCCTTGCACCATCCATCTCCCGTCCCACAAGGCATACTAATCCCCAGCCCTGGCTGACCCCTTGCACCCGATACCTTCGCTCCTGCGCCCAATCGGCTGAACGCCTCTGGAGAAAATCTCGCACCCATACTGATTTCATTCACTACAAATTCATGCTATATTATCTCTCCCACCGTACCTTCAGAGTACATTCTCATGGCTCTTCCTCCACCCCCATCCTGCTCTCTGTTGGAGTTCCTCAAGAATATGTCCTTGGACCCCTTCTTTTTTCAATCTACACCTCTTCCCTGAGCTCCTTGATCTCATCTCATGGTTTCCAGTATCATCTCTATGCTGACGACACCCAGCTTTATTTCTGCACACCAGACATCACTGCGGAAACCCAGGCCAAAGTATCGGCCTGCTTGTCCAACATTGCTGCCTGGATGTCCAACTGCCACCTGAAGCTGAACATGGCCAAGACCGAGCTTATTGTCTTCCCACCCAAACCCACTTCTCCTCTCCCTCCACTCTCTATCTCAGTTGACAACACCCTCATCGTCCCTGTCTCATCTGCCCGCAACCTCGGAGTCATCTTCGACTCCTCCCTCTCCTTCTCTGCGCATATCCAGCAGATAGCCAAGACCTGTCGCTTCTTCCTCTACAACATTAGCAAAATTCGCCCTTTCCTCTCTGAGCACACCACCCGTACTCTCATCCACTCTCTCATTACCTCTCGCCTTGACTACTGCAACCTACTCCTCACTGGCCTCCCACTTTGCCACCTATCCCCCCTTCAGTCCGTTCAGAACTCTGCTGCACGTCTTATCTTCCGCCTGGACCGATATACTCACACCACCCCTCTCCTCAAATCACTTCACTGGCTTCCGATCAGGTACCACATACAGTTCAAGCTTCTCCTACTAACCTACAAATGCACTCGATCTGCAACCCCTCCTTACCTCTGCCCTCATCTCCCCTTACGTTCCTACCCGTAACCTCCGCTCTCAAGACAAATCCCTCCTTTCAGTACCCTTCTCCACCACCACCAACTCCAGGCTCCACCCTTTCTGCTTTGCCTCACCCCATGCTTGGAATAAACTCCCTGAGCCCATACGCCAAGCCCCCTCCCTGCCCATCTTCAAATCCTTGCTCAAAGCCCACCTCTTCAATGTCGCCTTTGGCACCTAACCACTCTACCAACTTGTCATTTCGTCCTTTAGATTGTAAGCTCCTTTGAGCAGGGACTGTCCTTTTTGTTAAACTGTACAGTGCTGCGTAACCCTAGTAGCGTTCTAGAAATGTCAAGTAGTAGTAGTAGTAGTAGAATATTGGCCGGGACCTGCATAACCATTTTTTTTGCTCTTTTAAGCTACCTCGATCCTCCTTCTGATCCTCAACCCCCTCCTTCTCTTTTCTCCCCCCCCCCCCCCAGCTAGTGTGAGATACAATCCCCCTGGCTGCCTGCCCCTGTTCTTTTGAGTCTTCTTCAGATGATCCCTGTTCACAACTCCAGTGCGCTCAAATATTTGAAAGATAACTTTTGTGTGTACCATCCTGCCAGGCGTTTGAGGTCAGAGACAACAATGTGTCTGTCATCTGATGCAGTGTCTCATATTAGATATTGTAAGAGTGAGGGCCCCTTTTACCAAGCTGTGGGAAAAGGGGGCCGGCGTTGGCATCGGTGCATGTTTTACACGCACGCCGAGGCCCCCTTTTCCCCACAGCTGGTAAAAGGGAAGTCTCGCGTTCCTACAGGAAATGGCCGGGTGGCAAGTAAAACACTTGTTGCACAGTCATTTTGGGAGGGAGCCCTTACCACCATCTATTGAGGTGGCGGTAAGGGCTCCCGCGTTAACTTGTTGGTAACTGGGCAGCATGCGGCACTGCCCGATTACCGCCGGGTGTGCTTCGGCGCTGCAAAAATAAATACATTTTTGTAGTGCCGGAAATGATGGCGCGCTAGGGGTTGGAAGTACTACCAGGCTGCTGCAGTCGCTGGTGGTACTTCCTGTATAGCGAGTGGTAAACCCACATTGGACTTACTGCCACTTAGTAAAAGGGGCCCTGGATTTGCTGCTTTTTCTGTGCCTGGGGTGCAGCTGGGGAATGCATTAAAAGGTCAATTGAGATTATGCACTGAAATTTCCCAGTTCTGGTTATGATACAGTAATGGCATGTATTTTGTGTGTGTGTGGGGGGGGGGAGGTTGGTGATTTTATTTTGTGTGTTTTTATTGTAAACCGCTTTGATTTAAGCGGTCTATAAATGTGTAAAATAAATAAATAAAAATAAATATTTTTTTCTTTCCATCTGGAAAACTGACCCTTCAATGCGCTCCTTTCCCAAGGCTTTTGAATTTCCTCGAGAATCTCTTTTATTCCCCTTACCCCCTATAAAAATAAAAAAAGAGGACAGGCTCTTTCCACTTGCACCCCTGCAAACCCTCCTATTTACCAAAAATCATCCATGGCCTATCATGAACAATATTGTTTTACTAGCCGTTAAGCCCGTAACAACGGGCTAGTTTTTGGTTTTCCTATGGCCCCCCCTCCCACCCCACCCCACCCCCAACAACTCTGCTCTCCCCTCCCCTCCCCCCCGGCTTCCCCCCCATGTCCAGTAACCCTGATCTCTCCCCTACCCTCCCCCCATGTCCAGCAAGCCTACTTTCTCCTCTGCCCTCCCCCCATGTCCAGCAACCCTGCTCCCCCCCCCCCATGTCCTTCTCCCCAAACCGCCGGCACTCGATTTCCGCGTCTGGGGCCACGCCTCTTGGGGTGAAACGTCAGTCGTCACTGCCGCCACGGCTCCTCCCCTTAGGGCTCCGCAAATCAAAGGCGAGGAAGGCGAGTCACGTGGGCGTCCGGGGCCAAGCCTCTTGGGGTGAAACGTCAGTCGTCAGCGCCGCCATGGCTCCTCCCCTCGCACCATCCTCGCGGAGTCGCCCCGCATTTGGATGACGTCTAAACTTCAGAGGGAGGGGGAGTGGAACTCGCCAGGTGTTTGGGACGGAGTCGCCGCACCTCTAGACTGTTGCTCTGAACGTTCGGACTCTACTGCGCATTTGCAGGTGAGTCGGTCACGTCTCATTTATATGTTTGATGTTTATCCTAGCTTGGCATCTAGCATTTCTCTCATAATTCTAACTCTTGAAAATGTAAGCTTTTGTACTTAAATGTACAATTTGAACACAGAGTAAGAAAAAAGCTTTTTTTTGGGGGGGGGGGAGTCTCAGAGCTCTTCCTCCACCTCAGGAGGGGATTAAGCGTGGTCTGGGCCCCCGAGCACTGAGGGTGGTCTGGGTCCCCCGCCGGCTGCTGCCCAACACCCCTGTACCACCGCTCTGCTGCCTTCTGCCGCAGCCGATGCTTCTAGATATGACAACGTAATGGGGGTGGGAACTACTCCCGGGCTGCTGTGGTAGCCTGGCAGTACTTCCATTGGACTTACCGTCGGTTTGTAAAAGGGGCCCTATGTTGCCAAAACTCTGCTGTCCCTCCTTACCTCTCCACCCTCATCTCCCCCTACATTCCTACCCGGAACCTCCACTCACTTGACAAATCCCTCCTTTCTGCTCCCTTCTCCACCTCCGCTAACTCCAGACTCCGCCCTTTCCGCCTCGCTTCACCCTTTGCCTGGAATAGACTTCCTGAACTGATACGTCAGGCCCCATCCCTACCCATCTTCAAATCCTTGCTCAAAGCTCATCTTTTCGACTCTGCTTTTGGCACTTAACCTTACCATTACTTCTCTATTCAATACCACTACCAATCTGTCTGTATTATGCATTTGCATACCTTAATTGTCTTTAGCTGTTTAGATCTATTAGTCTGTCCCTATGAACTATTGTGTAATCAGATGTACTATGCTGTCCTAATTTGATTGTCTCTATTGTTATGTCCTTTAGATTGTAAGCTCTTTTGAGCAGGGACTGTCTCTCTTCATGTTTGACTGTACAGCGCTGCGTAAGTCTGGTAGCGCTTTAGAAATGTTGAGTAGTAGTAGTAAAGCTTAAAATGGTTTATTGCAGGATGCGCTCAGGCATCATGAGGTAATTTTGGGTTCTGTCCATGCAAACCACATACTAACATTTTTTTTTCCACAGAGAGAGGGCATTTCTGGGGGCAGATAGTGGATGTTTGTGCGCTAATCAGTTAGTGCATCTATACTTCCACATGCTAACTGATTAGCACAGGATTAGTGCATGAGCTCTTACCCACAGAATTGATGTCATTAAATGCTCACATTCTAATATTGTTTAATGGCCACATGGCAATGGCAAAATTAGCACATGACAAAAATCAAAAGTACAATCCACAGCATGAAAATGTTCAAAATAGCTTAAAGCAAGGGAAGGAAAAAGCCTCAAAGAGCTCAAGGATCAAACAAATCTAATGAGCTGAATGGATCCGCAGAACCTCTGTTCATCATCGGCAAAAAAACCTTCCACAGCGAAATCATTTATACAATTAAATTCCAATCTTTAATAATGATAATAAGTCTCTTTTTGTTTGTAACATCAGTGTACATCCAGAGCCAAACATCACTAGAATTTATCAGTATGATGCATGTACTTATCTGCATGCTACACTCAGTGAAACTTTCTGCATGCGGCATTCAGTAAACCCTAATACTGAAATGATGTCCTCACTCCACGCCCCAGGTCAACGGTGGGCAGCGTTTTGCTTTGCTGCTTCAGGGTCTGCTGGGCGGGATCCCTCTGGAAACACAGGAAAAATGTATCAATAACAACTCACACAGCCGTTCATCCATCGGTACAGCACAAATAGTTTCATACTCGAATCAAGAGCACATCAGAGTTCAAGTGCCTCAGCTCTACATGGCCATTAATTCAAAAAATAAAGTGATGTGGTAGCCGTGTTGGTCCACTTTTAAAGGTAAGAAATAGAAATGTCAAAACAGAGAAAAGAAAATAAGCCAGATGCTTAAGACATGGCTCAGTTTACACAGACACAGTATTAAATACTCCAATGCCAACCAGGATGCCACCTCTATGGCACAGCACTTTACAAAACCAGAACATTGCGTCAAAGATCTTAAGGTAAGAACACTAAAAGGAAATTTTAAGACAATCTGGGAACGGAAGTCCTTTGAAGTCAAAATGATGAAATATTTTGACACCAACCAGACAGGACTTAACAAACATCTGGGTTTTCTATCCCACTATAAACCATAAAATTCTACTGCTTTGTCACTTTCTTATCTGCCATACATCTTTCTCCTTCTCTCATCCACCCAACTCTCCCCGTTTCCCACCTAACCTACCACCCCTCCCTTTTCTGGTGAGACTGTCAGAATTCCTCTGTGTTTCACTTTACATTCTGATACTTGTCAATATTTGCTTATTTCCGATCTGAAGAAGGGTTACCTTCGAAAGCTAATCAAAAGATGTATTAAGTTAGTCCAGTAAAAACAAAGGTATCATCTTATTTTCATTTCTATGTTTTGATTTATTTCTATTTATTACCTTCAAAAAATAAAAAAAATAGCATCCATTTTCTGCTTATGGTAAAAATGGCCTTTCCCAAACTGTGCACCGTGGCACCCTGGTACTAGTGGCGTAGCCAGAAGGCAATTTTTGGGTGGGCCCAAAGGCTGGATGGGTGGGCACTAGAGAAACACCTGCCACCTGATGCACCCATGTCCTGCCCACGACCCTACCCCTATTGCACACCTACCCCACTCCCAATAACTTCAATGGGAGTAGCAGTGCTGGCCTTAGTGGCTGCAGGCCACATTGAGAGCTAGGGGAAATACAAGAGGGTGCACTCTTCATCCTCCACTGATCCACAGTCCTCCAACACACATATGCTTCCCCCACGACCTGTGTTGCCGGGGGGGGGGGGGGGAGTATGACCTGTGTGGTGCGGGATTGATTTTAATCACTGCTTCGCTCAAAAACCTTCAATTTGTGTTTCAGGTCTGTAATCTTCCCCTCCCCCTCTACATAATGAGTGCAATTTCAAAAGTAATTTACCAAGTTAAAGGGCCCTTTAACTAAAGGGCATTAAACATTTCTCCCTGGATTCTATATAATTCACCCAAATTTGCACACTCAAATTTGGGTATGACCCTGAGATGCACGTGCAATTTAATAGGTTAACAATCAGTAATGGGATGCTAACCAATTATTTTCGTTAATTGGCACCTGACTATGTGCTATTCTGTAACATAGGGCACCCAAATCCTATACTGTGCAACCCAACATGGGGCATTGCCATGGGAGGGGGATGGGCAGGACATGGGCGTTCTGAAAAGCTGTGTGCAGTTGTTATTCTGGACGTGAGCCCTTGAGCCCAGGCCGAGGCATAGTATAGAATTTAGGCCAAGGCCTAGGATGGACCGAACAGGCCCTATGCACCACCCCAGCCACCAAACCCCACACACTCACAGTAACCAACAGGCACCACCAGAAAGGGGAACACAGAGCATTCAGGTAGGCCTCACGGCCTATCGGGAACCCAGTGGCGTTCCTAGGGGCGCTGACACCCGGGGCGGATCGCCGGTGCCCCGCCCCCGGGTACAGCCCCCCCTCCGGAACAGCGCGACCCCCCCCCCCCGGTGAAATAACTCCCCGGGTGCAGCACGACTCCTTGGCGAAAGAACCCCCCCCGGTGCACGCCGCTGGGGGGGTGCCGCGCGCCTGTCGGCTCTTCATTTCCATGCTCCCTCAGCCCCGGAACAGGAAGTAACCTGTTCCTGGGCAGAGGGAGCATGAAAACGAAGAGCCGACAGGCGCGTGGCACCCCCCCCCCCCCCCAGCGGCATGCACCCAGGGCGGACCGCCCCCACCGCTCCCCCCCTTGGTACGCCACTGCAGGAACCCACTCACACAGAGACCAAGCAAGCGGGCCTCACAGTCGACCGGGAACCAAGTCACACTCTGGGAAGGGGGAAAGAATAACAAGGGTTCCACACGGAACTGCAGCGCACACAGTGCAGGGTAAAGCCACAGAAAAAAAGGTGAGAGGCAGAAGCCTCTACGGGAAAACAAAGCTGTGCCACAGGCGAACAAGAGTACAGGAAGCCCCAGAAAAAAAACACTTTAGGCTTAAACAGCACAGCACTCAGGGAAAAGGAAACCAACTATAGGGATATACTCTAGGCTGAAACAACACAGCACTCAAGGAAACAAGGCTGTACTTACAGCACACAAAGGAAAAGGGAGAACTACCTAAGGAATACAAAAACTGGCCCCACAACCCCCAAAGGAAAAAAGGAACTGCTAAAGGGAAAGAACAGGGCAGAGCACTCTACAGACAAGATAAGGGGAGAGTAAAGGAAGTTGCCTTGACAAACACAGTCCAGAACAGGAAGCTGCTCTCCACACACAGAAGACAGCTACAGCAAACAAAAGAGAACTGAACAAACAAACAGGAGCAAAAATACAAGGACAAGGGAAGGCAGAACCACAGGGAGCAGAGCAGCAGCTCAGCACTAGCAAGGGAACACTGAAGGAGAAAAAGCTAAACAAATAAACTGAAATGATTCAAGGCAACAGCTTACCCCAGACAGCACAACCTTAGAGCAGGAGAAGCAAACCAGGTGGGGGGAAGTGAGGCAATCAGGCTCATGCTGGGAATACCCAGCACACACACACACACACACACACACACACACACACACACACACACACACACGCAGAGAAACAGCAAGCATGAGGAGAAAGGCTAAACTCCCAAGCGCCCAAACACAGGCTGGCTTCAGCAAGGCAATCAACGCCAAAGCAACCATTGCAAGGGAAAGGAAGGCTTAAATGGATCAAGCTTCTGAAGTCTGCTGGCTCAGCCCCTGACAAGCCAATCAGAAGTGAGTCCCAAACCTTCCCCTGCCTATCCAGCAGAATCATAACAGCAGTATTATAGAATTCTGGGGATACTACCCAGCTTGAGTGCCAGTTTTAAACTGGTGTAAGTCTTGGCACCCAAAGTTGGGTATGGGAATTGGCACTATGTGCAATCGGCACTATGTGCAATTCTATAAAGAGTGCTCATCTCGGAGCAACCTCTATAGAATAGCGTTGTCTGCCAATTTCTCCAGGTGCCTAATTTTCAGCACCATGTACTGAATCCAGCCCTTACCCCCCCCCCCCCCCCCCCCACCCCGATTCTACAAACTTGGGTCTACAATTGTACAACTAGCATGCAAAATTGCATATGCAAGTTATGGACTAGCACCTAACTTGGTTGTTTAAGTGGGCATTAATTGGCTTTAATTGTCAATAATGACCCTTAAGTTACATTAATTGGTACCATGCAGTTACACCTGTATCTGTATTTAGGCACTATTCTATAAACTTACCCCCCCCCCCCCCCCCTAACCGCAATATTTAAAAACATTTGATGGCAAAGAATGGATCCTGGCCGACATTTAACCAGCTATCTAGCAATATTCAGTGGGAGATAGATGGTTATTTACTTTCAGCACTTAATGTACTGCAAGTGATCCCTGAGCAACTATGTGGTTTACAATTTCTATTACAGGTACTTTGCACTGTCTCTATTGGGCTCACAATCTACGTTATTTATTGTACCTGGGGCAATGGAGGGCTAAGTGACTTGCCCAGGGTCACATGGAACTGCAGAAGGAATTGAACCTGGTTCTCCAAGATCTCAACTCTCTGCTAACTGTCAGGCAGCACTAACCGCTGCACTAGCCTTTAGGCCACTCCTCTACTCCTGCTGAGTCTTGCCGGTTAGCACTTAGTGGTTCTATTGCACGATTTAACCAACTATCTGCCGATATTCAGTGCATCACCAGCTAAGTATGGTAGCCAAATTAGGCTGCCCAAATAGCAGGCTTATCTTTGGCCGGTTTCAACTTAATCGGCCAGTACTGAACATTGGCTTGGCCAGAAAACACCCGGATATTCAATGCCGGTCTCCAGAAATGACTGACGTTGAATGTGAGGGCCTGGTCACCCCCTATGGTCTGAATATCGGTCCCTATATGGCCTATCCAGTCTGCCCATCCATGCCATCTCTCTTAGAGATCCTATGTACTTGTCCTAATCTCTCTTGAGTTCATATACTGTTTTCTTCTCCACCACTTCCACCAGGAGACCATTCCATGAATTCACCAGAAGCATTTCTTCAGGTTCTTTCACCTTCATCCTATGCCCACTCAATCCAGAGCTTCCTTTCAACTGGAAATTGCCTGTATAACTGCAAATTAAGGCCAATTAATACCAATAACTCTCAGAATTGCCATTTATTGGTTGTTAGCATCAATTCACAGCTAATTAGGCAATTCACTTATGAGTGTAACTGGTACTAGTCTGTATCTGGCCTGTGCAATTTTGCATGCTGAGTGTGAAAATGTACACACAAGATTACACACGGAGTGGCCTAGTGGTTAGAGCACCAGTCTTGAAATCCAGAGGTGACTGGTTCAAATCCCACTGCTGCTCCTTGTGATCGTGGGCAAATCACTTAACCCTCCATTACCTCAGGTACAAACTTAGATTGTGAGCCCTCCTGGGACAGAGAAATAGCCACCATACCTGAATGTAACTCACCTTGAGCTACTACTGAAAAAGGTGTGAGCAAAATCTAAATAAATAATGAACGAGGAACACATATACATGGAAGCCACTGAGTGATGGCACTGTCTTTCTACTTATCCTTTTTGTTTTTGCTTTATGTGTCATCAGGAATTTGCTGGAGTCCTTAAAAAGGCTTTACGGAAGACTCCATGTCCCGCACAGCCTTTTGTATAACACTCAGTAAACGTGAATGCCTCAATCTAGAAACCCCGTTTCCTGCGTAATAGGGTGCCATGTGTTCTGGTATCAGATTTCCGATGGTCAATGTGATTTTTTTTTTCAACGTAGTTTGAATTTCAACGCAATCCCACGCGATGAAGCACATTCCTGTTCTAACAAATAAAATAAGATTATAGGAAGGATAAGCAGAATCATTTCATCAAAAAAAAGCAAATGAAAGTCAATATTTGGATCCTGGGACAGTTATAATGAACTTTCAAACACATTGCTGCTGGATAGTCCGTGGTTATGCGATTTCCAACGTGATTGCATAACAGTGATTTTATTCCAGCATTCAGCCTGGAGACTGCCTCAAAGTGATGCCATATAATTTGGATTATTAATTTAGACTTTTTTTTTTTTTTTTTTTTTTTAGAAACAGTGAATTGCAGCTCCGCTTTTCTTTTTCTTTTCTACAGATACTGTGCAGATCTATGAATATTGATGAGAACTATTGTGCAAGTTTGCAGCAGTGAATCAATGCCAGCTGCTCTATCTTTAGTGAACAGATTTGTACCAACACTCCACTGAAAGGTAAGACCATTAGAGACGGGCAGTACCTGGTATTATTACACCTTTCACACCGGCAAATCGTATTCATTTTTTTTTTTTAATGTTGTTGTGCTGGGGAAATTGCCACAGAACTAATAGAAGCAAACAGAAGCAGCTTCACTGCCAGTCACATGTACATTTATGTAAATTTATGACCTACCTATTATCATTTTCTGTTTTTATTGCATTCAAATGCAGAATTCATAAGTCTGAGTGACAGGAACAAAAAAAAAAAAACCCTTTTTATTTGCTTATTTTCCATTTTTTTTGGCACCTTTCTATGAATTCATGTGTAGACTGGACTTGCTGCTGAATCTGAAATCAATTTTTTTTTCCAGACTTCTAGTGAGTGCTGTAGTATGGGAGCATTAGTAAACTGTGAAAAATAGCCACTATGTTCTGTAAAAGTAGCGCGCTCCAATAAAGCTAAACACATGAATAAGGAGTCCGTAGATTAGAGTACTGCATTGTGTATTCACAAGGTAAGAGCTCCGTGGCAGAGAATTTCTGTGCATCAGGGCCATTATTCTAGTCTTCAGAATACATTTTTAGGGAATGTTCTCAGTGAAGTACTTTTGAAGAGAGCTGCTGTGTATAAAATAAGTTGATCACTTTTTATAAAGATGACACATATGCATGTTTTTACTTTTGGGTACTGTCAGTATGGCTAGTTCATATCTTTTCACACAGCTCTACAATTGAATTCTTTGACAAGGACAATGTTATGGCTTATGTTTTAATTTATGATTAATTTTAAGCATTTTATATTTATACGTTTTTATTATCACTCATGTTAGTGTTTTAGTATCATCATTATTATTACTGTTCTGATTTATATTTGCATGTATATTTAACACAGACCCCTGACGCAGGCGCTGTTCGCTGAAACAGGGCCCGTGTTGGGTCCACATTGGAAAATTGATTTTACCAATAAAGAACCGTGTCCCGTTTCTGAGGGCTCCTGGTGTTTTTTGTTGTATTTTATAAAATAAGTTTTGCCAAGTTATTATAGCTTTTATTATTAAAGGGAATGGGATTTTGATATCCTGCCTTTCTGTGCTTATAATCTAAGCTATTTACATATTACATATAGGTACTTATTTCATTCCTGGAGCAATGGAGGGTTAAGTGACTTGCCCTGAATCACAAGGAGCTGCAGTGGGAATTGAATTCAGTTCCCAAGGTTTTGAGGCTACTCCTCGGCTTCTCATTATTGTTATTTAATTCTGACATTGGTACTAACAATTCAAACATTAATCTACTGATAATTAACTTTTTACATCGTTGTATAATTTTGAACAGGAACTAAACATGTTATAAGTTCATTGTTTCAAATGAAATTGCAAGACACAGTATCAACTGATTAGTAAATATAGGAAGTAAATTGCTCAACTACAACAAGGAGGGGAAAGAAGAGGATGGGAAGCATCTTAGAGATACAACAGAGGTGGTGGGGGGGGGGGGGGGGGGAACTGAAACCATCTGTATAAGAGGAACCCAGTGACTCTGTGGCCACCTGGTTATGAAGCCAACCAGCAGCCAGTCCACCCAGCAGCTGCAAATTGCCAATGAATCCTCAGGAGACATGGAAGAGAGAGAAGGAAACCAACATGGCTGCACTCTAGGGAGAAGCCTAAGCCTGGCATAGGACCACCTTCCACCCATCCACAGCCACGGGGTCCCCACAGGCAGAATGGTACACCACCCAGAGCTGAACCAGGTGATGCTCTGGCCCAAACTCTCTCACAGGCCCGTACATCCTCTGCAGAGCCTAATGCAGGAGGCAATCCATGAGTTGTAGGGCCTCAGGGAGAGCTACACTTTTCTCTTGACCGAGATGAACTACCTGCACTATATTAGCATTGTGCTTGAGAGAGCAGTGATGGTGCTGCAACTCAAAGGAACCCTGTCCCTTAATGGACTCATGTTCCTGATGGTTCATTGAGTTTGTGTGGCTGTCAGGATCTATTGTTTTGCTTTGACTCAGTGGCTCTGCTGCTCGCCAGCAGCTGCTGCTCTAGGTGATATCTAGCCTTGCCTAATGGCTGGACCAACCCTAAGGGTACATAAAACCTTTTCGTAAAGTTCTGCCTAAATTTAGGCCCAGACCACTACTACTTCACTTCTCCAGTCTCAAGCAAAAACCTCCATTCCTAAGAGAACTGTACTCAAGCTGGACTGTTTATCCTAACCTCTTTAGCAGCCCTAGTAAATTCCTTATGTGGTTCATTGCCAGTAGTACCAACCTTCATCAGAGGTTCTCTATATTTCGTAAATGTCTTTTTGTTTGCAATATCCAAGCTCTGAGGAATGAGGGTAGATATGCAGGCCCTGACACACGCTGTAGAACTATTCAAAGAATGGTTTAATGCTATTTTCTAGGTAGGCTTATTTTACATTTTGCCCCAGATTTGATTACAATATTGTTTTGTTTTGCATCTGCCTAAATATACCACCCAACAGTCAGCCTGAGGCAATAAGCAGTGTCAGAGAAGCATACAACCGTGGGCTGAACTGACTCCAGATATTCAATGCTCCAGTCATTAATGCTTTTGCAGCTCCCGGCATTGAATGTGCAGGTTTCAATAGTCATACAGAAGTTAACTGGGTGCCGGCCAATATTCAGACTGGCACCTGGTTAGCTTCATTGTATAAAGGGGTCCTTTTACTAAGCTGTGGTTAAAGGGGACCTGCACTAGCATCAGCGTGTGCTTTTTTGACACACTCTGAGGCCCCCTTTTGCTGCAGCGGGTAAAAGGCTGGCCATCTTTTGGGAACAGAAATGATCATGCGGTAAGTGAACCACTTACCACACGGCCATTTTGGTTGGGAGCCCTTACTGCCACCCATTGAGATGGCGGTAAGGGCTCCTGTGTTAACCGATTACCGCCAGTTAAGTGCCGGTGCTACAAAAATCTCAAAACTTACTGTAGCACCAGAAATGGTGAGAGCTGGGGGTGGGAACTACCGCTGGGCTACCATGATAGCCCGGCAGATTGCCACACACCAAGTAAAAGGGCCCCAAAGTTAGAACAGCCTTTTTGCTGAAAATCGCAGCTAAGTTTGCACTTCTTCCATGCCCCCCTCCTTTCCCATGCTGGTTAGCAGGGATACTTAGCAGCACTAATGGTTACGTGCTGCTTAATTTGCCCAGATAGCCCCGATCAAGCCATTTAAATGGCCAGAAGTGGATTGACTGTACAGTTTTCATATTTGGATTGTGAGAGTACTTTATCACATACCTTTATGTTCAGTGGCCGTTGTTTTCACTCTAGAACAGGGGTTCTCAACCCAGTCCTCAGTGCACACCTAGCCAGTCAGGTTTTCATGATATCCACAATGAATATGCATGAGCTACAATGGAGGCAGTGCATGCAAATCTATCTCTTGCATATTTATTGTGTATACTATAAAAATCTTACTGGCTGGGTGTGTCCCGAGCACTGGGTTGAAAACCCCTGCTCTTGAGGAACATGTCTGATTCAGGAAAAATAATGGTGGCAAAACCAAAAGATTGACACTGACGGTGTACTTCAGAAGCCAGCACTGGCACCATGTTTGGCAGATTCTAGCAAAGGTGGAATTCCCCATAATAAAACACCAGGAAAGGGAAAGGGATCATGGAATGAAGGAATCATTCATGCCTAAAAAGTTTTAAATTTGACCACTTTTTACAAAAAATGTCAGTCTGAATTTCAGGTGAATTTTCGAAAGAGAAGGGCGCCCATCTTCCGACACAAATCAGGAGATGGGCGTCCTTCTTGCAAGGTCGCCCAAATTAGCATAATCGAAAGCCGATTTTGGTCGCCCTCAACTGCTTTCCGTCAAGGGGATGACCAAAGTTCACGGGGAGGTGTCGGCAGTGTAGCAAAGGCGAGACTGGGGCGTGCTTAGGAGATGGGCATCCTCTGCCGATAATGGAAAAAAGAAGGGTGTCCCTGACGAACACTTGGCCGACTTAACTTGTTCCATTTTTTTTCATGACCAAGCCTCAAAAAGGTGCCCGAACTGACCAGATGACCACCGGAGGGGAATCGGGGATCACCTCCCCTTACTCCCCTAGTGGTCACTAACCCCCTCACACCCTCAAAAAAATCTTTAAAAATACTTTTTTGCCAGCCTCAAATGCCATACTCGTGTCCATCGCAGCAGTATGCAGGTACCTGGAGCAGTTGTAGTGGGTGCAGTGTACATCAGGCAGGCGGACCCAGGCCCTTACAGTTGTGGTGGTAAATGTGAGCCCTCCAAAACCCACCAGAAACCCACTGTACCCACATGTAGGTGCCCCCCTTCATCCCTAAGGGCTATGGTAGTGGTGTACAGTTGTGGGTTTGGGGTTTTGGGGGGGGGGGGGCTCAGCACTCAAGGTAAGGGAGCTATGCACCTGAGACCTTTTTCTGAGGTCCACTGCAGTGCCCCCTAGGGTGTCCGGTTGGTGTCCTGGCATGTCAGGGGGACCAGTGCACTACGAATGCTGGCTCCTCCCACGACCAAATGGCTTGGATTTGGTCATTTTTGAGATGGGCATCCTCGGTTTCCATTATTGCCAAAAACCAGGGATGACCATCTCAAAAATGACCTAAGGATGACCATCTCTAAGGTCAACCTAAATTTCATGATTTGAGCGTCCCTGACCGTATTGTCGAAATGAAAGATGGACGCCCATCTTGTTTTGATAATACGGGTTGCCCCGCCCCTTTACAGGACCATCCTGTGAGGACACTCTCAAGAAAACTTGGGCGCCCCATTCGATTATGTCCCTCTATGTTCCCCCCCCCCCCCCCCCATTTACTAAGCTGTCCTAGCGGCTGCCGCATGTCAATGCATTAGCGCACCACTGCACCACCAGCCTCTAGGGTGACTTACTAAATAGGGGAGTGTATGAATTCTACAAACCATTCAATGAAAAATGTGCAATTTTCAAGTATATTCTGCGACTTCTCACCATCAACACTTATTCCTCTCACACAAGTTACAGAAACTGGTTTAGTAAATTCAGCAAACCTCAACTTTTCAAGTGAGATTACTTTTTTAATTCCTTCAACATTTCCAGTGTAGTTTCTCTTTTTGCCCAAGCTCCTCACTTTTTAATTTTTACCTATTTAACCCATTAGTAAATAACCTCTCAGGGGCAAACAACGGACAACATAACTAAAGCATCACCAACCTATAAACAACTAATCTGGGAAGGGACTGGAGACCTGGCCTTTCCCACATATCCCCATAAACAAAGGGACTCCAAACTTCAATGTAATTCATTACCTTTCTAATTTCACTTTTTACATAGTTTTTTTTTTTTCAAAATACTAAATGCAGTCAAACTGTTGTCCACAGTCTATTTTCACCTTAATCATCTCAATTTCCTCCAATGCAATATGATATTTACAAAACCTTCACCTTTTCCCTTAATGCTATGCCTCACAGTTCCTTTCAAACAACCAACACTTTTGTGAGATGCAAACAACTCACTGAGGAGTCCTTTTACGAGGCTGCGACAAAAGGAGGCTGCACTGGCATCAGCGCGTTTTTTTCATGTGCGCCAAGGCCCCCTTTTACTGCAGCAGGTAAAAGGCAGATTTTTTTAAAGAAAGGATGTGCATCAAGTGAAGCACTTGCTGCGCGCCTATTTCGGGTGGAAGCACTTGCCGCAATGCCCGATTATCTCCGGGTACACACCTGCGCTACAAAAATTAAAAAATAGCACCGGAAATGGTACACGCTGGAGGTGGGAATTACCGCTGGGTGCTGTGGTAGCCCAGCAGTACTTTTGTTTTAGTGAGCAGTAAGCCCGCATTGGACTTCCTGCCACTTTGTAAAGGGACCCCTACACCTTTAGATTGATTTTGAAAAAAAAGTTGCAAAATATATAGAAAACTGCATGATTTGGGTTGAATATTTTGTACAATGCATACATCAGGCAAATATTTTTGTAATTTGTAAAAAGTGGTCAGCTTTAACACTGTATCGGCAATGCATGATTTCTGAAAACTATCTAGTGTGTAAGTTTTAATAACGGCGTTATTTTACAAAGAATCCCCACTTTTATGTGTTTTTGCCAAGTATATTCTTGCTTTTTGTGCTGGATTCAGAGCATTTTTCTTTGCTAGTATGTAGTCTACACGTTAATGGTGCTATTTACATATGTAGATACCTCTAAAATGATCTCTTGGTGTGGCCACTCAACCAGTTGGGTTTTCAGGATATCCACAATTAATATGCAAGAAATAGATTTGCATGCACTGCCTCTTTGGTATGCAAATCTATCTCATGCATATGCATTGTGAATATCTTGAAAACCTGACTGGCTAGATGTGCCCTGAGGACTGTATTTGAGAAGCACTGTACTAGAATATATAGGAGTCCATATTCAGACCACAAGAGACAATCCGGCTGTCTCCCATCGTCAGTGGTGAGACTGGATAATCAATGCCGGGATATTTCCGGTGACCGGCACTGAATATCGGGGGAGGTTTAGGCCAGTTTAAACTTAACCAGCCAGGTCAATATTCAACGCTGGCCAATTATGTTTAAACCGGCCAAAGAAAGGCCTGCTATTTCAATGGCCCGATTGGGCCACCAAACGTAGCCAACGATGCACTGAATATTAGCGGATAGCCAGTTATATCGTATGATATAACCGGTTAGCTGCTAAACACTGACCGGGAATATTCAGTGTGAGATAACCAGTTATCTCCTACTGAATATTCGCGGACAGACAGTTAAGCGCAATTTAACCAGCCAGGAGTCATTCCTGGCTGGTTAAATAGTGCTGAACATTGGAGGAATAGTCCTTAGTGAGTTAGTGATATCCAATAGTCTGCTATCCAATTCTGAAGTGAACTGTGAATTCTAAGTAATTGCACACTGTCTGTGAGTATAAGTCTGAGTACAGATGCAGCTTATTTACTGCTTCAAATTTATACCTAAACATGAATCAACACTGAAAATACAATTCTTGGTTAAATAAACTGTCAAAGGCAATGGAGTTTCTACAGCATAGCACAAAAGATCACGCAAAGCATATGCACAAATACTTTAGACCCATACAGCTAATCATATTGTAATTAATCTCTTGAGAATGCATTTTCACTGGTTATATACTTAGACACAGATGGACATCAGAGCCATATAGTAGGAAGAAAAAGAAACATGAGATTAGATTAATCTCTCTACACATAGCATTATCATTCTAACAGATTTTGACGGTACTGCATCATGCATATCCTTCAGAACTGAAATAGTGCTGGTAAGGGGGAAATCAGCCACAGACAGTAACAATGTGTGGTGGTTCCCAAAGTCAGTCAGGATTTTAGAGTATCTCAATGGGCCCAATATTCAGCTTATGGCTGCAGTGGCATACCAAGAGCATGGCAGTCCACCCTGGGTGCAGGTAGCAAGGGGGTGCGCGGAGCAGGCACACTGCTGTCAGCTCTGCCGGTCCTCTGCCCCCTCTGATGTTACTTCCTGTTCTGGGGCAGAGGACCAGCACAGCCAACAGCCGCATGCCTGCTCTGCACACCCCAAAGGTGGTAGGGTGATGTGCCAAGCAGGGCGTAGCAGCAACCTGCCCCAGGTGACAAACAAGCTAGGTATGCCACTGCATGGCTGTAAACAGCTTGTAAGTCTCTTACAGTTGTGGGCTAAATTAACCATGGATATTCAGAGCCGGGGCATGCCCTGCTTCCAGTATTGAATGCCCAGGTTAATGTGGCAACTCGGAAATTAACCGGACACTGGCTGATATTCAGATCAGTGCACGGTTAAATCAGTGGATAAAGTTAAGAAAGTGTTTTTGCTGTCCTAACTTTATCCTCTTATGTAGTTGGTTAGCGGACTGAATGTTGGCCCCCGACCACCCCTAACCTAGCCGGTAAGGGAATGGGTGGTTAGAGCTGATACTCAGCAGCACAACTCCATTAAGTGCTGCTGAATATCTGCAGCTGGCAAGCTCATCATGGTTTAACTGGACAGGAGCCTCTCTTGTCTGGTTAAATCCCATTGAATATTGACCCCAACGAATATGCATGGAGAAATTAGCTTATATTTGATTTATAATCTCTGCAAATATTTCATGCATTGTCATTATGAATGCCCTGAAAATTCAATTGGCTGAAGGTCCTAGGGACAGAATTAGGTACTGTTGAACTCTCACAAACATCACCAAATATTTTAGGCAACAACATGCATACAGTATTTATACAAATCAGCTCATTGCCTATGAACAAGGAAATGTTAACACAAAACCTACATCCTAAAGAAGCGCATTAGGATTTTATGTGCTAATGTAAGCATTAACACACTCATTTTAATACAATAAATGTATTTATAAAAGGATTAGTATGTGATTAATAGGGTTGTTGACACAAGATATTTTGGACTAGATTCAGTAAATGAACCCAAGTTTGGGTGCTGAACAAAATGTGCACTGGGTGCTATGTAGCACTCCGAGTTTATGGCATAGTGTGTATTGCCAGGATCTGCAGCCAAAGTTTTTGTGTGAGGATCTACACCAACTGAAACCTGGTGTAAATCCTTGTAGGCAAATTAGGCATGGATCCCCCAAATTCTATAATACTGCGTGCATCTGTAGACAGCTCGATCTGCCCATGTCCTTACCATGGCCACACTCCCTTTTCAGTTACATACTAAAAGATTTACAAATGCATCTTTATAGAATAACAAGTAGCAAGATTCATGCGCAAATCCAAATTGTTGCCAATTAACGCCAATAATTGATTGTTAGTGCCCAATTATTGGCACTAATTGGCTCATTACTCAATTAAATTATGGGCACCACTGTGGGCACCATATATAGAATCTGGGGATTTATCTCCACCAGTGGCCTATATTATTGCATTTTGGTGTTGACCTCTTAGCTTGAACCTCTGATCTCCAAGACTGCATGGCATGAGGGACAGATGTTATGACCAGGTCCCCCAATATCTCACAATTCAGCAGCCACAGAAAGGGATGCAACATCTGTCCCATTTCCTTGAATTCCCCATTCCCTGCAAAAAATGCTAAAGGAGACCAAGAGCTAGAGCATCCGGACTACCAGAGGCTGCTTTAGAGCTCAACTGAGGTGCTCTGCTTCATGCTTTGTTTTCCTTCACTACTTTACGGCCTGGTCACTTTAATCCGTATCTTTTAAACTGGATTTGTTAGACTGGGAGAAGTGAGTGAAGATACAACTTGAAGCAGAGCATCCTTGACTCTGCTCAGAAGCAGCCAGAATCTTACCTTCTCCTGGAGCCCAAGAGAAGTGTGAGCAGGCGACGTAGAGACTGGGTGATGAGTGGACAGAAGGCAAGAAAGAAAGTGATGAGGGGGTAGGAGGCCAAAGGAGAGTAAGTGAAGGGTATGCATCAGCAGGATACAAGGAGAGAGTGAGGGGAGGAGGTAGGAAGCAAGAGGGGAGTGAGTTATGTGAGGACGGAAAAGACAAAGAGAGTATGAGAGAGGCGAAGCAACATATGAGAGAACAGTGAATAATGGAGGGGGCTGGAGGCAAAAGAAGAGCAAGTGAGATGGGATGAGAGGAAAGGGGGCAGTGTGTAATAAGCAGTTAAGCAGAAAATGAATGTGAGATGATAAAGCCTGACACAAAGAGAGAACGAGTGATGTGGAGGAAAGAGACAAGAGAAGAGTGAGTGAGAGAGAGAAAAATCAGTTTGGGAAGAGAGGAGTGAGTTGACTGTTCTTTCCTTTCTGATCCCAGATCTCCTTCCTTGATACTGAATCCCCATATTTTCCTCCCCTCCTATGATCCCTCTTGCCCCTCCTTCCTCTGTTCCCCAATTTCCCCTTTGATTCCCTCCTTCTATCTTTCTTGCTTGAGATCCCTTCTCCTTTTTCTTTATCTGAGATCCAGTCTCCCTCTAATGAAATAATCCCCCTCCCCTTCTATTTCACCTATGCTCCCCTCCAAACACCTCTCATGAAGATCTTAGCTTTTGGAGGTTAAAGCCTCCTTCCTCAGGTCAGGACAATACCTCCAAAAGCTAGTCATAAACTCCCTAATTCTATTAAGTTGCATATGCAAGTTACAGAATAAGGACAGTTGTGTGCATACCTTAATTAGCTAATGAGCTACTAATTGGCATTAATGACCAAATATTGACTATAATTGGTGTTAATTGGTGCTCGTTGACACATAACTACCTGTAATAGGTATTCTATAAATTGAGAGCACAAATTCCAGAGCACAGAAGGGGCTGCAAACTTGGGAGGTTGGGTCAGTTGTGGGTCAGTTGAATGTCTAACTGTCCACAGTTAAGCATGAGCATTTGCACCAACCATGTGGCTGATGTAAGTGCATAACCTCATATTTTCACTCGTATTCTATAATGGCAGTTACACATGCAATTGACCTTATAGAATCTGCACCCAGCTCACAGCATCCCAGCACCTAATTTTAGGTAATCTTTTGAGAATTACCCAAAAGGACTAAATTTTATATATGGCGCCTGGAAACTCCGTGTGGGAAACATTTCCGCCTCAGTGTATTCTATAAAAGTTCTGTGCGGTTTATAGACTACACTTACACCCATCCACGTGACTATATTTAGATGCAAGGAATTACACCAAGTAGAACCTGGTGTAAATTCCAGCGCCTAAATTAGGCGCAGAGCAGGTATATTCTATAACTGTGCATGTAAATTTTCGGAATGCCCACAACCCAGATTCCACATCCATGGCCATGCCCCCTTTTTCACAATTCACATTAGAATTTACACGTACCATGTTATAGAATGTGCATAGTGAGTTCTGTGCATGTTCTAATTAATGCCAATTAGTGCTGATAATTGCTTGTTAGATCCATTTAACAGCACTGATTGGCTTGCTAACCAATTAGGTTATTTGTATTGTTATGGAACACGCTTAGATTTCCACATAGAAATCTAGGCGCAATATATAGAATTCAGGGGAAAATGTATTAAATTTGTCTAATACAAAGGTATAGGGGCCGATAGACTGTTGGAGGCAGCCCCATTAACTCCAGTCGGTGGTGAGCCTGGATATTCAGTGCTGGTCCGTTTCCAGTTTGTTGTGGCCAGTTTAAACTTAACCGGCCAAATCAATATTCAGCACTGGCAAGTTAAGTTTATAGCAGCCAAAGATAGGCCTGCTATTTGGGTGGCTCACTTTGGCTGCCAAACTTAGCCAGCAATGCACTGAATATTCACAGCTAACCAGCTATATTGTGCGATATAGCCAGTAAGTTGCTATGCGCTGACCACGAATATTCAGCGGGAGATAGCCAGCTATACCCTGCTGAATATTCGTGAATAGTCAGCTAGGTACTATTAATTGGCAAGGAGTTATTCCTGGACAGTTAAATAGCACTGAATATTGGGCGGATCATCTTCTTTGGGGGGGGGGGGGGGGGGGGGTATTCTTATTTATTAATCTTTAACTTGGACTTACATGGCTAGCACATTACTTACTTCCCAAAAGGCATTTTGCTGTCAGGAATGCACAGAATTTCTGTTTTACTAGGGTTCAGAGAGAGTTTGTGGCTTTTTTTTTATATATTTAAATTTTTATTTTATTAAACTTTTTAACAAACATAAATCACTATTATGCATGATAATACACAAAACCAAAATTATTACAATAAATGTAAATTTCTTAAATCAAGTTACAGCTTGAATATCGACCACTAGTTGAGGAAATTAATCCAAGATGTAAGATTACATACTAATAATCTAAAGGAAATATTTGAACAATAAACTTTTCATAACGATGCACCCGTCCCGGGTGTTTCCTCCTAGTTCGAAAAACAGTGAACATATGGGACTAAACCCTCACATTTATCTCTTCTCTACTTACTAAAAATTCCTCCAATTGTTTGGGGTCAAAGAATTGAAACTGTTTAGACTGAAATACAATTCGACATACACAGGGAAATTTCAACAGGAAACTTGCTCCTATTGCCAAAGTTCTTGTACGCAAAGCTAAAAAGGCCTTGCGTCTCTTCTGGGTTTCTCTCGATAGGTCAGGGTAGATTCTTATTTTAGACCCCAAAAAATTTGAATCCAAATGTCTCAGGGAAAGTCTCAGTACTGCATCCCTATCTAATTCCAAAGCAAATGAGACCAGTAATGTTGCCCGCTTGGTCACAACCTCCAGAGATGATTCCAAAAAGGTCGTCAAATTCATCTCCCTGCAAACCTGAGGAAATTCTCCTGATACTCTAGGTGTATCCGTTTGCAAATAAAAAGTTCGAGTTATAGGTGGCAAAGAGGTATCTGACATACCCAATATTTCAACAAGATATTTCTTTACCATTTGTATAGGTGTGACCAAGGGTGAACTGGGAAAATTTATCAGTCTTAAATTTAATCTTCTAGACTGATTTTCAAGATGTTCCAACCTTCTAGAAGTAAAATTCTTATCTTTAACCATTGCCTGAACCACAAGTTCCATTTTAGAAGTTCTTTCGGTAAGAACTTTTACTTCCGAGGTTTGAGAATCAGTCTTTTCCAATATTGAGAGTGCAGTTTCAGATAAGGTCTTTATTGTTGCAGCATTCTTAACTACTAGAGATTGTAGAGAAGAGTATGTTGTAAAAGTTAAGTCCCATAGTGACTCTAAAGTCACTACAGCTGGTTTTTCCATATTTCCCATTTGCAACTCAGGAAGCGGTGCTTTAGCAGCCTGCTCCAAAATACTCACTGTCTGTATCGACAGCACAGGAGACGATGTTACCTTTGGAGTTTCAAAGCTGATAGCTCCCTGGTCTTGACTTGTCTCCGACAGGCTCCCTCCCTGAGCGTTCCACTGTCCATTCCGGGCTGGAAGGCAAGGGCTCTGCAGAAGATTTTGATTTCCTGGTTGCGGGGGAGCCGCACGTTCGACGGGGCTCAAGGAAACCCCGTCTGCACTGCTGGAAAGCGCCGAGGCGCTAGCTTCCTCGAGCGGAGGTACAACTCTCCCGGGACCCAGCGCGACTCCATAGTCCTCCAATTTCGTCTGCCGAAGCTGGTTTGTCCCGTCAGGGAGAGAGGGAATCTCCCTGACTTTGCCTCGCCGTTTCCCCATATCGTGGAGCAGGTAAGGAGCCTGCTTTGCAGCGTTAAAAGGAAGGACTGAGACGCGTCTGGCTGTGCATCTCAGACCGTCGCCATCTTGAATCCTCTCAGAGTTTGTGGCTTTTTGACCATTGTTGAGTTGTAGTTAGACAGGCAGTCAATGTACTCAAAGATATATGTAGATAGTTTACTGAGTAGAAGTTGTTCTATGATAGCAGTGTAGATGTAAAGTTTTGTGTTCATCACCTGATGCAGCTCAGCTAGAGGTTAGAGGTAGATGATAAATAAAGTATGTAATAGTGTGGATATCTCTGCACCCCACAGGTGTCCAAGGATCAATGGTGTCAATGCGGTTTACAACAATAATAAAAACAGGTTAAGGTAAGGGGGTAAGATGGAGATGGGAAGGAGGAAAGGAGAGGATTCAAGGAGTAGGGAGTCTAAAGGCTTCGCAGAAAAGATGGGTTTTAATTAGTGTTTTGAATTTCTGTAATGAGGATTCCAGCCTGATGGAGGTTGGGAGATTGTCCCACAATAAGGGTCCAAGGTATCTAAAGGCTGTCTCCCATGAGATGGTGAGACGCAAAGAGGAGGGTGAGGGGAGGGAAAGAAGGTTGGATCTAGAGGAGTGAAGAGAGTGAGATGGTATGTGTGGAATAAGGTTGTTGATGTAGGCTGGGGTACAGGGGTGAGCGGCCTTTGAAGACAATGCAGGCAGAAATTGGGAGCCAGTGTTCATGTGGGGTCATGTGATCAAACTGGTGCACACGATGGAGCAATTTGACTGCAGTGGACTAGTTAAGTTGGAGACTTTTCAGGGAATGAACTGAGAGACCAGTGTAGAATGAGTTACAGTAGTCTAAGTGAGTGATGACCAAGGCCAATAAAAGAGTATGGATCAGACAAGTGGATAGGAAGAGGTAGACTGAACGAATGTGATGCATAGCAAAGAAAGCAGAGTGGACAATTGCATCGATTTGGGGTTTGAAAGTCAAGGTTTTGGCAAAGAGAACTCCTAGAATCCTCACTGTATCAGTGAATGGTGATGTGATATTGCTGAATAGAATTGACTGTTGTTATCTGACAGATAGGATTTAGACCATGCAAATAATGTGGATTAGCTCACCCTTTTCAGTAGTAGTTCAAGGTAAATTACCTTAAAGTACAATAGGTATTTCCTTGTCCCCTGAGGGCTTATTGGTTAAGGGCCCTGCTTACTAAGCCATGCTGTAGGCGTGTGCTAACTCTAAAGACACCCATATATTCCTATGGGTGTCTCCAGCATTAGCGTGCTAATTTTTACTGTATGCTAAAAACGCTAGCGCACCTTAGTAAACAGGGCCCTAAGTGTCTCTTTTACAAAGCCATGCTACTGATTCTTGGTGCAGCAAATGAGAGGAAGCCCATTCAATTCCTATGCGCTTCCTCTCATTTGCCGCGTGGGAATCGCTAGCACAGCTTGGTAAAAGAAGACCTAAGTTTGTAACATGTTCAGTGTGAAAATCTGAGTACTTTGTGCCACCCAAAGACTGCAGTTGCCTGTTGTCTAGTTCAATGGTATCTACATCCAGTCTTCAAAGATTTAAAAAAATTATGGGGTATGTTTAATAAATGGCGTTGGGATTCGAAGTTAATATGGATTTTGCAGCGTGTTAACTGCAAATCTAATGCTTTTCTTTTTGAGGGTACATTTTATGCAGGTTATGAGCTAAAGTAGTCATTAGCGCACAGTAACTGCTAGGATTTAACGCTGGATCACGTAGCATCTCCTGTGTAGGAGGTGCTAAATGATCCAGAGTTAACTCAGCTGTTATCCCGTTAGCGCATGTTACCTAGAACGTGCTAACAGGATAATGTTCCCATGCCCATGCCACGCCTTCTCCCAGAAAAATTCCCTAATGCACATGCTAACTATACTATAGCACTGCAGTACGCCTTAAGGCTGTCATACAGTACCCCTGCTATCACCAGTTTGTGGCCTTTGAGGACCAAAGCTTAACACCCTTTCGTAAACATAACCCTATACAAGTGTTGAAGATATTCCTAATTTAAAGCTTCAAAACCCATCCTGGGGACCCCATAGCCAACTGGGTTTTCAAGATATCCATAATGAATATGCATGAGGTACATTTGCATAATTTTATACTCCCACTTTATACAGATTTATCTCATGCATATTCATTGTGGTTCTCCTGAAAGCCCAACTGGCTGTGATGTCTTCAGGGTGGGTTTGAGAATCCCCACCAGGGGAGGACTGACCATTTGGGCCCAGAGACTCTAGGAGGCACAGAGGCTCTGCCCAGTTGCCCCCCGCCATTGCTGCAGCACATTGCAGCCCTCCAGAAGGTTTGAAGGATCTGCAGGGGTAGGAAAGAATCCCACTCTTTTCTGCCCACTGCTGCCAGTGCCTCTGTGTTTTAAAAATGGCTGCCGATACCCACGCGACTACTGCGGTAAGCCTTGGCAGCCATTTTGAAAAACACTTACAACTGTGCCGCCAGGACCAGGGAGGGTGGCGGCGGTGTGGGAGGGGGGCTGTGGCATGGGAGGAGGGTGGAAGCACAGCTGTGGGGCAGCGGGCAGTGGATGGGGAGCCCCAATGACCTTTATTGCCTGGGGGCCCTGACTACTATCAGTCTGTCCCCCGATCCCACCCTAGTAAGTGTGCTTGAGATAGATTTGCATACAACTGAGGCAATGGGCATGCAGGACTATCTCCTGTATAGTCATTACAGTGGAGTGGCCTAGTAGTTAGAGCACCGGTTTTGACATCCAGAGGTGTCCGCTTCAACTCCCACTGCTGCTCCTTGTGATCTTGGGCAAATCATTTAAGCCTTTATTGCCTCAGGTACAAATTTAGACTATGAACCCTCCAGGGACAGGGAAATACCCAGTGTACCAAAGTGTGACTCACCTTGAGCAACTACAGAAAAAGGTGTGAGCAAAATACAATTGCAAATGCTGCCCCAAATACCCATCCAGTTTGTGACCTTTGAGGACCAAAGCTTAACATGATGTTGCTCAATCTGGGCCAGTGTGATACATTTTGATCACGTATCTTCCTGTTTATTGAGACAGTCATGAAGGAGGGTTAGTGAAATAAAGATATAGTACCTGTTCATTCATGCAAGACCTGGATACACTCTATGAAATACATCAGTTGTCTCTTTTCTTTTACTATTACTGCTATGAAGCAATTGTCAGGCAAGTTACCAAAAGAAATACCTAGTTTGAAGGACCATTATTAATTTACTGATTAAGAATTCTTCCTGGTGGCTAAATAATTATTTTAAAGTGAGCATTTAATTAAAAGATGAGCTGATTGACTGATTGTCAAATCTAGTGAGGTTCACATTCTGCATCATTGCTTTATAGCATGTCACTGTGCGAATATGTTATGTTTATAAGATCCTCCTTAACAGTCACCATATACAGTGGTGGAAATAAGTATTTGATCCCTTGCTGATTTTGTAAGTTTGCCCACTGACAAAGACATGAGCAGCCCATAATTGAAGGGTAGGTTATTGGTAACAGTGAGAGATAGCACATCACAAATTAAATCTGGAAAATCACATTGTGGAAAGTATATGAATTTATTTGCATTCTGCAGAGGGAAATAAGTATTTAATCCCTCTGGCAAACAAGACCTAATACTTGGTGGCAAAACCCTTGTTGGCAAGCACAGCGGTCAGACGTCTTCTGTAGTTGATGATGAGGTTTGCACACATGTCAGGAGGAATTTTGGTCCACTCCTCTTTGCAGATCATCTCTAAATCATTAAGAGTTCTGGGCTGTCGCTTGGCAACTCGCAGCTTCAGCTCCCTCCATAAGTTTTCAATGGGATTAAGGTCTGGTGACTGGCTAGGCCACTCCATGACCCTAATGTGCTTCTTCCTGAGCCACTCCTTTGTTGCCTTGGCTGTATGTTTTGGGTCATTGTCGTGCTGGAAGACCCAGCCACGACCCATTTTTAAGGCCCTGGCGGAGGGAAGGAGGTTGTCACTCAGAATTGTACGGTACATGGCCCCATCCATTCTCCCATTGATGCGGTGAAGTAGTCCTGTGCCCTTAGCAGAGAAACACCCCCAAAACATAACATTTCCACCTCCATGCTTGACAGTGGGGATGGTGTTCTTTGGGTCATAGGCAGCATTTCTCTTCCTCCAAACACGGCGAGTTGAGTTCATGCCAAAGAGCTCAATTTTTGTCTCATCTGACCACAGCACCTTCTCCCAATCACTCTCGGCATCATCCAGGTGTTCACTGGCAAACTTCAGACGGGCCGTCACATGTGCCTTCCGGAGCAGGGGGACCTTGCGGGCACTGCAGGATTGCAATCCGTTATGTCGTAATGTGTTACCAATGGTTTTCGTGGTGACAGTGGTCCCAGCTGCCTTGAGATCATTGACAAGTTCCCCCCTTGTAGTTGTAGGCTGATTTCTAACCTTCCTCATGATCAAGGATACCCCACGAGGTGAGATTTTGCGTGGAGCCCCAGATCTTTGTCGATTGACAGTCATTTTGTACTTCTTCCATTTTCTTACTATGGCACCAACAGTTGTCTCCTTCTCGCCCAGCGTCTTACTGATGGTTTTGTAGCCCATTCCAGCCTTGTGCAGGTGTATGATCTTGTCCCTGACATCCTTAGACAGCTCCTTGCTCTTGGCCATTTTGTAGAGGTTAGAGTCTGACTGATTCACTGAGTCTGTGGACAGGTGTCTTTCATACAGGTGACCATTGCCGACAGCTGTCTGTCATGCAGGTAACGAGTTGATTTGGAGCATCTACCTGGTCTGTAGGGGCCAGATCTCTTACTGGTTGGTGGGGGATCAAATACTTATTTCCCTCTGCAGAATGCAAATAAATTCATATACTTTCCACAATGTGATTTTCCGGATTTAATTTGTGATGTGCTATCTCTCACTGTTACCAATAACCTACCCTTCAATTATGGGCTGCTCATGTCTTTGTCAGTGGGCAAACTTACAAAATCAGCAAGGGATCAAATACTTATTTCCACCACTGTATGCCTTAAGAGTTCCTAGAGCATAAATTATTAAGACAAGCTTAACAAATGGGGAAACCAAGCTATATGAAGAAAAGCAAATTGTAAGGAATGCTCTTAAGAGAAGTGATAGGCTGCTGGTGCCTAGGCATTTTTGGTTGGATGGCCTACTGCAGCTTCTACCACAAAAGCATTTTTTTTTTCAAGCTCTTTAGGTATTTTTGTCAACGCTATTTCTTGACTAGCCTTGTCAGCAGCATACAGTATCAGAACCGCTATCACAAATTTAAGTAGCTGTTTAAACATTCACTAGAAGACTCCTGAGGTAGGCCGAGTTCTTGGATGTTTTAAACTGTTTACTACAAGACATGGTCTAGCCTTCTTTTGTTTATCACCTTCACTGTGTTTGGTTAGTTTGTGAGACTGTGAGGGTTCCTGTTCGTTTGTTTATATTGGCGTGTCATTACCATGAGCATAAGTGTCACACTTTATCGTATTCACTTCCTTCAGTTTTACTCTAGTGAAGTTTCGATCATCACACTTGCAGCTTCTCCATTTCAGTTACTGCTACTTCCAGTGTCATCTAAAAGTATTGGAAAGGGGAGATTAGTTTGACCCTTATTAGAGAGAAGAAGTAGTTTAGACTTAAAAGGGTTTAAAACTAATTTGTTTGTCTGAAACCCATAACAATACACTGAAGTTTTCCATTGATTTCCGCTATGTCATTTTGCTGTAATTAATCCAATGTTGCAAGAATTTGGATATCATCAGCATATATAAATGACATGAGTCCCAAACTTTGAATTAATGTTAATAATGGTGCCATGAAAATATTGAAAAGTGTGGGAACGAGTATTGAGCCTTGGGGCACTCCTGAAGGAATTGTGAAAGAGTTAGAATTAGTGTTGTTTGATTTATCATACATCTTCTATTATCAAGTAAGAACAGAAGCAATCTAGGGCAGAGTCTATTATCCCAATTTCCTATAAGTGGCTAAGCATGAGGGAATGATCTACAAGGTCAAATGCAGCTGTAACATCCAAAGAAATAAGGGTAGCATGTTTATTTTTATCTAAATGGGTACGAATCACCCAAGAGTGAGGTCTCGGTACTATGGTGACTGCGAAAGTCCGTTTGATTTGAATTTGATTTGAACACCTGCATGATAAATATTAAAGTATGCAAGTCGCTTCATATATTTTTTGACCACAGATATTGTAAGAAGTTTGTATCTGTGGCATTAGAAGGTTTTTTGGCCTATAATGAAGAGAAGACCATATAGGTCTGTTTAAGCTCCTTAAGATCACATCTGGTCTTGGAGCTCTTTGAGGCCTTTTTCCTTCAAACTAGGGCCCAGATGCACTAAACGTTTTTCATCGTTAAATGAGCCCTTAAGGAAGAATTTCCGATCCTTTCCATGCACTAAAGCCTATTTTTCGACGGTAGTAGCAGCTAACGAAAACGGAATGGAGATGAGCAATTAGTGTGAAAACCCCATTGAAACGACATGCACTAACCTTTTCCGATTGCCTTTACGCAGGAAAAAGGCAGGAAAACTAACGAGAGGTCTGGACCTCTCGTTAGGACAGCTCTGTGCCAGGAAAAAGTGTTAAGTGAAAAAATAAACAAACTTTGAGCCAATCCCAGCGCATTAGCAGAGCTAAAAGCGCTGTGATTGGTCCAAAGGACCTCAGAAAACACATAAAAAAATAAAAATAAAAAAAGGATCGGGAGGGGGCAAGGGCGCTCATCAGGAGCGTCCTGTACGGACGGCCTTGCCCCCCCCCACTTTCCGCCGCTCCCCCCACCCCGAAAAAGCAAACTTCTAGAAGCCCCTGCCCCCCTCCCTTCCTCACTACTCTGTCACCTCAGCTCCGCCTCCCGACATCCTCCGTCCGTGCCCCGCCCCCTTTTGGGGTCGTCGCCGCCATTCCCCTCCTCCATCGGGCCCCCCTTCCTCTTACCGGGCCCGTACGTAGGTTACTGACGTCAGACAGGGGCGGGCGCAGCAGGAGAAAGACGCGCCATCGCGAAGGCAGGCATCAGCTGATTCAGCTTTCTTCTTGCCCGTGCAGCGCCTTCGGACAGAGGAGAGAGGCACTGCACGGGCCCGGTAAGAGGAAGGGGGGCCCGATGGAGGAGGGGAATGGCGGCGACGACCCCAAAAGGGGGCGGGGCACGGACGGAGGATGTCGGGAGGCGGAGCTGAGGTGACAGAGTAGTGAGGAAGGGAGGGGGCAGGGGCTTCTAGAAGTTTGCTTTTTCGGGGTGGGGGGAGCGGCGGAAAGTGTGGGGGGGGGCAAGGCCGTCCGTACAGGACGCTCCTGATGAGCGCCCTTGCCCCCTCCCGATCCTTTTTTTTATTTTTATTTTGATTTGGGAGCCATGTGCTTGCGATTTGACTGTGTTTTGAACGTTTCTGGCATGCGCAGAGCAGCCAGCATAACGCTTGGCTGCTTTGCGCATGCTTTACGAGCCGATTACCGACGGGGATTGGTGCATCGTTCTTTCCAATACCGCACCAAACTTTTTGGGGCTGTGTTTTTGGAGCATGCTTCGTTATTTTAAATTCGGTAAAGGTTTTAACGTTTCTGATTTTTTTACGTTTGCTTGATGCATCTACCCCTAAGTCATTTGTGAATAAGTGGATTTTTGAGTATTTGGTTGATTTGAATGTCGTACATTTGTACTGGACAGAAAATATGAAAGCCGATGATAAACTGTATGTTATATAATTTTAGTGACCGGAGACCACGTGACGCTATGAGCTGAGCAAGACGTGTGGTGCTCTGGCTCCGGGGCCCTCACTCCTTAGACATCCATTTTTGCACTTGCAAGAGGCTCCAAAAGCGGTTTAACAGACGGGAAAGTGCTTATGGACAAGTATATTAATAAATCGCCAGCGGAGATGGCGCAAAGAGCCGCGAAAAGAGAAAAAACTAAGTTGGGAGCACAAGACGGCAAAATGGCGGACGGGCAAGCAGTGGCGGCAATGTCGATAAGTTTTTCGGAGCAACAATTGATCCAGCTGACCGCGGCCACTAAACAAGCCTGGGAACCGAAGTGGTCCGAGCTCCATGAAAAACTAGATCATTATCAAACAGCGCTAGACGGCCTGGGAATTAGAACAGGAGATTTGGAGGCCCGAATGTCAGCGCTTGAAGATGAGACGCGAGAACACGGGCCTGACATTCAAAGCTTATATCGTAAAATAAAAGAACAAGGAGAAAAACTTGAAGACTTAGAAGGCCGTTCCAGGAGGAATAATGTGCGCATAGTGGGACTGCCGGAGCAATTACCAGAACGGAACTTAAGTACATGGCTAGAAAGTTGGCTGGCAAAAGAATTGGCCCTCACGGATTTGGCAGGATCCCTGGTTATAGAGCGTGCCCACAGGGTAGGGAAGAAACCAGAATCAAATGCTAGACCACGAGTAGTGGTGGCGAAAATTCTTAATTACAAGCACAAGATCGAGATTCTACAGGGCTTCAAAGAACGGAGGGACTTGCTGAAATATGGGGACCGGAACATATTGATTTTCCAGGATTATACAATGGCGGTGCAAGAGCAGCGTAAAAAGTTTCACCCCCTTTGCTCAACTTTAATAGAGAAAAAGATCAAATTCGCGTTGCAATACCCGGCCAAATTGCGCCTATGTCTTCAAAACAATTGGTACTCTTATTCTTCAGTAGAAGAAGCCCGGAAAGCACTGATAGACAAAAAGCTTCTAGAAGAATCTTGAACTCAATTGCATGCAATTGTAAGTGAAAGAACGAAAGTTCCTTTTGCGGTGAATGTTGTTTACAGGATGTTGGGGAGTGGGGGTCCCAAAGCGAGGGATCGTGGTTCTCGCTTTTTCGTAGGCTAAGCGGCCTGGGAGGAGGCATAGGGAATACTGGAGGCAAAAAGGGAAGAGGGGGGGTATTCGGGGAAGAAGGGGAGAGGGGGGGGAGGGAGGGACATTAAGACATTAATATCTTCACCAGTGACAGGTATGAGGCTGGCAAGGGAACACATTAATTGGCAGTATATAAAAATAAGCGCTTTTGGGTGGCTCGCGCAAGGGAGATTGGCCACAGATAACACTTATAGGCAGCCTTGGAGGTTAGTCATGATTTATTTACCACTACTGACATGCCCGCACGAATTATCACATGGAACGTAGGAGGGATATCGTCCCCATGTAAGCGCGCAAAGATATTAACAGCACTCCGCAGGCATGGCGCAGACATTGCTTGCTTGCAGGAAACTCGGCTTTCTGAGGTAGAACATAACAAATTGCAGAGAACATGGGTGGGGGAGGTCCTGGCCAGTTCCTCATCAGGCCGGAAGGGCGGAGTGGTAATTTTATTTAGGAAAGGCCTGTCGTATAAAGCCACATTACTAGACAAAGATCAAGAAGGACATTATTTGTTGGTAAAAATATGGCTCCAGGGGTTAGAGATGAACTTATTAGTGGTGTATGGGCCAAATAGACAAGATCCAGAGTTCTATCAAAAAATACAGCAGTTAATTCTTAAACATGGCGGTTTACCCCTATTGTTGGTAGGAGATTTAAATTTAATTATGGACCCAACTATGGATTGCACTAGCCCTACCTCACAGCACTATCGAGGTAATAGAGGGGACATCTTACCAAGCTTGGTGCAGGTTCTGGACTTGGTGGACACCTGGAGGGCACTTCACCCTACAGAAAAAGATTTTACACATAGGTCTAGAGCCCACGGGACCCAGGCTAGATTAGATTATGCTTTGATAACGCGTAACATGTTTCACAGAGTAACTAAGGTAACGATAGGCCCAGAGGAAATTTCAGACCACGCCCCGCTGTGGCTAGACTTAGAAACGAATACAGAGGGGCTTGGAGAACGGAGATGGCGGTTCCCAGCTTATTTATATAAGGACCAACACTTTCAGAAGTATCTTTCAGATAAGTGGGAAGAATATGCAACACATAATGCCCAGCATGAGGACCAGGCCTCCCTGTACTGGTCTGCCTCTAAGGCAGTTTTGCGAGGAGACATCATTGCATATGTGGTAAACATGAAAAAGAGAGCTGCGGCCAGCATCCTGGGGCTAGAAACACAATTGCAGGTAGCCCGGAGGGCCCATGCTAGGCACCCATCGGCACAGACACTTGAGACCTTAAAAGCGACACAGGTGTCCCTCAATACGTTATTGCATGAAAGAGAAACACACTCTCAGTGGTACAGGAAATATAAATTAGAGCGGTTTGGGAATAGACCGGGCCGGTTGATGGCCAGGATAATAAAAGCTGGAGGGGGCACGCGGGCAATAGACTCGCTGAGGGACGCCCAAGGGAAAATAACCAATCAACCTGCAGAGATCGTTCAAGTACTGGCCAAACATTTCGCCCAGCTGTACACCAGGGAACATCTAGGGAGCCCTCAAGACATAGAGCAGTATCTGACACAGGCCAGGCTCCCAAAATTAACAGAGACAGAGAGGCAGGCGCTGAATGACCCACTGACAATGAAAGAATTGCAGGCAGCTGTGAACAAATTAAAACTGTATTCAGCGCCTGGGCCTGACGGGTACTCTGGAGAATACTTCAAGCTATTATCATTGAAAGCTAAAGGGGCATTGTTAGAATACTATGATGAAGCCATAGAAAAAGGGGTCCTCCCGCGATATGCTAATACCTCCACTATCACACTTATCCCGAAGCCCAATAAACCAAAGGAGAAGGCCGAGTCCTATAGGCCAATATCACTTCTAAACGTAGATACAAAATTAATGGCAAAAATTTTGGCGGAGCGATTAGCTTTAGTTCTGCCTGGACTGATTGGGCCGGATCAAGTGGGGTTTGTCAGAGATCGGTCCTCCTCATGGAATGTTAGGAAGGCGCTCTTGGGTATGGCCAGTTGTCAAGAAAGAGGGGACCCGGCAGTGCTGTTGAGTCTAGATGCGGACAAAGCATTTGACAGAGTAAGCTGGGATTTCCTCTTTCAAACTTTACAACACATGGGACTTGGAGACTGGTTTCAGAAAGCTGTTAAAACACTGTATAATCAGCCCAGGGCAACTATAGTAGCAAATGGGGTTTGCAGTACAGAGTTTGACATAGAACGAGGCACGTGTCAAGGGTGCCCTTTGTCTCCCCTCCTGTTTGTACTTTCCTTAGAACCTCTACTGCAGCATATAAATCAAGCGGAAGCAGTGAGGGGGGTAGAAGTGGCAGGGCACCACCTTAAAACAGTGGCATATGCGGATGACCTGCTGATAATGGTTTCTGATGTCCGAAGCTCTCTCAGGCCACTGTTGGAGTTGTTAGAGCAGTATGGGAGAGTGGCGGGATTTACCTTAAATTTGAACAAGTCCCAAGCCTTAATACTAACATCGGACCTGTCAACAAAAGAAATTACAGGGCTGCCAATCCCAGCGGCAGACGGAGTGTTGAAATATTTGGGTGTGTTGATTCCGGCGGAGTTGGATCAGTTATACAAAACTAACGTTCGTCAGTTGCTGAGAGACACAAGGCAGAAACTGCAGGGGTGGGTGTCCCTCCCACTGAACCTTTGGGGTAAGATAGCAATGTACAATATGTTTATAATACCAAAATGGCTATATATCTTTCAATTATTGCCATTGTCATTAAAAGTCAGCGATGAATGTAAACTGAATCGAATGCTGAGACGCTTTTTGTGGAATGGGAAGAAAGCACGTATATCTTTGCAAGTTATGTACACACCAACTGAGTATGGAGGGATGGGACTAATCAGTGTAAAGAACATTACCGTGGCAAGTAGTATGCGCCACATAAGGGATTGGTTCTGCCGGACATCATATTACTCAAATACAGATTTGGAGCTGCAACTTCTGCCGAAGGCGCATTTTAGTAACTGCTTACATACAGGAGGAGCGGAGATCCCAAGAATTCTGAAATTAACAGGGATTATGAGTTCTGCAAAAGCAGCTTGGAGATGGATATGTCGTCTACATCGTTTCTCTGCAAAAGTAACACCGTTTTTGTCGGTGGCAGGTAACCCGGAGTTTCAGCCGGGGTGCCTTTACCCAGCCTTCACTCGTTGGAAACAAAAAGGGATTATATATTTGTCGCATGTCCTGACCGTGGAGGGAAGGCCTAAAACGTTCCAAGAACTGGAAGAGGAATATACAATATCTAAAATAGATAATTTTCATTACATGCAGCTGAGACATTACCTCCAGTCTCTACCCTGGACAGACTTAACGGAAGATGTCCAAGAGGAGTTATCGTCAGCCTTTTCTTTGGGGGCACAGGTAAAAGTGCCCCTGGCGTACCACCACCGTCATATAAAAGACACGATATCTGAAATGGATTACAAACGATTGGCGGAGAGCTGGGAGAAGGACTTGTTGATTACTCTAAAGCCAGATCAACTTAGAGAACACATAATATCTATCCGACAGCGATCGGTTTATGCGGCCCAATGGGACATACAATATAAAATAGCTCTGAGGATATATATAGCACCAAGGAGGGCATTCCATATGGGAGTGTCCCCCTGGGGCGAATGCCCGAAATGCAAAGCAGAAGGAGCAACATTGGGCCATATGCTGTGGTCATGCAGAGGTATCAGAGTTTTTTGGGAGTCCCTGATGGCCCAAATTTCAACTTTATGGAAGGTACGTTGGAAAAGTGATGCCAGGTTGTTGCTGGGTCGTTGGTCGGTGCCACAGCGGAGCCCAAGGGGAATGAAGGCCTTTGTGGAAAAATCCATCATAATAGCAAAACAATGCATTCTGGCTGAGTGGATTACAAATAGATATCCCACTATACAGGGGTGGAGACTGCGGATGATACACCTAACACGGATTGAGAGGATGGACATAAAACAATGGCCCTCGGAAAGAGGTGAGAAATGGACAAACTGTTGGAGCCTATTCACGGACACCTTGACGCCAACCGCACGAAGCCGCATCTTAAACAGATAGTTGTGTAACCAGCACTGGTGGACAGAATGAGTGTAAAAGGTTGAGTTCATGAAGGGGTTGAAGGGGGAAGGTAGGGTGGGAAGGGAGGGATCAGGGAACGACTCTGACCCAAATTGGAATCTCACTCAGAGGTGTAAGACTAACGAGTCAAGTCTGGGTAAGGGGAGTTGGGAGTAAAGTTTGAAAACAAATGACTTTCAAGTTATATGGTTATGTATGCACGTGACATGATGATTAGTGAAATGTTAAGCTTGATATGTTACTGACTAATAAAAAATGATTTAAACATAATTTTAGTGACCAATGGAAAATTGGGCAATAGGTTGGTAATTTGCTGGGTTATCTACTGCTCCTTTTGGATTTTTAATCTTGGGGTGTATTTTTGACAATTTCAGTTCCGATGGTACATGGCCTGTAGAAAGTGATGTATTAAGCATAGAATGTGGGAATGGTAAGAAAGTAGGTAAGAAGTTTTTAATTAAAAAGGAAGGTAAGAAGTTTTTAATTAAAAAAGAAAGGTATAGGATCTGTTGGGGCTGCAGTGTTCGGAGGTTCATCTACCTATTCTCACTGGTAGGTGGAAAAGCAGAAAATATATAAAGAAATCACCTTAGGTAGGGTGTCTGTCTCTTTCTTCACCATTCCCATACCAAATTTCATACCTTTCCTCTTAGGCATTGTACTGAAGAAAAATCCTAGCAAATATCTCTTAATTCACAACATCATACATAGAGGGATCATCCGTTAATGACTTCAATGACCAACAATTGTGCACCGCACAGTATGCCTCCATCGACCTGCAATCCAACTGATAAGGCAAAGAGGGGCTGAAGCCAACATAGAGTCCACATTTAGGCCTTTGCCAGTTCACCCGGAGAGAATCGGGGATGACCTCCCCTTACTCCCCCAGTGGTCACCAACCCCCTCCCACCCTAAAAAAAAGTTTTTATTTTTTTTTTGCCAGCCTCTATGCCAGCCTCAAATGTCATACCCAGCTCCATGACAGCAGTCTGCAGGTCCCTGGAGCAGTTTTAGTGGGTGCAGTGCACTTCAGGCAGACGGACCCAGGCCCATCCCCCCCCCCCCCACCTGTTACACTTGTGCTGGTAAATGTGAGCCCTTCAAAACCTACCCGAAACCCACTGTACCCATATGTAGGTGCCCCCTTTCACCCCTTAGGGCTATGGTAGTGGTGTACAGTTGTGGGGAGTGGGTTTTGGGGGGGGGGGCTCAGCACCAAAGGTAAGGGAGCCATGCACCTGGGAGCAATTTCTGAAGTCCACTGAAGTGCCCCAAAGGGTGTCCGGTTGGTGTCCTGGCCTACGAATGCTGGCTCCTCCCACAACCAAATGGCTTGGATTTGGTTGTTTTTGAGATGGGCGTCCTCGGTTTCCATTATTGCCGAAAACCGGGGATGACCACCTCTAAAGGTTGACCATCTCAACATTTAGGTCAACCATCTGTAAGGTTGACCTAAATGTTGAGATTTGGGCATCCCCGACCATATTATTGAAATGAAAGATGGACACCCATCTTGTTTCGATAATAGTGGTTTCCCTGCCCCTTCACGGGGCCGTCCTGCGGAGACGCCCTCAGGAAAACTTGGGTGCCCTGTTCAATTATGCCCCTCCACATCTTTTTTGAGATGTGGCGACCAGAACTGAACACAATTCTCAAGGTGCGGTTGCACCACGGAGTGATACAGAGGCAATATAGTATTTTCGGCCTTATTCACCATTCGTTTCCTAATAATTTCTAGCATCCAGTTTGCTTTTTTGGCCACCGCCGCACATTGAGCAGAAGATTTCACCATAGTATCTATGACACCTAGATCTTTTTCTTGAGTGCTGACCCCCAAGGTGGACCCTAGCATCAGGTTACTATAATTCAAATTATTGTTTCCAATGTGCATCACCTTGTATTTGTCCACATTAAATTTTATCTGCCATTTGGATGCTCAGTCTTCCAATTTCCTAAGGTCTTCCTGCAATATTTCACAGTCCACATGTGTTTTAACAGCCTTGAATAGTTTTGTGTCATCTGCAAATTTAATAATCTCACTTGTCATTCCGATTTCCATATCATTTATAAATATGTTAAATAGTATCGGTCCCAGTACCAATCCCTGCGGCACTCCACTGTTCACCATTGAGAGAAATGACCATTTAACCCTACCCTCTGTTTTCTGTCCAATAACCAATTCCTAATCCACACACCAGAAACTTGCCTCCTATCCCATGACTCTTTAACTTTCTCAGGAGTCTCTCATGAGGAGCTTTATCAAAAGCTTTCTGAAAATCTGGATACACTACATCAACCATCTCACCTTTATCCACATGTTTATTCACACCTTCAAAAAAATGAAACAAATTGGTGAGGCAAGACTTCCCTCAGCTGAACCCATGCTGACTCTGTCCCGTTAACCCATGTTTGCCTATATGTTCTGTAATTTTATTCTTTATAACACGTTCCACTATTTTGCCCAGCACTGACATCAGGCTTACCGGTCTGTATTTTCCCAGATCACCCCTGGAACCCTTTTTATAAATCAATGTCACATTGGTCTCCATACAATCTTCAGATACTACGATAATTTTAACCATGTTACATGCTCTAATGCCCATCAATTTGCATGCTTTATTAGAAGCCCTATTTTATGCAATAAGACCTATAAACTATAAACAGGTTAGCACATGCTAACATAGTTATGCACTATAGTAAATCTAACCTTTACTATGGTGCTATAAATTGTTTATTGTTGTCTATTGTTTATTAAAATTGTTATATACCCCTACACAATACAAATAAAAGCACTGATAAAATCAAAAAGACTAACAACATAAATGTTTTTGCTTTGATGCCTGCTCTCACCACCTATTTCACATATGAAAATGTAAAAATGATTGTTTTGTGGCTCGGACACCATAGCACTGAAGATCCAAATTCAGATCCCTCAGCAAGTCTGGCTGCTCCTAGGTGTGCTACAAAGGTCACCTGCAGGCTGCACAGCCCTCAGGTAAGGAGAAAGATGGTTGCTAGTACAATGGCAGAACCTAAGTTGGCACTAACTAGTGAAGCAGAATGCAAACTTCAAATGAGGTGCTGCTCCAGATCTGAGAACAGAAAGAAAAATCACTCTCTCTCTCATGTAGTCTTCATAGGGAGGAATAGAGGTGGTAGATATGGCTCTGAGGTTAAAGGAGAAGAAAGTTATTCTGTTGTTTTCTTTCTCAATTTTTTTGTTTGCTTGTTTCTTATTTATTTATTTATTTTTGTTATTGCTCACTGTGAACATGATGACACCACCAGCCTTAGTGGCATACTGTATCTTGCCCTCTGAGTAGTCTCCAACTAGGTTAAAAGTCAAATTTTGGAAATACCCCTTTCAGTAATCACTCTGGGGTTCTTTTACTAAGCCGTGGCAAAATGTGGCCTGCGGTAGCGTGGGTGTGTGTTTTTGGTGTGAGCCAGGCCAGTTTTTATCACATTCGGGGAAAAAGGGCTTTTTTTTCAATGGGCCGTGAAAAGGACCTGTGGTAAAATTGAAACTAGTGTGTGCCTATTTATGGCCTGAGCCCTTAATGCTACCCATTAATCTAGTGGTAAGGGCTCACACGCTACTCGCATAGTGACATGTTGATGTGTGCCAACTGTCGATTAATGCCAGAAATGCCATGGGTGGTAGGAAATAAAAACAATAATTTGTCCCGGTGGTATGGAAGTGTGCCAAATCCAAAATTACCACCAGGGGGCACACTAGCCTGGTAGTAGTCGCATTTTGGCACATGCTGCACGTTCGTAGAGTCTACTGTTCCTTTGTAAAAGGGCCCCTCTGTTTTGGAACAGAATGCATTCTCATTGAAGGTCCAAAGTTACCTCCCCACATCTCTCTCTCTCTCTATTTGAAAATATTTTATCAACCAACCTTCGTTCCTATTGTCCATTTGTGTCACATCCTCAGTTTCCTATTTGCCTTCTGCTTTTTCTCTGACCCTTTTCCTTCTTTGTCTATGCTCGATCCAAACATTCCTATTCAGGAATACTATGACATGATGGATAAATGCAAGATGATTGTATTCAGAACTGCTGAGAGGTTGAGGGGCCCTTTTACTAAGCCTCGTAAGCATCTACATGCACTCAACGAGCACCAAAATGGAGTTACTGCCCGGTTACTGCATAGCTCTTGTGGTAATTTCATTTTTGGCGCGCATCCAATACATGCATCTGAAAAATAATTGTTATTTTTGGATGCGCGTATCAGACACGTACCAAGTGGCATTTGGCACGTGTAGGTCATAACCACCCAGTTACTGGGTGAGTCTTTACCACTAGGTCAATGGCTGGTGGTAAGGTCGCAGACCCAAAATGGACACGCGGCGATTTTGATTTTGCCACATGTCCATTTTCGGTGAAAATTTAAAAAGGCCTTTTCTACAGGTGCGCTGAAAAATGGATCGGTGCACACCCAAAACCCGTGTCTACACTACTGCAAGCCATTTTTCAGCGCACCTTAGTAAAAGGACCCCCTGAAGTTCTTTCTTTTCTGCTATTTAAAAACAAACCATAACCAGATGTTACTGATCCAAGAATGTTATTTGAATATTTAGTGACTTTACTGTTTCAGGTCTTTTTTGGATAGCGTTCAACAGAAATCCTAAGATTGAATGGACTTTTATTATTCTTATTGCACAATCTGTAAATATTTTTTTTTAAATCTGAAAATTCTTCAGATTTAAAAAAATATATTTACAGATTGTGCAATAAGAATCTTATAGAAAGCAATTTTTATGCATTCAAAGTGACCTTGCAATCAATCAGTCATTAACCTGATAGCATAGAACATGAATGCCACCCTGTGGTTAGTGACAGAAATAATAGTAAATCTGTCATACGTTTACATATATAAGTATAATGTTGGCATTTAAAACATACCAAACTGCGGTAACAAAATAGCCTTAACATGTCCTTCTTACATGGGTCATTCCCATGCACTAAGGCCATTTTTTCCCGCTGGGTAAAATGGGCAATTTTTCTATTTTCTATATTAATGGCCAAGCGCTAATTTTTCCATTAACGTATGGCCATTAGCTTGTGAGCTCCTACTACCTCCTATTTTGTAGATGGTAAGGGCTCTGCCAAAGTCTGAGCAGACTCTGGTCAGCACATCCAACCTCTAGTGCTCAGCAAAGAAATGGAGCCACGGCCAATTTCCCAACCCTCCTATCTTTTGCGATACCTTACCCCTTACTCTCAACCTCAAGTTCTGATGTCCTTTCAACTTAACCTCCTGTTAATTCCAACACACCGTGAGCTTTTCCATGAACACAGCAGACACACAATACTAGTTCGGTTTGATTGCATAGATCAGAGACGCTGCTCTGATCTTCTCTGCTCAACAACTTTGTTTCCAGTACCATTGAGCACTATAGCTTCAGTTTATTGACACACATATTCTTTTTATATTTGGATAGAATTAATAATCAACAGACGGCAGAGAAGACTCCTGATGCAGGCCAGTACGGCCGAAACACAGCTGTGGTCGAGTCCCCTTTTTCCCTGCTACATTTTGGCTAATAAAGTTGATTCTTCATTTTTACATCCAAAGTGTCGTCTTTTTTATGTAATTTTTTTGATTTTGATGGATTCATCTTTTAAATACATATTTTATGATTCATTTTAAATTTTGACATTTTATATATATATATTTTTTATTTTTATTTTTATATTTTTTGTTTTTTGCTTTTGTTTCTTCTTCTTCTTCTTCTCACAGCAGACACACCACATTCACTTTTCAAGAGCCAAAACTGTGGAATTCTTTACCATCGCACCTCAGACCAGGGGCATAGCCAGACCTCGACCGGACAGGGGGCCAGAGCCCAAGGTGGGGGGCACATTTTGGCCTGCCTCCCTGCCGTCGCCCTCCTGCGACCACTTCCGCCCCCCTCGTGGCTGCTACCCTCCTCCCCGCCGCCGCCCTCCTGCTGCCGCTTCCGCCAAGCTCTGCCGCCGCACCCCCCTCCGCCACTGTGAAGGTATCTTGGCTGGCGGGGGACCCCAACCCCCTCCAGCTAAAGCGTTTGTCCCATGTTGGTCTCACATTGCCTGACGCCCTGTCCTGTTTTCAGTCGCTGTGCATTAAAACGAGCGTGCACTAAGACAAGCGTGCACAGCGACTGAAAACAGGACAGGGCGTCAGGCAATGTGAGACCAGTGCGGCACAAATGTTTTAGCTGGTGGGAGTTGGGGACCCCCGCCAGCCAAACCGAGGGCCCCAGAGTCAATTTGGGGGGGGCCCAGGTCCCCGTGGCTCTCCGTAGCTATGCCACTGCCTCAGACAGATCACTTCACTACCTCTCTTTAAAACAGAATTAAAGACATTTCTTTTTCAAGATGCCTATACTTCCGGATGAAGTATCCTAACTACATACTAATCGATTAGAGTGTGGCAAAGTAACTGCGCTAATCAATTAGAACAAGACCACTCCATAACAGTAGCCATACTGGGTCAGACCAATGGTCCATCTTGCCCAGTATCCTGTTTTCTAAATAGTGGCCAAGCCAGGTCACAAGTACCCGGCAGAAACCCAAATCGTGGCAACACTCCTTATTACAAATCCCAGGGAAAGCAGTAGCTTCCCCATGTCTGTCTCAATAGCAGACTATGGACTTTTCCTCCAGGAATTTGTCCAAACCTTTTTAAACCCAGATACACTAACTGCTGTTACTACATCTTCTGGCAAAGAGTTCCAGAGCTTAACTATTCGCTGAGTAAAAAAATGTTTTCCTCCTATTTGTTTTAAAAGTATTTCCATGTAACTTCCTTGAGTGTCCCCTACTCTTTGTACTTTTGGAGCGAGTAAAAAATTGATTTACTTCTACTCATTCTACACCACTCAGGATTTTGTAGACCTTAATCATATCTCCCCTCATCCGTCTCTTTTCCAAGCTGAAGAGCCCTAACCTCTTTAGCCTTTCCTCATACGAGAGGAGTTCCATCCCCTTTATCACTTTGGTCGCTCTTAATTTGAACCTTTTCTAATTCCGCTATATCTTTTGTGAGATACGGCGACCAGAACTGAACGCAATGCTCAAGGTGTAGACGCATACAGAGATGACTGCAAAAATCCTGACATGGTGCCATGTTTCAATGAAACTCATCTGCTTCAGCGTTGTACTTCCAGCACTGTCAAAGTCTTTCAAACACAGCTTACATTCCCAAGGAGACTCTCCTCAGGAGGATTGAAACATGGAATCGTATTGGGATTTTTTTGCAATCATCTGGATGAAGATTTCATTCTTTAAGGGGTCCTTTTACTGAGCTGCAGTAAAGAGTGGCCATGCGATTAGCACGTGGGTTTACAGTGCACGCCATCCACTATTAGCATGGCAGTAAAATGGCCTTTTTTTCTTCATTTTTGTAATGACCACATGATAATTTCCCCATTATTCTGTGAGCCCACACTGCTACCAATTTAGGAGACAGAAGGGCTCCTGCGCTAATTGGGTAGCGTACGGTAAAGTGCCCACACTACTCGGTTAGCGCAGGCACGCCTACTCTCTGCCTCCAGATGCACCTCCTGCGCCAAAAAATAAAACATATTTTTGATGCAGGATTAGCGCGTGCTAAACCCTCAGCGCATCCCGCGGTACTGCCCTTTTATCATGTAGTAGGCCTGTGTTAAGCCTACTGTGCCTTACTAAAAGGTCCCCATAGTGATCACTTCACCTTATGCATGTTGGTACGATAGTTTTCTAATGAAAGAACATTTTTAAACTAAGAGTGATGGTATACATGGAGAGGCATTTTTGGTTTGACGTCTATATCTGACTTTGGATGTTTTGCGCAAAACATCCAAAAATCCAGTAGTGAAGATAGCCATTTTCGAGCCTGCTCTATGCATTTATCTTTTTGGATTGTTTTTGAACAAAAAAAAAAAAGCCCAAGTGAAAAACACACAAAATCAAGCAATTTGGATGTCAGAAGAGCCAGCATTTTTACTAGACTGATCCCACTGGCATCCCAGGAAAGCAATAGGACACCCTAGGGGGGCACTGCAGTGGACTTCGTAAAATGCTCCCAGCTCCATGTCTCACCATTGCTTCCTTACCTTGTCTGCTGAGCCCCCCAAGCCCACCGTAAACCCACTACCCCCAACTATACACCACTACCATAGCCCTTACGGGTGAAGGGGACACCAATATGTGGGTATAGTGGGTTTCTGGTGAGTTTTGGAGGTCTCACGGTTTCCTCCACAAGTGTAACAGGTAGGGGGAGGTAGAAGCCTGGGTCCACCTGTCTGCAATGCACTGCACCACTACTAGACTACTCCAGGGACCTGAGTATAACATCCGAGAGTGGCATAGAGGCTGGCAAGTAATGTTTTAAATCACATTTTTTGGGAGTGGTAGGGGGTTAGCGACCACTTGGGGAATAAGTGGACGAGTGGCCTAGTGGTTAGGATGGTGGACTTTGGTCCTGAGGAACTGCGTTTGATTCCCACTTCAGACACAGGCAGCTCCTTGTGACTTTGGGCAAGTCACTTAACCCTCCGTTGCCACATTGAGCCTGCCTTGAGTGGGAAAGCGCAGGGTACAAATGTAACAAACAAAAAAAAATAAGGGGAGGTCATCCCTGATTCCCTCCAGTAGTCATCTGGTTATTTAGGGCACCTTTTTGCGCCTTATTCGTTATCAAAACATGTCTAGCTCAAAACATCTTCATTTTAGTCCTGGACAGTTTTGTTTTGTTCCATTATGGCTGAAAAATATCCTAAGAGTTAGGAACGCCCAAGTCCCACCCCTCACACGCCCCCTTGCGATTTGGACGCACTTCTGACAGACTTCATAGAAAAACATCTAAAAATAGATTTTGAAAATACTGATTTGGACGTTTTTGTGAGGAAAACATCCAGATGCTGATTTATGCCACTTTTTAGACGTTTTTCTGTTTTTGAAAATGAGCCCAATAGTCATTATTAAAATAGGTCTAGCCCAAAATGTCTAAGTTTTACTCCTGCTTTGTTCCATTATGGCAGGAAAATGCCCCCAAATGCCCCCAACACACCCCTTTGTGATTTGGACACACTTCAGACAAACTGCATCGAAAAACGTCTTAAAATGGGTTTCAAAAATAGCAATTTAGACTTTTTTTTTGGGGGGGGGGGGGAACTGTCCAAATGCTGCTTTGTGCCACTTTTTGGACATTGTTCTGTTTCGAAAATGGGCCCCATAATCATCTGATCTGATAATAATATTGAGCAATGGAAGGATAAGACCTTAACAAGTCTACCTTTGTGATTGATCTCTGCGTTTTAAAGTCCAGCATGAACCAGTGGCGTAGCTACGTGGGGCCTAAGGGGGCCTGGGCCCCCGTAGATTTGGCCCTGGCCCCCTGCCGACAATCCCCTTGAACCCCCCTCCCGCTACTAACTCACCCGCCATCACCACCCATCCCGCCGCCGCATCAGATACCTTGTTTGCTGGTGGGGGTCCCCGAACCCCGCCAGCCGAAGAGAGTCTTCTTCAGCACCGGAGTAGCGCGTTTGTTCAACTAAGTTCCTGGTGCGATCAGCTGTTTCGACGCCTTACGTCCTGCACCGTGCATGTAGCCCCATGCAGGACGTAAGGCGTCAAAACAGCTGATCGCACCAGGAACTTCATTGAACGAAGGCGCTACTCCAGCGCTGAAGAAGACTCTGTTCGGCTGGCGGGGTTCGGGGCCCCCCTCCAGCAAACAAGGTATCTGATGCGGCGGCGGAGCGGGCGGCGACGGCGGGGGAGGGTTGGTGGCGGGAGGGGTGTTCAAGGGGGTCGTCGGCAGGCCGGCAGGGGGGTCCAATGTGGCGGCGGCAGCGGCTCGGGGGGGGGCGGCGGTGGGGAAGCGGCTAAACAGTGCCTCCCCACCTCGGGCTCTGCCCCCCCCCCCTTCCGGCGAGGACTGGCTACGCCCCTGGCATGAACATAGGAGTTTCTCGTCTGATGTGATTTGTGTCCTCCTACAGATGTTTATTAGATCTGCTTAATTTGTGGCATTTATAAAATAGACATAAAATAATCACCTCTATTGACATTTCACATATGTATCCAGTAATAATATTACCCCCATCGTGTGAAATGCTATAACAGGTTGCTTATAAAAAGTTGAAAAAATGCCTATTCTATAAAGGCAACGCAGGCAGAACCTAAGCATCTAGTTTCATTATTGATAACCCAGTATTGGCGTGCCTTGCCTTTAGAGCTGGTATAAGTATGTAACAGACATTATTGATGTTAAAGACGTCGGTGCTTATCACCTCTGTTCAGGTATGGAACCTGTGGGTTGTAATGTTTTGTTGATAAATTTTAAATGTTGTTTATTTATTTTATGTTTTATTATATTTTACAGCAGAAGACGGGAGTGGGAACTAGATCAGCATCAAAAACAGACCAAGGGATGCCCAATATGAAGTAATAGCTTTTATTGATTACTCTTAATGATGACTCGACACAGTACCATGTTTCGGCATAGACGTGCCTGCCTCTTTAGGGTTTGGTTTCCATTATACTTTATACCAAATGTTCCTGTTTTTTTTACAAGTATTTAGTTGTTATTTATTTCATAATTGTATTGCTGATTACTTGACCTTAACAAATACATATTTGAACACTCTTTTAATGTTTATTATTGTTATATTACATATGTGTAGTTCTTACTTGTAACTACTTTGGTTGCTTATTTGTCTTCATGTTGACTTCTGAGACAGGCACATCTGTGCCGAAACATGGTACCGTGTCGAGTCACCATTAAGAGCCATCAATAAAAGTTATTATTCATATTGGGTGTCCCTTGGTCTGTTTTTGAAGTGCCTGATCCAGCTTCCACGCTTGTCTTTTGCTGTGTTCTTCCTCGTGGGATTTTGGTGTTCTTTCCACTTGTGTGGTTTCTATACATTATTACTGATGTCAGATTGTGATTTTTATTTTTGTTATTTTTAATCTGCTTAGAATTTCTGGAGATAATGCAAAATATAAGACTTCTTCAATAAACAAGAATAAACAATAAATGCTATGTTTCCAATGTAAGTGGGAGACATGCCTGTGTCCCGCCCATGCTTCACCCTAATGGTGCCCTTCATATGTATGTATGTATGTATGTGCCTTTCAGGCTTGTTTTCGAAAAGAGAAGGGTGCCCATCTTTTGACACAAATCGGGAGATGGGCGTCCTTCTCCCAGGGTCGCCCAAATCGGCATAATCGAAAGCTGATTTTGGGCATCCTCAACTGCTTTCCATCGCGGGGACCACCAAAATTCCCGGGGGCGTGTTGGAAGCATAGCGAAGGTGGGACTGGGGTGTGCTTAACACATGGGTGTCCTGGGCTGATAATGGAAAAAAGAAGGGCGTCCCTGACGAGCACTTGGCCGACTTTACTTGGTCCATTTTTTCTTGCGACCAAGCCTCAAAAAGGTGCCCGAACTGACCAGATGACCACCGGAGGGAATTGGGGATGACCTCCCCTTACTCCCCCAGTGGTCACTAACCTCCTCCCACCCTCAAAAAAAAACTTTAAAAATATTTTTTGCCAGCCTCAAATGTCATACCCAGCTCCCTGACAGCAGTATGCAGGTCCCTGGAGCAGTTTTAGTGGGTGCAGTGTACTTCAGGAGGCAGACTCAGGCCCATCCCCCCTACCTGTTACACTTGTGGTGGTAAATGTGAGCCCTTCAAAACCCACTGTACCCACATGTATGTGCCCCCCTTCACCCCTTAGGGCTATGGTAGTGTTGTACAGTTGTGGGAAGTGGGTTTTGGGGGGCTCAGCACACAAGGTAAAGGAGCTATGCACCTGGGATCAATTTCTAAAGTCCACTGCAGTGCCCCCTAGGGTGTCCAGTTGGTGTCCTGGCATGTGAGGGGGACCAGTGCACTACGAATGCTGGCTCCTCCCACAACCAAAGGGCTTGGATTTGGTCGTTTCTGAGATGGGCGTCCTCAGTTTCCATTATCGCTGAAAACCGGGGACGACCATCTCTAAGGACGATCATCTCTAAGGTCGATCTAAATGTGGAGATTTGGGCATCCCCGACCGTATTATCAAAACGAAAGATGGCCGCCCATCTTGTTTCGATGATTCTGATTTCCCCGCCCCTTCGTCAGGACATCCTGCGAGGACATCCTCAGGAAAACTTGGGCACCCCGTTCGATTATGCCCCTCTTTATAAAATAGTAACATAGTATATGATGGCAGATAAAGACTCACATAGTCCATCTAGTCTGCCCAGTAAGGCAGCCAGACATACACTTGCCAGTCCATACAGGTTATACTCCATCATGATCAAATACTGACATAACAAATAGGGCAGTCATACATTCATAGAAGATTGTTTTTTTTTTTATTATAGTCCCATTTATTGTCAATACTTGACTAAACCAGCAATCCAACAATGTTGCAAACTGATATTTTACTCGCTGCCAACCCTTAGATGAATGTGACACACAAAAAAAACACACTCTTGTTCTCGGAGTGGAGGAGTAGCCTAATGGTTAGTGCAGGCAGGCTTTGATCCTAGTAACCTGGATTCAAGTCTCACTGCAACTCCTTATGACCTTAGGCAAATCACTTAACCCTCCATTACCCCAGATACCAAAATCTAGATTGTGAGCCTTCTAGGGACAGAGGAAGTACCTGCATATAATGTGTACAGCACTGCATATGTGTAGTAGTAGTAGTAGATCTGTCACTGCTATCTTTGGGTCACAGTCTACCCAGCACTGGTCCTACTTCCCAATCTGTATTGATCCCCAATAGTACACAAATACTCTTGTATAGCATTGTACAGTGTTCCAAGACAAATGCATGTACTCTCTGAGATTTGCACATATCTGATAAGGTATCCACATACTGATTACCTGTCTAACATCAATGCAAGAATGGGCTAAACACAACAAGCTTTGCATGAACCCAAGTAAAACTGAGCTTCTTTGGGTCCCTAACACAAGTGGATACATACCTGACATCAAAATCCCTTTTGGGAAGTATGAACTCCCCCTCAAATTACAAGTCAGGAACCTTGGAATACAGTTACATTCAACACTTACTCAGATTCCCCAAATCCAAGCAACCTTCAAGAGTTGCTTCTACTATTTGCAACAGCTACACTGCCTCTCTCCTTATATCGAGAAGGTAAATAGTATCCCAGTTGTGCATACCACGATAACATCAAGACTGGATGACTGCAATGCACTCTACAAATGTCTGACTACAAAGGGCCTACACCAGCTCCAGTTCATTCAGAATGCAGCAGCAAGACTCATTGAAGGTTACAAGCAACGTGACCACATCATACCATTTTTACAAAAACTTCATTGGCTACCAGTACATTACAAGGCAGGACATGTCTATCCACTCCTACCCTAGCTGAGATAATATTTAGCCATCTCTCTGACCTCATGTTCAACTTTCTTTAACTTAGTCACCTTACTTTCTAACTCTTCATACTCTCTTACCTATCTATATGTTCCATCTTTGCTTTACCCTTCACTATCAATCAAAATGTTCTATTACATATTGTGTTGACATTGTAAGTAGTATACTATGCCATACTTTGTATTGTTATTTGAATATTTTTACTGCTGCAATTGCCTATTGCTCATGTTTGATCTATTCTTACTGTACACCGCCTTGAGTGAATTCCTTCAAAAAAGTGGTAAATAAATCCTTATAAATAAATAGCCTGAAATTCTGACCTAACTTTGCCCAAATGCTGCCCCCCTCCCAAAAAAAAAAAAAAAATTGCCTACAATAGATCGTGTAAAAGTCTGCATGGTCTTGCTGTTCAATTTTATAATAACTGTTTTTTTTTCACATAAAACATGTTTTTCATGTGCAAAATGCTTTTTTAAATTGTCCCCATTGCACCAAGAGATGATAGAAATGTCATCCTCAATATAAGTTTTCAGTATTTTTTTTCTTTTGGATAATATGAAGCTTATTCCAAATGTCTTACTCTTAAAATGAAAATGCTCTATTACATCTCTCTATCCTACTGCAATTCAGGTGATTTAACAGTTTAAAAATATCATCTGACAGCCATACATAATTTTAACTAACATTCTTAACTGCAAACGCTTGATGTACTGATAAGTCTGCATTTTCACGGAAGGCTTTTGTGCAGCATGAAATGTTCACAGAGTACTAGATTCTGCCTCACTTAAAAGGTATGTAGGGATATTTAAGGTGACCTGAAAACATAAAAATTCAGTGTTTGAAAACTGGCTCAAAAGTGGAGGAGTGGCCTAGTGGTTAGAGCACCGCTCTTGACATCCAGAGGTGGCTGGTTCAAATCCCACTGCTGTTCCTTGTGATCTTGGGCAAATCACTTAACCCTCCATTGCCTCAGGTACAAACAGATTGTGAGCCCTCCTGGGACAGAAAAACATCCAATGTAACTCACCTTGAAGTACCACTGAAAGAGTGAGCAAAATCCAAATAAATAAAAAGTGTACTGTAAATCTCAAGTATATCATGCCAGTAGAATTTATAGAATCTGCCAGTACATTGTTTTTCACTTCCTTGTCATCTTATTGTTCCTTGTGGATAGGCATTTTCCTCAGATGAGGTTATTCCAGGTTTGGCAGAATGTTATTAGGTTCTCTTCGTGAATCTTCAGCCTTGTGCTCCCATCCATTAACTTCCCGATCGTTGGGCACGCCCTAAGATGTTGGTGAACACAATAATCATGAACAACATGAGCAATCATACAGCACACAGAAGAACAAATCTCCATAGAAGTTCCAAGCACCACGGAAGGAGGTTCATGTGATTGTATACAAACTGTGGGAACAATTTATGTTTACGTTGTACGTAGACCTTTGGTTCATGATTTACACATTAGTCAATTGAATAATTGCATGCTAGTGTGGATTCCTGTGCTTCAAGTGTTCAAAGACTCTTGTTGCAGGCATATTTGTCGAAATACAGCCCATGTCGAGTCATCTAGAAGTATAATAAAGGATTGCTGGCATCAATTTTCTCTTTAGGACAAAAGATAATTGGTGTTGTAGTGCACCTTAATACCATGCCTCCACTAAGATGCCACTCTAGGAGCAGAGGAGGAGTAGCTTAGTGGTTAAAGCCCCAGTCTTGGTATCAAGAGGTGACCAGTTCAAATCCCACTGCTGCTCCTTGTGATCTCAGGCACATCACCTTGCCCTCCATTGCTTCAGGTACAAAGTTAGATTGTGAGGTCTCAAGGAACAGGGAGACCAGTGTACCAGAATATAACTCACCTTGAGCTACTACTGAAAAAGGTGTGAGCAAAATATAAATAGATATGGCCTTCAGTGCATAGCAGTGAGGCAAGTGCATAGCAGTGAGGCACCTACATCTTGGTACCAATTTATAGAATTGCCACCAATGCATTGTAATGCCACCTTTGTTAACGGCAAGGCATTCTCTGTGCCTCTTCTCCACCACCTAACACAAACGTCTATGTTAGGCAGGGCCACCGAGAGCCAAGGCCAGGCCCGGGACAAGACTGCCCTCGGGCCCCCCCCACCCGAGGTCGCGTCACGTCTGGCCCCTCCCCACCCGAAGTTGCCGGGCCCCCCCTCCACCCACTGCCGGGCCCTCCGAACTAACCTTAAGCGCCTTCAAGTTCGCATCGCAGCAAGCAGCAGCAGCAGCAGGGCAGACCTCTCCTTCCTTCTGTGCCCCGCCCTCGCGGACATTACATCAGGCGAGGGCGGGACACAGAAGGAAGGAGTGGCCTGCCCTGCTGCTTGCTGCGATGCGAACGTGAAGGTGCTTCAGGTTAGTTCTGGGAGCTACGGAGGGCGGGCCGGACTGCAGCGGCACCGCCCCCCCCCCCCCCCCTCCGGAGGTCCCCCTCCTGTCCCCCCCTCTCGGCGGCCCTGATGTTAGGTGTTTAACACAGAGGTCAAAGTGCACTGTTAATACAGCATGTTAAATGATAGCTGGCTGTGGTATAAGTCTGTGCCACTGCTGGTAACATGGGGCTGGTTGAATGCCTTCCATTTTATTTTTGGTGGATGGGCTACGGATTAGCAGGCCTGTACAGCTGTGGATTTTAATTGGGAGAGGTGATTTGAGTGATGGTTAGGGTGGTATTTATTTATTTAACACATTTATATCCCACATTTTCCCACTTAGTTACAGGCTCAATGTGGCTTATACAATACCGGAGGCAGGCTCCGGTTCGATAAAATACAAATACACAATATAGTAATCAACATGGAAGAAACGTAAGCATAGAGCAACAAAGAAATAAGAGGGGGTGGTGATAGAAGTCCAATACGGTCCATAGTTTTTCTGTGTCGCAGGAAGTAGAAAGTTAATTTGTGTCAGGGGGATAGGCCTTCTTAAACAAGTTGGTTTTCAGTAATTTCCTGAAGTTGAGACGGTTATGAATAGATCTCAAGGTTTTGTGTACTTATGTAAGAAAAGCTGGATGCATAAGTTGATTTGTATCTAAGGTCATCGCAGTCTGGATAATGCAAATTTAAGTAAGTTTGGGATAGGCTGGTACTGTTTCTGGGTGGTAGATTTATTTGATTATATATTAAAAAAAAGGTCATTACTTTCTGGCCTCTGACTGATGGGAGGCACATGGGATAATGGCAGGAAAGGGGAGCGAGAGATGAAAAGACAAAGATACAGTTATTTCCTGCCTCTCCTATTTTCTTGGGCAAATGGCAAGTGGTTGTTTCTTTGATAATATTTACTGTTAGGTGTTCTGCCTATTATTATTATTATTATTATTATTATTATTGTGGTAGTTAGTTGTTGCATCAGGTTACCTGATCCAGTTTCTGTATTAGGAGAGAAAATGTTGGAGATATTTGAGTGACCAGAAGATTTTAGCCCGGCCAATGAGGCGGGCAGTCATGTGTGATAGCAGTGCCCCATGGACCTGGTTTGGCGTCAGGAGGGATCCATGTTAGTAGCACAGTGGGGTCCCCAGCCGATAGCAGTATCTGTTATGGGATAGCTGATACCGTTTTGTTCATTATATGATGGATGATTCAGTCAGCCTAGGGCTCATGATTACTTATTTATTTACTTAGAACCTTTTTCAAGAAATCCACCTAGGTAATGCACAGCAATAATAAGCCAAACATAGACAATTACAGCAATAAACATGTGCAAATAATAATACACATTATGGTATAGTATGCTAGTTAGAACGTCAATCTAATACACATCAAAACATCTTAATAGACAGCGTGGACAGTGGCGTTCCTAGCCTGGATGGCACCCGGGGCAGATCGCCGATGTGCCCCCCCCCCCCCCCCCCCCCCCCGCCTGCGAAATGACACCTTCCCCCCCTCGGCGAAATGACACCCCCCACCGGGTGCACGCCGCTGAGGGGGGTGCCGCAGCGCGCACCTGTGGGCTCCGACTTCGCTAACTTCGCTCGTTCGCTGCAGCTCCCTCTGCCCCAGAACAGGAAGTAACCTGTTCCGGGGCAGAGGGAACTGGGAACTGCAGCAAACGAGTGAAGTTAGCAAAGTCGGAGCCCACAGGCACGCGCCCCCCCTCCAGCGGCGTGCACCCGGGGCGGACCGCCCCCACCGCCCCCCCCCCCCTTGGTATGCCACTGAGCGTGGAGTATAAGTGGAGGCGGAACATATATGAGAATGGGTCATGCATTTGATATACTACCTTTCAGTGGTGCAATCAGTTAATTTCTCTGTCCTCAGAGGACTTACAACCTTGATTTTTCATCCCTGGAGCAATGGAAGGTTTAATGACTTGCTCAAGGTCACAAGGCATTGCAGTGAGAACTGAACTCACTTCTCCTGGTCCTCAGGCTACTGCACTAACCATTAGACTTCTCCTCCGCTTTATGCAGACAGATAAGAAAGAGTAACAGGAGTTAGGTTAAAGCAAAAGTGACTAACTTAAGGAAAATTTGCACATGTAGTCAAAAAATATGAGCTGCTAGTGTTAGTCTTTGTGTGTGTGACCAGCTAGTTACTTGCTTCTTCCATTAAAGACTCAGGAAAAGAGCCAAGTTTTCACCTCCATCTTGAAGCAGATACAATCTTGCATTATGAAAAGGCTATCTGAGTGTAAATTCCAGAGTGTGGCGGCTACTCTTTGTAGAGGGTGCGGTTAGGGATATTCCTTGGAAGGACCTGAGCGACCTCAGAGGTGTGTAGAGGAAGATCCTGTTCTTCAAGTGCAATGTTTAAGATCAGACGCAGAGTTTTAAATTTAGCTTTGTATTGTACTGGTAGTGAAGATTTTGCAGGAATGGTGTGATCTCATATTCTACAGCCTTTCATCAATCATGCTGTAGCATTCTGAATCAATTGGAGTTGGTGCAAATCAGACACATAGCCAGACCTTGATTTTGTTGGGTAGGGGCCTGATCCTAAAGTAGGGGGGGCACATTTTGTTCTGCCTCCCCACTGATCTCTGCCCCTGCTGCAACCCCACATAACTGGGCTAGCAGGGGATCCCAAGCCCCACCAGGAGAAGCCTTCCTGTGGTGATACTTGGCACTGTGCTGCCTGCCCTGCTTTTTCTGCCCCGGTGTACATGCCTGGTTTTAGTGAAATTAAGCATGCACGAAGCTTGCTCATACTCTATTTCAATAAAACCGAGCATGAGTGCAAGGGAGGGCATAGTAGGGCAAGCAGCGCAGTGGTGAATATCACCACATCTGCTGGAGGGGCTTAGGGTCCCCCTCTAGCCAAGCCATCAGACTTTGGGGGCCTGAACACAAATTTGGGGAGGGGCTCAGGCCCCCAAGGCCCCCCATGGCTACACCACTGGTGAGAACTTTCTGCGCACAGCAGTATAAACAGAAGAACAGGAATCCTCGCAGTCTCACAAACAAACCAAACACAGCAAAGATGACAAAAAACAGGATTCCAGCTGATGTCCAATATTAGGAAGCTTTATTCAAAACATCCAGGACTCGACACGAGACGTGTTTCGGCCTAAAAGGCCTGCCTCAGGAGTCTTCTATTGTATGCATGAACTTGTCAACTATCCTTGTACTAGTGAATATGAAACTATACACTACTGAATCAAAACAATGAAAAAGCAACCGTAATGCTGTGCAGCTTATTGCTGATTCCTTGCATCAGCGTTCAGTTGCAAGGAATCAGCATTAAACTGCACAGCATTACTGTTGCTTTTTCATTGTTTTCATTCAGTAGTGTATAGTTTCATATTCACTAGTATAAGGATAGCTAACAAGTTCACACATCCAAATGAAGGCTCCTGAGTCAGATCTTTTAGGCCGAAGCAGTGGCGTAGGAAGGGGGGGGGGGCGGGGAGGGCGGTCTGCCCCGGGTGCACGCCGTTGGGGGGTGTCGGCTCCGCGCTGTTGCACTGCCCTCTCTGCCCCAGAACAGGTTACTTCCTGTTCCGGGACAGAGAGAGCAGTGAACCAGCGCGGAGCCAACACCCCCCAGCAACGTGCATTCGAGGTGGATCAGCCCTCCCGCCCGTCCCTCGCCGCAGGTATGCGCTCCGGGGGGTGCGCTCCAGCGGGAGGAGGGTGCACCATGCTGCACCCGGGGGGGGGTGCGCAGCAGCGACCCGCCCCGGGTGTCAGCTCCCCTCGCTACGGCTCTGGGACGAAGCACGACTCGTGTCAGGTCTTGGATGTTTTTTTAATAAAGCTTCCTAATACTGGACATCATCTGGAATCCTGTTTTTTGTCACCTTCGCTGTATTTGTTTGTTGTTGGTTTTTTTTTTAACTTTCTGTAGTCACACCAATATAGAGTGTAGTGTGATCTGAGCTGGATCTAACCTTCCTTCTGAACAACAAAGAAAAGCCTACAGCAACCTGCATCAATTTAACCATCCAAAGATATCAGAACCAGAAACTACAAAGTGCATACCTACAATCCGTGTGCTGAAGTTTTATTTTAACTACAAGAGTATTTCTAAGATTCTGAATCTCTTACATTCCGTTAAAACTAAAGTCCACCATCAACCTCCTCTGCATTAAGTCTCCAAAGAAATTCACATAGAAGTGCTAGGTACAGCCATTTGTTTCTCTATTACTGGAAGCCTTTGAGCTCCCATGCTTGGTCTGAATTTAACAACTTTAAAAAGCAGTTGATTACTTAAAACCTTAATCCTACATTGCCAACTAGTAAGACTGCTGATCCACAGGGTGCATTGCAGTGCTACCCAGTGAAATTTGCCTAACTAGCTTCTGACACAAAGAATGTGCCTTGGTCCGGCAGACCAAGAGACATCAGGGATCCCAGTGGTGTGTGGGAGAGGAAACTATAATCTCCACTAACTAAAAAGAAGGCAAAAGTGCAAGAAGTCAAACACCTACATAACAGTACTTAAAAGATCACCTCAATGCCACACTAAAGCTACCACCAGCACCCCCAGGCCACCTTTGGGAACTATAGGATTGGTTTATGCCAGATCAGCTGCAAAGAAATCCTCAGTGATCCATGATGCCATACATGACCAGTCATCTTGACATCCTAGGAATAATTCCTTGGCTCGTCTATCAAGTTGCTCCTGAAAGCTGCTTGGATTTGGAGTATCAGTGCAAAGGGGAGTTCATAGTTCTCCAAAGAGATTTTGATGTCAGGTAGGTGCCCACTCGTCTAAGAGACCCACAGGAGCTCAGTTTTACTTAGGTTCAGCTTGTTGTTTTTAGCCCATTCTTGAATTGCTGTTAAACAGGTAATCAGTTTATTCAGGGATGTAGGTACATCTGGTTCAACAGGTATTGGTAGCTGAATGTCATCCTCATAGATGGAGAACCAAGTACCCATCAGCTGAATCAGCTCAACTAGTGGCTTGAGTTAGATATTAAACAAAATAGGTGACAGTATTGATCCTCATGGTATCCCGCAGGTCAGTGCTCAGAGTGGCAATGAGTTGCTGCCAAATAGTAAGGACTAATGTCTATCTAATAGATAGGATCTGAAAAAGGCAAGTACTATTACACTGACATCTGTTTCTGCCAGTCATGCTAGCATGATATTGTGGTCCGCGGTGTCAAAAGCAGCTGAGAAATCCAGCAGTACCAACTAGGGATGGGCAGCCCAAAAGTTGTTATTTAATTTTGTTTCCCATATGAGTGGAGGAGTGGCCTAGTGGTTAGGGTGATGGACTTTTGTCCTGAGGAACTGAGTTCAATTCCCGCCACAGGCAGCTCCTTGTGACTCTGGGCAAGTCACTTAACCCTGCATTGAGCCTGCCATGAGTGGGGAAAGCGTGGGGTACAAATTTAACAAAAAGAAAAAAAAATGTTGTCCATGGGATTGTGTGTTTGCTGTCATGTCATTGGGGTTACTTGACAGCAGAGTGCACACTCGCTGTACATGCATAGCCAATGTGCATTTGTGGCAGAAGTTTCTGGAACCTTCTCCGCAAGTGCCCTGCTTACTTCCTATTTGCTGGTGCCCAGTGTCCAGCCTCCTGCCACCATTTATTTTTACGCATACCATGACAGGAATGAACCTCATTCTTAAGCCAGGATATGTTGACTATGATCCCAGTCTCTCAAATTTACTGCTAACACTCACTGTTGTGCTTGCTTGCGCCAAAGAGAACTTCCTTCCACGGTTCATAAGATGTAACGTGGATAGACAATTTATCCAGGTGTCCTTGGAAGTTCTTCTTGATCAAACCTGTGTCACTCAAAACAACGGGAAGTATTTCTGTATCTTTCTGCCACATTTTCTTGGTCTCGGATTGCATTTCCTGGTACTTGAGGATCTTCCCTCTTTATATTGTTTGGGGCCGATACCTCTGTAATCAATGCTTTTCGGGTGTTTTTCTCTTTTACCACTATATCCGGTTTTCTTGCCTCTAACTTTTTAACAGTCAGGATGGGGATGTATTAAACCCCAAGTGCAACATCTAACATGATTTAGTAAACAGACCCCTTAGAGATAAATGAAACTTCTCCGCACCAATATCTGGAACTATTTAACTGGTCAGGAATGACTCCTGGCTGGTTAAATAGCATTTTAACGCTGGACTGGGGATATTTAGCGGCAGGTAACTGGTTAGCTCCGCTGAATATCCACAGTTAGTGGCTAGCTGTATTGCGTAACATAGCCAGTTAGGTGCAGATACTCACGCGTGTGAGTATGATGTGTTTTATATAGGATAGTGCTCAGTTTGTTAATAAAGACATTTTTGAAACGTTGAACACATTGGAGTCTACTTGTAAGTAAATGCAGATATTCAGTGCCAAACTGGCTATGTTTAATATATCGCATAAATAGCAGGCCTATCTTTAAACCACTAACCCCTGGATTCTATATAACACAACTTAAGTTGAATGCACAAATCAGGCCATATTCTGGATTTGCGTGCACAACTTAATTAGTTAACAAGCCAATCAGTGCTGATAATTGCCACTTAACAAGCAATTATTAACACTAATTGGCATTAATTAGAATTTATGCACACAATTGTCTAAGCATGTTCTGTAACGTGATGCGCGTAAATTCTAAGTTGCATAGTTGAAAAGGGGGCATGGCCATGAGCAGGTTATGGGTGTTTTAAAAATCTCTGCGCGTTATTATATAATACGCCCGGTCTGTGCCTAGTTTAGGCATGTATTTATTTACTGCATTTGTATCCCACATTTTCCCACCTATTTGCAGGCTCAATGTGGCTTACATTATATTACAACGACAATCACATTAACGGAATAAGAACTTCAGAATATTGTTACAATTAAGGTGCATAAGGATATCATGTAAGATTAGAAGTGGATAAAATAGATAAAAACATAACATAAATGAGATCAGGACAAGATATCAAGTTTTACTTGGTGTAACTGACCATGACCAAATTTAGTTGTGCAGACAGGCGTTCGGCGTACTCTATAATCCACGCAGAAATGTAGGCTTATTCTAAAAAATATGCCTACATTTAGGCATACTTTATAGATTACACCTCAATATATAGAATCTAGTCCTATGCACTTAATTGGCTAGACTTAATTGGTTATATTACTGCGATCAAAAATGAAATTGGATATTCAAAACTGATCGCCGGAAACTGCCCAACATTGAATATCTGGGTTTAATACTGGCAGCGGACAGCAAAAGCACTACTCGCCACTGACTGAATATCGAGCCCTCTCTCTTTAAGGGTCCCTTTTATGCACGGCCAACAAGCGTCAATTTTGAGTTACCGCCCGGCTACCGTTTGGCCCTTGCGGTAATTTCATTTTTGAAGTGGGTTCGCAATGCACCCCAGAAAATATTTTTATTTTCTGGCACACGGGCACTATTCAGGCAGTAGTTGTCATTTTACGCACGTAGACCATTACCGCCCGGTTACCGCGTGAGACCTTACCGCTAGGTCAATGGCTGGTGGCAAGGTCTCAGACCCAAAATGGACGCGCAGCAATTTTCATTTTGCCATATGTCTATTTTTGGCAAATATTTTTAGAAGGCATTGTTTACAAGTGCGCTGAAAAATGATTCTGCGCACGCCTAAAACACGCGTCTACCCTACCGCAGGCCATTTTTCAGCGCACCTTTGTAAAAGGGCCCCTAAAATGGCTAAAAAAATTTATCTCTCAAGAAACACAAAACACATTTTAAACAATTGTTAATAGCTGCAACAGATTTTATCAAGCTACCCACAATTGTATAATAAATTTGAGGATCATCTGCATAACAATGAAAATGCAAACCCAAAGACTTGACAGCACCTAATAAAGGGCATAAAGAAATGATTTAAAAAAAAAAAACAACCTCTGAAGATAAAATTACTGTATGGTACATGCCAATCCAGATGAAAACTCTATTCTACTACTACTACTACTATTTAGCATTTCTATAGCGCTACAAGGCGTACGCAGCGCTGCACAAATATAGAAGAAAGACAGTCCCTGCTCAAAGAGCTTACAATCTAATAGACAAAAAAAATAAATAAAGTAAGCAAATCAAATCAATTAATGTGGACGGGAAGGAAGAGAGGAGGGTAGGTGGAGGCGAGTGGTTACAAGTGGTTACGAGTCAAAAGCAATGTCTAGATTTAAAGGTGGCCAAGGATGGGGCAAGATGTAGGGGCTCAGGAAGTTTATTCCAGGCGTAGGGTGCACCCCCCCCCCCCCCCCCCACCACCACCACCACCACCAAATGGGAGCTGGCAGTTAGGAAAGAACAATAAGAATATAAGAACATAAGAGTAGGCATACTGGGTAAGACCAGTGGTCCATCTAGCCCTGTATCCTGTTTTCCAAACAGTGGCCAAGCCAGGTCACAAGTACCTGGCAGAAACCCAAATCATGGCAACACTCCATACTACAAATCCCAAGGCAAGAGGTTGCTTCCCATGTCTGTCTCAATAGCAGATTATGGACTTTTCCTCCAGGAATTTGTCCAAACCTTTTTTAAACCCAGATACACTAGTTGCTGTTACCACATCCTCCAGCAAAGAGTTCTAGAGCTTAACTATTCGTTGAGTGAAAAAATATTTTCCCCTATTTATTTTAAAATATTTCCATGTAACTTCCTCGAGCGTCCCCTAGTCTTTCTACTTTTGGAAGGAGTAAAAAATCTATTTACTTCTACTTGTTCTACACCACTCAGGATTTTGTAGACCTCAATCATATCTCCCCTCAGCCCGCTCTTTTCTAAGCTAAAGAGCCCTAACCTCCTTAGCCTCTCCTTATATGAGAGGAGTTCCATCCCCTTTATCATTTTAGTCACTCTTCATTGAACTTTTTCTAATTCCATTCTATCTTTTTTGAGATACGATGACCAGAACTGAATGCAATACTCCAGGTGTGGACGCACCATGCAGCAATACAAAGGCATTATAGTATTTTTGGTAGTATTCACCAACCCTTTCCTAATAATTTCTAGCATCCTGTTTGCTTTTTTGTCAGCCTCGGATACTTATGCCCTCCAACTTTAACAAAAGGATATAATGGTCAATGATGTGAAAAGTGGCTGAAAAATCCAGTAGAATCAAAAATGAGGGATTCCCTTTGTCTGCAGTGGTAACATCTTTATGACGTCAAAGGAGAAGAATGTTGCCTACAGTAAAAAAAAAAAAAAAATTATGTAGAAGGAATAAATGGGAGGGATCTTGTGTGTGAGTTAATGTAGGAGAGAAAAAAATAGGGTAGATTGGATGGGAAGAAATGTTTCTGCATATTCCTTTAAAAAGGAGAGGGAGAAATAGGGGTGGAGAAGAGGGAAAAGGAGAGAAAAAAGGCTACCGCAAAGAAGCAATGTGAGAAGGGATTCTTGTGTGATGACATCGTGGAAAACAGCGGAAGGTAAACATCCTATCTGCAGATAAACTTGCGAAATACTTCAATGAAAAAATTGTAAACCTATGCAACACACTACCTCAGAACAACACTGACATTGAAAACCTCCTTAATGAATTGGACCCAGCCATTGGAGAATACCCGGCAGATCGGACCTGGTTAAACTTCGCCCTCCTTACCATCGAAACAGTTACCCAGGCGATTAGTAGGTTTTCCAACACTCACTGTAAACTAGATACCTGTACCAGCTACCTAATGAAATCCGCCCCTGACCGCTTCATAGCAGACCTCACATCCCACCTAAATTACATGCTTCAGCAAGGCCTCTTCCCTAAGGAAAATGGCAATATCCTACTTACTTATTTATTTATTTATTTATTTTATTGCATTTGTATCCCACATTTTCCCACCTTTTTGCGGGCTCAGTGTGGCTTACAATACATTATGAATGATGGAAATACAATTTGTTACAATTCGGTTATGGATTACATTGTGAAGAGTTATACGAGACAAAATCAAATGTCGTTAAGGAATATAGCAATGGAGAAGAACAGTGAAACATTGGAAGGAAACAACGGGAAACTAAAGGGCGATATATAATAACAAGAAAACATATGGTATACATTCTTCTGTGAGTAAAGGTATGAGTGTGGTGAGATTTCGGGGGATGAGAATTCAGAAGTGGATGTATTGATGCATTACTGAACAGTGAGTGTGAACTTTATGTGTTTTGGTTCTTTCCGTAAATTTTATCAAAAAGATGTGTCTTCAATAATTTGCGGAAGGTGGTTTGTTCGTAGATCGTTTTCAGGTTGCGCAGCAGTGTGTTCCAGAACTGCGTGCTCATGTAAGAAAAGGTTGACGCGTGCAGCGCTTTGTATTTCAAGCCCTTGCAGTTAGGGAAGTGGAGGTTGAGGAAAGTTCGGGATGATCTTTTAGCGTTTCTGGGTGGTAAGTCTATTTACCCCAATACCAAAAGATACCAAGAAAAAAACAAACGAAATCACTAACTACTGTCCAGTAGCATCCATCCCGTTGGTGGTCAAACTGATGGAAAGCATGGTAACCAAACAACTTACAGATTACATAAACAAATTCTCAATATTACACGAATCACAGTCAGGCTTTCGCTCCCTCCACAGCACAGAAACAGTATTACTCACTCTTCTAGCCAAATTCAAGCAGGAAATAGCAACAGGCAAAAACATCCTTCTCCTCCAATTCGACATGTCTAGTGCATTCGACATGGTAAACCATAATATATTAATAAGATTACTAGATAAGTTCGGGATTGGTGGAAACATATTAACTGGATCAAGGGCTTCCTAACCACAAGAACATATCAAATAAAATCAAATTCAAACATATCATCACCGTGGAAAGCAGACTGTGGAGTACCACAGGGATCACCGCTATCACCGATCCTATTCAACTTAATGATGACCCCACTTGCTAAGTCCTTATTCAACCATGACCTTAACCCTTTCATATATGCAGACGATGTCATAATATACATTCCTTACAAAACCAAACTGACAGAAATCACCAACGAAATCAAGCTCGGCCTGAACATCATGGATTCATGGGCAAATGCATTTCAACTAAAACTCAATAAAGAAAAAACTAATTGTCTCATCCTCTCATCCCAACACAGCGCAGACATCCCCACAAGTATCAACACCCTTCCTATCTCAGGCAGCTTGAAAATCCTTGACGTTACAATGGATCGGCATCCACAACAAAGAAAATGTTCCACTCAATGTGGAATCTCAAACACGTGAAGCAATTCTTCCTGAGGGAAACATTTCGCAACCTGATAAAATCAATGGTACTAAGCCACTTAGATTACTGCAATGGAATATATGCGGGATGTAAAGAACAAACCTTAAAGAAACTTCAGATCGCTCAAAACATGGCAGCTAGGTTTATATTTGGTAAAACGCGATTTGAAAGGCAAAACCCCTCCGCGAAAAACTACACTGGCTCCCAATCAAAGAACGCATCGCCTTCAAAATCTGCACCCTGGTTCACAAAATCATCTACGGAGAAGCCCCGAGTTACATGACAGACTTTATCGACTTATCAATTAGAAATACATCCGAATCAACACGAACTTATCTAAATCTGCACTACCCAAGCTACCCAAATAACTTACGCATCTAGTTTTTCCTGCATAAGCACAAAACTGTGGAACGCATTACCAAAAGCCTTCCGGAAATCACTAAAAACCAACATGTTTAAAAAGGCATACCCTACCGATCCAACTTAAATGCCTAATCTCTGCAACACAACCAAACTAAAGCACCAAATGGACATAACACAACTGTTCCGTTCTCCGATTCTGTAATGTGGCTGTGCCACATGAACTTGATCTTACCACAACATCACCCTGTATTTGTTCACACCGGAGCCTGCAAAGGCCTCTCCGGTACTATGTAAGCCAAATTGAGCCTACAAATAGGTAGGAAAATGTGGGATACAAATGTAACAAATAAATAAATTAATTAAATAAGTGGAAGAGGCATAGAGGCCCCTTTACTAAGCCACGTAAGCATCTATACGTGCCCAACGCACTCCAAAATGGAGTTACTGCATGACTACCATGTGGCTCTTGCGATAATTTCATTGTTGGCGCACGTCCGATACGCACAGCCTAAAAATAATTTTTATTTTCTGCTGCGTGTATCAGACGCGCGCCAAGTGGCATTTGGCACGCGTAGGTCAATACTGCCTGGTTACCGCTTGAGACTTTACCGCTGGGTCAATGGCCGGCGGTAAGGTCTCAGACCCAAAATGGAGGTGCGGCAATTTTCATTTTGCCGCATGTCCATTTTTGGCAAAAATTTTAAAAAGACATTTTTTTTGTAGGTGCGCTGAAAAATAATTCTGCATGTGCCCAAAACACGCATCTACACTACCGCAGGCCATTTTTTTTCAGCACACCTTAGTAAAAGGACCCCTTAATTTAGAAATGAGGTACTTAAAGAAATGGTAGAGAAGAAGAGAGAAATGAACTTGAATGGAGCCGAACCCAGAGAATATATGTGAAGCAGGGGATATGCTTATCTCGCAGTGAAGCAGGCCACTGAGTGAGCAGGATGTTTCAGAGAATGTGTCAGAACCATGAAACTCAAGGAGAAAGGTAGAAGTTGGGTATATACAGAGGAAAATGGTGTCAGATACCAATGTGTTAAGCATGAAACAATATTTAAGTCTCTGAATATATCTGTATTTGGCAAAACTCAAGTTAAAAATAATTTATCAGTAGCATAGATCATCAAAGTTACTTTTTGCTTGGCCATTGTATTAAATAATGTATACTAATGCAAATTTTGTTCTCAGCAGCAAACCAAGCTATTAAAATTTCACTAAGAAAACTATGAAAATTCTGTGCATAATCCAGTACAAATAGGGGAAGATTGACATAAACTATGGCAATTATATTCGAAACTGAGACACGGTGAAGCAATCTTACATCCAATTTCCTAGAAAAAGTCAGGAATAATAATTGTGAAACTATTATCTGTCTACTGAATTGAGAAGATGTCTTTGAATATCAATGCAAATCACATTGAAAGGGAAATGTATCATAGGATAAGCAAAGAAGAAAATTCAAGACATAGGTAGATTGTGCTCTGCAGAAATTAAAAGAAATGATTTTACACATGGGAAAAAATACAATCTTTGTATTTACAGAATGTACCCCAGCACTTCAAGGTCATTACAAAGAGGTTTAAAAAAAGATGGTAGAGCCCACTCTATATACCAGTTTATATTTATGCTGAAATATTAATCCTATACCTTCTTAGTGCAGTAAGTAGTGAGTCAGTCTCATAAACTGAAGGTCCTGAGTTCATTCCTCAGAGAAGGCATCTGCTGCCCTTGGGGCTCAAAGTTTTCATGTATTTGGGCTGCAAAAACCCGAGGGATTGGTACATTTTAGGGGATGAAGAATTTTTGTGAATGAAAGAGGAGCAGGTATGATGTTAAGTAACGATCTTAATTTATGTATATATATTAGGATGCATTTACTGCCTTGTTGAAGGAATTCGCTTAAGGTGGTGTACAACATGAATAAGTCAAACATAAGCAATGGACAATTACAGCAATAAAAATATTCAAACAATAATACATAGTATGGCTAGTATACTACTTACAATGACAACACAATACACAATAAAACATTTCAGTAGACAGCGTAGGTTGTAAGCAAAGATGGAACATATAGGGGGTCATTTTACTAAGGTGCACTGAAAAATGGCCTGCGGTAGTGTAAGCATGGGTTTTGGATGTGCGCAGAATCGTTTTTCAGCATACCTGCAAAAAAGGCCTTTTTTAAATTTTTTGCCGAAAATGGACGTGTGGCAAAATCAAAATTACCATGTGCCTATTTTGGGTCTGAGACCTTACCGCCAGCCATTGACCTAGTGGTAAAGTCTCACGCGGTAACTGGGCGGTAATGACCTACCCGCGCAAAATGCCACCTGGCGCGTGTCCAATACATGCAGCAGAAGCCCCTCGTATCGGATGCACAACAAAAATGAAATGACCGCAACAGCCACATGGTAGCCATGCGGTAACTCCATTTTGGCACGCATTGGGCGTGCGTAGACACTTACGCAGCTTAGTAAAAGGGCCCCTTAGATAGGTAAGATAGAGTAACAGGAGTAAGAAAATAAGGGCCCCTTTTACCAAGCTGCAGCAAAAGGGGGCCTGCGCTGGCATCAGCTCATGTTTTTGATGCTCACCAAGGTCCCCTTTTAATGCAGTGGATAAAAGATAGGCCTTTCTTTTTTTCAGGAAATGGCCATGCGGCAAGTGAATCACTTGCTGCGCGGCCATTTCAGGGGGAAGCCCTTACCGCCACCCATTGAGGTGGCAGTAAGAGCACCCATGCTAACCCAGCGGTAACTGGGCAGCGCACAGCACTGCCCGATTACCGCCGGGCACACACCGGGACTACAAAAATAAAAAATCTTTGTAGCGCCAGATACGTTGTGCGCTGGAGGTGGGAGCTGCTGCCGGGCTGCTGTGGTAGCCCAGCGGTACTTCCTCTTTAGTGAGCGGTAAGCTTTGTAAAAGGGACCTTAAGGGACTAGTTAAAGAGAGTTGCAAATGAGGTGGCAACAACAAAAAGTAGACGGATGTTTGGGTGTATAGGGAATGGAATGGTCAGTAGGAAGAAGGAGGTGATGTTGCCCCTGTATAAGACTCTGGTGAAACCTCATTTAGAATATTGTTTTCAATTCTGGAGATCGCACCTTCAACAAGATATAAACAGGATGGAGTTGGTCCAGAGGGTGGTTGCTAAAATGGTCAGTGGTTTTCATCATAAAGTGTATAGAGACAGACTTCAAGATCTCAATATGTATATTTTGAATGAAAGGTGGGAGAGGGGAGCTACGATAGAGACATTTAAATACCTCTGTGGCTTAAATGGATAGGATGTGAATGTCTCTTTCAACTGAAAGGAAGTTCTGGAACGAGGGGGCGTAGTATGAAAGTGAAAGGGGACAGAATTAGGATTAAATTGAGGAAACAATTTTTCACAGAGACGGTGGAACGACCTTCTGGTGGAGGTAGTAGAGACGAAAACTGTATCAGAACTCAAGAAAGCATGGGACAAGGACATAGGATCTCTAAGAGAAAGGATGGGATAGTAGATGGCATGAATTTTTGATTTAGATTGAATATCTGGAGTTTGGATTCCCTCTTTCTGGTTTCATGGATGGATATAGGCCATATGGTCTTTATCTGCCTTCATTTTTCTATGTTTCTATCATCATTACTACAACCTAAAGTATTTTAAGGGAACAATTTTCAAAGAAGCTGTGTAGTTGCAGATTATGGTGGATCTTTTAATGGATCTTTTAATACACGTGGAGGAGCATTTTCGATATGACATCTATGTCAGACTTTGGATGTTGTGATTTAAATGTCCAAAACTTTAATAGGAAATATGGCCATTTTTGAAACCGCAAAACATCTTTTTTTTTTTTAATAGCATTTGTAACAATGTTTTGTGCTCTATGCATTTATTTTTCAGAGTAGGAATGGATCCTCAGAAGCTTAGCCGAAATTGGGTGGCGGAGCAGGTGGGGGGAAGAGGGGTTGGTGGTTGGGAGGCGAGGATAGTGGAGGGCAGACTTATACGGTCTGTGCCAGAGCCGGTGATGGGAGGTGGGACTGGTGGTTGGGAGGCGGGAAATACTGCTGGGCAGACTTTACGGTCTGTGCCCTGAAAAAGGCAGGTACAAATCAAGGTAAGGTATACACATATGAGTTTATCTTGTTGGGCAGACTGGATGGACCATGCAGGTCTTTTTCTGCCGTCATCTACTATGTAAAAATAAACCATACAAGTGAAAAACGAAGAAAATCAAGCATTTTTAGGAGACTGGACCCCACACATCCCAGGAGAGCAATGCGGTACCCTAGAAGGCACTGCTGTGGACTTCATATAAATGCTCCCAGGTACACATCTCACCATTGCTCTATCATCTTGACTGCTAAGCTCTCCAAAACCCACCAAAAACCCACTACTTCCCAAGTGCACACCACTACAATAGTCCTTATAGGTGAAGGGGCATCTATATATGGGTACAGTGGGTTTCTGGTGAGTTTTGGAGGGCTCACAGTTTCCACCACAAGTGTAACAGGCAGGGGGAGGTATGAGCCTGAGTCCACCTGTCTATAGTGCACATTTTGGGGGGTGGGAGGAGGTCAGTGATCACTGGAGGAGTAAAGGGAGGTCATCCCTGATTCCCTCTAGTGGTCATCTGGTCATTTAGGGCATATTTTTGTGCCTTATTCATTCTGAAAACAGGTGTATACCAAAACATTGAAGTTTTTGCCTTAGACATTTTCGTTTTGTTCCATTGTGGCTGTAAAACGTCCAAGTGTTAGGTACGCACTAAGTCCGCCCTAGTTGCACATTCACAACACCCCTGACACACCACCTTGTGATTTGGATGCACTGCAGACGAAATAGATAAACATCTACAAAATATGTTTAGAAAATACCGATTTGGAAGTTTTGAGAAGAAATCCATCCAAACAGTGCTTTATGACACTTTTTAGATGTTTTTCTTTTTTGAAAATGAGCCCCTACTGTCTAAGATAAACTATGGCAGGCTTGTCCAACCTACCGCTCATGGTCCAGAAACTAGCCTGCGAAGTCCCTTCTCTTGGCCCACAGAAGCTCAGCAATTTTGTGGGGAAAACAGAGATTCTTGCCATGGGATTCCTGCTTCTCCACCACAATGTGTCCATCCACAAGCTTGAGCCACTCAGTACTGGAAGTTTGGCTAGATCTCACAGTTTCACATTTCATGAGACTTGAAACTTTGACACCAACCTGAACTTTCAGAGCCAAGTGGCTCAAGGTTGTGGATTGATGATGAGTCATGGTGGAGAAGCAAGAATCTCATGGCAAGAATCAGTTCCTGAAGAAAGGTGAAGGGAAAGAGTCTGGGTGAAGGCAGGGAGGGGAGTACATATGAGAGAGAGAGAGACTTGGTGAAGGATGGGGAGGGGTACCTGAGAGAAAGAGAGAGAGAAAGGATGAGGGCTAAGGAGTACATGAAAGAGAGAAAGAGACTTGGTGAAGGCAGAGAGTACTGGGTGAAGGCTCCTTCTTATCTGTTCCCTTCTCCACTACTGCCAACTCCAGACTTCGCGCCTTCTGTCTCGCTGCATCCTACGCCTGGAATAAACTTCCTGAGCCCCTACGTCTTGCCCCATCCTTGGCCACCTTTAAATCTAGACTGAAAGCCCACCTATTTAACATTGCTTTTGACTCGTAACCACTCGCCTCCACCTACCCTCCTCTCCTCCTTCCTTTTTTTATTTATTTATTTATTTATTTATGAATTTTGCATTTAACACACAAGCAATAACTTGCACAAGTAACATAAGAAAAATTGATTAAGGCATTTCTATAGGAAAAACAATTAAATTCTCTTCTTAGACCACTAAAAGAAGGGAAAGGGGAGGGCCCAGAAAGTTGAGAAGAACATATTATTCACAAAAATTCAAAATGAAAAAGAACAAAGGCCTGGACGTAAGCTGCGGTTATACTTTACTCTCAATTCTTCCACCTGGGGATCACTGGGCAATTTTCTTTAAATCAACAAAACTCTTAAGCTGTTCCGGATCATAGAAAGTGTACTTAATACCCTTATATTTTAACAAACATTTACAAGGATAGGATAATAGGAAACTAGCTCCTAATAGTTTAGTCTCTTCTCTCAATGCTAGAAATTTTCTACGCTTATCTTGAGTCGTTCTTGTTACATCTGGGTATATCCAAACACGAGCACCTAGGAATTCTTTTAAGGCATTTCTAAAGTATAATTTAAAAATAGAATTAACATCTCTTTCAAAAACAAAAGATACCAACAAAGTAGAACGTGTTTGGACTTCCGTCAAAGTCTGTTCCAAGAATAAAGTCAAATCTTGTAATCCAGTAGGTTGTACTACTTGTTTCTCTGATTTTCTCTTTTGCTCCTCTGTTTGCGGTATTGGGAGATAATATAACTTGTTAATCGGAGGAATCATATCAGAGGAGAAATTGAGAATCTCAGTCAGATATTTTTTAAAAAGTTCAAGAGCACTCAATTCCTGGATCTTTGGAAAATTTACAATTCTCAAGTTAAGTCGTCTATTAAAATTTTCCAGCTGGTCTAATTTATTATGCAAGATAGTTTTGTCCTTGATCAAACTCTCCGTCACGTTTTTTAAAGTATTAATATCTCGTTGAAAATCATTTCTTTGAGAGTTTACCTCTTGACGTACTTTTTCAATTGATTCATTGAGGGAGTCAACTTTAACCACCAGGGAAGTTGTTTCAGAGGCAGTTTTAAGAGTAGTTTTATTCAAATGCTGCAACATTGCCCAGATACTACCCAGGGTCACCTCTGTGGGAGTCGAAAGCTCCTGATGTACTTCCACTGCAGCCGTTCCAGGCGAGGCGCCGTCCAAGGAGTAATTCTCGGCGCCACTTTCAGACGTCATTGAGAACTCCGTCTCAATCCTGGACTCTGCAGGGCACGGAGGGGGATTAAGATCGGGTGAGGAAAGAGTGGTTTCGTGCCCCAAGGGAATCGTCGCTTCACCGATCGTTCCCGTTGCAGGGCTCCTCAGCTCCTTTTCCCGCGGCGTACTTGCAGTGAAGCTCTCGAGAGTCGTCTGGACTAATCGGGCAGGTCGAACTTCGGACGGCAAATGTTTGACCACCCCCTTTCGCTTGGTATGTGGCATTTTGGAGAATAAGGTAAGAAAAAAGAAATAGTTAAGTATTGAATATATCAAGCTAAAGGAAATCCAGGGAGCCTCGAGGAACTCTAGCAAGCTACGTCCGCCATCTTGGCTCCTCCTTAATGGGATCAGTTTCCCTCTCCTCCTTCCTGTACACATTAATTGATTTGATTTGCTTTTTTTTTTTTTTTGTCTATTAGATTGTAAGCTCTTTGAGCAGGGACTGTCTTCTTCTATGTTTGTGCAGCGCTGCGTACGCCTTGCAGCGCTATAGAAATGCTAAATAGTAGTAGTAGTAGTACATGAGAAAGAGAGAAAGGCAGGGAGGTGGCATAGGAAAGAGAGTGAGCATGAGTGTGTGAATGCATGAACGCATGTCTCAGCCCTCGTAATCTTATGAAATATTAAGGGACCCTTTTACAAAGGTGTGCTGAAAAATGTCCTGCGGAAGTGTAGATGTGTTTTGGGAGCGCGCAGAATCATTTTTCAGCACACCTGTAAAAATATCTTTTTGTTGTTGTTGTTGTTGAAAATGGATGTGCGGCAAAATGAAAATTGCTATTTTGGGTCTGAGACCTTACCGCCAGCCATCGACCTAGTGGTAAAGTCGCAAGCGGTAACTGGGCAGTAATGACCTACGCATGTCAAATGCCACTTGGCGCGCGCCCAATACGCATGTCCGAAAATAACATTTTTCAGACACGCATATCGGACACGCACCAAATATGAAATTACCACAAGATCCACACGGTAACTCCATTTTGGCGCGTGTTGGGCCCGCGTAGACACTTACGCGGCTTAGTAAAAGGGTCCCTAAATGTGGCTCCAGATTTTAAAAAAGACTGAACAGGCCTGAACTATAGGGGTCAATATTCAAACAGCAGTCACATGTTTTGTGCCTTGATAAGCATATAAAGCATTTTTTTAAATATCTAGAGGCTTTTATGTATAGTGGTGGAGGGAGGAAGAAGGATGCTCATAAATGCCAGTATTCTAATCATTTAGGTGGTCCTATTTAAATAAACTTGTTGAAATTCTAAAAGTCTTTATCCATTCAAATATCATATTGGTTTGTGCAATACACATTCTTTGCTTCAATTTTACTTTTCTTCCATAATAAAAATGTGTCCACAAACAGGCTTCATCTATATGAGAAGAGCAGGACTTACATGTTTAGAGTGACAGCACAGTCCCCTGAAAAAGCAGCAGTGAAATAGGTGCCTGTAGGGGGGTCCTGGATATTAAGCTAAGTGCTTTTTACTCTATTGTAGACTTGCAGAGAAAACAAAAACCCTGTTTTTGGGTTGTAAGAGTGTTCATACATAGCATGAGTTTGTGATTATAACAATACAATGTTATGAAGTCTTGCATAAAGCTGATTTGAAGGTTCACATAAAGAAGATTTATGTTAATAGGCCATTTTCTGGAAAAAGATTGCTCGGGCGCCAAAAACACAATCTAAAACAGATCCCATTGTCATGCTCAGATTCCTTGATTGATTCTATTATACCAATTCCTTGCTGCTATTTTACATGATTTACAGAGAGAATTTGTTGGGGATTCTGACCTGGGTTCAGCTTTTATTGTATAAACTAAGGGGTCCTTTTACTAAGATGCGCTGCAAAATGGCCTGTGCTGGTGTAGACGTGTGTATTGGACATTTGCAGGTCCATTTTTCAGCACACACCTGCAAAAAAGGCCTCTTTTTTTGGCCGAAAACGGATGTGTGGCAAAATAGAAATTGGCGCGCATCCATTTTGGGCCTGAGACCTTTCCGCCACCCATTGACTTAGCGGTAAAGTCTCACGCATTAACTGGCCGGTAATCATCAGCGCATGTACGCCGTCAATTACCACCCGGTTAGCGCCACGTGATGGAAATTTCCCGACATGTGTGGTGGACTCACGTAAAAAAATCAAATTATCACCCGGGCCACACGGTAGCCGGGCAGTAGTTCCAAATTGGCACACGCTGGGTCCGCATCGGCACCTACGCGGCTTAGTAAAAGGGCCCCTTGATTAACTGATTTTTCTACTCCTATAATTAAGAACATATGTCCTGCTGGCTATTCTATTGTCTATTCTTCATGAGAATCAAGGCAAGGGGGAGGTTTAGCTGTAATTTATAAGGATTTTCTATCTGTATCTGTGGTTAGTACTTATAGGTCTTCAGGATTGGAGACTATGCTTTGTCAATTGCCACTACTTACATAGTAGACTCATTAGATTTTTTTGGCTAGTTTACAGAGCACTAGGGTCTGGTCTTCAGTATCATCTATTTTGTATACATTTTTCCTCTTCCCAACTGAAGTCTGTAAGCACGCTAGTAACTTCTGTTGGCAAAAATGTTGCATGCTGTCTTGGAAACATCGTCTATCTTTGCACAGCGAACATCACAAGACAACTGAAGCAGGCGTCTTTACACCAAAATACAATAGCTGTGTCAAGTCCTTAGAGTTGTTCTAATAAAGAACATCTTCTAAACGTATGCCTCCCTTGGTTTTTTGGAAGAGCCTATCTACCCTACTCCTATGACTCTCTCTTGCTGACGTACTTAGGGATTGAGTGTTCCTCCACTTTGTGTGGATTTCTCTCATTTATAAACATATATAAAAAAATTGCAGATTGGTCCAGTCTTATGAAACTCAAACTGAATGCAGACAAAACTAAGCCTTTATGGTTTAGTTTTGATCATTCAAAAATTCTTTAGTTTATTGTTATGGAAGAAGGGATGATTTTAAAGGTGGAAAGGGAATCCAGGGTTCTGGGCATGTTGCTTGACTCTTCTGTGTCTATGAAATCACATGTTAATAATTTAATTCAAAAGGCTTATTTCAAACTTAAACAACTTTGGTTACTATGCTCCTATTTTCAGCAAGATCCCTTCAGAGTTATTGTCCAACTGTCTATTTTATCTTTATTGGATTATTATAACTCTCTATATCTAGGTGCAGCGGTAAGGAAGCCCAAGGAATTACCTGAGGGCAATATAACATTGCCATCACTCCAGTTGAAGTGTATGCCTTCTAGGTAGTGAATTTATGATGTGGGATGGGTCGGGAGAGGGGGTGAAATGGAAAAAAAAACGAGGATTAATGGCATGGAAATTAGTTTAAAGTTTATTCATGTTGTAAGAAGGAAGCATTTAAGAGCAGGATTGGGAGATCCAAGTAAAGTTAGTTAATTTATTTATGTGGAGCTGCTAGGTATAAATTTAAAATTATATTAAAAGAAATCGTAATTAAAATTAAAAACATTTAAGAGGAGGTATGGGGAACTTAATATGGAATTTAATTAACGGCATTGGGAGAAGTGCTGAGAAGTTCCGAGAGAAGAGGACATTTCTCTGGTAAGTGAAAACTATTTTGCTTTGTGCTTTGGGAACATAAAGATTGGGGTTAAAGGAGGAATTGTAGGTTAGTGTTAGGCAAAATAAAAATATAAAAAGCAAATTTTATCAACTAATCTCCATAGTCTTTTCCACTTAGTTTAAAAACTTTGTATCACAGCATTAACAGATAGAATCTAGCAGGCACTGCAGGATCTAGTTTAGTATTAAGGGGGAATAAAAAGAGAGAGAGAGAGAGAGAGAGAGAGGGAAAAGCAAGCAGGACCTAGTTTAGTATTAAGGGGGGCATAAAAAGAGAGAGAGAGAAAAGCAAGCATCATTAACTAGTTGCCGTGGTGTACAAACCCTTTTCCCATAGTTTTAAACAGAAATTTTCTCTAGAAATAGGCATTATTCCCATAGTTTTAAATTGAAACCTTTTCTAGAGGTAGAAACTAAACAGCCAAAAACTCTTGTTCTAAAAGGCAGTTATTTTCTGTTCCTTGGCTGCTGGAGAGGTAGCTCATTCAGCGACCTCAATTAAATGTTAATTAAGGTGTGGGGAAGTAGAATACTTGCATAGGTTGCTAAGTCAGCTTCAAAGAGCCTGTTTAAAAAGACCCCTTAGATTCAAAACTATATAAAGAGGAAAGGTCCCACTGAACTTTCTTTCTGAGAAGTTCCGAGAGAAGAGGACATTTCTCTGTAAGTGAACGCTATTTTGCTTTGTGCTTTGGGAACTTAAAGATTGGGGTTTAAAGGAGGAATTGTAGGTTAGTGTTAGGCAAAATCAAACATATAAATGGCGAGTGACCGTACTCACCCGCAAATGTGCAGTAGATACTTCCCTCTCTGTCCCGCCCCCGCGTCAATACGTGATTTCAGGGGCGGGACAGAGAAGGAAACTGCGCGAAGGGGAGGGAGAGAACCGCCGACGTCGCTACCGCTCCCCACCGAGGTTGCTGCTACCGCTCCCCCCCACCCGGAGTCGCCACTGCCGCCGCCCCCCTTTCACCCGGCCCGAGCACTCTCTTCGGTATTGAACTTACATCGCTGACACGCAGCGTCACACGAGGGTGGGTCACAGGCAGAGAAGGAAGGCCGACAGGAGCTCTGCTGATCTGCGTGCTGCGTTTCGGCGACATAAGTTCAATAGCGAAGAGAGGGCCGGGGCTGGGTGGAGGGGTGACGGCGGCGGCAGCGGTGACTCTGGGGGGGACCGTTAGCGACAACCTCTGGGGGCCCTGCAGCGGCGAGGGGAGGGGGCCTTGGAAAAACCCCATACTAGCCCATTTTAACGGGCTCAACGGCTAGTAAAAATATAAAAAGCAAATTTTATCAACTAATCTCCATAGTCTTTTCCACTTAGTTTAAAAACTTTGTACCACAGCATTAACAGATAGAATCTAGCAGGCACTGCAGGATCTAGTTTAGTCCGGTGCTTCAGTTTGGCTGCAGGTTGCGTTGGACCGGCAGTAAAAGAAACTCTGGTGGCGGTTTCTTCTGGAGCTTCTTTGAAGCGGCTCTAGTCGCATGTTGTTGTGCAGCTTTCGGATCTGTGTTTTGGTCTGGTTTACTGTGCTAGTTAATTTTTGTGGTACTGTGCAGGCTCATCAGGGAAGGTGCAGTGCGTCTAAGCAGTCAGCACCAGTATCTGGGAAGCGTACCACTGGCAAGAGGAAGAGAACGAGGGCAGGAGGAAAGCAGTCTAGCAGCAAGGTTGAGATTTCCCACAGGACCCAGCCTTTTCGTAGGGCCATCAGGAAGAAACAAGCTTCAGTGCCAGTGGGAGCAGCTGAGTTAAGCAGACAAGCTGCTGGTGCAGGGATTTCTGCATTGCCTTCAATTACACAGCAGAATTCGGAGAGTGGTGAGTGTTGTGGGGTTTCGGGTAATAATGCTATGAATGTGGGTGAGGGTGGGTCGGGTTTGACTGTGAGGGATAAGAGGGGTGTTAGGGGGCATGAAGGAGTGGTGTTGCAAAAGTGTTTGCAGGGTAATTAAAATAAAATTTGGCACCAGTTACAATGTATAGTGAAGCGTTTAGATTTAGGCAGGGAGGAGATGGGTAAGGTGATTTTTTGCAGGTTTGGGAGTCTTTGGACTTATGGGGTTCTTCAGTGACATCAGATTCTGATTCATCCTGAAATGAGAAACTGGTGGCCCCTAGGGTGGGTTCGCTGCCTGGGGCTGGGAATGGTGTTTGTGACGGGGCTCGGGGGTTTTAGTAAAGGGCATTACATTGTGCAAGATTGCACCTCTAGATTCACATTCAATATTTAATGGGTTGTTAGGGTTTAACATTTTTTTTCTAGTTTTTTAGGATAAGTGAAACCATCTTTGTATCCAGGTCTTTTGCACTACTCTGATATAATTTTGAGAGCTTACAGAACATATGGAGGATTTGCTTGTCTCAATCATGATGAGCATTTTCATAAGTTTAGCAAAGGATAAGTTTGAGGCATGGGTTTGAGAGATGTGGACTTGTGTTGGCAGAGATGACAAATGTTAGAATGTTGTTTTTTTGGTCAGGAGTCCCCACGGGAGGTAGCTGATCTTTTGGGAGGGGGGACCTTTCATTGCTCAGCCATGGGTTAGAAAACTTTGAAATTCTTTTCCCAGATATGGGGGTCATAGGGGAGTGTCCACTGGGGCCAGTGGAGGAGGGCAAGTTAACAATTGTTTTCAGTTTAATGTTGGTAGATGCGAGCGAGCTGGCTGGTGATTTAGGCACAGATGTAGTCAGTGCAATGGTGCATACTCTTCAGTATGATGTGATGGTGGTTGGGTTAGAGGTCAGTCCTTGTGACTTGAGTTTGTGTATGGTGCAATATGCATCATTTAAGAATGCCGTGCATATGTTATGGGCTTTAGTCCGTGGTGCTTTGATGGGTAAGGCTTAGTCAAGATTGGGAGGCGGGACTGGTGGTTGGGAGGTGGGGATAGTGTTGGGCAGACTTATACGGTCTGTGCCCAGAAGAGCACAGGTACAAATCAAAGTAGGGTATACACAAAAAGTAGCACATATGAGTTATCTTGTTGGGCAGACTGGATGGACCGTGCAGGTCTTTTTCTGCCGTCATCTACTATGTTACTATGTACTTCACTTATTGGGTTGTCAATTGGACCAGACAAAATGTTTGACAGGTGTATGCCTATGGGTTGCTCTGTTTCCTGTGCATTTTTTGAAGCATTTTCTTCCTTTTGCATTGCGGGTTGGATCATCTTGTCTTGTATGTTATCTAGAAGATTTTCTTTTCAGGGGCGTGATTGATTCTGATCAGTGTACACATTTACCCCCCCCCCCTCCCCCTGTTTACTAAGCTGCGCTAGCAGCAGCCATGCGGCTGTGCTGACACAGCCCATTCAACGTGAACAGGCTGTGTCGGCATTAGCACACAGCAGCTGCTAGCATGGTTTAGTAAACAGGGGGCTTAATGTCAGTATTTTGCAGTGTTGCTGCTGAGCTGGTATTCCTCTGGCAGATGAGAAATCTGAGGGTCCCTGTTCTTCACTTGTATTTCTGGGTGTGGATTTAGACTTAGTGCACATGGAGTCGTGATTGCTTGTTGAAAAAATCCAGGCTCTCCAGAAGGTGGAGGAGTGGCCTAGTGGTTAGGGTGGTGGACTCTGGTCCTGGGGAACTGAGGAACTGAGGAACTGAGTTTGATTCAGTGGCGTAGCAGGGGGTGCTGCCACCAGGGGTGGGGCGGTTCGCTGTTGCACCCCCCCCCCCCGGGTGCAGCACGATGACACCCCCCCGACCAGCTCCCGCACCCTACCTTTAAAAAGAATATCGGGAGGCGAGACGCAGCACCTCGCGCCTGCCCTGCACGTAAATGAAATGTGGACTGTCGGGCCTTCTCTCACTCTGTCTGTCCCGCCCTTGCGGAAATAGGAAGTAGGGTCAGCGGAGGGCGGAACAGATAGAGCGAGGGAAGACCCGACCATCCACATTTCTTTTACGTGCAGGGCAGGCGCTGCGCCTCGCCTCCCGATATTCTTTTTAAATGTAGGGTGCGGGAGCTGGTCGGGGGGGGGGAGCTGGCAGAGAGCACTCCCCCCCCCCCCGAGCTGACACCCAGGGCGGACCGCCCCTCCCGCCCCCTCCCCCTTGCTACGCCACTGGTTTGATTCCCACTTCAGGCACAGGCAGCTCCTTCTGACTCTGGGCAAGTCACCTAACCCTCCATTGCCCCATGTAAGCCGCATTGAGCCTGCCATGAGTGGGAAAGCACAGGGTACAAATGTAACAAAAATAAAATAGATACTATTGGAGATTCTACATGGAATGTTGCTACTATTGGACATTCTACATGGAATGTTGCTATTCCACTAGCAACATTCCATGTAGAAGGCTGCGCAGGCTTCTGTTTCTGTGAGTCTGACGTCCTGCAGGATGTCAGACTCACAGAAGCAGAAGCCTGCGCAGCCACGTCTGCAAGGGCCGACTTCTACAAGGAATGTTGGAATAGCAACATTCCATGTAGAATCTCAAATAGTAGCAACAGTGGAGGAGTGGCCTAGTGGTTAGGGTGGTGGACTTTGGTCCTGAGGAACTGAGTTTGATTCTCACTTCAGGCACAGGCAGCTCCTTGTAACTCTGGGCAAGTCACCTAGTCCTCCATTGCCCCATGTAAGCCGCATTGAGCCTGCCATGAGTGGGAAAGTGCGGGGTACAAATGTAACAAAAAAAAAAAGGTGATTACTTTAGTTTTAAAGAACAAGAAGTTGCCCTTGTATCAGATACAATCCTTAGTAGGGCAGTTTAATATGTTTCACGAGAAATTCCAATGGGACGTATTTTTCACGCTGGCTAGTGCTGTTATTTAAAGGGTTGAGAAAGAAGCACTATAAGGTTCGCCTGACAAAAGGAGTTTGGGAGGATTTGCAATTGTGGCAGACGTTTTTGGACAGTTTAATGGAGTAAGAGTGTGGCCTCAGTCTCCAGTTTCAAATAGTGATTTTGCAGTTGTTCACAGATGCTTCCGGCAGTCATGGTTTCGGGTTTTATTTTCAGGTGTGCTGAGGCCAGAGGTGTAGCCAGACAACAGATTTTGGGTGGGCCTAGGCAAGAAGCGGGTGGGCACCAATTGTTCTCCCTCCCCCCAACCTCCACCAAAAAAATATCTCAGCTGGCAGGAAAACGCTTCTTTCCACCTTGGTAGTCTGAGCATGTGCAGGAGCCGGTATCGTGGAGAGTAGTGTTTTCATTACCATCAGGGGGAAGTCTTCAGTTGACAGAGCTTGGGATCCCCACCAGCTACCGCTAAACGTGTGCTACTGTTGGGTGGGCCTGAGCCCTAAGTGCATGGGCCCTGGCCCACCCAGGCCCACCTGTGGCTATGCCACTGGCTGAGGCATGGCCAGAGTGGTGGAGACATAATGGATGGTGTGAGAAGGTGGCTTTATTAGAATTATTTCTGGTGTGGGTGGCATTAATGTAACCGAAGAGTGATTCTGTTTAGTAATAATAGTGCTATCATGAAAGAAGTGAATAAGCAATATGCATGCTCTGCCTTGATGGTGGAATTGTTACGCTGTATTGTGGGGATGCGTAATGTTAAACATGAGCTTGGGTGCTAGGCACATTCCTGGGATTTATAATGATTTAGCAGATGCTGTCTCTCTCAGTGTCTGTGGGGTCGTTTTCATGCGCTGGCTGTAGGAGCAGATTTGCCTGCTTATTATTGGAAGATTTTCCTAGACCCATCATTCAGTTACTTCAGGCTTATTCGGCTGGGTGGCAAAGTTTCTGCAGTTTTTTGACTGCAATTAAACAGCGAGTGTTTTGTTTTGTTTTGTTTTGCCTGTGGAGCTCACCCTATGCTTGGAATCAACTTCCTGAGCCCTTACGCCAAGCCCCCTCCCTACCCATCTTCAAATCCTTGCTCAAAGCCCACCTCTTCAATGTTGCTTTCGGCACCTAACCTTTATACCTTTCAGGAAATCTAGACTGCCCCAATTTGACTGACTGTACATTTGTCCTTTAGATTGTAAGCTCCTTTGAGCAGGGACTGTCCTTCTATGTTAAATTGTACAGCGCTGCATAACCCTAGTAGCGCTTTAGAAATGTCAAGTAGTAGTAGTAGCTTCAGTCTTTGGTGGAATTTATTTCTGTTTGCCAAAATTCTTAGCTGATCCTATGGACTTTTATCTGTTTCTATTGCTGGAATTGGTTTTGTGTCTAAAGTTCGGGGTTACAGTGGTTGTACAGATATATTTTGGTGATGATGCTTATGGGAGGTTATACTAAGAATTTTACTGTCTCCCATAGACTGGAACAGCTTCTAATTGATTATGAGAAACTGGTGGCTTTGTTAAAGGCTTTTTGCCGCTACCCCTAAACTATGGAACTCTCTTCCATTAGAAGCTAGGTTAGAATTCTTTTCTAAGTAACTGAAAACCTGCCCCTGACATGCAAAGATATTTAATTGGCCACACATGGCCGCTGACTGATTAAATAGTATATATATAAGTACATAAGTATTGCCATACTGGGAAAGACCAAAGGTCCATCAAACCCAGCATCCTGTTTCCAATAGTGGCCAATACAGATCACAAATACCTGGCAAGAATCCAAAAAAGTACAAAACATTTTATACTGCTTATCCCAGAAATAGTGGATTTTCCCCAAGTCCATTTAATAACGGACTATGGACTTTTCCTTTAGGAAGACGTGCAAACCTTTTTAAAACTCCGCTAAGCTAACCGCCTTTACCACATTCTCTGGCAACGAATTCCAGAGTTTAATTACACGTTGAGTGAAGAAAAGTTTCTCCGATTCATTTTAAATGTACTACATTGTAGCTTCATCGCATGCCCCCTAGTCCTAGTATTTTTGGAAAGCGTGAACAGAGCACCTAACTGCTAATAATCAGCAGCAGAGAACTGGTTAACTCTGCTGAATATAGCACCAAGGGGTCCTTTTTCTGAGGCTTGCCAAAACATGGCCTGGGCTGGTGTAGGCGCGTGTATTGGACGCGTGCAGGTCCATTTTTCAGCGCACCTGCAAAAAAGGCCTTTTGGGGGGGGGGGGGGGGGAGGACCGAAAATATTTTTTGCCACACTTATCGGATGTGCACAAAATTTAGAATTACCGCCTGTGGCATGCAGTAGCTGGGCGGTAGTTCTAATTCGATGCACATTGTACGCTCATAGGTGCCTACGCACCTTAGTAAAAGGGCCCCTAGCACATAACTGGTTATATCACGTGATTTATCCAGTTAGGCGTCGATATCAAGAGCCTAACCAGATACGTTTAGAGGTCAAATAGGACCACATAAACAGCTGTCCTATCTTTAATTGCTAAAATGTTAATGGTTAGCACTGAATATTGGCATAGCCAATTAACCTTTTAGCTGTTAAAATCCACGGATATTCAGTGCAGGTCACCGGAAACAGCCCAGCACTGAATATCCAGGTTTATTGCTGGCAGTGGACAGCAAAATGCTTCCTGCTGCCGGCTGAATATTGGGGCCCTGGTTATTTATTTATTTATTTATTTGTTGCATTTATACCCCGCTCTTTCCCACTCGGTAGCAGGTTCAGTGTGGCTTATGTGGGTATCACAGAAAGAACACAGCTGTAGCAATAGTAGAGGTAAGATGTGGTTTTTAGGAAATAGGTTGAGATAGGTGAAATGGGCAGGGGATGTAGAGGTAGGAGTGGTGTAGAGTGGGTTCATAGGTTAATTTTAAAAGTTTGTATTATCTTCTTAATGTACTGTTGTTCTTTCAAATTCATTTTATTATTTTAAACTGTCTAGAGCTTTCTGGTGATGATAGTATACAAGAATCATGTATTAGTATTAGTATAATGATGGGAGTGGAGGGCTGTAGTTCTACAGGTTTAATACTCAGGAATGTGGAGAGTTGTTGAGGTTGAAATAAATTCTAGTACCTTGGTCCTTAACTAAATAATTATAAGAAACATGCAAGAAAAATAAACATCTAATCTGAAACACTCCCAGCACTTATTACAAGAAGATTTATAAACACGGGATCTTTTACTCTAAAAAAAATACCTTTTCAGCAGCCAGTTTCTATCAGGGTCCAAGGCACACGTAACCAATAAAGCTGATGTTCTCAACATGCCTGAATCTAATTTCTCCAAATAATAATCTGTCCGTCCTAAACTTTCCATTGTCAACTAGGATGCAGGGCCAATCTTTATATGGACCACAAAGGAATCTTTTACAAACGCATCCTCTTTGCATTGAGATGTTTTTGCTGTATGTTCTAATACAGCCACACTGTGTTTCCCATCTACCAACTTCCCTTGCTTGACATTTTGCTGTTGAATTCAAAGTTCAAATTTCTGAAAAGCAGCTAGCATAGAACCCAGCTGTAATTTTCCAGTGACAACAGACCATCCCATAATAGTTCACAGTAAAAGATCTAAGGTCTCACCAAAACTAGTACCATGGAGAGAAGACCCACCTTGACTGTTACAAAAACCTTCTCACCAGATTTCAGAATCACTAGAGCCCATGAAGGGCTTAGATACATGGCCTTCATTGCACCCAGCTACATCTTCCCAGCTGCTCCACCTAACACTGCAACCACCAATGCAGATTGCTCAGTTAGAGGGCACATTTCCACTTCAACATATAATGATGAGGCAGAGTCCATCCATCCATGTATCCACAGCAGAAATGGTTCCTTATGGTCTCGGGGGGGGGGGGGGGTCCACAACTCCAGACTGAAGATCACATTAAGCTGTAGGAATACCATGGAGACTCCTTCTACCCCAGAACATCCAAGTGAACTAGCCAGAGTTCTACCTACCAAGATGGGCTGTTCAGCAAAGTGTACATCAGCTAGAAAGACCCAGGCAATGGCTGAGAGCTGTATGCTACAACTTGCCATTACATTTGCAAACCCATTAAAAAGGAAAATGATTTATACAAAAGAAGTAGAAATAATGTGCTAGAGTAGTGCCACTTTGGAAGCCCCTATAACCAAGGGCTAGTACTGTGTGTTAATCTGGTTACCAGTGCCTTACAGGTCTAAATTTAAAACTATGTGTTTGATTGTCAAGGCACTCAGACAAAATGGGCCAGAGTACTTAAAGAATAAGTTAGCCCTGTACACACCTTTGAGACCGCTAAGATCCTCTAAAGGATCATCACTATCTGTTCCCTCATCAAAAGAAATTGTAAGATGTGATACCCGCCAGAGAGCCTTCTCAGGAGTAGCCCCCACGCTCTGGAATTTACTCCCAGAGGGGCTATGTATAACTCTAGACTACCTCTAGTTCAAGAAGCAGGTTAAAGCCTGGTTGTTCTTCCAAGTCTTCAATACATAGGGTGATTGACTATACACCCATTCTGCACCTGGACTAGCTTTCTACACCCACTGTAACTTAGACCAGTTATTTATATCTTGATTAACTGTACAAAATCTTGCCTTTAGTTTAGCCACCCATTTATTTATTCCAACTGACTCTGTACCAGGGGTGTAGCTACGTGGGGCCACGGGGGCCTGGGCCCCCATAGATTTGGCCCTGGACCCCCCCTGCCGATGACCCTCTCGACCTCCCCTCCCGCTGCCAACCCGCCGTCGCCTACCTTTGCTGGTGGGAGACCCCAACCCCTGCCAGCCGAGGTCCTCTTCTTCCTTCGTTCTGTTTCTGAGTCTGACGTCGTGCACGTACAACAGAACAAAGCTCTGCAGATTGCAAGGCTTCGTTCTGTTTCTGTGAGTCTGACGTCCTGCACGTACAACGTGCAGGACGTCATACTCAGAAACAGAACGAAGAAAGAAGAGGACCTCGGCTGGCGGGGGTTGAGGTCCCCCACCAGGAAAGGTAGGTGACAGCGGAGGAGGGTTGGCGGCGGGAGGGGGTCGAGAGGGTCGTCGGCAGGGGGGGAAAAAGTTATTGTTGGTGGTGGTGGCGGTGGTGGGGGTGGTCGGCAATGGCGGGGGGGCAGCGCCGGGGGGGCTAAAATGTTCCCCCTCACCTCGGGCTCTGGACCCCCCCTCCCGCCGAAGTCTGGCTACGCCCCTGCTTGTACCACTCATCTTAACCCCTTCTATATATCTGCATTTGGCCTCTCAGCTATATGGTAAGCTGTATTAAAGAAAAGCATTAGTATCATAGCAATGTTATTTGAATGCTCTAATTGGGTGCTTATTGGTTATTCCAGGGATTTTCAACCAGTATGCCATGGCACATTGGTGTATCATGGAACTTTCAGTGGCTGCAGTGGCTGCTAGGGATCCCAAGCCCTATTAGCTGACGATGTCCCTGAAGGCGCAGTTCGGCAGTCAGCAGCTGCTTCCTGAGTCGCTGACGCTGGTACTCTGCACATGCTTAGTTTTCGCATATGCATAGAGTACCGGTGTTGGGGACATCCAAAAATTGTTTTCCTTCTCTGGGTCAGCGTAAGTGAAGTGCCAATCAAAGCTGTGGTTGAAGCCTTTTTTTCCTGCAACTGACTGCTGGATTTTTATTCCTTTTTTCCTCATTTCTTAGGAGCTCTTAAATTTTGTCTTGCCTTTATCGAACAATATTATAGACTAGTGTTTGTTTTTAAAGTTAAGTGTGTTTGGGAGGGAGCAACTCGAGGGGGTAGGGCACAGCGAGAAGAAGGTGGAAAGGACATATATCCTTAAAAAAACTCATGGTGTGCCTTGACAATTTTAGCGCCTTGTCAGTGTGCCGTGAGATAGCAAAGGTTGACAATCTCTGAGTTGTTCCATCTCTATTATGCTTACATTGTATTTTATCTCTGTTATTTGAATGTCAATGCCATTCAATGTGTATATATTTTTGATCCTATTTCATAGTCTTATTATTAGGTTTCAATTTGCTGCTTTCAAGTTTTCCTCTTTCACTGTGCCTAGGTCTATACATGTTCATTTTACTATTGTTATACTGTTAACAAAATTGTAAGTTTAATGTTAAACTGTACCTACTGTACACCGCCTTGGGTGAATCTCTTCATAAAGGCAGTCAATAAATAAATAAATACGTTAATGCATGACCTGCAGTAAAAATAAGTGTAAACGTCCCCAGTGGTTGCTGCATTAAAATTTGTGGCGGCAATTAAATTCCCCTGAGGAAGCCAAGCGGTGAAATGGGTCCCCGTTGGGATTACTCGGGACCATCCAACTGCCTCAAACCGCCCTTAAGCTAAGTTTAGCTTTTAGCTTTATGAATCCTGCTCTCTATTGGAGTAGAAAATTGCGTATGTCACAATATCTTTTGTTTATAAGAATTATTTTTTCACATAAAATATTTTTTCTTCAAAATTTATCCACTGTTTTGGTTGGGGGGTTCTGACCAATGACAGAAACTGTGAACTGTGGGTTGAATGTTATGTCATGATATTTGACTATAAAAACATTCTACGGATGCCGCAGTCATTCGAGGTCTTCCCCCCCCCCCCCCCACCATTCCCATGTGGATTTAAACGATAGTGAGTTGGCTTCTCACTCTACACTTTGGATTCAGCTACTATGCGACGATGTCCCATGTTAAGCCACAGTAACTGTAAGCCGAACAGAGAGGGTAAAACAGCATACATAGAAAGTATACAAACAAAAAAAATGCAACACTGGGCCTTCAAGAGTGAGACAACAGGAGTAGTTTATTGATAAGTGACCCGACACGGGCTGTGTTTCCGCGTGAAACAACGCCTGCCTCAGGGGTCAGGGTTATGTTGTAAATGATATGTTAATGTGTATCTGTCCAATGCCTCCAAGGATTTTGCACTCTACATCATGGCTATCCTCTTAGACAGGCAAGCCAGAACTTATCCGTCCATCCTTGGAGGCATTGGACAGATACACATTAACATATCATTTATATCATAACCCTGACCCCTGAGGCAAGCAGTGGCGTTCCTAGGGGAGCTGACACCCGGGGCGGATCGCAGATGCGCCCCGCCCCCCCGGGTGCAGCGCGACCACCCCCCAGCGAAAGAGCCCCCCCCCCGGGTGCACACCGCTGGAGGGGGTGCCCCGCGCCTTTCCGCTTCGTTCGTTTCCATGCTCCCTCTGCCCCGGAACAGGAAGTAACCTGTTCCGGGGCAGCGGGAGCACAGAACGAACGTAGCGGACAGGTGCGCGGCACTCCCCCAGCAGTGTGCACCCGGGCAGACCACACCCACTGCCCCCCTTGGTACGCCACTGGAGGCAGGCATTGTTTCACGCCGAAACACGGCCCGTGTTGGGTCACTTATCAATAAACTACTCCTGCTGTCTCAGTCTTGAAGGCCCAGTGTTGCTTTTTTTGTTTGTAAGCCACAGTAACTGCAAATTTTACTGTCGTCTAGTAAAAGGGTCCCTATATGTGTAGCAGAGATGAACATACATATGAATTTAAACGACAGCAGAAATATTTAAAGGAATGTGGTGGTTGCTGCCACTGAATACTGGCCCCCATTCTTTTCTGTTTATGTAACCAATAAAACTATACATTTCCATCTGCCTTGACATTGGTTGAAATATAATTGTGAAAGGTACATTATCATTATCTCCCTGCATTGTTCTCTCTGAAGCCTTTTACTAAGTATAAAAATAGACTTCCTTTATACAAGACAGTCATGTATTATGTGTCAAGACGATTAATCAAGGTCTATTGCAGGCAATCCAAGAAATTTTGGCTTCCACGGCTGAGGTATTAGTGCACAGCAAGACAGCTTGGCTTTTTTTTTTTTTCTAACATTCATCATAATATATCAAACATTCGATATACTGGGGAACCTTTTAGGGAAGTTATCTGTGCAAGAAAGACTTGTTTGATGTTGTGCCTTTAACGTTTTCAACCCCAGCCATGCTTGTAACTTTATATTACTAGTAAGTTTATTCACTTTGAGAACTACAAAGTGACTAGGAATCTGGGAAAATGACACAGTTTGGCCTAAACTCCAGGACCAATACAACAAACAAACAAGCAAAAAAAAACACAATACATGTTTGTCACATTTTCCTTCACTGTTTGGTTTCTTTACTGGTAATCCTCATTTAGCAAAGTCAGCTTACTACTACTACTATTTAGCATTTCTATAGCGCTACAAGGCATACGCAGCACTGCACAAACATAGAAGAAAGACAGTCCCTGCTCAAAGAGCTATGTAATAAAAGTGAGCCAAGTATAGGACAATCAAGCCATTGTGACATCACTGATGAGGTTGGCTCTTATTGGTGGACTGAGGCATTATGACATCACAATATTAGCTTTGGTTACAAGAGACTACTACTACTACTATTTAGCATTTCTATAGCGCTACAAGGCGTACGCAGTGCTGCACAAACATAGAAGAAAGACAGTCCCTGCTCAAAGAGCTTACAATCTAATAGACAAAAAATAAAGTAAGCAAATCAAATCAATTAATGTGTACAAGAAGGAGGAGAGGAGGGTAGGTGGAGGCTCAGTCCACCAATAAGAGCCAACCTCATCAGTGATGTCACAATGGCTTGATTGCCTGATACTTGGCTCACTTCTGATATTGTGATGTCATAAGGGAAAGGGGGAAAGGGAAATGGGACTTGATATACCATCTTTCTGAGGTTTTTGCAACTACATTCAAAGCGGTTTACATATATTCAGGTATTATTTTGTACCAGGGGCAATGGAGGGTTTAGTGACTTACCCAGAGTCACAAGGAGCTGCACTGCACTAACCAATAGGCTACTCCTCTTCTACTACTACTACTACTATTTAGCATTTCTATAGCGCTACAAGGCATACGCAGCGCTGCACAAACATAGAAGAAAGACAGTCCCTGCTCAAAGAGCTTACAATCTAATAGACAAAAAATAAAGTAAGCAAATCAAATCAATGAATGTGAACAGGAAGGAAGAGAGGAGGGTAGGTGGAGGCGAGTGGTTACAAGTGGTTACGAGTCAAAAGCAATGTTAAAGAGGTGGGCTTTCAGTCTAGATTTAAAGGTGGCCAAGGATGGGGCAAGACGTAGGGGCTCAGGAAGTTTATTCCAGGCGTAGGGTGCAGCGAGACAGAAGGCGCGAAGTCTGGAGTTGGCAGTAGTGGAGAAGGGAACAGATAAGAAGGATTTATCCATGGAGCGGAGTGCACGGGAAGGGGTGTAGGGAATAGTATAGCCTTTTTAAGTCTCTATTAGGGTTTTATACAAATAGGGCTAGATTATATATTTGGCACCTGAAAAAAAATCTACACTGAACAAAAATACGCCTAGGAATATTCTATAAAGTACGCCTACATTTTCAAACATTTTCCCCGGAGCCCCGGCAAGCGCAGTCCAAGAATCATCTTTTAAAAATTAAAATAAAAATATTCCAGGACCAAAGGATCTCATACCTGGCTCCATTAATGTGAAAAGGGCCACCTCCATCCTCAGAATTGGTCCAGTTACCACCCCCCCCCCCCCCCCCCCCCCGTAGCTCTGTTTTAAAAACCGTGAATTTTCACAAAGCTCCGCTGGGCAGGCCCAAAAATTGAGGTCCCAGCTTCAGTTTGGGCCTACCTTTGGCTCCAGAGCTGAACTGGGTATATGCGAGAGTTTACACATGCTCAGTAGGCTCCTTCCCGGCAGGCTAGGCCCAAAGCCATCCGTTTTCCTGCAGGGTTGCCTCCTGCCTCCCTTCACTGGCGGCCAGCAAGCCTTCATGGCTGGTTGCATTTTTTGCCATCTCCAGCCGCAGACCCCCTGTGGAGTCCAGCACTGCCACTGGCCACCAGGGATTGGGCCAAAAATGAACCCAAAAAATTGAGGTTTTCCTGCCAGTCTCCAGAAACCCTCAGACCCTAGAAATGTGTCCCAATCAAAAATGGGTTGCCATCGCACCCCCTGGAGCCCAGCAAACCCACCCCTCAAAGGTAAAGAAAATTTGTTTTGCCCCTTTACACCTTCATTTTTAGTGTTTAACTCCCTCCCTCCCTCCATCCCCATCCCAAGGCTGATCTTTAATTTATAGAATCTCCAGCCAATTAAGATGAAGACATTGTAGATTAAAGTAGATTTTTAAATTTTTTATTTTGTTGCTGTTTGAGGACGAGCGCTGTGCCTGATTTACATATTTTAAAAAAGGATTTATTTAAATTCTAATTTTATACTGCTGGGAAAACTGTTTTTTTTTTTTTTTTTTTTAATCTTAGTGGAGAAGAGCTACGTATTTTGATTTTCTCTTTAAGGAGCTTTTTCCTGCTTGCTCCAGGATTTCTTTTTTACCTCCATTTCAAAAGGAGAGGTGACCCAAATATTCTCTTTTGAAGTCCCCACATTTCTGAGGGTTAGATCTTACACGAAAGAAGACAGCTGCTACTTTTAGCCTACAGAGCAGCTGAGGAACAGTTAGGGACATTGGTCGGGGCTTTTTCTATTTTTTTCTTTTCTTTCAACCGGTGCAAATACTTCTGCAACTGCAGTATGGCTGGGAAACATCATGTCACCAAAACTGATGCCTCAGTTACAGCTTTTGCCTCTGCAGACAAAAAATGTGATCCCAGGATAGGGGCTTGTTCCATGTGCAAGATGTCTTCAGCTTGAATCCCTCATGAAAGAAGTGAAAGAACTGAGGGAGGTGGTGGCAAGATTGACAAGAAAGGGTTGTGTGGTAAGTTGACACTTGCCATGCAGCCATTTTGAGGGAGCACTTACTGCTACCCATTGAGGTGGCGGTAAGGACTGCCACACTAACCCAGCGCTGCCCGATTTCCGCCAGGTAACTGCTGTGGTAAAAAAATACAGGACAGTTTTCCATAGCGCCAGAAATGGTGCATGGTGGGGGCGGAACTACCTCCGGCACCCACGTTGGGCCGGTGGTAATTCCAGGTTGCCTCACAGCAAGCCCGTTACCATGTGGCAACCCTTTAGTAAAAGGGCTCCTAAATGATTTCTTTCTGCCCTTAGAAGAATATACCATTCTAATCATGCCAAGCCCCCAATTGCTATAGACTATTAACAGTTACACATCTGTCTACAGTTAGGCACATATTCAAACCAGATCAACACTATCTAATCCTTTAGTTATTTCTCAGCGTAATGATGCTAAAAAATGGAGGAAAAGCCTCAAAAGATATTGGGGTCAATCTGTTGTCAACAGCTTCCAATCTTATCAACCTTCGGGAGTCCCCTCACTCATCACTGGCATAAAAAGCCTCCAACTGTTCTTATGAACAGTGGAGAAGTAGCCTAGTGGTTAGTGCAGTGGACGTTGATCCTGGAAAACTGAGTTCCATTCCCACTGCAGCTCCTTGTGACTCTGGGCAAGTCACTTAACCCTGCATTGCCCCTGGTACAAAATAAGTACCTGAATATATGTAAACCGCTTTGAATGTAGTTGCAAAAACCTCAGAAAGGCGGTATATCAAATCCCATTTCCCCTTTCCTTTCCCTTAACAGAATTATCCAGACTGTTATTTTTCAATCTGAACTTATCTCTGCAGTTGCACAGTCTTGTATAGCTATCCACGGCCAACTTTGGCCAAGGTTTCAGGTCCTACAGCATGGAAGACTTGTTTACTTCTGAAAAGATATACCGGAGGTTGGGTGGGGGAGTGAGAGAGAGCCACAGCCATGGTCAGGAGGGAGGGGACATATGCCAGACTGTGCAGGAAGGGGGAAGGAGGGAGGGCATAGACACAAGGGGGGCCTTGGAGATCTGGACCCCCTCTTTTGGGCTGTGGCATTTCTTAAGCTGCAGAGATAGAAATGGGGTGATACTAGATGGGGAAGAGAGACGCTGAATGGGGGAAAGAGACACTGGATGAGGAAGAGAGAAATGCAGAGAGAGAGAGAGAGACACACACACCTATATTTGTTAATGAAGTTAATGCATATCTCCCTGTCCGTCATTGTCTCAGCCCTCTCTTTCTCACCTAGCCCACCCCTCCCTCATCCTTTCAGATTGTCACTGAAATACTTTGACGTTTCACTTATATTTTTATTTATTGATTAATTGATTTTGCTCACACCTTTTCAGTAGTAGCTCAAGGTGAGTTACATTCAAGTACACTGGCTATTTCTCTGTCCCAGGACAGAGGCTGTTACTTATCAAAATTTGCTTATTTCTGATCTGACGAAGAAGGGCTACCTTCAAAAGCTAATCAAAAAATGTATTGCTAGTCCAATAAAAAAGGTATCATCTTATTTTCTTTTCTGTGTTTTATTTTATTCTATCTCTATTGACTGCCAGTGGCAGCCTTACTCACAGCCTGCCTCTGGCCTGCACCGGGCCTTTCTCCTCTCCTCTCATCCCACCCCCTTCTGATGCAACTTTCTGTTTTCGGAAGGGTCTGGATGCTCAGGAGGTCCTGATTTCTGGCATCCAGATTTTTGGACTTGTACTGTAGTTTCTCAGGAGTTGATTGCCAAATGCAACAAGAAACAGCACAGACCACATCATTTCTTTTGTAAATTTGGGCTTCTTGAAAATATACTGGCTGATATTCAGCTGAGGTGGTCATTTTTTTTTTTTTTTAAAAGGTCAGCCACCATAGCTGAATTAATCCAAATAGTCAGCATCAGTATCCAGATAGTGGCTGGTGCTGAGTATCTGGATTCAGCCCTGACTGCCAGAATTATCTCAATATTGGTGATATGTAACCAACTATGTGGATAGCAAATAGATCAAAGTTAGGACAAGCTTTTTGCAATCCCAACTATATTCAGACAGTTATCAGGTTAGTGGGCTGAATATTGCCAGATAACTGACAGGACCACCCTCATTCCACCCACAAACTACATTATCCAATGATTTTTCAACTGCACTATCCAGGTAATGCAGCTCAAAATCCAGGGCTGGTCTTGGTCAGCATTACATATCCTGGAAGCAGCACCTGCTACATCATCAAAGTAGCTTTGAATATTGGCCAAGTCATTTTAAACATATAAATCATTTTACAGCCAACATTTCCAGCCAAAAGGGAAGGAAAGAGTTGGGATGTTCTGGGAACCGTGCCCCTAAGATGTATAATTTATACATCCAAGCGGCAAAATACAGTCATGTGGAGGATATAATTTTATAAAGGAAGCAGGTGAAAGCCTGGCTGTTTTCCCAAGCCTTAAATTCATGTGGTGACTCACTCACTCTGCTCCTGGACTAGCTCTTTAGTTATTCAAAGTTGTTAAATCACAAGAGGATTGTGAAAAATTACAAGAGGATGTTTCATGTGAGCAAATGCAAAGTGATGCATGTGGGAAAGAGGAACCCCCCACCCCCCCCCAAAACCAAAATAGGTAAGTGATGCAAGGTTGCACATTAGGAGTCACCGACCAGGAAAGGGATCTAGGTGTCATTGTTGATGATACATTGAAATCCTCTGCTCAGTGTGCAGTGGTGGCTAAGAAAGTAAACAGAATGTTAAGCATTATTAGGAAAGGAATGGAAAACAAAAATGAGAATGCTATAATGCTTTTGTATTGCTCCATGGTGCGACCACAACACAAGTACCGTGTGCAATTCTTGCCATCGCATCTAAAACAAGATATAGCTGAATTAGAAAAGGGACAGAGAAGGGCGACAAAAATGATAAAGGGGATGGGATGGCTTCCTTATGAAGAAAGGCTAAAGAGGCTAGGGCTCTTCAGGTGGGAGAAGAGATGGCTGAGGGGAAATATAATAGAGGTCTATAAAATACTGTGGAGTGGAACGGGTAGACGTGAATCACTTGTTTACTCTTTCCAAAAATTCAAGGGCTAGGGGACACACAATGAAACTACTAAGTAGTAAATTTAAAACAAATCAGGGAAAATATTACTTTACTCAATGTTTAATTACACTCTGGAATTCATTGCCAGAGAATGTTATAAAAGCAGTTAGCTTAGTGGGGTTTAAAAAAAGGTTTGGATAATTTCCTAGAAGAAAAGTCCATAAGCTATTATTCAGGTGAACTTGGGAAAATCCACTGCTTATTTCTAGGATAAGCAGCATAAAATCTGTTTTACTGTATTGGGATCTTGCCAGGTACTTATAACCTGGATTGGCCACTGTTGGAAATAGGATTCTGAGCTTGATGGACCTTTGGTCTATCCCAGTACAGCAATGCTTATGTTCTTAGAGGATATGGAGGGGGTCTGTGATAAGTTCAAAACCCTTACATTCAAATGCCTTATCCTAGTTTCCAGAATCTCCAATCTATTGTGGAGTGACACAATGTCTTTGATTATTGTCACTTTAGTCTCTTGGAGAGATGTAACTTGTTGACTCAGATCTTTTGACTGATTATTTTGCTCTGAAGCATTTCTTTCCAGGGTGTTAAAACAATCTTCAAGATGCTCTAGAGTCCCCTCCATGTCAGACACCTTGAGACCAATATTCAGACTGCGGGAGTTAGACCAACCAACTCCTGCAGTCAGCGGTAGAACCAGATATTCAATGCTGATCTATTTCCAGTGACTAGCATTGAATATCTGGTTTATTTTTGGATGGTTTAAAGATAACCAACTAAGTCAATAACCAGTTATCTTTAAACTGGTGAAAGATATCCCATGTTTTCACACAGCCAAAACTGGCCACTAAAACTGGCTTTACAAATTGCCAGATAGCCAGTTATATCACCCAATACAAACGGCTATCTGCTAGCCACTAACCAGGGATATTCAGCGGGGGCAGTTGGTTATCCCCCACTAAATATTGGTGGATAGCCAGTTAAGCGCTATTTAACCAGTCGGCATTCATTCTGGCCTGTTAAATAGCTCTAAATATCAGGCAGCTTGCCTTTCCTATCTTCTCTAATGCAAGCAGGGCAGACTGTATCACATCCAGGGTAATAACAGTAAGTTTAGCCAGTTCTTACAAAGACTGGCTAGCAGAGGGTTGTGCAGGACCAGAATGGCAAATGCCCGCACCATCATTATTTCCGAACTGCAAACAAGCTCCTTTCTCACACTGAACCAGACCTGAAAGGAAACTGGAAGCACTTCCAAGGTCAAGAGAGACTGGAAAAAATCCCAGACTTCCTCCTGCAGCTGACTCCCTCCATCAGCCTCACCTCTGAGATGGTTTCAAAACCCAGCTGAGAAGGAATCTCCTGGAACATGAGACTCAATACTACCTCAAGTTAGGGCATCTCTTCCTGGGTCTACTCGACAGTAAGGACTTACATTGATGATCCCTGGCGCAGGTGCTTTCCCAAAACACAGCCTCCATCCTTGGAGGTCCACTGTGCTTTTTCACTTGGCTTGTTTTCTTGTGCCTTGGAGTCCCTCTCTCCTGTATGACTTTATAAAATATTAGAATATCAGTGAAAGATACAAGTGTACATGTAGCCACTGAGACATACAGCACCTCAAGGGCTGGTGCAAATGTTAGAGCATACTTTCCTGTCATATGCACATTAGTTGCTCCTGTTTTCCCATCCGTATTCTCTTATTTAGCTGCTTACATTATTGTATTTGTACATTTTTATATAACTATTATATCCTGCTGTATTATGTAATTTTCTTATAACTGTGTTAGCCACATTGAGTCCGCACAAGCTGGGAAAATGTGGGATACAAGTGAACCAAATCCTATATAATAAAACGCACCTCCAACATTCTGAAGCTGACTGCATGGCTGAGGCATTCCTGCTCTCTGTATCCATCTCCTGAATTGACATCACGTACTTCCGGGTTCGTCACAAGCAGAAGTGACCAACCACACGAGGTTTCTCGGCTTCAGAATGTTGGAGGTGCATTGTATTAAATAGGATTGGTCAGTTCCTTGAAGCACAGCCAGAGCTCAGCGTCCTGCACAGTAACGCTCAGACACCAGAGAGAGAGAGGGGGGACCTGACACCAGAGAGAGGGAGGGAGGGGGGGTCTGATACCAGAGGGGGGGGAAGTATCTCTGTCATACACACACTCTCTCTCTCACACACTCTCTCTCTCTCTCACAGTCAATGTCTTTCTCTCTCTCACTCTCACACATTGTCTCTCACACACTCTATGTCTCACACTATCACATTCACTCTATGTGTCACACAGACACTCACACACTCTCTTGGTCTCATACACTCAGTCTCACAGAGAGTCTGTGTCTCACACACACTCTCTCTCGCACACACTGTATCTGTGTGAAACACACTCTCTCTCTCACACTGTGTCTCACATACGCACTTGCACACACTCTCATTCTCACACACACACTCTCTCTCTCACAGACACACTCGCACCCAGACTCACTCTCTCTCTCTCACACACACACATTCGCACATTCACTCTCTCACACACAGTCACTATCACATACACTCTCTCAAACATACACACTCCGAGGAAAACCTTGCTAGCGCCTGTTTCATTTGTGTCACAAACGGGCCTTTTTTACTAGCAAATATATAAATAAATATAAGTAAGTGCTTATTCCACACACATTCCATTCAAACCCAGTCCTTTTTCATGCCCACATACAGTGTGCAGCGATGGTCAAAAAAGCAAACAGGATACTAGGAATTATTAGCTAAGGGAAGGTGAATAAGACCGAAAATACTATAATGCCTTTGTATCTCTCCATGGTGCGTCCACACCTTGAGTATTGCGTTCAGTTCTAGTCGCCGTATCTCACAAAAGATATAGCGGAATCAGAAAAGGTTCAAATTAAGAGCGACCAAAGTGATAAAGGAGATGGAACTCCTCTCGTATGAGGAAAGGCTAAAGAGGTTAGGGCTCTTCAGCTTGGAAAAGAGAGGGATGAGGGGAGATATGATTGAGGTCTACAAAATCCTGAGTAGTGAAGCATGAGTAGAAGTAAATCAATTTTTTACTCGTTCCAAAAGTACAAAGACTAGGGGACACTTGAGGAGTTACATGGAAATACTTTTAAAACAGATAGGAGGAAATGTTTTTTCACTCAGCAAATATTTAAACTCTGGAACTCTTTGCTGGAGGATGTGGTAACAGCAGTTACTGTATCTGGGTTTTAAAAAAGTTTGGACAAATTCCTGGAGGAAAAGTCCATACTCCGCTATTGAGACAGACATGGGAAGCAACTGCTTGCCCTGGCATTTGTAGTATGGAGTGTTGCCACGATTTGGGTTTTTGCCAGGTACTTGAGACCTGGTTTGGCCACTGTTTGGAAAACAGGATACTGGGCTAGTTTGACCATTGGTCTGACTCAGTATGGCTACACTTATGACATCTGTGTAACATAGAGGGGCATAATCGACCAGAAACGCCTATCTCCATGGGCGTTAATCTCCGAGAACGGGTCCGTGAAGGGGCGGAGTGTAACCGGATTTTTTAAAAAAAATAGACGCCCATGCTTTATTCGCCAAGGTGTGAGCTGGGCGTTTTTGGCTTTTCACCGATAATGGAAAAATGAAATCGCCCAGCTCAAAACGAATAAATGCAAGGCATTTGTTCGTGGGAGGGGCCAGGATTCATAGTGGCACTGGTCCCCCTCACATGCCAGGACACCAACCGGGCACCCTAGGGGCACTTTTACAAAAACAAAAAAAAAAGGTAAAAGAGCTCCCAGGTGCATAGCACCCTTCCCTTGGGTGTTGAGCCCCCAAATCCCCCTCAAAACCCACTGCCCACAAGTCTACACCAGTACTATAGCCCTAAGCGGTGAAGGGGGGCACCTACATGTGGGTACAGGGGGTTTGGGGGGGGTTGGACGACTAGTAGCATTAAGCAGCACAATTGTAACAGGTAGGGGGGGGATGGGCCTGGGTCCACCTGCCTGACGTCCACTGCACCCAGGGACGTCCACTGCACCCAGGGACCTGCATACTGCTGCTTGGGAGGAGGGTATGACATTTGAGGGTGAAAGTAAAAAGTTGTGAAACATCATTTGTTGTGGTGGGAGGGGGTTAGTTGACCACTGGGGAGTCAGGGGAGGTCATCCCCGACTCCTCTGGGGGTCATCTGTCATTTAGGGCACTTTTTGGGGCCTTATTCGTCAAAAAACAGGGTCCAGGAAAAGTGCCCTAAATTCTAGCTACAAACGCATCCATTATCGGCGAAGGGCGCCCATCTCTGTTCGGTGTGATAACACGCCCCAGTTCCGCCTTCACCACGCCTCCGACACTCCCCCATCAACTTTGTCCGCATCCGCGACGGAGTGCAGTTGAAAGCGTCCAAAGTTCGGCTTTCGATTATGCGCTTTATTTGTTTTGTGAGAAGAAACGCCCATCTCCCGTTAGGTCGGAACTTGGGCATTATTCTCGTTCGATTATAAGCAGGATAGTAACATAGTAGATGACGGCAGAAAAAAGACCTGCACTGTCCATCCAGTCTGCCTGAGGAGGAAGGAGTGTTTTCAGGAGAGCTCTGCTGACTTCCAGTGGAAAGGGGAGTGAGACCTAGCTCCCTCCCCAAAGATGAGGAGGGTCCCTGGGGAGAAGGCTCAGGAAAGTCCCCAGGCTATGGGGCCTCCTGGGGCCCGGGACCAGAAGGCCGAAAGGAGTGGCTCTCTCCCTGGTTTGACTACCGGGAGAAGGGAAAGGAGTTCCAGTGGACCGAAGGGAGGAGAAGCAGCCCAGTGGAGGCCCACCAGAGCATTTCCCCCTCCATGGCCAGCTTGCGGAAGGTAAGCGAGAAGACAGTGGAGGGGGGAGGAAGATAGTACAGGCCCCAGAAGGGCGCTTCCAAGGAAGGGAGAAGGAAGAGGCGATGGAAGTTTGCCAGAAGCCTTTGCTGGAGGCAGCTGAGAGTGAGATGTGAGGAGAATGGATCGTCAGATGAGGAGTTCCTTGAAGTGAGCTATGACCCTGATGATCCAGCAAGTAGTGTGGTAAATATTGTAAGACGAATTAAGCTGGTGGAAAAAGAAGTAGTGGAGCTAGGAAAACGTCTGAAAATGGCAGAACTATGTGTAAATTTGCCCCAGCGGAGCACAGACAAATGTATGTTAAAGAGGAAGCCCGGATATCAAAGTTGTTGGGGAAAAAAGAACACTTGTTGAACTGTTTAAAAAAGGGCTCTGTGAGTCCTTTGAGGGAGCTCTAGTTACCGAGGAAAGGATGGCTTCAATACCCTCAGTCTGGGGGTTCAGGAACACTACAGATGCCGCAAGCTTCAGTGTCTTCAGCAGCAATTAGACTCAAAAGAGTTGTCTGGTTCAGAGTGACCCCACTTTAAATACATGAGACAGTTGGCAACACAGTCTAGAGCACTACCCAGCAGCCAGAGGATAAGGAGGCCGCGGCAGGACATGGCTCTGAGGTGGGGGCTGAGTAGAGATCCTACCTGTGGAGGGGAGGACAGAATCAGTAACTTTTCAAAACTCCAGATAATGAGGCAGCAGAGGGAAGCAGGTAGCAGCCTGTTTCTACAGGGTGGTGGTCGAAGTCTCAGAGGGCTTACCTGCAGTTGTGCAAACAGCAGAGACAGTTGCCGTGAAGGAGGCCCTGTTGGAAAAGGAGTCCGCAGAGGCAGACTCCGGTATTTTTGGCCGGGTCTGCAATGACTGAAGTGGAAACCGAAGCAGCATGGCATCTGGAGAAGCCCCGCCACGAAGTCCGGGAGCAGGGGAGGTCTCCCTGAGCATGGAGTAGCTGGCGGTTTACGGAGAGGGGTCGGAGAGAGGGGAATAGGAGCGGGCCAGCAGCTGGGAGCTCATTTGACCAGCTGTCCATTACAAGAGGTGAAATCGGGGGGTGGCCAACAGCCAGCCTGTGGCGGAATCAGGAACAGACAAGCCATGCCCCCGGGAAGCGCCAGCCATTGGGAGAACGCAGGAGGGACTGCACCAGAAGCAAGGGGGAAGTAACCCGATTGTTGAGAGACTTTCGTTGACTACAGAAGTGGACATGGCAAGTCTAACAGATGTGCAGCGGGTGGTGGAGCAGACCTCCAGCAGGACGGCTGGGAGCGAGGAGCCAAGGGGAGCGGCGGAGTTCGGAGGCTTCGCCCCTGGTGCCGGAGGTTGGAGGGAGTTCGGGGGAAGAGCGAGCAGGGAGTCTGGTATCGCCAGCTGCAGACCTGACTGGGCAGGTGCCAGAGTATCGCCAGGTGGACAGAGGAGAGGAGGCGATTAGCCCAGAGGCTGGAGCCTGCAGTGGCAGGGACGAGCAGGGACGTTCCAGGAAGTGGTGATGGGCAGGACAATCAGTTGGAGGCAGCCCAAGCCGCAGAACTGACTATGGACGTTGCTGGATGTTTGTCTGAGAGGGAAGGGGACGGGGGACAACGGGAGGGGAGGGGGCGGTGGATATTGAGGAAGGGAGAGGGATGAGGGGAGGGGCAGAGGGACAGAAGGGGGGGGAGGCAGAGGGAAGGGCTGGAACAAGTGTGGAGGGGGGGCGGTGGGGGCTGGGGTCCAAGTCCTTTGCGGCAGTAGTCCAGGGAGGGGGAAGGAGGGAGGGGGGGAGATCGGGTGGTTTGAGGGCCCAGGGAGGGGTTGGGGGGGAGCGGGGACAGGGGGTGACAGCTGCCTAAGCGGCGAAATGTGGTACAGCTGAAATGGATAGGGGAGGGGGGCAATGCCCTCCAGGGATCGGGTCTTGAGGCTGGTGATGGGGATGGGGTTTATACCGAGGACTTTTACGCGTGTATACACCCCATCAACATCCCAGAATATGACCTTGAGCTTCATGACCCAGAGGGGGATGGAAATATTCTGGGAAAGGTACGAGGGGGGTGAGGGGAAAGGGGGAGTGGCGGGACCTCAGGGCCATTCCAGTCAGCAAGCCGGACCTGGTGCAGCTCACCCTGCTCGGTGAGAAATGAGTCTAATCTCTGGGGCAGATTAGCCTACTGGTACAGAGGTACGCGGAGCTGAGATCCCCACTTACAAAGTTACCGGATCCAAGCAGGGTTTGGCAGGAGGTTGGGGAGCCCTGGTCAAATTGAGACAGGAGAGCCATGTGGTCCAGCACATTCTTCGGCTGCCTTTATCGGTCGTGACAGGATACTGTGCTTTTACAAGGGGCAGCCGCGGCAGTGCTTCAGATGTGGTTCGTTTAGGCACTTCAGCATGTCATGCCCAGTGGTTAAAGTGGTGGAAGATGGGGGATCAGCATGCCACAGAGGACTGCCCCAGCGATCAGGTGCAACCCTCTGCGGCGGGTTCGGCCATGCATATCGGAATGCCCCTAGGGCGGGCCCATAACGAGTGGGATATGTGGGGGAAGGGACGGGAGGGGGGTAATGGAGGAGGGGATAGGGCCGGGGTGATAGGCAGGGAGGGGCAAGGGGTGGGAGAAGGAGGGGACTGCAGGAGGGGGGGGCGGCAGGGGGCTGGGTCAGGAGTGGAGCAGGGGGGAGAGGGGGAGTGGGTACAAGTGCCACAGAGGAACGGGAAGTTTCGGAGGGGGGGGGGAAGTAGGGGTGGGCAGGGTAGGGGTCGCTGCAGGGGAAGAGGGGGGGGAACAGATTTCAGGTGTTGGAGGAGGAGGAGGAGGATAGGGAGGTTGGGAGGGAGGAGGAAGAACAGGGGGACGGAGAAGAGGTGGCGTTAATGGAGGAAGAGGGGGCGGCAGGGGGGCTTGGGGAGGGCAAACGGAAATATGAGGAAGCACTGGAGGAGGGTCACTGGTGGTAGGAAGAAGGGCGGGAAGGCTCTGGGGGGAGGGGGAGGGGGGAGGGAGGAGGAAGAGGGAAGGGAGGGAGGGAGGGAAAGGGGAGTAAGAGGAAAGCTGAGGGGGCCGGGCAGGTGGTGAAGGCCCAAGTGCAGGCTTGGGGGGACAGAGTGGAGCTAGAGGAGGATCTGGAGGACTTGGAGGACTGGGGGAGGTGGAGGACTCGGAGGAGGAGGTAGGGGGGCGGGGTGAAGAGGGGAGAGGGAGGGATCAGGGGGTGGGTCCCGGATAGAGCAAAGAAGAAAGGAAGGAAGAAAGGGGGAGGGGGGGGTAAGGTGCAGACAGGACGGCTGCGGGGGGGGAGGGGATCTGGCAGGGGATGATGTTAGACCGCATAGAGAGGACTGCTTCAGGGTAAGAAGGGGGTTATCCAGGAGATAAGGAAAGAAGTTGGAAGTGAGCAGACCCGTGACTCGCAATGAGGATGGCAGGCTTAGTGTTGACATTTGCCACGCTGAATGTGGCCAGCATCGCCTCTCGAAGAAGCAGGGTTTAGGTCTATGACTGGTTCGCGAGGGTCACAAGCAGATTGTTCCTGCTCCAGGAGACTCGGCTGCGGTCCATTGAGGTGATCAGGCGGGCAAGGCGGGCCTGGAAGTGGGTGGTCCCTCGGTGTGTGGGGTTGGCGGGGGAGAGGTATGTGGGGTGGGGATCTTATTTAAGTCCCACCGGGTGAATATTCAGCGACGTGGTGGAGCTGGGGGTGGGAGATGTCTTGTTGTGGATGCGATTTGGGAGGATAGAGCACTGAGGGTGGTGAATGTGTACGGCCCCAAAGCAAGAAGGAAAGGGTGCTCCTCTTTGGGAAGATCAAGCCCTACCTATACACTTCGCGCCAAGTAGTCTGGGGGGAGATTTTAACGCATATTGCGGAAAAAGGATAGTGGGGGACGATCGGTACAGGTGGGCTATGACGGGGTGAGGCTGGCAGGGATCATGCGGGAGGCGGAGCTGGTAGACGCGCATGTGGCCTTCAGTGAGGAACAGGAGGGGTTCACGTTCTTCGAGGGCAGTGTAAAAGTAGAATCGATAGATTCCTGGTAAAGAAGGGGGTTTGTCTGGGGGGTCCACGAACCGTGGACGTGGACTTTTCAGACCACCACATGGTCCTCCTTCAGTGGGGGGGGGGGGGGGCAGCCAGCGCAGAGGCCAGGGAGGGGTTATGGCGACTAAATTTAAAGTGGTTAGGTAGCGAGCAGGTGGGGAGGACTGGAGTACCGCCGGTTTTTGGAAGATCAGGTGTCAGTGCAGGGGGCATTTCAGTCATTGGGGAGTGGTGGGATACAGTGAAAAGACGAACGCCGGGGATTCTTTCTCAGACAGGCGAGAAGGGAGGGGAGGGAAAGGACAAAGTGGGCATGGCAATAAAGAAAAAGAGGGACACATTGATTTCACAAGGGGGGGAGGGAGGAAGAAATACATGATCTCCAAGCACTCCTGGAGCAGGTACAGTACAACCGCTACACTCCTGGTGTATGAGCGGGACCTTCGGGGAAAAATGTGTAGCCCGGACCCCTTCGCATGCTGCCGGGAGCGGAGGGCGCGCAGGGTGATGGAGGGGGTGCGGGATGCAAGGGGGTCCTGCAGGACACCAAGGAGTGGATTCTGGGGCAGTGAGGGACCACTTTGCGGCGTTCCTTTCAGCCCAGCAGATTGATATGGAGCAGATGGAGTGTTATGTGGAAGGAACCCCGGGGATAGGTCACGGGGGACCCCAGCTTCAGGCCCTCTTGAACCCGTGGACAGAACAGGAGGTGGAGGAAGCCATCGGGGCGCTCCACAGGAAGACCTCGCCGGGGCCGGATGGGCTAACAACTGAGTTCTACAGGCCTTTAAGGAGCAGCTGGTGCCGATCCTGGTGAGGGTATGGGGGGCAGCCCAGTTGGAGGGTTCCTTGGCCTAGTTCCTTGACAGAGGCGGCTCTTATCCTACTAAGTAAGGGGAAGGACCCGGCGATGCTGGCCAACTGGCGGCCTATAGCACTGCTTAATACGGATCGAAAAATCTTTGCGCGAATGCTATTCCAGAGAATGAGGCAGGTGTCTGGGGATTTGCTAGCAGCCTCGCAAGCATGTGGGTTAAGGGAGGAGGGGTCTTGGAAGCTGCAGCGTGGGTGCGGGAGGGGGTAGAACGCAGTAGAGTGGGAGGGCATGGTAGGCTGTTGGTAACACTCGACCAGGAAAAAGCGTTTGATAGAGTGCAGTGGGGTGTCCTATGGAGCATTCTGGAGCGCTATGGGTTTCCGAAGGGTTGGATAGAGCAATTACAGCTACTCTATCGGCATGCGGGGTGTTTCCCCTGGTTAACGGGTGGAGAGGGCAGGGGTTTGAGGTAGGGGCAGGGGTCTGACAGGGGTGCCCACTCAGCCCGCTGTTGTATGCATACGCCATCGACCCTTTTATAAGACGGCTGGAGAAGGGGGGGGGCGGAGGGGCTGGAAGGGGGGGAGGTGGGGGACAATAACCAGTTAAGGGTCGTGGCGTATGCAGATGACGTTACAGTGTGGGTAGCGGACCAGAGGGAGGGAGGTAGATGCAGAACCTGATCCAGGAATACTCGCAGGCAACAGCGTCGCAGGTCAATTTTCAAAAGTCCAATAGCCTGTGGGTTGGGGATCAGGGGCTGCAATTTGAGTTGGGAGGTAGGTTTCCTACAGCTGTGGAACGTATACGGGTCTTGGGAATATACTTCGAGAAGGGGGATATAGGCTCTACAACTGGGATAGGTTGTCTCCAAGAAGTGAAGGGGAGGGTGGATAGATGGAAGGGGTGGAAAATGACCATGGGGGAGCGGGTACAGCTCATCAAGGCACACTTAGTTCCTTTGTTTCTGTTCGTCAGTTACATCTGCCTGCTGCCGGAGAGCCGGTACACGGCCTTGTATGGGTGTTCTTCCGGCTGCTCTGGGGCAACAGGACGAATCCGGTAAAACGGAATGTTACCTATCTGCCTAGGAGGGAGGGGGGGGTGGGCATGATAAACCCAGTCCTGTTTTTCAGCGCTTTGTTCCTGCAGTTCAATCTGGGGAGGGCGGTAGGGCGGGAGCCACCGGGGTGGGCTAGGAGTGTCCTGCAGTGGTGGCCGAGATATTGGGACCTATGGCGGGAGGGGGGGAGGGTAGTGGCACTGCGAGGGGGGCTCCGGGAGGGGTGAGTTATTGCAAGACCCTAGTGAAATTGGTGAGGGTGTGGGGGCTGACGGTGGGGGAGGTGAAGGCAGGACAACGGGGGGTCTGGATGGACAGAGTACGGGCGCAGGTGTTCTCAGCTCCTCTGGCGCTGAGGGACGCGCCGGCCCCACGGATGCAGCAGGGGTTACGGTTGATTGCTTCGAACCGCATCCGGTGAAGTATAAAGACCTGGCGTGGCTGTCCTTTCACGGTAGACTGTACGTCCGAGGAAATTTGAAATATCGCAATGTGCGGGATAGAGGGTGCCCACGGGAGGAATGTGCTGGAACTGAAGAGACGATGGAGCATTTCCTGGTGAGGTGCCCATTTACAGTCCAGGTCTCTGACCGGGTTTCCTCGTTGCTGCAGATCCCCAGTTTCCGCAACTACAGCTATGCGGACTGGGTGTATGGCCCAGAGGGTGGAGAGGGACGCGGGGATCCGGTAACACGCTTTCTGATTTCGGTGATATTGCGGTACTGCCTCTGGATGGCGCGCTGCAGGGTGTCCCTGTACCAGGAGGTCCCGGCCGGCGGAGGTAGTCAGCTGGGATGTGGTAAGGGCGGTGCAGGAAGCGGCGAAGTGGGAAAGGGTGGAAAAAGGGGGTGGGGGTGGCTTCGAGGTGGTGGAGACACGTGAGGCTTAAGCCGCCATGAGGGGACATGCTTCCCAGGGGATTGTGTGCCAGTTGTCTGAAGGGGTTGTGGGGGGTCGGGGGGGGGGTTGATCCATTGTATTATTGAGGAGGGGGTGTACATAGATAGGCAGACCATGTCTAGCTAGGAGCCTGGGGTTTGATTTGCATGTCCGGTTTTTTTCTTTGGTCTTTCTAATAAACAGTTTCCACTGTACTATTGAGGAGGGGGAGGGGGTGTACATAGATAGGAGGACCGTGTATAGCTAGGGGCTTGTTTTTGATTTGTATGTTATTTGTTTTTAGTTTTTTCCAATAAAAAGAGTTTTCCAGTCTGCCCAACAAGACAACTCACGTGTGCTACTTTTTGTGTATACCCTACTTTGATTTGTATCTGTGCTCTTCAGGGCACAGACTGTATAAGTCTGCCCAGCACTATCCCCGCCTCCCAACCACCAGCCCCGCCTCCCAACCACCGGCTCTGGCACAGACCGTGTAAGTCTGCCCAGCACTATCCCTGCCTCCCAACCTCCAGTCCCGCCTCCCACCACCGGCTCTGGCACAGACCGTATAAGTCTGCCCAGCACTATCCCCGCCTCCCAACCTCCAGCCCTGCCTCCCACTACCGGCTCTGCTATCCAATCTCGATTAAGCTCCTGAGGATCCATTCCTTCTGAACAGGATTCCTTTATGTTTATCCCACACATGTTTGAATTCCGTTACCGTTTTCATCTCCACCACCTCCCGGGGGAGGGCATTCCAAGCATCCACCACTCTCTCCGTGCAGAAATACTTCCTGACATTCTTCTTGAGTCTGCCCCCCCTTCAATCTCATTTCATGTCCTCTCATTCTACCACCTTCGTATCTCCGGAAAAGGTTCATTTGTGGATTAATACCTTTTCAAATATTTGAATGTCTGTATCATATCACCCCTGTTTCTCCTTTCCTCCAGGGTATACATGTTCAGGTCAGCAAGTCTCTCCTCATATGTCTTGTAACGCAAATCCCATACCATTCTCGTAGCTTTTCTTTGCACCGCTTCGATTCTTTTTACATCCTTAGCAAGATACGGCCTCCAAAACTGAACACAATACTCCAGATGGGCCTCACCAACGACTTATACAGGGGCATCAACACTCCCTTTCTTCTGCTGGTCACACCTCTCTCTATACAGCCCAACAACCTTCTAGATACAGCCACCGCCTTGTCACACTGTTTCGTCGCTTTCAAATCCTCAGATACTATCACCCCAAGATCCCTCTCCCCGTCCGTACCTATCAGACTCTCGCCGCCTAACACATACGTCTCCCGTGGATTTCTATTCCCTAAGTGCCTCACTTTGCATTTCTTGGCATTGAATTTTAATTGCCAAACCTTAGACCATTCTTCTAGCTTCTTCAGATCCTTTTTCATGTTTTCCACTCCCTCCGGGGTGTCCACTCTGTTACAGATCTTAGTATCATCCGCAAATAGGCAAACTTTACCTTCTAACCCTTCGACAAGGTCACTCACAAATATATTGAACAGAATCGGCCCCAGCACTGATCCTTGAGGCACTCCACTACTCACCTTTCCCTCCTCCGAGCTAACTCCATTCACCACCACCGTCTGGCGTCTGTCCGTCAACCAGTTCCTAATCCAGTTCACCATTTTGGGTCCTATCTTCAGCCCATCCAGTTTATTTAAAAGCCTTCTGTGGGGAACCGTGTCAGAAGCTTTGCTGAAATCTAAGTAGATTACGTCCATAGCTCGTCCCTGATTCAATTCTCCTGTCACCCAATCAAAGAACTCAATGAGATTTGTTTGGCATGATTTCCCTTTGGTAAAACCATGTTGTCTGGGATCTTGCAACTGATTGGCTTCCAGGAAATTCACTATCCTTTCCTTCAGCATCGCTTCCATTACTTTTCCAATAACCGAAGTGAGGCTTACCGGCCTGTAGTTTCCAGTTACTTCCCTATCACCACTTTTGTGAAGAGGGACCACCTCCGCCGTTCTCCAATCCCTCGGAACCTCTCCCGTCTCCAAGGATTTATTAAACAAATCTTTAAGAGGACCCGCCAGAACCTCTCTGCGCTCCCTTAATATCCTGGGGTGGATCCCGTCCGGTCCCATGGCTTTGTCCACCTTTAGCTTTACAAGTTGTTCATACACACTCTCTTCTGTAAATGATGCTGTATCCACTCCATTTTCATTTGTACTTTTTCCAGTCCATCGCGGTCCTGCTCCAGGATTTTCTTCTGTGAAAACAGAACAAAAGTATCTATTTAGCAAATTTGCTTTTTCTTCATCACTATCTATATAGCTACTCAGTATTTTATGAGGTCATTTACATGAATAAGTGGCCACTTACGCTTCCAAACAAGGAAAGCACTAGCTTTTAACATTTGTTCCTTGAACTTAAAACTGCAGTGGTGTGTATAACATCTGCATCACCTGTGCAAATGACTGCTGTCTGATGCAACTGATCATTTACATCTGTAGCTTGAGGAAATATATGCTAATTGTTATATACCATTTTGTTGCAAATATCATTCTGCATTGAGACAAGTTCACATTTCAAGTTTATTTAACATGCAATAAATAAAATAGTTATCAGTAGAAGGGGAGAAAAGGAAAAGTTACATGAGGGTATGTAGGTGAGAGTGCACATATTAAAAATATATATAATTAGAGAATTTGTAAACTAAGCTAAGATACAGAGGGGAGGGGAATGTGTAAGATAAAACGACAAGGACATATAGTATATGATCTTATTGAACGGGGCAGCGAACAATTCAGACATCATTTGAGCATATTAGCAAATGCTTTTGAAAATAGATATATTTATATTATTTACTTAGATTTTGCTCACGCCTTTTCAGTAGTAGCGCAAGGTGAGTTACATTCAGGTACGTTGGGTATTTCTCTGTTCCTAGAGGACTCACAATCTACTGAACTGCGGCAAAAGGGGGCCTGCGCTGGCTTCGGCGTGTGTTTTTGATGCGAGCCGAGACCCCCTTTTACAGCAGAGGGTAAAAGGTAGGGCTTTCTTTTTTTTCAGGAAACGGCCATGTGACAAGTGAAGCACTTGCTGCATGCCTATTTCGGGGGGGCGGGTGCCCTTACTGCCACCCACTGAGGGGCGGTAGTGCTTCCTGTGCTAACCCGGCAGGAGCCCTTACACACTAGCGCTACAAAAATACAACTATTTTTCTAGCAGCAGATATGACAGCACGCTGGGGGTGGGAAATACCCACGTTGGGCTTACCGCTGCTTCGTAAAAGGGGCCCTAAGTATGTACCTGATGCAATGGAAGATTAAGTGACTTGCACAAGATCATAAAGAGCAGCAGTGGGATTTAAACCTGTCACCTCTGGTTTGTCAAGATGGATGCTCTAACCACTAGGCCACTCCTCGATTTAGGCACCAATTCTAGAATAAGCTTAGTTGATATCTTAGTGCCTAAAACTACGCACATCTATTCATGCCACTGAAAATGTGGCATAAATTTGGTGCCTAGATTTAGACGCACTGGGCCATATTCTATAACTATGTGCATAAATTTTGGAACACCCACCAAAATGCTCCTTTTCTCTGCTCATAACCATGCCCCTTTATGCTTATGCACGTTAGAGGTTTGGCGCAATTCATACAGAATACGCTTAGCGAGTTGTGTGTGTAAATTCAAATCATTGCCAATTAGTGCTCATTATTGCTTGTTAAGTGCTATTATCAGTGCTCATTAGCTGGTTAAGTGCAAGTATTGTTATAGAATCCACACCGATTTTGATGTGGATCTCTAGGCGTGCTATATAGAATCTGGGGATATATGCGTATATTCAGCAGTACTGCCTAAATGGATAGTGCCTCTGAACACTGTATAATTTTGAAACTGTGCAAGCTAGATGTTTCACTGTACGGTCAATATGTTGACGTACAGTGAAAATCTAAATAATGACCTTAAAGTATGCCTTATGGAGTCAGACCAAAAGTCCATCACACCTAGGTTCTGTCTCCGTTGGTGGCCAATCTAGATCACAAGCATCCGGAAGGATCCTATGGAGCAGACCACTCTTATCATTTGCACTAAGAGATAAGCAGTGGATTTCCCAGGTAAAGGCATGTGTGATGTGGAACAATGTGCAAACTTTTAGCAGCACATAGGGTGGGCAATTTTCAACTTGTTTTTTCACCCATGCAGATAGCTCTCTAGATAATCAATAGTAGACTGTGTTATGGCTTTATGTTGAGCAATAAATATTATCAGGGAACTGGTGCCTTCCAAATACGTGCATGTAAATATAGAAACAGAGTCTTGAAATCAGTAAGCATTAATTGATCGTTCTTACAGGAGGAGGGCTAGGGCTTCTTCATCATAGGCTAAAAACCCCCTTCTCTAATTTGCTTGTTTACTTAGCAGGTAGAAAAAAAGCACTGCCCAAACAAAATGACTTCTCTTCTTTGCAGAGAACACTCTGCCTTAACGTAATATGAAATTACTTAACTTTGGACCGACATACTGGCCTTCTTCAGCCAGTACTTGGACCGTGATCAGCAGGACCCGTTCCGCCTCCGCTGCTTCAGAACCACAGGTCTCCAGTAAGTCCGTTCATTCTGCTGACGGCTTTTTTCTATCTGCTAAGTTAACAAGCAAATAGAGAAGGGGGTTTTTAGCCTATGATGAAGAAGCCCTAGCCCTCCTCCTGTTAAATACAGAAGAGGTGCTTCTTGAGGTGTTTTCCTCCTGTAAGAACGATCAATTAATGCTTATGTTGGGCAAGCCATTATTCTCTGAATCCTAGCAAAAAGGAAAAAAAAAAACCTTCATATTTATCTGCGTTACAATTATAACAGGTTGTTTGCTTGTTTATCACGTCTACAAAAAGGATAAATCATCCCATTTGTTATAATACATAAACAAGTCTCCAAATGTGAATCAAACAGACCTTGAATATAATTAATTGAAAGCTAGGAAGAAATGAATCCCCATTAAATAGACATATTCCTTCTATTCCAGTGGGTCCCAATTGCAATGCAGATTTGAGTATATTTTTATTATAAGAATGTGGAATATTAGATTCTTTACTTAGAATTTATTTCATATCTAGCTCACATGCCTTACGCTTTCACACACTGAGTGCAAGATCAGTAAAACAACTTGGAAATTTGCATTTAGGGAGATGTTAAATAACTTTTAGTTGAACAGACAGGTTCTTTAAAAATAAAATCTTTAGTCATTAATATTCATCATTGGCCCCAAGGGGGGCGGTGGGGGCGGTCCGCCCGGGTGCACGCTGCTGGGGGTGTGCCGCACGCCTGTTGGTCCGAGTCCGCTCGTTCCCTCCCTGCTGTTCCCTCTGCGCGGAACAAGTTACTTCCTGATCCGGGGCAGAGGAGCAGACAGGGAGGGAACGAGCGGACTCGGGGCTTAACAGGGGCGCGGCACCCCCCCCCCAAGCAGGTAAAAATGCACCCGGGGGGGGGCGCGCTGCACCTGTGGGGTGTAGTTTCACCCAGGGGGACCGCGCTGAACACCGGGGGGGGCGCATTGGCGATCTGCCCCGGGTGTCAGCCAGGCTAGGAACGGCCACTGAATTCCATGGGGCTTACTTTGAAAATAGAAAAACATCCAAAAATGCCAAAAAGTGGCATATGGTTGGGGTTTTTTTCCACAAAAATTGCTATTTTTGAAACTCATTTTAAAGATGCTTTCCTATGCAGTTCATTTAAATCTCAAGGGGGTATGTTGGAGGTATGCTTTGGGTGGGACTAGGGTGGGCTTACAATTTGTTGTCATTCTGCAATAATGGAACATTGTAAAAATGCCCAGAGCAAAATATAGGACATTTTTGTCTAAACCTGTTTTAAATAATGATTAAAGTGCCCCAAAAAGTGCTTGAACTGACCAGATGACCACTGGAGAGAGAAAAGCATGACCTTCCCCTTAAGTCCCCAGTATCATTGACCACCTCCTAACACCCTGAGATGTGAAGTGACAGTACATACCGGGCTCTATGAAACTTGTAGATATAATGGCCATTCCTCTAAGAGTAGCAAGCAGGTCCTGGAGTAGCCTAGTGGTCAGCACCAGTGGACTATAAAGAAGGGGACCCAGGCCCATATCCCACTCTAACTAGTACACTTCTGGTGGGAAAGTGTGAGTACCACAAAAAACACAAACTATCTATTGAACCCACACATGGGTGACACCTGCAGACACAAGGGCTATTGTTGTGGTGTATAGTTGGTACAGTACATTTTTTTTGCTATTCCTGGAGTGCTCACCGTACAATATAAGGGGGTTATGATGAGATGTGCACCTGGGACCTTTTATAAAGTTCAATGTAGTGCCCCCTAGCCTGCCCCAGTACTCTGCTGGAATATCTGAGTGGCCAGTCTAGTAGAACTGCTGGCCACCAGACATCCCAATGGCTTGTTTTTGTGCATTTTTTTCCATTGGACATTTTTTGTTTGAAAATGGCCCTTAAGGAAAGATGCACTGAGCAGAAAAACGTCTAAATAGGGTCATTTTCAAACCAAATAGATAGATGCTTTTCTGGCTCAAAAATGACCATGTTTAGTACTGCATTATGTATGTTTTTTTTTTTTTTTTTTTTTAAACATCCAAAATTGGATTTGGATATCATATCGAAAATGCCCCTACATATGTATGCATGATACATAAATCACCACACATGGCGAGATTATTACATGTATTGCTGAAATTAAGACCTGTAATTTTACACTACAGTTAACAAACACAAAAGGTCTCAGATAGTTTATTTGCTCATACAGAACTAATAACTGTGTATATTTCTTTTTGTGTTAAATCTTAGCTCATGATAAATAGATACGAGAGCTGAAAGAAATTAGTCAATAATTGAGTCGGTGGCAGTCAATGTTTTTCCAAATGTTAACCACTGCTTGCTAATTGAGGTGGGTCCTTTCACTAACGTGCGGTAAAAAAATGGCCTGTGCTTGTTTGGGCTTGTGAAATTGGCACGCGCTGGGCCATTTTTTACCATGGCGGGGAAAAAGACCTTTTATTAAATGGAATATAGTAAAGTAGTAATTCCCAACAAAACCTCTGGAAACAAATTCAAAAAGTACAAAACCAGAGAAAAATCATATAGGAGATACTTTAGAGAAAGGAATTAACCCAATACCACTCCATGTAAATAAATAAATAAATAATACTATGCTGGATGTATTTTTTTCTTTCTACAAACACACACCCTTTTGTGTCAATGTAATGTTTTTTATATAACACTAGTAAAAAGGCCCGTTTCTGGCACAAATTGAAACGGGCGCTAGCAAGGTTTTCCTCGGAGTGTGTATGTTTGAGAGAGTGTATGTGAGAGTGACTGTGTGTGAGAGAGAGAGTGAATGTGAGAGTGTGTGTGTGAGAGAGAGAGTGAGTCTGGGTGCGAGTGTGTCTGTGAGAGAGTGAGTGTGTGAGAATGAGAGTGTGTACAAGGGCGTATGTGAGACACAGTGTGAGAGAGAGTGTGTTTCATACAGATACAGTGTGTGCAAGAGAGAGAGAGAGTGTGTGTGTGAGACACAGACTCTCTGTGAGACTGAGTGTATGAGACCAAGAGAGTGTGTGAGTGACTATCCAGCTTATAATTGAAAAAGAAAAACGCCTATATTGCGACCCAAATCTGGAGATAGACGTTTATCTCACAAAAACGAATAAAGCGGTATAATCGAAAGCCGAATTTGGACGTTTTCAACTGCACTCCGTCGCGGATGCGGACAAAGTTGATGGGGGTGTGTCAAAGGCGTGGTGAAGGCGGAACTGGGGTGGTTATCGGCCGATCAGAGATAGGCGCCTTTCGCCGATAATGGAAAAAAAAATATGCGTTTTTAGCGAGAATTTAGGGCACTTTTCCTGGACCCTGTTTTTCCACGAATAGGGCCCCAAAAAGTGCCCTAAATGACCAGATGACCACTGGAGGGCGTCGGGGATGACCTCCCCGACTCCCCCATTGGTCACAAACCCCCTCCCACCACAAAAATATGCCGTTTTCACAACTTTTTATGTTCACACCTCAAATGTCATACCCATCTCCCTGGCAGCAGTATGCAGGTCACTGGAGCAGGTATTAGGGGTGCAGTGGACGTCAGGCAGGTAGACCCAGGCCCATCCCCCCCCACTGTTACACTTGTGCTGGTAAATGGGAGCCTCCACACTGCCCCCCAAACCCACTGTACCCACATGTAGGTGCCCCCTTCACCCCTTAGGGCTATAGTAATGGTGTAGACTGAGGTGGTGGGTTTTTGAGGGGGGTTTGGGGGGCTCAACACCCAAGGGAAGGGTGCTATGCACCTGGGAGCTCTTTTACCTTTTTTTTGTTTTTGTAAAAGTGCCCCCTAGGGTGCCCGGTTGGTGTCCTGGCATGTGAGGGGGACCAGTGCACTACGACTCCTGGCCCCTCCCACGACAAATGCCTTGGATTTATTCGTTTTTGAGCTGGGCGCTTTCATTTTCCACTTATCGCTGAAAAACAAAAACGCCTCAGCTCACAAATTGTCGAATAAAACATGGACGTCTATTTTTTCCCAAAATACGGTCGGTCCGCCCCTTCACGGACCCGTTCTCGGAGATAAACGCCATGGAGATAGACGTTTTTGTCGATTATGCCCCTCCACGTGACAGAGAGTGAATGTGATACAGTGTGAGACATAGAGTGTGTGAGAGACAGTGTGTGAGAGTGAGAGAGAGAAAGACATTGACTGTGAGAGAGAGAGTGTGTGTGTGTGTGAGAGAGAGTGTGTGTGTGACAGAGATGCCCCCCCTCCCTCCCTCTCTCTGGTGTCAGGCACCCCCCCCCCCCCTCTCTCTCTGGTGTCTGAGTGTTACTGTGCAGGACGCCTGAGCTCTGGCTGTGCCTTCAAGGAACTGACCAATCCTATTTAATAGAATGCACCTCCAACATTCTGAAGCTGAGAAACCTCGTGTGGTTGGTCACTTCTGCTTGTGACAAACCCGGAAGTACGTGATGTCAATTCAGGAGATGGATACAGAGAGCAGGAATGCCTCAGCCATGCAGTCAGCTTCAGAATGTTGGAGGGCGTTTTATTATATAGGATGAGGTTTAATAGAGTCAATTCCTAAACTACTCCAATAAACCCTCTATGCACATCCAAACTCACGTGTGCTACTATCTTATAATTGTAGAAAAATGCCAAATGTAAACTCTTTGCATCTGTAATGTTGTGGAAGAGAGGCACTCTTTCTTTTTAAGCTTTTGGCTGATAAAATCATCATATACGGAGTTCTGAGGAAGAATTTCGAACCCTGCAGAGACGGACATGCAGGACGTGTATGCAGGACGCCAGGAATCAGGACTGACAGAAACAGATCAGCAAAGACGACAGAGACTGGCGCTAAAGAAGACTTTAGCTGGCGGGGGTTGGGGACCCCCGCCAGCAAAGGTACCTGGCGGCGACGGGGGGGAGGGTCGGCGGTGGGATGGGGGTCAAAAATGGCGGGGTGGTTGGTGACTGGGGGAGGCGGGCTAACTGGGCACCCCCCCCCCACCTTGGCTCTGGACCCCCCTCCTGCCAAGGTCTAGCTACGCCCCTGGTTACCATCACTCACTGAGGTGGTGGTAAGGGCTCCCGCCATTGGGAGTGGAATACTACCCTGGCTCTTGCGGTAGCCTGATGATAGTTGAATTGACGAGTGGCAAACCCATTGCTGCATGCCAACCCTTTAGTAAAAGGGCCCCTTAATGTCTCCTAAATTGAGGAGTTAAGAGCTCCTATGTTAAGTTTTTGTAGATATTGTGCTCTAATGGGAGCCTTACGCATGACCAAGAAAAGAAAAAACCCTTAATCAATGCCACATAAAATCTGGGCTTAGTGCATGGGAAAGTCCAGTGTTAGAAAGATTAAGCCAGATTCTAGTAAAAGAGTCCCATAGTAAAGAAGCAATATTGTTTGTAATCCTTTTTGCTTTGGCTCGCCTTATCTTGGCACCCCTCTTCCACTTTTGAAGCTTTGATTCTCAGAGGTCTGGGAAGATTCTTGTCAGTTAACTTTTATTTATTTCTCCAGTTGCGACTCGGTTGCCATCCGAGATTTGTTAGTACTAATGTTCAGATGCTATTACCCAAACCTAAACAGGCATAATACTTGGGGGGTTTATTGTTTCTGTGGATGTGGATAAGGATTACAGATCTAGATTTGCACTGGATTTTCTGGGAGATTGGGGCTGTTTCAGCATACTATCTGAACCCACCCATATAGATATACATACGTTGGTTCTGAGTTTTATAAATGACCCTACTGTGATTGAAAAGTACAGTCTTTCTGATTTTGCGCTGTATTGGGCAGACCATATGGGGATTTCCTTTAATCTGGGGACTCAGGAGTCTGATCACCATAGAAAGAAAATTGTGACGAAAGTAAGGACCAAAGAATGTTAAAACCAGATGCCTTTACTGTAGAGATGGGGACGACTTCTCTATGAGAAAAGGCTAAAGCGGCTAGGGCTTTTCAGCTTGGAGAAAAGGCGGCTGAGGGGAGATATGATAGAGGTCTATAAAATAATGAGTGGAGTTGAATGGGTAGATGTGAAGCATCTGTTACGCTTTCCAAAAATACTAGGACTAGGGGGGCATGAAATGAAGCTACAATATAGTAAATTAAAACGAATCGGAGAAAATATTTCTTCACTCAACGTGTAATTAAACTCTGGAATTCGTTGCCGGATAATGTGGTAAAGGCGGTTAGCTTAGCGGAGTTTAAAATAGGTTTGGACGGCTTCTAAAGGAAAAGTCCATAGACTGTTATTAAATGGACTTGGGGAAAATCCACTATTTCTGGGATAAGCATTATAAAATGTTTTGTACATTTTTGGGATGTTGCCTGGTATTTGATCTAGATTGGCCACTGTTGAAAACGGGATGCTGGGCTCGATGGACCTTTGGTCTTTTCCAGTATGGCAATACTTATGTACTTAGATAAGGGATTCTCACCTTCACAATCTATATGGACTGTCAAACAGAATGCTGGAATACTACAAAATTAGCTCCTCTGCAGGAAATTAGCTTGAATTCTGACACTCAACCAGGGTTTAAAGTTTGCCTGGTAACAAAAGAGAGGGTTCAATAGTACACAAACACAAACAGCAAAAGAAAAAAGCACCTCAGGGCCTTCAAGGTTGGAGCAATGGAGCAATTTATTCGTAAATTTGGTGTGTGTTTTTTACAGCCGACAGTGGTTACTACAGAGGTATATTTGCTGTGCTATTAGCATTTATGCTATTTAAGGGAGTTTGCCTTCCTTTTTTGTTTTTGTCTTCCAAAGTATTTGAATAATTGTTCTCCTGAGGCAGGTGTCGCTATGCCGAAACATGACCTGTGTCGGGTCTTTACAAATAAGGGCCCCTTTACAAATGTGCACCAAAACGTGACCTGCGGTAGTGCGGGCACATGTTTTGGAGGCGCGCTGGACCATTTCTCCACCGCATCTGGAAAAAAAGAGGGGGGGGGTTGGGGCCGGGAAATGGATGTGCGGCAAAATTAAAACCAGTGTGCGTCTATTTATGGCCTGAGCCCTTAAAGCCACTCATTGACTTAGCACTAAGGGCTCTCGCCTTACCTGCATGGTAACCATCCAGCATGCACCAACTGCTAATAATGCCAGGAACACCCCCCCAGTAGAAAACTAGAAAATTATTTTCTACCGTGGGTTTTTGGTGCACGCCAAACTTGAAATCACCGCCAGGCACATGTGCATTGTGGGCGGTAATGCTGATTCATCGCATGCTGCATGCGCGCAGGCCCTTTCACGCCTTTGTAAAAGGGTTCCAAAGTACTCACAATCAGAGGCATAGCCAAGGGTTGGGCCTGGATGGGCCCATTCCCAGCCACTTTTGCTGCAGGCCTGCCCAGCCTCTTCTGCCCGCTCTCCCCGTCCATGTGGTCTGCTCACTTTTACTGTCCTTGAAAGCGCCGTTCTCCCTCCAGCACCGGCGATTCCCATAGCCAGCCTTCTGCCAGCGCGCGTCGTCGGGGCCTCTTCTCAGGCACGTCCCGCCTACTCTGCCAACTTCCTGCGTCCCACCTTTGCAGAAAACAGGAAGTTGCAGAGTAGGTGGGACGCGCCTGAGAAGAGGCTCTGACGACGGACGCACACTGGCAGAAGGCTGGCTATGGGAATCGCCAGTGCTGGAGGGAGAACGGCACTCAGGGCAGTAAAATGACCAGAACTGACCATGTGCTGGAGGCTGTAGCGGGGGGGGGGTAGCAGGTGGAGAGGAATGCGGTGGCGGGCAGGGGGTTTGGTAGCGGGTGGAGAGGAAATGCGAGGCCTGTGCCCACCCAGACCACCTCCATGCCCATCTAAAATTAAACTCTGGCTACGCTACTGCTCACAATTGCTCCAGTCTTGAAGGTCCTGTTGTGTTTTGTTTTGTTTTTTTTTTTTCTTTTCCTGCTTTATAGTTCACCTGGCAGAAAGTTAAGTCAACAGACAATCAAAGCTGGTGTTTGGCTGTTAGTTCTGTTTACAAGAAGGAAGTGTAACATACCAACAAAACTTATTATTCATGAATCTCAGAGAAGTGTGGAAATCGTTCCATGAGGTTATGTAGCTTATTTACTAAGGAACAATTCTACCAAGGTACATTAAGCAGTTAGCTCACAAATTGGCGCACGGTAACTGTTTATACATGGGCACAGTAATGTTACCTTCCTGGAATGACTGCGCATGTTAACTGCATGCTGTGTTTGGAGGGGGGAGGGAACAGTGAGTGAATTACGGGTGGATGCTAATTGCAAATAACCATAAAGGTAAAGAACCTTTCTTTGCAGTAGCTGCGGAGGACATGCTGGGAATTCCCCTCCAGCCTTTGCAAAAAAAGGACTACACCCTAGGCAGTCTAGGTACAGGAAAAATGACAATACCCAGACACCTTGAACAGCCATTTTAAATGAGATCTCAGTAGATTTGGATAAAGGAATTGAAGTAGTCCTGGGTTCACAAAGTATGTCGTCCTCCGTGTATCAAATCCCATTACCCTTACATTTGGTCCCATTGGCTATCAGTTATTCATGTATTGCTCGTAAGAAATGGGTATTAAGACTCAGTCTTTGAATGGTTCTTTCTTTTTCTGTTGGACCAGATTTTTACTGTGAACTGGCAAACCTTAACATCCATCCCCAAAAAAACAACCCTGTGGAGTTTCCAAGGAGTTATTCTTTCCCCTTTACTTTTTACCATCTTATAGCTCCTCTGGCTACACTTCTTTAGTCATTTGGCATTCGTTCGTATGTCTATGCAGATGATATCCAATTGTGGGGGGTAGCAGATCTTTCAGCTTGGAAGCTTTCTACATTGAAATAACTGCCTGGGTATGATGCTGGCCCATGAATGTTTATTCAGTTTGGGAATGGGGACAAATGAATTGAAAAAGATTCTGTAAGTGAAAAATAGTATGCGTAATGGCAAAGTTAATATGAGTTTACTAGAGTTGGAATATTTTGATCTAAGGTTCTGAAACATGGATGAGATCAAGAGTCATCATTTAAAAGGGAGTTGCAAAGCTTCTGAAGCTTTTCCTAATATATGGAGCCCTTTCACAAAGGCACACTGAAAAATGGCCTGCAGCAGTGTGGATGCGTGTTTTGGGTGTACACAGAATCATTTTTCAGCACCCCTGTAAAAAATGCCTTTTTTTAAAAAATATTTTTGCCAAAATGACGTGCGGCAAAAATGAATATTGTCACTCGTCCCATTTTGGGTCTGAGACCTTACCGCCAACCATTGACCTAGTGGTAAGGTCTCACGCAATAACCAGGCGGTAATGGTCATACGCATGTAGAATGACGATTACCGCCCGATTACCACCTGCGCGCTGGAAAATAAGAATATTTTCTAGAGTGTGTAGCGGACGCACATCAAAAATGAAATTACCACAAGGGCCATGCGGTAACTCAAAATTGACTTGTGTTGGGTGCATGTAGGTGCCCATGTGGCTTAATAAAAGGGCCCCATAGATGTCAAGTGTTATTTTGTACTGCACATTATGCTACATGTAGTAATGCTACTGCATTTTTTTCATAAATCTAATAAAAGTTATTATGTGAAAAAGAAACATCTTGGCCTCCATGGGTAGTAACTTTGACTCTTTTCTTCTCTTTCTCTTTCCTTTTAATTGTGCCCTATGGAGAACGCTGGCAAAGTACCCGATGTGGTCACTCTTAGCCCTTCTTCGCAGTAGCAGTCAAAAAGAAAGCTGCCACAAAAGAGATAAATCTATTGCAAATTGTGTAAGATTACTCTTCATTCCCTAAGGTTTGACCTTGCAACTACTGCAAAGGTTGTTAGTAGAAGGCATTGTTCTAAAGTGACATTTTGCTACTGTATAAGGTGTATTTTAGATGTCAGATGGCTTTTCAGCTACCAATATATGACTGCAGCGATCAATGTTTGCATACTGTTGCTAAAAGGCAGATACTGGTATAAATAATCAGATAGCACCGGTGTTCCCCATTACAAATAGTTTTGTTCAGTTCTTGTATAGTTAGTTTCCACTCTGACACACAGTAGATTATGCTGCTTTGGTGGTTTCCTCTAACTCAAATTAAGTGAGTGAAATCCAAAAGGATAGTGCACCAGTTTAGTGGCCTAATGGTTAGGGTGGTGGACTTTGGTCCTGGGGAACTGAGTTCGATTCCCACTGCAGGCCACAGGCACCTCCTTGTGACTCTGGGCAAGTCCACTTAACCCTCCATTGCCCCGAGTACAAATAAGTACCTGTATACAATATGTAAGCCACATTGAGCCTGTCATGAGTGGGAAAGTGCGGGGTACAAATGCAACAAAAATAAAATAGATACTATTGGACATTCTACATGGAATGTTGCTACTATTGGACATTCTACATGGAATGTTGCTATTCCACTAGCAACATTCCATGTAGAAGGCTGCACAGGCTTCTGTTTCTGTGAGTCTGACGTCCTGCACGTACGTGCAGGACGTCAGACTCACAGAAGCAGACGCCTGCGCGGCCACATTGGTGATCTGCAAGGGCCGACTTCTACATGGAATGTTGGAATAGCAACATTCCATGTAGAATCTCAAATAGTAGCAACAGTGGAGGAGTGGCCTGGTGGTGGACTTTGGTCCTGGGGAACTGAGTTCGATTCCCACTGCAGGCACAGGTAGCTCCTTGTGACTCTGCCCCGGGTACAAATAAGTACCTGTATACAATATGTAAGCCACATTGAGCCTGCCATGAGTGGGAAAGCACGGGGTACAAATGTAACAAAAATAAATATATTTGAACGTCCCATTCCCCTGCCTCAAACAAAAGGGTCACATTTGTAACCGTTTAGAGACATCAATATACATCTAAACAACCCAAAGGAGTTCTTTAAAAAGAAATTAAATTAGGGGAACAGTGTTGTTCTTTTTTTGTTCTTCAAAATATATTTGGCTTGCAGCCTTTTATGTGTTTGTTTTATTTTTATTATTATTTCTACATTTTTGTACATTTCTGTGTCTCTCTTTTTAACCTGTTGTCATCCAAAATGTGCAACCTAACTTAGCTCCACCTGATTCTAAGTAACATTTTGTACATTATCTGTTCTGTCCTCCCCAGAGCTCCTAAAAACACCATTTTGTTTTCTCAAAGTTGTAGGATGTGATTCTTTAATGGGGTAAAAATTTTCAGCCAGCCCATATTTGTCTAAGATTTACGAATAAAACTTAGTTGATGATCTTCAGGGTAATTTTATAAGAGATTTAAGTATGTAAAATAGCATTTTATGCTCTCAAATGTGTACAAAATAGGCACCCAGACACATAGGGACATCAAAATTTAGGTGGAAAGTACATGCACATGAAAATAACCGGCACCCAGTCATAATAGCCCTGACAAAAAAGCCCTGACAAAACTGCCTTGTAACAAAATAACCCTTGACATTTCACACCCTAACAAAATAGCCCTTGACAAAATGGCCCCTCCCACAAATCAACCCTTGACAAAATAGCCCCCTTAACAAACAGCCCCCTATGAAAAAATAACACATCACAAAAATATAAAAACTACAACTGAAATCTTCACTGATAAAGACTCCTACCAGCATTCAATTGCATAAAGCATATATAAATAAACAAAATTCTAAAGCTACAAACTGGTATATACGATCTGTTATGCTCTTTAAAGAAACGATTCTTCCATCAACATGCTAATTTAAAAAAAAACAAAAACTAACAAAAAAAAACCAATATTGTCATCATTTCATAGTCTTACCAACCTTATCTTGTTTTGCAAGGTAAGATTATGAAGAAAAAAAATGCCAGTCCCATTTTCTGGGCAGCTTGATCTGGCCTTTTGTCAGTGGGGGGGGGGGGCTAACTTGTCAACTCATCACCACCATGGACACTGACTTGCGAGGTACCACAAGGATCAATACTGTCATCTATTCTGTTCAATATCTACCTCAAGCCACTAACTGAGCTGATTCGGTCAATGGACACTCAGTTCTACATCTATGCGGATGGTGTGCAGCTACTCATACCCATTGAACCTGACTTACATACTGCCTTGAATAAACTGATTACTTGTCTAACATCAATTCAAGAATGGGCTAAACGCAACAAACTTTGCATGAACCCAAGTAAAACCGAGCTTCTCTGGGTCCCTAACACAAGTGGATACATACCTGACATCAAAATCCCTTTTGGGAAGTATGAACTCCCCGTCAAATCACAAGTCAGGAACCTTGGAATACAATTAGATTCAACACTTACTCTGATTCCCCAAATCCAAGCAACCTTCAAGAGCTGGTTCTACTATTTGCGACAGCTACGCTGCCTCTCTCCATCGAGAAGGTAAATCTTATCCCAGTTGTGCATGGTCTGACTACAAAGGGCCTGCAAAAGCAAGACTCATAGAAGGTTCTAAGCGACATGACCACATCACACCATTTGTGCAAAAACTTCATTGGCTACCAGTACAATTCGGGGCTAAATTTAAAACTCTATGTCTGATCTTCAAGGACCTGAAAGGAAATGGCCCCGAGTATCTGAAGAATAGGATGATCCTCCATACACCGCCAAGGGCACTAAGGTCCTCCCAAGAACTTTCACTAACTACACCCTCTCTAAAAGACATTACACCATGTGATACCCGCAAGCGAGCCTCCTCCGGAGTAGCCCCCACAATCTGGAAAGCACTCCCTGAAAGGCTCCGCTTAACACAAGACTATCTCTACTTCAGGAATCAGGCAAAAGCTTGGCTCTTCAACCAAGCCTTTAATGGAAGAAGTAACTAATTTGTTAGTCTCACTCACACACACAAGGATTGACTCGGGCTGCACATACTGCAGCGGGACATGTTTATCCACTCCTACCCTAGCTGAGATAATATTTAACCATCTCTCTGACCTCACGTGCAACTTTCTTCAAATCAGTCACCTTACTTTCTAATTCTTCCTACTTTTTTACTCATCTATATGTTACAACTTTGCCTTACCCTTCACTACCAATTATAATGTTCTATTACGTATTGTGTAGTCATTGTAAATAGTATACCATGCCATACTTTGTATTGTTACTTGAATGTTTTTACTGCTGTAATTGCCTATTGCTCATGTTTGATCTATTCTTACTGTACACTGCCTTGAGTGAATTCCTTCAAAAAGGCGGTAAATAAATCCTAATAAATAAGGGTTATATTGTGGGCAGGCCGTTTTGACAGTGGCTGTTATGCCAGGGACTATTATGTCGGGAGCTTTTTTTGTTTGGAGCTTTGTTGTTGGGGCTATTTTGACCAGGTACCAAAATGACCATAATACTGACATATAGGCACATCTGTGTGCACATACATGCAAATTCAAAAAAATCTGCTTACACACTATTCTATAATCTGATTCCTAAATACAACAGCATATGTGCGGCAACAGACTTGCCATGAGCCAATCCTGAACTACTGTCAGGCTACCACAGGAGCCTGACGGTAGTTCTCACCCCAAGGGCGTGCCATTTCCAGCGCTGGAACTTAACCGGTGGTAATTGGGCAGTGCCGCACACCAGGGGCATAGCTATGGGGGGGGGGCCACAGGGGCCTGGGCCCCCGCAAATTTCATCCGGGCCACTTGCTTGGCTGGTGGGGGTCCCCAACCCCAGCCAGCTGAAGCCTTCTTCAGCGCCAGTCTGGCGCAACCACGTTCACTGCCCTGCTCTTCTTTCTTTTTGCTCCTCCTGTAAACGCTGACGCTCAAAAGAGCATAAATTCTAATTAGTGCCAATTAGTTTGATAATTGCTTGTTGGTGGCCAATTATTGGTGCTGATCAGCTTATTAACCAATTAAGTTGTGTGCACGGATCAATTATGTGCGCTGATTTGCATGTGCATCTTTAGTCACCGTTTATAGAATCCGGGGGTTAATACATGTGTGTTTCAGCAATTTAGCTGCAAACACTTGCACTAGCTCTATGGATGGCATAAGTGTTCACCATCTAAATTATAGGCATGCATTTTACCTGTTACACTAGTATTCTGTAAAGGAAAGTAGGCATCTACTTTTCTCTATAGAATCAGTGCCACATAGGTGCCCTCTATGCACCTAATTATAGGTACATAGTTATAGACTTGCCCTCCATTAGAATCATTTATAAGGCATTTCCACAAGTAAAGCAAGTTTTAGGGGCCCTTATATGAAGCAGCGGTAAGCCCAAGGCGGGCTTACCACTTGCTAAAAGGGAAGTACTGCTAGGCTACTGCAGCAGCCCAGCGGTAGTTCCCTCCCCTTCAACACGCCATTTCCAGCATTGCAAAAATATTTCAATTTTTGTAGCGCTAGTGTGTACCTAGTGGTAATTGGACAGTGCAGTGCGCTGCCTGGTTACCACCGGGTTAGCACGGGAGCCCTTACCACCACCTCAATCGGTGGCTGTACGTGCTCCCTCCCAAGATGGCTACATGGCAAGTGGGTCACTTGTCACAGAGCCATTTCTTTAAGAAACGGGAAGCCTTCCTTTTACCTGCTGTGGTAAAAGGGGGCCTCGGCGCATGTCAAAAACATGCGCCAATGCCAGCAAAGGTCCCCTTTTTTTCCACAGCTTCATAAAAGGACCCATTACACATTTAAAAGGGCTCATTTAAAACTGTACAGTCAAATGCAATTCTACACCTCTTGCTTATAACTGCACCATGCATAGGCATTCCCAGGGGCATGGTTTTAAAAAAGCAGAGGGAGAGTTCTGATGTGCGCACAGATTTATAAAATACTAGTTATAAAGGCCCATTTCTGACACATATGAAACGGGCGCTAGCAAGGTTTTCGGTGGATTGTTCTCTGCGCGAGGCACCCGCCGCCGCCGCCGCGCGATGCCGCCCCACCGTCATCCCACCCTACCGTTTTGTAGTTTTGCTGGCGGGTGACCCGAAATCCCGCCAGCAGAATTCCTCTGTTGTTTGCTTTGCTGACTCCGACGTGATGTTCTGCATTGGTAGCCTGTGCAGGGCGGGCTTCTGTGCGTCTGACGTCCTGCACGTGCAGGACGTCAGACGCACAGAAGCCCTGCTTGCAGAGGCTAGTAATGGTGAAGATCATGCCGGAGGCAGAAGACAGGACTTGTTGTTGGGGGGTTTCGGGTTCCCCAGCGGCAAAGCTACGCGTCGGTGGGTGGGTGGGTGGGTTTTGTTTTGCTTTTTTTGTTTCCTTGTTTTTCGTGGGTGGGTTGGTGGAGGTGCGGCGTGGGGGTGGGTGTTGCACCTCCAGCATGTTGGAGCGGGGCTTCTTTTTTTTTTTGTGTTTGTTTTTTTCGTGCTTGTCTTTGGGTGGTGGGCGGCGCGTGGGGTGGATTTTGGACATCCAGTGGGAGGAGTAACCTACTGTTCCCCCTGCTTGTTTGCGATTCATTCGTTATCACTCTTAACGTTCTGTGTGCCAAGTTTCTGAAGTCACAGCACAACGTTAAAGGGTTTGTTTGTCGTCATGACGTTTGACGCGAGGGCGGGACACAAATTCATAGTGGGATGACTTCACCATCATGAAGTTACGAACCCTTTATCGTTGTGCTTTGAGTTCAGTACCTTTGTCCTCAGAACGTTGAGGGTGCGTTTTATTATATTTATTATAGTAGATGTATATAAACATAGAGTATATACCCATGTACACTCTTTTTTGGAGCTGGTGTAAGTTTTTATGCCTACTTCCTCTGTGGTAATTTTATAAAGGCACTTAAGTGCATCTATTAGCTTTCTAAAAGGTATAGCATATGTGCTTAAGGGCCTTGTTAGTCTAGGCACTCTGTTCTAAAATTATCCTCTTTAGGTGACTTCTTAGCTGTTCAAATTGTAGTTGCAGCTGAATTTCACCTAAATCTAGGCATCCAAAGTGTGGCCACCTAGAAAAAGAACTGTGGGGTCTTTTTTTACCAAGCTGCAGGAAAAGGACCTGTGGTAGTGGAAGGAGCCATTTTTCCCATGCATAGGGTTATCATATTTTGTCCCCCAAAAAGGAGGACACATGCCACGCCCCCACCACACACCCAGCCATGCCCCCTTTCACACCCTCGCTCCGCCCCTGTCACATTTTCCCTCCCCCTGTCACACACCCCATCACTCCCCCTCCCCGTCACCTCCTCCCCTTACCTTACTACTGCCCTGGTGGTCTAGTGACCTTTTCGGGGCAGGAAAGAGCCCCCTCTTTCCTGCCCAGAGCGCTGCCCTGCATGCATCCTTCCTGTTCCTGAGCTCAGCGCCGATTTACAATGGCCACCGAGAGTTGAAGTCTCGCGAGGTCACTTCAACTCTCGGTGGCCATTTTGAATCGGCGCCGAGATCAGGAACAGGAAGGATGCATGCAGGGCAACGCTCCAGGCAGGAAAGAGGGGGCTCTTTCCTTCCCCCGAAGGCGGAAGAAGTCACTAGACCACCAGGGCAGTAGTAAGTAAGGGGAGGGGAGGCTAGCAATATGCCCATTTGTCCGGATTTCTGGAAAACGGGCAGATTGGCAAAACCCACCCGGTTGCCCGGACATGTCCTCAAAAAGAGGACATGTCCAGGTCAATCCAGACATATGGTAACCCTACCCATGCACCACGGCCCTTTTTACCGCAGTGAGTAAAATGCCCACCCCCAAAATGGCCACATGGTAAGATAACTCTTTCCACGTGGCCATGTGGCGGGAAGCACTTACCGCCACTCATTCAGGTGGCGGTAAGGGCTCCTGTAGTAACCTGGCAGTAACCAGGCAATGCACAACGATGCTCAATTACTGTCGGGTTATCGCTGTGCTATAAAACATTTTTTTACAGCATGACAGAAATGACATTCGCTGTGGCTGCATCTACCACCAGTGGCCACGTTGGGCCGGCGGTAGTTCCAGGATAGCATGCGGTAAGCCCACATTGGGCTTTCTAAAAGACTTCCTGTTTTTTGTGTGCTGATGGTAAATGACTAATCAGAGAAAATTACAGCTGAAGTGCAATGCTATTAACTACGTTGGTTCATAGACACATAGAAATATGAAAGCAAGTGAAGACCACTTGGCCTATCCAGTCTGTCCATCCATGCCATCTACTATCCCTTTTTCTTCCCTTGGAGATTCTATGTACTTGTCCCAAGCTTTCTTGAAGCTTTCCTTCCTTTCCCACAACCACTGAAAATGTATCAAGGGCCGCCTACAAAGATAAAGTTAACTACCACAAAGAGGGTACATTTTCCATCATTGGACTTAGACACCTACCTACTTAAGTCTCCTTCTAGAAAGAAAAACATTGAGTTAACATATGTACATCAGTCATGTCTTTTGCCTTGCCATTGGTTTTGGACTTGGACGAAGGGATGGGTATCCATTTCAGTCAACTGGTTCTGCCCCCTTGGGCACCTGTAAGACACTGAGCTTAAGCTCAAATGCATATTTGTATTTAGATTCCATTTGGTTTTCTAAACAGATTGCACTAAACAAATAGAAAGCGATATTATAAACCATAATTCTCATAAAGCAAAGAAGTCACATCCTCAGATAACAAATTTTACTAATATTAAATAGAATCCCAATAAAAAAACCTTAAGTTTTACAATCCCAGCATTCACTACTGTTACATGACCAATGGTCTTTCTAAAGACCCTCACTGTTTTTATTACATTTTTTAGGATTTCTAAAGTGTTTCTATCGTTAGACATTTTGATTCTTTTTAAACACTGTCTCCTGATGCAGGCTATTCGGCTGAAACACAACGTTGTGTTGAGTCGTTTTTGACTTTCAATAAAGCCTTGTTTCAACCCAAGATATTGTGTGCTCCAGTCTCTGGAAACCATGGCCTTTGTTCCCACTTTTCTTTCTCCTTGAGATACTCCGTGGGATCTTTTGAGTTCTCCACACGTGGATTCACTTTGGTTAACGAACAAAACAAGTTGAAAAAACACGACTTTCTGTGTTTTTTAAATTTAGTAATAACACTGCGCACTCTTCTGAAGCAGTGTGCACTATGTGTAAAGAGTGCGCACTCTTCAAAAGAGACCTCAGTCTTATCAGTAGTTCATCCATTCAAACCATTACGAATGTGCACACCATTGCAAATGCATGAACCACTGTGCATGCACACACACTCAGAAAATGAGTATGTATCTTTCTGAAACAGTGCAACCTCTTTTCAAATAGTGCACACTCTTTCTAAGATGCATGCATTCAAAGAATTTGCTCCCGTGATGACAAAATGGCCAAACAAAAATGAATTAAATGAACATTCCTGCAAACAACATAGAAAGAGACGTAAAAAGATCCCTAATGCACTGTATATTTGTTGAACCAAAAAGAGTTTATATCAGCTCCACCTAATTCAGAATACTACAGTATAACTGATAGAGGGTTGCATGTGGTGTGACTAAATCATGCTACCTCATGCTCTTCCTTCAAAAGCTGCACTATCTACCAGTACTCTGCAGGGTGAAATTTACAATCTGTTTGATTTTCAAGGCCTTAGAAGAACCTGGCAAGAATAACTAAAGAATAAGTTAGCTGTCTATATGCCTTTGATGTCTCTAAGGCAGGGGCTTAGCCAGACCTCAGCGGGAGGGGGGTTCAGAGCCTGAGGTGGGGGGCACAGTTTAGCCCACCGACCCCCTCCCCCGCCATCCAGCCACTTTGGACCCCCTCATGTCGCAGACCCCCCACCACCACCGATGACGACCCCCCCCGCTGCTGACCCTCTGCCGTCACTGCCACCGCCAGGTACCTTTGCTGGCGGAGGTCCCCAACCCCTGCCAGCCGAAGTCTTCTTCAGCGCCGGTCGACTCTGGCGCCTTCGCTGATGATCTGTTTCTGATGTACTGACTCCTGCGTGCACGTCCCGTATGTAGCCCCGTGCAGGACGTGCATGCAGGAGTCAGGAGTCAGAAACAGATCATCAGCGAAGACGCCAGAGTCGACTGGCACTGAATAAGACTTCGGCTGGCGGGGGTTGGGGACCTCCGCCAGCGGTGATGGGGGAGGGTCAGCAGCGGCGAGGGGGAGTCGGCATCGGGATGGGGTCCAGAGTTGAGGGGGCCAGGGCTTAATCTGTGGGAGCCCATGCCCCCATGGCCCCACCTAGCTACACCCCTGCTCTAAGGTCCCCTTGAGGGACATCTCTATCTATACACGTGTCAATAGAAATTATATGATACCCACCAGCGAGCTGAGTACCCCCATAACTTGGAATGTACTTCCAGAGGGGCTATGCTTGACTCAAGATTAGCTGGAGGGTGTCATGGCTAGTTTTGGCCTGAAGCAATATAAGTAACTACTGAAAAGCTCTGAAGACATCTTTTTGATCATCATAGTCTATTAGGCATGGTGGGCCAGATGCTATATAAAGCACCTAAAAAATCCGTGTGGCAAACATTTCCAGCGAAGTGTATTCTATAAGCAGCACCTGGATTTAGGTGTGGTATATAGAATACGTTTAGTTGATATCCCAGCACCTAAAGCTACTCACCTCCGTTTACACCAGTGAAAATGTGGCGTAAATCCCAGTTTGTAGGTTTACATGCACTGGGCCATATTGTGTAACTACGTGCATATATATAGGAACGCCCACAAAACACCTATGACCATGCCCCTTTTGGACTGCGCACATTAGGATTTAGGCACAGTTCATTGCAGAATATGATTAGCGAGTTGTACATATAAATTCTAATTATTGCCAATTAGTGCTCATTATTGCTTGTTAGGTGCTATTAACATTGCTTAGTTTGTTAAGCCAATTAAGTTACATGGGTTGTTATGGAATATGCTTAGATTTCAGCTCGAAATGCTAGGCATTTTATATAGAATCCAGCAGGGTATGTCTATACAGCGAAAGTATAAAAAAATAGCATCATAGAAGTGTGGCTAGAGACCATAACGTATGTGAAATATTGATATAAGCTCTCCCTTTTGGTTGGCTGCACAGTTTCATATTTTGGGTGTCAGTAGGGCTACTATATTTTGTCCCCAAAAAGGAGGACATGTGCCCCGCCCCCACCATACACCCCACCACACCCCCTTCCATGCCCTCGCTCCGCCCCCTGTCACATTTTCCCTCCCCCTGTCACACACCCCGTCACCCCCCTCCCCTTACCTTACTACTGCCCTGGTGTTCAAGTGACCTGTTCAGGGCAGGAAAGAGCCCCCTCTTTCCTGCCCGGAGCACTGCCCTGCATGCATCCTTCCTGTTCCTGATCTCCAGGGCCGGTCTTAAGGCGAGGCGACCGAGGCGGCCGCATAGGGCCCCGCGCTCAGTGGGGCCCCGCGCACGCCTCAGGTCGCCCCGCCTGCCCGAGCTCCAGTCCATCCTTCCGTCCTCCCTCCCAACGAATCCGATGTGCGACGGCGGCGTGGTGGGGCCGGGCCGGTCCGCCCCCCCCCGATGTCAGCGGGTGGGGGGGGGTGCTCCGAGTCGCTGCTCCTGTCTCCTGCCTTTAAAAACGCAATTTGGAAGCGCCGAAGACAGTGACAGGCAGCGCCTCGCGTCTGCCCGCCCTGCTACTAAAATCTGTTCGACGTCATTGGGCCTTCCCACATTGAGTCCCGCCCTCCTCTGAGGTAACTTCCAATTACCTCGAGGGCGGGCGGGACTCAATGTGGGGAAGGCCCGAACGACATCGAAGAGATTTTTAGTAGCAGGGCAGACGCGAGGCGCTGCCTGTCACTGTCTCTCCGATGCTTCCAAATTGTATTTTTAAAGGCAGTGAGGGTGGTGGGCGGCAGAATGGAGCTCAGCTTGTAGGTGGGTCGGGGGGGGGGAGGGACTCAGATGGGAGAAGGGTGGGGGGTGGGGGTTCTCAGGTGGGGGAAGGGTAGGGTGGGGTTCTCAAATGGGGAGGTGGAGAGGGGGTTCACGGATGGGAGAAGGGGTGGGGAGGGGGTTCTTGGATGGTTGAAGGGGACAGGTGGGGAGGGGACTGGGGTTCTTGAATGGGATAAGGGGACTGAGGTGGGAGGGGTATTCACGGATGGGAGAAGGGGGTGGGGAGGGGGGTTATTGGATGGTTGAAGGGGACTGGGGTTGGGGAGGGGGTCACGGATGGGAGAAGGGGATAGGTGGTGAGGGGACTGGGGTTCTTGGATGGGATAAGGGGACTGAGGTGGGAGGGGTATTCACGGATGGGAGAAGGGGGTGGAGAGGGGGTTCTTGTATGGTTGAAGGGGACTGGGGATGGGGAGGGGATCACGGATGGGAGAAGGGGGCAGGGAGGGGGTTCTTGGATGGTTGAAGGGGGCGGGTGGGGAGGGGACTAGGGTTCTTGGATGGGAGAAGGGGACTGTCACTGGGGTCTGAGAAGGGGCCATATGGGGCCTGGGGCTGGTGGGAAAATGGGGCATGCGTGGGTCAGGTGGGAGAATGGTTCTGAAAAGGGGGCCCTAATACAAGGCATGTGGATGAAGGGGGCTGGAACTGGGGGCTGAAAAGGAGGGTAGGTGGGATAAGGGGGCTAGTATTGGGACTGGAGGCTGAATCTGGGGGCTGAAAAGGGGACAGGGAGAAGTGGCTGGGGGGCTGAAGCTCGGGACTGGTGGGATAGTGGGGCTGGAACTGGTGGCTAAAAAAAAGGGGCAGAGAGAGGGGCATATCCTGGATGGGGAGCGAGAGGGAGGGCAAACCCTGGATGGATGGCAGAGGGAGGGCAAATGGTGGATTGAAGGGGCAGAGAGAGTGAGGGCAGACAGTGGATGGAAGGGATAGAAAGGGCAGACAGTGAATGGATGGGGGGAGAGAGAGGGCAGACAGGGGCAGATGGTGGATGGATCATGGAAGGGGCAGAGATAGAGGGCAGATGTGGATAGAAGAGGCAGGGAGAGAGGGCAGACATTGGATGGAGGTGACAGCAGAGAGGGCAGACACTGGATGGCAGAGAGAGACCGAAGACAGATGCTGGATGGAAGGAAGACAGTGAAAAGAAGATGAGGAAAGGAGAAACCTGAGACAACAAACTGTAAATAAAATATATATTTTTTATTTTTTTGCTTTAGGATAAAGTAGTATTGTAGATGTGTTAATAAATGTTTATAATATAGAACATGTAAACAAGGTAATCTTTTGATTGGACTAATTTTAATACATTTTAATACATTTTGTCTAACTTTCGGAGAACAAAACCCCCTTCCTCAGGTCAGGATAGGATACTGTAACAGTACTATACTATATTGACCTGAGGAAGGATGTTTTGGCCTCTGAAAGCTAAATCTATTAGTCCAATAAAATGGTATTATTTTATTTTCTATATTTGTTTTATTTCTATTTGTTAATTTGTAAAGTGGTGATTGGTACTTGTTAGTTTTTTTCAAATTTACATCTTCTGTCTTTATATTTTGCACAGTACTAGGGGACAGTTTCTGTTTCTGTGGTGTTGCATTGTATGCAGAGTCTGGCATTGGGAGTTCAGTTTAATTTTTGTCTAAATAGAAAGTTTATTATTACTTATTCTATCGTGGATTAGGGTGTATCTGTGTTTATGAAAAAGACATGGCTTTCACTTGGCATTGACTGTGTAGGATCGACGACGATCTGTACTATTCTGTCTGGTTTCATTTTACAATAGGTGAATTGATGCTCTAGTGCTCACTGTAGTGTTTAAAGATGTTTTCCTTTTCTTTGTGTGATTTAGTAGAAATGACTGCTTATGGTATGGTAGAATTGCTCTAAAGGTCCTGAGTGTTTTGTATTCTCGGCATACCTAGTACTGGATTTTGGAGGGGGATGTTAAAAAATGACTGGGAGGGAGGGAGGGAGGGGGGCCTTGGAGCTGGGAGGGAGGGAGGCCCTGGAGCTGGGGGCCTTGGAGCTCGGAGGGAGCGGTCTGGGAGCTTGGAAGGAAGGGTGGCCGGCCCTGGAGCTAGGGAGGGGGCGGAGCTAGGGGGCAGGGCTAGGGTGGGGCCCCATCAAATTGGTCTGCATAGGGCCCCGCACTTGCTAAGACCGGCCCTGCTGATCTCGGCACCGATTCAAAATGGCCACCGAGAGTTGAAGTCTCGCGAGGTCACTTCAACTCTCAGCGGTCATTTTGAATCGGCGCCGAGCTCAGGAACAGGAAGGATGCATTCAGGGCAGCGCTCCAAGTAGGAAAGAGGGCTCTTTCCGGCCCCGAAAGCGAAAGAGGTCACTAGACCACCAGGGCAGTAGTAAGTAAGGGGAGGGGAAGGCTAGCAATCTGCCCGTTTGTCCAGAAATCCGGACAAACGGGCAGATTGACAAAACCCGCCCGGTTGCCCGGACATGTCCTCAAAAAGAGGACACGTCCGGGTAAATCCGGACATATGGTAACCCTAGGTGTCAGCCGGACAAAGGTGTATAAACGGAAATAAGTTGTTTATTAACTGAGTCCTGAGGCCTGTTACAACACAGAGCCAGGAACACAGGGCAAAAACGCCTCTGTAATTCAGTAAATACAGTCTCAAGCAGGCTGGCAGGCACAAGACACAGTCTGTGGCTAGAGGGACTGTAAGTTCTTCTTGGTTCTCCTCCAAGTTTCAGGTCTGGCTCCAGCCAGACCTCGGAGCAAAGCTTACTAGTCACAAATCAGGAAACAAAAATGGCTTCCCTCAGCCAGGTGACGATCATTAGACATAAGCTGTAGCAGCATGTGCTGGGGCTCCTGTTCTTACTTCCCTGGGCCTCTTTAACCTCTGCCCTTCTTACTTCTTTATCTTTCACCTTTTTTATTGAAAACAGTGCTGGGGAATTTGGTACCACAAGCCTTCATTTGTAAGTACATGGGATTCCCCCCCCCCCCCCCCCATACTTCTAATAGACCTGCCCTTTCAGTGTTCCTAGTCTCATCATTGTAGTTATAATCAAAGTTTCAGCGTGCTTGTCTGACATTGCTGTCTGCAGGGCCGTGCCTAGGGTCTCTGGCGCCCCCCTGCAGACTATCAGTTGGCACCCCCCCTGCAGACTATCAGTTGGCGGCGGTGGCGGCGCCCCCCCCCCCCTCCCGTGAAAATGATCGTTCACCACTTGCCACACTGACAGGAATTGTCAGCAATATTCTTAGAAAGAAATTGCTATACATTGCAAAATAAGATAGCAGATGTAAATTCTCAAAGTGGACATATTCCAAACACTAAAATGAAAATAAAATGATTTTTTTTCTACCTTTGTTGTCTGGTGACTTTCTTTTTCTGATCATGCTGGCCCAGTATCTGATTCTGCTGCTATCTGTCCTCTTAACTCCGTTTCCAGGGCTTCCTTTCCATTTATTTCTTTCCTTTCCTCCTTTCTTCTTCATTTCTGGTCCTCAGCTTCTGCCTATTTTCTTCATCCATGTGCAGTTTTTCTCCTCTCTTCCTTTTCCCTCATTTCATCTCCTTCATCTCTCTTCCCTCCCCTCTATGTCCAGCAATTTCTCCTCTCTCCCTGAGCCCTGCCCTCCCAATCCATGCCCATCCATGCTCCTCTGTCCCCTGCCCCTCCATTCATCCCTATCCAGCAATTCCCCTCTCCCTGCCCTCCCAATCCATGCCCATCCATGCTCCTCTGTCCCCTGCTCCCTCCATTCATCCCTTTCCAGCAATTCCCCTCTCTCCCTGAGCCCTGCCCTGCAATCCATATCCATCCATGCCCATCTGTCCCCTCCATTCATCCCTATCCAGCAATTCCCCTCTCCCTGCCCTCCCAATCCATGCCCATCCATGCTCCTCTGTCCCCTGCCCCCTCCATTCATCCTTTTCCAGCAATTCCCCTCTCTCCCTGAGCCCTGCCCTCCCAATCCATGCCCATCCATGCTCCTCTGTCCCCTGCCCCTCCATTCATCCTTTTCCAGCAATTCCCCTCTCCCCCTTCCATGACCCCCCCTCGCATCCATGCTCCTCTCTCTCCCATGTCCCAGCCTGGCCCGCCCTCTTCTCCCCCCCCTTCGCATCCATGCCCCCCCTTTGCATCCTTGCTGTCGTTTCTCCCCTGCCCTCCCGCTCCCATTGTTCAACTGCCCACCCTCTTCTCTCCCCCCAACATCCCTTTTCTTTTTTTTTCTTTTTAAATTTACTTCCGTGGCGGCGGTTCCGGCAGCGCAGCGTCAGGGAAGGAGGCGGCGCTTCCGACGTCTAGCCTTCCCTTCGCTGTGTTCCGCCTTCTTCTGACGTCAATGGAAAAAAAAGAAAAGGGATGTTGGGGGAGGGCGAGCGAGGTGAGCATGGAAGCGCCCCCCTGCCATGCTTACCTCGCTTACCGGGTCAGCACGGCCCTGGCTGTCTGGATGTCTCAACGCCACCTGAAATTAAATATGACCAAAACCGAGCTTCTCATTTTCCCCCCCAAACCCACCTCCCCGCTTCCCCCGTTTTCTATTTCTGTTGATGGCTCTCTCATTCTCCCTGTCTCCTCAGCTCGAAACCTTGGGGTCATCTTTGACTCTTCTCTCTCCTTCTCTGCTCATATCCAGCAGATTGCCAAGACCTGTCGTTTCTTTCTTTACAACATCCGTAAAATCCGCCCCTTTCTTTCCGAGCACTCTACCAAAACCCTCATCCACACCCTTGTCACCTCTCGTTTAGACTGCTGCAATCTGCTTCTTGCTGGCCTCCCACTTAGTTACTTCTCCCCTCTCCAGTCGGTTCAAAACTCTGCTGCCCGTCTCATCTTCCACCAGGGTCGCTTTACTCATACTACCCCTCTCCTCAAGACCCTTCACTGGCTCCCTATCCGTTTTCGCATCCTGTTCAAACTTCTTCTACTAACCTATAAATGTACTCACTCTGCTGCTCCCCAGTATCTCTCCACACTCGTCCTTCCCTACACTCCTTCCCGTGCACTCCGCTCCATGGATAAATCCTTCTTATCTGTTCCCTTCTCCACTACTGCCAACTCCAGACTTCGCGCCTTCTGTCTCGCTGCACCCTATGCCTGGAATAAACTTCCTGATCCCCTACGTCTTGCCCCATCCTTGGCCACCTTTAAATCTAGACTGAAAACCCACCTCTTTAACATTGCATTTGACTCGTAACCACTTGTACCACTCGCCTCCACCTACCCTCCTCTCTTCCTTCCCATTCACATTAATTGATTTGATTTGCTTACTTTATTTATTTTTTGTCTATTAGATTGTAAGCTCTTTGAGCAGGGACTGTCTTTCTTCTATGCTTGTGCAGCGCTGCGTATGCCTTGTAGCGCTATAGAAATGCTAAATAGTAGTAGTAATAATCCTTTTCCCTTTCAACGATTCCTATTTTGACTCCATATTTAATTGAAATATCACTGTTTTTCTCATGCCATTGTTACACATGTTACATGACCTGGTATGACTTTTATTTCACCAACATTGGCCAGGATTATTACAGAAGCACTTGTGCTTTAATTCCCTGTAATATTAGAAAAATTAAAGAACATTACTAACATAAATGGGACACAAAAATCAGTAATACTGAGAACAGTATTTCTTGCTCTGAAAATATGTTTGATCTCAAACCAGTTTGAACTGAATTAACAGCAGTACAACTTGTTATCTCTATTTTTATCATTTACTTTACAGTTTAAAGTGCATGCTGTGTGAGAATGTAAGAAAGTATTTCTACCTACAACGCCGTCAATTTAAATCCAAGTATATTATTAAGTTAATGATACCATCTAGGAGTCCAGTCCATTAAAGATTTTCTGTCTTTTAGCTGTGGTTAAAGCAGCGCTATGGAAGAGAGTGAGTTTTAATGGGTCAACATTCCAGCTTATAATTGAAAAAGAAAAACGCCTATATTGCGACCCAAATCGGGAGATAGACGTTTATCTCACAAAAACGAATAAAGCGGTATAATCGAAAGCCGAATTTGGACGTTTTCAACTGCACTCCGTCGCGGATGCGGACAAAGTTGATGGGGGCGTGTCGAAGGCGTGGTGAAGGCGGAACTGGGGCGTGGTTATCGGGCGATCAGAGATAGGCGCCTTTCGCCGATAATGGAAAAAAAATATGCGTTTTTAGCGAGAATTTATGGCACTTTTCATGGACCCTGTTTTTCCACGAATAGGGCCCCAAAAAGTGCCCTAAATGACCAGATGACCACTGGAGGGAGTCGGGGATGACCTCCCCTGACTCCCCCAGTGGTCACAAACCCCCTTCCACCACAAAATATGCCGTTTCACAACTTTTTATTTTCACCCTCAAATGTCATACCCACCTCCCTGGCAGCAGTATGCAGGTCCCTGGAGCAGTTATTAGGGGGTGCAGTGGACTTCAGGCAGGTGGACCCAGGCCCATCCCCCCCCCCACCTGTTACACTTGTGCTGGTAAATGGGAGCCCTCCAAACCGCCCCCCAAACCCACTGTACCCACATGTAGGTGCCCCCCTTCATCCCTTAGGGCTATAGTAATGGTGTAGACTTGTGGGCAGTGGGTTTTGAGGGGGATTTGGGGGGCTCAACACCCAAGGGAAGGGTGCTATGCACCTGGGAGCTCTTTTACATTTTTTTTTTTTTTTTTGTAAAAGTGCCCCCTAGGGTGCCCGGTTGGTGTCCTGGCATGTGAGGGGGACCAGTGCACTACGACTCCTGGCCCCTCCCACGAACAAATGCCTTGGATTTATTCGTTTTTGAGCTGGGCGCTTTCATTTTCCATTATCGCTGAAAAACAAAAACGCCCAGCTCACAAATTGTCGAATAAAACATGGACGTCTATTTTTTCCCAAAATACGGTTCGGTCCGCCCCTTCACGGACCCGTTCTCGGAGATAAACGCCCATGGAGATAGACGTTTTCATTCAATTATGCCCCTCATTGAAACCTAGTAGCCAACTACTGCATCTGGCTGCATCTTTTAAAATCAACTACAGTAACACAAATGGGTGTGGGATTATCAAAGCACACAGCCGCAACTCAAAATTAATCCCCACGTATCACTATGAAACTCTAATGTATTTCCAATGAAAAAGGAAGGAAAAGCCTCAAAGTAGCTCAAACCCAACAAGGTTTACAGAGCTATGTCGATCTGAAAAGAGCTTTACTTCGTCAGAGGCAAAAACCTTCCAGAATAATAAAGTAACATCATTTATAATCACAGGGATCAAATAAATTTTTTTTTTTTTTTAAAGGCGCTTCTCTTATAAATAAATGGAGCACAGAGACGACATCTTGTCGATGTCTCAAAATGCTGTCTTGCCCCTGGGCCAACGGTGGCCAACGGTTCGTTAAAACTGCTTCAGGGTCCAGATGGCAAGAAGAATTACAATGACGCTCCGTTCAACAGGTCATAAAAATAGGCGGATTCACGGTTTTTATGACCTATTGAAAGGAGCTTTATTGTAATTGTTCTTGCCATCTGGACCCTGAAACAGTTTTAACGAAACGCTGGCCACCGTTAATTTAATTTGTATTTATTTATTTATTATTACATTTGTACCCCGCGCTTTCCCGCTCAGAGCAGGTTCAATGCGGCTTACATAGTAACAGGGATTACAGACTATTGATGAAGAGAAGAAATAAGTATATCAGAATAAAAAGAAATGAATAGGTAGAGATGGGCAAGAGTGAAGGGAGTAGGAGAGGTATGAGCGAGGGTAGGTGAGCATTGGAGGAGGGGTAGAGGAGGCGGAAGGGGGATGGGACATTTTGAGTTGTGGCTGTGTGCATCTTTTAAAAGACAAATATATTCAGCACAAATATATGAATAGTGATGTTCAATATGCCTGTAGACTCTGTTTCTTACATGTGATGTGGCTTATATCATTCATAGACAAAATCTAAATCAACGTATCATGGGCACGTTTTTAGAAAATTTTACCCAAAATGAGTGTTTTTTCTTCAGAGGCCATTTTACTAAGCCACATAAGCTAAGCACTTACGTGCACCCAATGCGTGTCAATTTCGAGTTACCGCCCAGCTACTGCGTGGCCCCGGTGGTAATTTCATTTTTCACGTGCGTCCACTACGCGTGTCAGACAATATTTGTATTTTCTGGCTCACGGGCGGTAATTGGCATTTGAACGTGCATTGACCATTACTGCTTGGTTAACGCGTGAGACCTTATCGCTAAGTCAATGACTGGCGGTAAGGTCTCGGACCCAAAATGGATGCACGCCAATTTTCTTTTAGATGCACGTCCATTTTCAGACCAAAAAAAGGTATTCTTACACTAACGCAGGCCATTTTTCAATGCACTTTAGTAAAAGGACCCCTCAGTTTTTTAACTATGCACACTTGTATCCATTCTGGAGTATATCTAACAGGAAGAAAATGTCATTGGATACACAGGCATCATTGGAACATGTAGACACACAGTGGGATGCATGAGTGGAATGCATAGCATTTTTAAAATTAATTTTAGAATGTTTATACTTTAAAATTGTTTAATCAATGCATTTGAGCTCACCGACCTGACTGTTTTAAATAATTTTGGGCTAGATTCTATATAACGCAGAACTGCTTTATCTCCCATTCCGAACTTGAATCTACTATGTCCTCATCAAGACATACTCCAATGACCCATCCTATGAACTTTTAATGGAATACCACTCTCTCTTTTATTCTGAACATGAACTCTTTACACATGATTGCTTAATCTACTATCGTCATTCATGATCTTTATGTAATACCTCTTGTATTTCTCACTCCGGAATGACGATCGCCATGATGGAACAATGTAAGCCACATTGAGCCTGCAAATAGGTGGGGAAATGTGGGATACAAATGCAGTAAATAAATAAATATCATGCCTAAACAACCAGTGCCAAAAAAATGTGCCTAGGCGTATTCTATAAACCATGCCTAAATTTAGGTGCAGTTTATAGATTACGCCTAAATCTGGGCATAGTATATAGAATATGCCAAACACCCCTTTTCTGCGACTATATTTAGTCGCAGCCATTTACGCCAATGAAAATCTGGTATAAATGCCGATGCCTAAATTATGTGCAGAACGGGTATATTCTATAACAGCGAATGTAAATTTTAGGAACGCCCATGATTCGCCCATGGCCACACCCCCTTTTCAGATCGGCATCTTTGAATTTTTGCACATCACTTTATAGAATACACTTAGATATTTGTGCATGTAAATTCTAAAGAATTTCAATTAGTGTCAGTAATTTCTTGTTAAGTTCAATTATCGATGCTGATTGGCTTGTTAAACTAATTAAGTTGCATGCACAAATGTAGAATATGCCTGGATTTGCTCATGCAACTCAAGTCGCACTATGTAGAATCCAGGAGCTCATGTGTAGAACATCGTAAAAAAATGCTGACCACTACAGGCAGATTTAGCCCTGGATATCCAATGCCAGGCTGTGTCCGGCATTGATTATCTAGGGCTAAACAAATTTAAGGAAGCCACCAGAGGTTATACTAGTACCTCAAGGCTTCTGCTAAAGGTTGCAGCAGCCATGTTATAATAGCTACAACAGGGAGGAGCAAGTGGACATCGCTCCTACCCATCAGACCCCACCAACCACCAGGTATTTACAAGTAGGCCCGGGGAGGGAGCACAGGGGTAGGGAATAAGCAGGAGGCCTCGGTTGGTCCTTAAATACCTGTGGTGTGGGAGGAAGGAGGGATTGTGGTTACGGGGGAGGGACGGAGCCGTAGTCCGACTAGTGCTACAACCCAAAAGCTAACCAGGCACTGGCCAGTATCCAGACCACTTCCCAGTTAAGACAACCTTTTTACTGTGCTAACTTTAGCCGCTTACCTAACTGGTTAGCAGTCAAAATATAGCCACTAACCAGTTAGGTCCTGGCTCTGGCCGAGCTCCACCCATCGACTGACCCGGCAATAACCGGACAGTACAGGAGTGGTCTTTGGTGATATTCAGTGGCACTCAACAGTTAAGTGTTGCTGAATGTCACCACGTAGGTGATCAGAAGCAATTTAACCATGCAGGAGGCAGAAATGGTGCACACTCGAGGTAGAATTACCGCCTGCAGTAGTTCCGGGCTAGCTTGTGATAAGTCAGCGTTGGTCTCACTGATGCTTTGTAAAAGAGCCCCTAAGAGCATAAGCATTACCATACTGGGATAGATGAAAGTCCATCATGCCCAGTCTCCTGTTTCCAACAGTAACTAATCCAGGTCCAAGTATCTGGCACCCCTTTACAGAATACGCCTAGCAAGTTGTGCGTTTATATTCTAATTAATGCAAATTAGTATCAATAATGGCCTAAATGGCATTTATTGGTGCTGATTGGCTTGTTAAGTAATTAAATGGCACAAGAAAATCCGCAATATGACCGGATTTGCTCACGCAATTTTGGTTGCGCTATATAGAATCCAAGGGATTGGGGGAAAATCTATAAATAACGCTCAGAAATGGGCACCAGAAAAAAATCGTTGCAAAGTGTTATTCAATAAAGGACATGCGTCCTTTATAGAACAGAGTTTAACGCCAATTCCTGCGCCTAACTGTAGGTGCCAGACTTACACCCATTGAAACCTGGTATAAATGATCAGTGTAGGTGCACTGAGAAAGTGTTCTAAAAGTAAGCACACAACATTTTGGAATTCCTGTCCCATAACCATGCCCGTTTTTGAGTTATAGAATAGTACGACTTCCCTGTGAGGAAAGGCTAAAGCGGTTGCTCAAAGTATATACTAACCACAATCATAACTACAAAACACTATGCACAACTTTGTGCAAAAACACACTCAGAACCTTACTGTACCATACATATTACACTGGGCAGAACCTAATACACCAATATACCACCCATACGGAAAATGCAGACTGTCAACAATATGAAACAAGGATCATAATATCACAATTCTCATGTAGAGCCACAAAACATCCTAATTCATGTTTAATGTGGGATAAAATGCCATAAATAAGTAAATAAATATAAACATTTAATGTTGAGCACCTGATTCTCAAAGTGGACATATTCCAAACACTATAGTGAAAATAAAATTTTCTACCTTTGTTGTCTGGTGACTTTGTTTTTCTGATCATGCTGGCCCAGTATCCGATTCTGCTGCTATCTGTCCTCTTAACTCCGTTTCCAGGGCTTCCTTTCCATTTATTTCTTTACTTTCTGCCTTTCTTCTTCATTTCTTGTCCTCACTCCCCTGCCCCCCCTCCAACCATCCATACCCACCCATTGATTCTCTCCTCTCCCCTGCCCCCCCTCCAGCCATCCACACCCACCCATCCATTGATTCTCTCCTCAGTGGCGTTCCTAGGGGGGGCGGTGGGTGCGGTCCGCCCCGGGTGCACGCCACCGGGGGGTGCCGCGCGCACCTGTCCTCCGTTGTTCCATGCTTCTTCTCTGCCCCAGAACAGGTTACTTCCTGTTCCGGGGCAGAGAAGAAGCATGGAACAACGGAGGACAGGCGCGCGTGGCACCTCCCCGGCGGCATGCACCCCGTGGGGGGGTTCCTTCGCGGGGGTGTCCTTTCGCCGGGGGAGGGGTCCACGCTGCATTGGGGGGGCGGGGCGCATCGGCGATCCGCCCCGGGTGCCAGCCCCCCTAGGAACGCCACTGTCTCTCCTCTCCTCTCTGTTCCCGGGCAGATTTTCTAACAGGAGCTGCTCATCCAATCAAAGAGCTCTATTTGAATGCAGATTAACATACAGACACTCAAATGGGAATTTTTAGTCAAAAACACTAGCTAAACCCTTCATTTTTGGATCAAAGCTCACATTTTTGATCAGAGCCATGCCCTAACATTAAGGCTGTAAACATTTCCAACAATTTTTACCCATAAATATGCAAATGAGAACCTCCTAAAAACGGACTAATTTGCATATGGCTTGAGCAAATTTGAGTACATAGCATACCAATCCCACTTCCTAGCACCTAAATTCTGCAATTAGATTTAATGCAAATACTTTTAAAACTTATTTTTAGCATTTTTAAAATTTCAGGGGTCAGTGCAAGTCTCTTTGTTGTGAATTGCTCATGATCCTAGTTAAATATCTCCCTGGCAACCCAGGACACCTCCAGCCAACCCACCTCCCCTGCTCTGCTCTCCCAGCAGTAAGATGATCAAATTACAACTGGTTATACACAAGACTAGAGATGGCTTTCACTGCAGCTACTGCTATCCCAGAGCAGCAGGACTAGCAGGAGAACTACTACTAATACTATTTAGCATTTCTATAGAAACAGCTGATCCATCCTGCTGTGGCTGGGGAGGCATAGCCTATAGGCATACCCTTGGTGGATGATCTGATTGACTTTTTCAGTTACTGTGGAAACAAAGTTTGAAAGAAGATTGGAATTCCTTGAAGTCAGCAGTCTTTGGTAGACTTCCTTTTTCCAGAGAACTTAATGTGGACAAATTCTTAGATTAAATAATGCTTTTTCAATAGGACATGAATCTTGAGGATTGTTTTGCTCACAGTTCCAGGGTCGTTGTGCCTCCCTTCCTCCCTCCCTCCCGTCCACTGCCAGCCCCCCTGCTTACGATTTTTTTGACGTTTCATTTACCCAGTCGGGGTTACGGCGGATGATGGCGGCAGCAGCAGCATCTGTAAACGGCGTACAGGCTCAGGCCGTCTCTGTCTTTCAACTCTGGTCCTGCCCTCATTTCCTGTTTCCGCAGCGCAAGGGCGGGACCAGAGCTGAGAGACAGATGGGCTGAGCCTGTACGCCATTTACCGATGCTGCTGCTGGTGCCGCCGCCGCCGTCCGCCGTAACCCTGACTGGGTAACTGAGACTTCAAAAATTCATAAGGAGGGGGGCTGGCAGTGGATGGGAGGGAGTGAAGGGGCAGTGAGGGGGCATCCTGTAACTGGGAGGGAGGGAGGGGGATCCTGGAAGTGGGAGGGAGATCATGAAACTCAGGGATCTGGGAGGGAGGGAGACCATGACATGTGTGTGGGGGGTGTTGATGTGCTTCGAGTGGGGGGAGGGGGTGTTTGATGTGCCGCGGGGGGGGGGGCTCTGTGGTGCCGTGCTTAAGGGAGTGGGCGGCGCACTGACAGCTGATTCCCAGGCAGGGAGAGGAGTAGGGAAACACAGCTGATTCCCCCTGCCTGGGAATCAGCTGTGAGTGGCGTCATCCTGGCTACTGAGCCTAGCTCAGCAATTCCAGTAGCCACGGACACAGGCAGTCCCACATTAGAATGTTAGTGGTGAGAATTATTATATAGGATTTTGATTGATAACACTTACACGTGTAGGTTGCAAATTCACCACTTATAGCACTTACATATTCAGAACCCTGAATGATGCTCGTTTGTTTGTTTGTTTTGTTAAAATGTTTTTTTCAAAACAGTTTTTCCTTCTTGATGTTCTACAAACTTCACGATTTTTATTTTTCCCACAGCTTTAGAGGTATTTTACAAAAGGCACTCACTTCAGTGAGGTTTTTGTAAAATATTCTAAGTGTGAGCATCCAGAGTAGGACACCAATCAAATAACAGAACATATTGGTAAGCAAACAATGACATGTTGAATGATGAGCTGGCAGTTAAATTTCATGGCTGCAAAGTCACCGAAAGTGCCGACTAAACCCATTAGAATAGAATAATCATCATCTATTACTTTTAACGTCATGAACTGACAATCTAGTTAAGGTAGCTGATGATGTCAGAGAAATGATTTATTGGGCTTTATGTCCAGCCACAATAAGTCACTCCGATAAATCAGTGAGCAAAGCAATAAAACAATATATATTTTCATTGCTCTTGACATCCAATTACAGAAGTAGGTACACCAGCTTATTCTTAAGCACTAACATTGCCAATTCTGCATTCTTAGAAATTCACTTGTGCGCTTCAGCTGTGTGTTCTATTTCCTAGTGTTTCCAAATCCATTTCGACAGTGGAAGCAATAGACGCTGGTAAAGTTCCACAGATAGGAGGGACATGAATGTAAAGATCTCCATTGAGCACAATAGAAATGCCTTCTGGTGCCTCATTCATAAGACTAAGTAAGCAATCATGCTACATTTTATTGTCGATTACAATTACAGATCACTCACATCAGCACTATTACTCAGTTAAGGTGAATACACTGAGTAATACTTGCCTCTTGCAATTCTAATCAGTAAGCTTCCCTTGAAAGCAGACCCTGAGTCAAAAACGTGTGTTCAAACACCTGTCTTTTGTTGCTACTGCTATTTGAGCTGCAAAATAAACTGCGGTTGTTCCCTGGCTGCATTGTCTTTGTATTGTTCCACATAAGGCACAGGATTCTTTGTGGTGTGTGTGATATCTTTTTGTTTTGGATTAATACAAACATTTTGTCAAAAATGGTATTGCATGTGAACTTCAGAATCCACAAGTTAACTCTCCAGATGCCACTTTGGGGTGGATTCTATATATGACACCGATATAAGCACTAAGGTATTAATCCGCAAACGAACCTTTTCCGGAGATGGGAAGACGGTAGAACTAGAGGACATGAAATGAAATTGAAGGAAGGCAGACTCAAGAAAAATGTCAGGAAGTATTTTTCACGGAGAGAGTGGTGGATACTTGGAATGGCCTCCCGCGGGAGGTGGTGGAGATGAAAACGGTAACGGAATTCAAACATGTGTGGGATAAACATTAAGGAATCCTGTTCAGAAGGAACGGATCCACAGAAGCTTAACTGAGATTGGTTGGCAGAGCCGGTGATGGGAGGCGGGGCTGGTGGTTGGTAGGCGGGGCTAGTGCTGGGCAGACTTCTACGGTCTGTGCCCTGAAAATGGCAGATACAAATCAAGGTAAGGTATACACAAAAGGTAGCACATATGAGTTTCTCTTGTTGGGCAGACTGGATGGACCGTGCAGGTCTTTTTCTGCCGTCATCTACTATGTTACTATAGAATAATGCTTAAGCCTGGGAATCACACCTAACTTTAGGCACGGCCATTTGCACCAGCCGAACTGTGGTACAAATGTACATGCCTACATTAGGTACACATCCCACCCAGGGGCAGCCCAACCATTAGGCCACCTGAAGCGGGGGCCTTAGGCGACACTCTTCAGGATCAGCATCTTCTCACTCTTCGGGGAGCAGCAACTCCTGTTTTGTCAGATGCTCAGGCAGCCGCAGTAAAGGGAAGAGGCAGGTGCCAGTGACAGGGCTGTGTATGGGAATTGCTGCCACTGCTGGGTTCAGAACGTGATGAGGTAAACACCATGAACGGGCTGGAGGAAGGAAGGGGCATGGGGTGGGGAGCGGTATCTCGGTCTGAGGAATGCAGCATCCTTGCACATAAAATTTATGCACAAATCCTATGCCTACATTTACGAGTTTATAGTTCAATAAACTCGTAAATTTGCACATGTAATTTAATTGAATAACAAGCTAATTAGCACCAATTACTGGCTTGTTAGCATCTAATTAGTGCCAATAATTAGTTGCTAACAAGCCACTAATTGGTGCTAATTAGCTTGTTATTCAATTACATTACATGTGCAAATTGAGCGTAGCTCAAATTTGCACGCACAAGTTTTAGCGACTTTTATAGAATTAGAGGGGGGCGGTGGGGGAGGGTTCGCGGCGGGAGGGGAGTCAGAAAAGACGTGGGGAGCGGCAATGGCGGCGGGGGGGGTGGCGCCAGGGGAGGGCTAAAATGTGCCCCCTCCCCTCGGACTTTGGACCCCCCTCCCACGGAAGTCTGGCTACGCCCCTGGTACTGAGGGAGTAGCCTAATGTTTAGTGCAGTGGGCTGAGAACTGGGCAAGCTGAGTTTGATTCTCACTGTGGGTCCTTGAGATCCTGGGCAATATACATGGGACTTAATAAACTACTATTATCCTATGCGGATGACACCCTGCTTCTCATACCAATAACAGCATCAAACAAAGATCCAACTCTGTCAGTCTGTAGCGAATAGTACGATTGCTGTTAGCACCTGGACCCTGACCAATAAACTGAAACTGAATGAGCAAAAAACCAAGGTCCAGTGGTTCTGAAATCAGGGAGTTGACTTCTCATCATCAATATCTTTGACCAATGATCAAAGTTTTACAGTCGAATCTGAAACCAGAGTATTAGGGATTTGCTTGATTCATTAAAATTTATTTCCAAGCACATCTGGATAAATTGCCTATACATATGTCATCTTATGAATTCCAGAAGGAAGATTTCTATGGCATGATGCTAGTACTATGGTGATTGTTAGCAGTAAATTTGAGAGACTCCACACACCCTGGCTTAGAAGTGAAGTTTATTACTGTCCTGGTATGTACAAAACTAACCCATTTGAAAATAGTGTCGTTCCCCCCCACACACACACATTTATCTGTATAAGCGGCATGAAGTTAAAAAAAAAAATGAGTCCAAGCGTTTCAACATTTTATTACTAACAGGAAGCAGAAAGGCATTAGACACCACACACATTTCATAAAGGTCAGCTAAGCACCACCTCACATCCAACAAAAGACTCCTGAAGAAGGCCTTTTTAGGCCGAAACACGGCTTGTGTCGAGTCTTGGATGTCATAATAAAGCTAGCTGTTTCTTGGACATCGTCTTCTGCTCCTTCTTTTGTCACCCTTGCTGTGATTGACTTATTGTTAAGAGAAGGAAGCATGAAAGGGGGTGACCCAGTCAGGAAGCTTAATACATTGACTACTATCTTACTTTCAACTCTCTACAAGCACCTTGTAAAATTGAAATGAAAACACCACCTGTCAGAGACTCAAAACTGAAAGAGAAAAAGCCATGCAGTTAAATCAAACAATTGGTGAACTCAAAGAAGCTTTCAAGGTCCGGACCATTGTTTATCCTGAAACTTCAGAAGATCTAAGATAGCAAATAGTTTTTGTTAAAATGTTGCTTGTAAACATATTTTAGTTGTGTAAATAGATGCTGATACTCTCGCTTCCCTTTATCCTGTCCAGTCTGCCATTTCTCCTCTCTCTCTTCCTGTTGCAGCAGCAGCAATATCTTTTCCATATGTCACCCTTAAGGCATCCCGGTCTTAATGCATTGGCTTCCAGGGAGCACCTAAATTAGAGAGTTGCAAGGGGACAGAAATCTTACCCATCCCCGCCCATCCCTGCTGGAATCTTACCCGTCCCCACCCATCCCCACTGGAATCTTACCCATCCCCACCCATCCCTGCAAAAATTTAAACCATCCCAACCCGTCCCCACCCGTCCCTGCAAGAATTTAACCCATCCCCACCCATCCCCGTAAGATTTTAACCCATCCCCGTAAGAATTTAATAGTACATAAAAGAAAGTTCCAGTCAGCTCCCTCAGTCTCTCTCTGGATTTGAGCCACAGCACTGTAGGCAAGGAAGGAACGGAAGTTGGAACTTGGAACACTCTGGTGCGCACATGTAAGATTTGTCTCTGATTCACTGGCGTTGTGTGCTGAGAGGTCGCCACATGCACGCGCCAGTAGGTCAGGTGACATCTGATTCTCATGCCTGTGTCAGAGCTGAGGTCTGTGCACCAGCCTGGGAGCAAAGAGGATTGATAGTAACATAGTAAGTGACAGCAAATAGACCTGAACGGTCCATCCACTCTGCCCAATAGTCACACTCATGATCAATTCATCATTAAATCAACAAGTGTGATATTATATACTTGATTATGGTCTTTCTTTCGTGTTTCTGGAACAAAGACCACAGAAGTCTATCTGGCCCCATCCTTATGTTCCAACTGCTGGAGTTGCCATCGAAGCCCACTCCAGCCTATTCATGTTCTCATTTGTGGGACACAGACCGTAAAAGTCTGTCCAGCACTGTCCTCATGTTCCAGCCACTGAAGTTGCTGTCTAAGCCCTTTCCAGCCCATCCTACACCAGATTGCCATGTATGAGACACAGACCATACAAGTCTGCCAGGTATCAGCTCTAGTTCATCACAGCCAGAGTCGCCATCTAAGTGTCACTTGACATATCCACACACATGCAGCCATTTAAGGTTAGCACGCCTTTTTGAATTCCGTCATCATTTGTGACTCTACCACCTCCTTAATGGAAGACTTTCCACATTTATGCTGTTAAAGCAAGGAAGAAGAGGAGGAGGAGGAGGAGACAGCACTCAAATAAATTGGTATTCGGTAGATGAGAGGCTGGTGCAGGTGGAGCTTACAATTCCACGGGAAGCCCACAGAACTGGTTCCAACCCCGCGGGAACTGCCTCCGTCCCTGCGGGAACCCCGCAGAACAGCGTCCATCCCCGCGGGAACCCCGCAGGAACTGCCTCCGTCCCCGCAGGATTCCCGCGGGGACGGAAGCTGTGCAGCTCTCTAACCTAAATTCAATGATTAACCCTCTAAAGGCTCCATTTATTAGCTGTACCAGGTCTGACTTGGCTTCAGTGGCACCCTGTGCAGGTGATATGGAAAAAAACAGGCACTCTGCATGAGAAGATGAAATCAGGTGGAGTACCTCCTAAATTGTACAAGCCTTGCTGCTACACAAGACTAGGGATTCCAATTTCATGTTGTTTTGCCCAAAATGGCAAAAAACAATCCTGACAATTCCGGGTTTTTTTTTTTTCTTGTGTCATAAATAGTTCAAACGCTTTGGAAAGAGTATGCACAATATTGACACTTGCATCGCATCCGTTCCTGACACACACACATGAACAAAGAATACTATGACAACCTTATCAATTGGAAAAATAATTTTGGCCGCAGCTTTATTAACCAATCAAAAATTCATAACCAACACAAATAAAAATGTTATTATCAATATTTCAATGCTACCTTCACTTTTCTTATTACTTTTTATAAAGCTAGTCAGTACCAACCTAGCTGCACATATTTATTCCATCAAATATATTAATACTCCATGAACCACCTTGTAAAGTCAGACCTGCGGTGACGTCAAGTTCTCACTTCTGCTTCTGGCGGTTTCGCACACAAGCGATTACACTGTAAAATCCATGTAGCCAGTAAATTCATTGTCCTTAAATGAAGGCTGCTTGAAAAATTCTCATTTAAATTACTTAAACTACCCCTTTTAACATCCCTAAACATCGCTATCCCAACTACAAAATTACTGAAGATCCCAATCTTGCTTCAGTTCCCTCAACTAGCTTTCCTCCTTGCTGCCCATCAATTCTCCTGAGCCCGGAGCTGGTCAATTTTCCTGTTCTCGTTCTCTTGCTTCGCCCCCAACCTTAAAAAAAATTTACATACCCTTTGAAGTCACCTTTCTTTCTGCTCTAATTTGAATGCCTTACTAAACCTCAACATCTCTTCCCAGTAATCCCATCTTAGTCTGTTTACCACTTTTTGCTAATTAATTTGTTAATTCATTAATTTAATCACGTCAGATTTTCATTCATTTTAATTCCTTAAGTCTTTATAAGACTCCCATTGCAAAATAATTAAATTATCTTCTTATCGAGTATATATCTCCCCCGCCACCACCCATTTTTCCTTTATCCCTTCACCATAACAGCATCTAGCCAAACCATTCCATTGCTTTCCAGTGTTTTTTATTCATATGGAAATAATTGCCTCGGTTTTCGTCAGTTTCGGATTTCGCCCATTGTTTTCGGACGGATTATCCACGAAAACCGAGGTATCACTGTATAGGCACTACTGCAGCAATGCCAATATTATCCACCCATAATTGATCTTATGGGTTTTCTTTATTCATGGAAGGGCGTTCTCTTTTGGAAGAGCGTCTACTATTTACCAACAGAGTTGCAAAGAGTGCTCAATATTGGGGAACAGTGCACAGTCTTCCAAGCAAGAGTGCCTTATTCATGAAAAGGAGCATCCTTTCCAAACAGAATGCATTAGTTTCGATATTGCACCCCTCTCGTCTCCCCCCCCCCCCCCAAAAAAACCCCAAAGTAAACTACTAACAATAAAAATGCCACTAAATGACACGGGGCACAAAACAAAATGGCAATATTTTAGCTGCACAGTCCTGGAAGCTAGACGACACGATCTAAGAGAGCATCAAAGCTCTCCGACGAGATCTCTATAGTCAAAATGAATTGCAGACTTAAAAAAAAAAAAAAAGCCCCAGACCACTATTTTGAGCCTAAACTCATAACACCTGCAGTGATCTTTGGCCAGGCTGCCTCAATCTATAATAGCAACGATTATTAGAATCATCACGCCAACAGCAGGTGTTAAATATTTTGCTTTAATAAATGCACACTCGATAGCAGGTGGAGAAGGCTATTATTTTGCTATTTTCCAACTACATAGTAAAGCCTAGTTGACACGTGCTATCTCTTCCTTCGAGATGTCTCCTGAACCGAGTTTTGCATGCACATTAAGCTGTTATTGCCAAGCAGCCTTAGCATGTAAGCCACACTTTGTTGCCCAGGCAGCTCAATCATAAATATTCCATAAATCATCCTAAAATGCAATCAATAATATTTTCCAAGGGCACACGATACTGCTTCCCAGCCAGAACTCGCGATCTGTGTCAAACTGAATTGCACAGAGCAAAATAAGAGACAAAACAACAGATACTGTGAATCGCTCTTCTTGCACTCTCTCTCCCCCCAAGTTCCCCGATTCTGCTTTTCGCCCTGCCGCAGTGTCTACTCAGGGCACTGCTCTTTAGCTGCAACTGCAAATGTACTGAGCCATACAGTGGGGTTTGTCCTCTGATTTTCATTCCCCATCAGTGAAATGCACAGTTACGATGCGCTTAGCACTGATCTCCTTGCCATTCTTAACTTTTATGTTCTTCCACTCTCTTTTCCCAAAGGCGCTTTAGAGGTTTACAGCATATCTGTTGTGTTGTAAGAGGCTACATTTGTTTGCCCTAGTAAAAAAAAGCAACTGAATCATTTATGTAGAGGTAATTCAGCTCAGCACCAGCTATATCAAGTACAGCTGCAAACGCAGGGCTTCTCTTAGTACAGAAGGGCAAAGTCAGTGCATAAGCGTTTCAGCTTCTCTCATCCGTTTGTCTGAGTTATATATATTTTTTTATTACATTTGTACCCCACGCTTTCCCACTCGAGGCAGGCTCAATGTGGCTTACATATTGTATACAGGTACTTATTTGTACTTGGGGCAATGAAGGGTTAAGTGACTTGCCCAGAGTCACAAGGAGCTGCCTGTGCCTGAAGTGGGAAATGAACTCAGTTCCTCAGGACCAAAGTCCACCACCCTAACCACTAGGCCACTCCTCCACTGTTGCTACTATTTGAGATTCTACATGGAATGTTGCTATTCCATTAGCAACATTCCATGTAGAAGTCGGCCCTTGCAGATCTCACCAATGTGGACGCGCAGGCTTCTGCTTCTGTGAGTCTGACGTCCTGCACGATGTCAGACTCACAGAAACAGAAGCCTGCGCAGCCTTCTACATGGAATGTTGCTAGTGGAACAGCAACATTCCATGTAGAATCTCCAATAGTATCTATTTTATTTTTTTTACATTTGTACCCTGCGCTTTCCCACTCATGGCAGGCTCAATGCGGCTTACATGGGGCAATGGAGGGTTAAGTGACTTGCCCAGAGTCACAAGGAGCTGCTGGTGCCTGAAGTGGGAATTGAACTCAGTTCCTCAGGACAAGAGTCCACCACTCTAACCGCTAGGCCACTCCTCCACTAGTTATCCTAGTTAGAAAGATCACTTGGCCAGTTTTAGTTCTCATTTTCGAAGTACCTGCAGGTGAATTGAAAGTTTCACTTCTGCTTTGTGTGGGAGGGTTTTAATAAAAAAAAAAAAAAGCAAATATATTCTTTTTATTGTAATAGACCATCTAAACATCCATGAAGGACTGTGTGTTTTTGTAGAAAGTGACATTGTTTGAGGGCAGACCACGGTTGCAGCATAATGAGCAAGAAAAACAAAGGCACTGTTATGGCTGCAGGAGCTTCTTAGTATTGTAAATAAGGAGGGGAGGGGGAACCATGGGATTTTTTTTTTCCCCTGCAAACATTCATTCCGTTCTCTGGTTCGTGCACTGAAACTCATCAGACTTTAAAGAACTGCAATTTTCATAACAAACAAAAAATGTCTCTGTCCATGTAAGGTCTAATAATGCTGTCTCTGTAATTGTTTTTAATATCAAACATAATTTAGCTCCAAATGAGAAAGCAATCCAGTTTGAATGCACTGTTTTATTGCACATCAGCTTGCACAGAGATAATCTTGTTTGCTTATGTTTTTTTTTCACGGTACCAAGTCATCAAAGAACAGTAACAGATCCTGCCAGATCTTCATTGCATTAGGAATGAAATATCTGGGTGGTTGGCATTTATACTGTAGTGATTTATAACCACCGAACCAGCTGCTCCATGACACAATACAAACATATCATGCATCGTTTCTGAAGATTCATATCCTATCCTTACACCACCAGCATAGTAAAAAAAACAACAACAAAAAAAAAACAAATGTGAACAGAAAGAACAAATCTGTGTAATTTGAACTTAAATTAGATGAAGATGATAAGGAACACTAGAGGGCGACATATTCTATATCTTCTGAATGTAATATGACTTTTCTCTGATGCCACTTTTAATAGGTAGGCTGAAAGGCTAAAATGGGAGTCTATATAAAGGGGGATCTGAGGAATTAGCTGAGGACTTTATAACACTGGCTCTGCTGCAGAAGGGGTATTCAGTGAACTGATGTATGGAACGGGTGGGGGGATGGGTAGTGGGGGTAGGGCTGTGTTTGTGAATGGAAGAAGGTGAAGAGTATATTAAGGAATAGGGGTAAAATGTTTAAAGGATTAAAAAGATAAATTTTATAGGATGAGACATAAAGTTATAATTAATCTACGAATACAAATAAAGGAAAAGTATGAAGGGTATTAAAGTGGATAGGATTGGGGAATTATTTATTTATTTATTTATTTATTTATTTGTTTGTTTGTATTTGTATCCCACATTTTCCCACCTTTTTGCAGGCTCAATGTGGCTTACATTATGCCGTAATGGCGATCGCCATTTCCAGAATGAGAAATACAAAGTAGTATTACATTTAAAGTTCATAAATGTTGAAATAAATTATAAAGTAAGTTAGGTAAACAGTTCGTTTCAGGCGTGAGAGATAAGGGGGTAATGCAATAACGTTCATACTGACAAATTGATTGAAGCAAACAGGTATAGAGAATTCGATGATGTCTGGTTCTGGTAGAGTTTTGATGTCAGGTCATTTATGAAGGATCATTATGGTATGTCTTTTTGAACAGGTTGGTCTTTAGTAATTTCCGGAAGGCTGCCAGGTCGTGCATTGTAAAAAAATTCAGTAAGATGCCTTGCATTAAGACTTGTTGCTAGGGGAGGAGGGGGGTAGAAGATTTTGGGAAGGATGGGATGAAAGGAATAAGAGGCACTGATCGGTGAGTGACCTGGGGGTGGGAAAACGTGCGGGATGGGAGGAATTCGAGTGTTGGCGGGTGAAATTGTTGTGAAGAAAGTCGGGAAGAGAGTGGGTGGGTTATGTGGGTAAAGAACAGACAATTTTGGAATTTTAATTTCCTCCCCAGCCCTCCTTTTGGGGGTTATTTGTTTAGATTGAAGGTTTATCAGTGTGGTAATTTCATTGTAATTGGGGATACATTTTGTTTTGTTGGGAATATCAGAGTGGGTGGCAGCTGTGGGGAAATGGTTATTGAAATTTGCAAGCAATGTTTGCTAATGTTAAATAAAGCTGCAGCTGAGTTTTGTGCATTATGATTTCCTGTCTTGTGTGCTTAAGTTGTGAGTACTGAAGCTGATGCGAGTGCTAATGTTGTGTGTATTAAGAATATGTATGCAACTATTATGTCAATATTTAGTGGCATAGCTGGTACTACTACTACTACTATTTAGCATTTCTATAATGCTACAAGGCATACGCAGTGCTGCACAAACATAGAAGAAAGACAGTCCCTGCTCAAAGAGCTTACAATCTAATAGACAAAAAAAAATAAAGTAAGCAAATCAAATCAATTAATGTGAACGGGAAGGAAGAGAGGAGGGTAGGTGGAGGCGAGTGGTTACAAGTGGTTACAAGTCAAAAGCAATGTCAAAGAGGTGGGCTTTCAGTCTACATTTAAAGGTGGCCAAGGATGGGGCAAGACGTAGGGGCTCAGGAAGTTTATTCCAGGCGTAGGGTGCAGCGAGACAGAAGGCGCGAAGTCTGGAGTTGGCAGTAGTGGAGAAGGGAACAGATAAGAAGGATTTATCCATGGAGCGGAGTGCACGGGAAGGGGTGTAGGGAAGGATGAGTGTGGAGAGATACTGGGGAGCAGCAGAGTGAGTACATTTATAGGTTAGTAGAAGAAGTTTGAACAGGATACAAAAACGGATAGGGAGCCAGTGAAGCGACTTGAGGAGAGGGGTAGTATGAGTAAAGCGACCCTGGCGGAAGACAAGACGGGCAGCAGAGTTTTGAACTGATTGGAGGGGGGAGAGGTGACTAAGTGGGAGGCCAGCAAGAAGCAGATTGCAGTAGTCTAAACGAGAGGTTGACAAGGGTGTTGATGAGGGTTTTGGTAGAGTGCTCGGAAAGAAAGGGGTGGATTTTACGGATGTTGTAAAGAAAGAAACGACAGGTCTTGGCGATCTGCTGGATATGATCAGAGAAGGAGAGAGAAGAGTCAAAAATGACCCCAAGGTTTCGAGCTGAGGAGACAGGGAGAATGAGAGAGCCATCAACAGAAACAGAAAACGGGGGGAGTGGGGAGGTGGGTTTGGGGGAAAAATGAGAAGCTCGGTTTTGGTCATGTTTAATTTCAGGTGGCGTTGAGACATCCAGACAGCAATGTCAGACAAGCACGCTGAAACTTTGGTTTGGATGCAAGGTGAGATATCAGGGGTAGAAAGGTAGAATTGGGAGTCATCAGCATAGAGATGGTAGGAAAAGCCATGGGATGAGATTAATGAACCAAGGGAAGAAGTGTAGATAAAAAAGAGGAGGGGACCAAGAACAGAACCCTGAGGTACGCCGACAGGCAGAGGGATAGAAGTAGAAGAGGATCCACCAGAGTGAACACTAAAGGTGCGGAGGGAGAGGTAGGAAGAGAACCAGGAAAGGACAGAGCCCTGGAATCCAAGTGAGGACAGGGTATCGAGATGTATGCTGTGATCGACAGTGTCAAAAGCAGCGGAAAGATCAAGAAGAATGAGGATGGAATATTGACCTCTGGATTTAGCCAGTAATAGGTCATTGGAGACTTTAGTAAGCGCAGTTTCGGTTGAGTGGAGAGGGCGAAAACCAGATTGTAGTGGGTCAAGAATAGCATGTGAGGAGAGAAAATCAAGGCAGCGGTGGTGAACAGCACGCTCAAGTAATTTGGAGAGCAAGGGAAGGAGGGAGATGGGTCGGTAATTATAGGGACAAGTAGGATCGAGTGAAGGCTTCTTAAGGAGAGGTGTGACCATAGGCGTAGTTTGACTGTTTCATTTGGGGGGGCAAAGAATGGGCGGAGCATATTAGCATATCATTTGCATATATAAATATGCAAATGAATATGCTAATATGGAGGAAGGAAATGAAATTTACAGGCAAAATATCACAGATGCACATTTCAAAAAGCTGACACATTTCAATTAATAAATTATGAATAAACTACTTTTATTTACCTTTGTTGTCTGATCATTTAGTTTTTCTATTCGCTTTGATCCCAGTGTCTTCTGTTTTATGCAGTGTCTTCTTTCCAGTAGGCTTCCCTCTGCTCCCCACCCTCCCAGTCCCATCCATCTCTTGCTCCTTCCCTCTGCTCCCCAACCCTCCCAGTTCCATCCATCTTCTGTTCCTTCCCTCTGCTCACCATCCCTCCGTCCCATCCATCTTCTGCTCCTTCCCTCTGCTGTGCCTGACCTCTCCCAATCCCATCCATCTCCTGGTCCATCCCTCTGCTCCCCACCCCTCGCAGTCCCATCCATCTCTTGCTCCTTCCCTCTGCTTCCCACCCCTCCCAGTCCCATTCATCTCCTGCTCCTTTCCTCTGCTTCCCACCCCTCCCAGTCCCATTCATTTCCTGCTCCTTCCCTCTGCTTCCCACCCCTCCCAGTCCCATCCATCTTCCCTCCGCCCCCCCCCCCCCGAGGTCCAAGATGGTGACTCCGTTTACCCCCTCTCTTCCTCCCTCCCTCCGGTGCAGGCAACAGTCTTCAGCTTTTTCAGCGTTCCTGGCAGCGGTAGCGTTGTACACGCTGCCTTCGGTCTGCCCCGGAAGCCTTCTCTTCAAGTTCCTGTTCCCACCTATGCGGGAACTGGAACTTGAAGAGAAGGCTTCGGGGCAGAGCCAAAGGCAGCGTGTACAACGCTACCGCTGCCAGGAACGCTGGAAGACTGCTGCCTGCGCCGGAGGGAGGGAGGAAGAGAGAGAGGTAGACGGACACGCTCCTCTCGGTCCGCTTGGCTTCCCTGCCCTCTCTGTCTGCGTCCCGCCCGAAAGGAAATGACATCAGAGGAAGGCGGGACGCAGATAGAGAGGGCAGGGAAGCCAAGCGGACCGAGAGGAGCGCGTGCCTGCATGTGTGTTTTTTTTTTTTTAAACTAATGGCGCGGCGGCGCCTCGCGTCGTTTGGGGGGGCATTGCCCCCCCTCGCCCCCCCCAGTCTACGCCTATGGGTGTGACCACAGCATGTTTAAAGGCAGCAGGGACAGTTGCAATGGAAAGTGAAAGGTTGAGAATGTGACAGATAAAAGGAATAAGAGCAGGAGAGATGGCATTAAGAAGGTGGGTGGGAATGGGATCAGAGGAACAGGTGGTACATTTTGAGGAAGAAAGGAGAAGTGTAGTTTCCTCAATAGTAACTTCAGGAAAGGAGGAAAGGGAATGAGGAGAAGGAGAGAGAGGGGAACGGACTAGTGGAGGGAGAGGTGGCAAGGTAGAGAATTCAAGGTTTATCTTTTGAACCTTGTCGTGAAAAAATTCAGCAAGGGTCTGAGGAGATAATGAAGGGGGAGTTGGGGGAGGGGGCACCTTGAGGAGAGAGTTCAATGTGGTGAAGAGAAGTCGAGGTTAGAGTCAAGAGAGTTGGTCAGTTGGATATAATAGTCCTGTTTGGCGTGTAAAAGAGCAGATTGGAAGGAGGTCAGCATGAACTTAAAGTGTAAGAAATCAGCAAGGGCCCGAGATTTCCGCCAGAGGCGTTTGGCAGAGCGGGTACAGGAACGGGTACAGGATAGGGACCCTTCACTGGCTCCCTATCCGTTTTCGCATCCTGTTCAAACTTCTTCTACTAACCTACAGTGGTGGAAATAAGTATTTGATCCCTTGCTGATTTTGTAAGTTTGCCCACTGACAAAGACATGAGCAGCCCATAATTGAAGGATAGGTTATTGGTAACAGTGAGAGATAGCACATCACAAATTAAATCCGGAAAATCACATTGTGGAAAGTATATGAATTTATTTGCATTCTGCAGAGGGAAATAAGTATTTAATCCCTCTGGCAAACAAGACCTAATACTTGGTGGCAAAACCCTTGTTGGCAAGCACAGCGGTCAGACGTCTTCTGTAGTTGATGATGAGGTTTGCACACATGTCAGGAGGAATTTTGGTCCACTCCTCTTTGCAGATCATCTCTAAATCATTAAGAGTTCTGGGCTGTCGCTTGGCAACTCGCAGCTTCAGCTCCCTCCATAAGTTTTCAATGGGATTAAGGTCTGGTGACTGGCTAGGCCACTCCATGACCCTAATGTGCTTCTTCCTGAGCCACTCCTTTGTTGCCTTGGCTGTATGTTGTGGGTCATTGTCGTGCTGGAAGACCCAGCCACGACCCATTTTTAAGGCCCTGGCGGAGGGAAGGAGGTTGCCACTCAGAATTGTACGGTACATGGCCCCATCCATTCTCCCATTGATGCGGTGAAGTAGTCCTGTGCCCTTAGCAGAGAAACACCCCCAAAACATAACATTTCCACCTCCATGCTTGACAGTGGGGACGGTGTTCTTTGGGTCATAGGCAGCATTTCTCTTCCTCCAAACACGGCGAGTTGAGTTCATGCCAAAGAGCTCAATTTTTGTCTCATCTGACCACAGCACCTTCTCCCAATCACTCTCGGCATCATCCAGGTGTTCACTGGCAAACTTCAGACGGGCCGTCACATGTGCCTTCCGGAGCAGGGGGACCTTGCGGGCACTGCAGGATTGCAATCCGTTATGTCGTAATGTGTTACCAATGGTTTTCGTGGTGACAGTGGTCCCAGCTGCCTTGAGATCATTGACAAGTTCCCCCCTTGTAGTTGTAGGCTGATTTCTAACCTTCCTCATGATCAAGGATAACCCACGAGGTGAGATTTTGTGTGGAGCCCCAGATCTTTGTCGATTGACAGTCATTTTGTACTTCTTCCATTTTCTTACTATGGCACCAACAGTTGTCTCCTTCTCGCCCAGCGTCTTACTGATGGTTTTGTAGCCCATTCCAGCCTTGTGCAGGTGTATGATCTTGTCCCTGACATCCTTAGACAGCTCCTTGCTCTTGGCCATTTTGTAGAGGTTAGAGTCTGACTGATTCACTGAGTCTGTGGACAGGTGTCTTTCATACAGGTGACCATTGCCGACAGCTGTCTGTCATGCAGGTAACGAGTTGATTTGGAGCATCTACCTGGTCTGTAGGGGCCAGATCTCTTACTGGTTGGTGGGGGATCAAATACTTATTTCCCTCTGCAGAATGCAAATAAATTCATATACTTTCCACAATGTGATTTTCCGGATTTAATTTGTGATGTGCTATCTCTCACTGTTACCAATAACCTACCCTTCAATTATGGGCTGCTCATGTCTTTGTCAGTGGGCAAACTTACAAAATCAGCAAGGGATCAAATACTTATTTCCACCACTGTATAAATGTACTCACTCTGCTGCTCCCCAGTATCTCTCCACACTCGTCCTTCCCTACACCCCTTCCCGTGCACTCCGCTCCATGGATAAATCCTTCTTATCTGTTCCCTTCTCCACTACTGCCAACTCCAGACTTCGCGCCTTCTGTCTCGCTGCACCCTACGCCTGGAATAAACTTCCTGAGCCCCTACGTCTTGCCCCATCCTTGGCCACCTTTAAATCTAGACTGAAAGTCCACCTCTTTAAGATTGCTTTTGACTCTTAACCACTTGTAACCACTCGCCTCCACCTACCCTCCTCTCTTCCTTCCCATTCACATTAATTGATTTGATTTGCTTACTTTATTTTTTTTGTCTATTAGATTGTAAGCTCTTTGAGCAGGGACTGTCTTTCTTCTATGTTTGTGCAGCGCTGCGTACGCCTTATAGCACTATAGAAATGCTAAATAGTAGTAGTAAACGTAGGTAGCGGATATTAGAAGTCAGCCAAGGCTGGGGTTTTGTACGCCTTATAGGGTGGGTCATCAAAGGTGCAAGAGTGTCTAAGGCAGAGGATAGAGTATTGTTGTAAGAAGAAACAGCCTCATTGACAGACGTGGATGGTGCCACAGTAGAGAGGAGGTTTGAAACATGGGAGGATAGAGATGAAGGGTGGTCTTAGAGAAAAGTGATCCACTTCACCCTAATTCTATAACTGGGCAGCTGCATTTATAGGTTGCATTTGTGTGTAAAATTTAGAGAATACTAACACTTTAATGAATGAGTGCTCACTTATTTACATAAATATAGCAGGGTGTCCAGGGGCGTAGCCAGACTTCGGCGGGAGGGGGGTCCAGAGCCCGAGGTGAGGGGGCACATTTCCCCCCCCCCCCCGGTGCCGCTGACCCCCCCCCGCCATTGCTACCCCCACCAACTTTGACCACCCCCCCAAGCCATTGCTGACCCCCCTGCCGACAACCCGTAGGACGTCAGACTAGAATGAAGCCTTGCGCAAGATTGGGAAGAAGAGGACCTTGGCTCGGCTGGCAGAGGTTGGGGTCCCCCACCAGCAAAGGTAGGCGGCGGCGGGAGAGGGGTCGTCGGGTCATTGGCAGGGGGGTCCAGGGGCAAATCTACAGGGGTCCAGGCCCCCGTGGCCCCATACTGGCTATGCCCCTGAGGGTGTCTAAGCGCTATTCTACAAGGATGCACATAAATGGCATAAAGCAGTGGTTCCCAAACTTTTTCGGTTTACTGCCTTTTAGTGTCTGAGTAATTTTTCGCACCAACCCCCCCTCCAGCCATATAGGTCTCCACACACACACTCCTGCCCTCATAGGTCACCACCCCATTCACTACATGTCTTCACTCCCCTCTAGCACATAGGTCTCCCATTCCCTGCAGCCCCCTCCTCTCACTCCAGCACAGCTCTCCATTCCCTGCAGACCCCCCTCCTCCCAGAAAGTCCAGCACACCATTCCCTGCAGCCCCTCTCCTCTCTCAAGTCCAGCACACCTCTGACTTCCCCCAAAACCCAGCATCACTCCCCACCTTCCTTCTTGCATGTCCATGATCGCTGCTGCTTCCTTCTCCTTCCCCCCCCCCCCACCCCACCGCCGCCTACATTTTCAGGCTGTTTGCGAGTCACACATGCACTCCGGGGCCTTCCCGCTCTGCTGTGTCCTGCGCTCTCTGATGCAACTTCCTGTTGTGAGGGCCAGACACGGCAGAGGGAAGTCCCCACAGTGCCTGTGTGAATCGCTGACGGCCCAAAAATGTAAGCAGCATGCACTGCAGCGGTAGCAGGGGAAAAAGAAGGAAGCAGCAGATTCTGGACCTGCAGGAGGAGAAAGCAGGGAGTGATGCTGCGATGCACCAGGCTAGTGTGTTTAGCGCATGCTAAAAAATTAGCATGCATTAACTGTGTAGACGCCCATAGGAATATTATGGACATCTATATAGCGCATGATCATTTTTAGTGTGCACTAAAAACGTTAGTGCGCCTTTGTAAAAGACCTCAAAGTTAGGCGCTGGGAAAATCCACGCCAAGCGCAAATTCTTTTTTTTTTTTTAATTTATGCAATTTTAGTGTTACACAAGCATTAATCTTGTCACAGGCAATACAAGATACAAAAGTGATCAATATATAAGACAATTATATGCCTTCTAAAGAGAATTACTAAAAGGTAAACAAGTTAACTCACTTTGTCCCTTCCTTACACCACAATAATGGAGGAGAGGAAAGAGAAAATCAGGGAAATCAAATTAAAAAAAGGAAAAATGACAAAAGAGGAAAGGCTTTATGCCCCCCCCCCCCCCCCCCACACCTATTAATACTTGTGCTGTACTGATGTTATAGCTCGACTATCCTTTTCAGATCTATGAATTCTCTTAATTGATTCGGTACAAAGAAAACATACTTAATTTCCAAATATTTTACTATACATTTACATGGGTATGCAAGCAAGAATGTTGCCCCTAAAGACCTCGTCTCTTCTCTCATTTCTAGAAATTTCTTTCTTCTTTCTTGTGTTACTTTAGTAACATCAGGAAAAATCTGCAATTTTTGACCACAGAACATTTGGTGAATATTTTTAAAGTATAACTTTAAAACTGCATTAAAGTCCTGGTCATATACAAATGAAATCAGAAGCGTAGCTCGATTTGTTACCTCAGTCAATGAGTCTTCCAAAATCAATGACCAAGCACAAATTCTAACACTAAGCAACCTTTCTAAAATAGCACTTAGCGCAGATTCCAGCGCTCAACTTACAACGCAAGTACTTGTGCCTGCTGAAACCTGATATAAATGCTGGCACACAACAAATCAATAATTACAAATCCCAGAAGAACTTATAAATGCGGGGGCAATATACAATATAATAAATCCACAAAGCCAGTGCAAAAGTATTTACATTTGGTAGGTAGCAGTCCAAGCTTAGAAAATCAGTGCCCACATCAGCGGAGGCTCGGAGGTAATGCTTTTGACATGGGGTACATAACCCTGTGCATTAACTAAAATCAGCAGCAGCTCCAATTGCTAATGCGAAATGTAAATACTGTTCAAACTGTAAAACTGTAATCCAATATTTAATTTAATCTTAATCATAGAAAAACTCTTTTCACTTATCAGCACGAGTTGTTAAATAAGACTATCACGAAGACAGCCCATGTTTTGATAACCCTACTACTACTACTTATCATTTCTATAGCGCTACAAGGCATACGCAGCGCTGTACACCATACATGAAAAAGACAGTCCCTGCTCAAAGAGCTCACAATGTAAATATGGAATGTTGCTAGTGGAATAGCAACATTCCATGTAGAATCTCCAATAGTAGCAACATTCCATGTACAATCTCCAATAGTAGCAACATTCCAGAATCTCAAATAGTAACAACATCCCATGTTCCACTGCACTAACCACTAGACTACTCCTCCACTACCAACATTCCATGTAGAAGCCTGCCCTTGCAGATGAGCAATGCGGCCGCGCAGGCTTCTGTTTCTGTGAGTCTGACACGTGCAGGACGTCAGACTCACAGAAACAGAAGCCTGCGCGGCCTCGTTGCTGATCTGCAAGGGCAGGCTTCTACATTATTATCACTACTACTTATCTTTTCTATAGCGCTACAAGGCATACGCAGCGCTGTACACCATACACAAAAAAGACAGTCCCTGCTCAAAGAGCTTACAATCTAGATAAGACAGGCAGACAGACAGACAACAATTAAGGGTAAGGGAATAAAGAGGTGAGGATAAAAAGGACAGGGCAAGTGAGCAGTAGTTAGGAGTCAGAAGTAGTGGTAAAGAGGTGGGCTTTAAGTTTGGACTTGAAAACAGCCAAAGAGGGGGCTAGACGTACAGGCTCGGGAAGTTTATTCCAGTCGTGAGGTGCAGCAAGATAAAAGAAACGGAGTCTGGAATTGGCAGTAGAGGAGAAGGGGACAGATAAGAGGGATTTATCAACCCTGTGCATATATATATGTCAGCCATTTCATGGTAGCAATTGGAGCCAATGTTGATTTAGGTAAGGGGAAGGGAAATGGGACTTGATATACTGCCTTTCTGAGGTTTTTGCAACTACATTCAAAGCAGTTTACATATATTCAGGTACTTATTTTTGTACCAGGGGCAATGGAGGGTTAAGTGACTTGTCCAGAATCACAAGGAGCTGCAGTGGGAATTGAACTCAATTCCCCAGGATCAAAGTCCACTGCACTAACCACTAGGCTACTCCTCCACTCCAGATAAAGAACAGGGCTGTGGGCACATAACAAATGACAGTTGACTACATACTTGATCCTATTCTATAACACTGCACCATTCGATTTTGGTACTTAAGCTGTGAGGTATCACTGTATACAATCGAAATATCCATTGTTGTTCCTGCTGTAACAAAATCCATTTGCAGTTGCACTCGCTATTCAGAGGAGGCATATGATCGAGATTGAAAGAGTGCAATGCAGTGAACTCATGAGATTCCTTCATGCAGTGCAAAGCTACTACGGGAGCTTCGTCACATTTTTAATTTTAAAGTACTACAAAATGCATTATGAATTTCAAATTCTGATGGAGACAGTTTAACCATGAACAAAACCAATGTTAATCCTGTACAGTGTCTGTCCACAAGAAAGAGATGACACATATAAAATGAACCCAGAAAATAATACTCGCAAACCAAGCTGAAGGATACAGATGTTTAAAAAAAAAGCAACAAACAAATTTGCCACTGGGACTTGATATTTATTTATTTATTTGTTGCATTTGTATCCCACATTTTCCCACCTATTTGCAGAAAGTTTCTGTAGGTCAGTCATCACAATCCTTTAGAATACACATGAACCAGCAATGCAGCATTTTAAAATTAAACACAAAGAAGCTCCACTGGCTTTGCATTGCATGAAGGAATCTCATGAGTTACATCGTGAAATTGAATGGATCCATTTCTTTCAAAAGATAGGCCTGAAAATCTGCATTTAAAATCTTAAAGTTTAAGGGCCCTGTTTACTAAGGAGTGCTAGCATTTTTAGTACATGCTAAAAATTATCATGCACTAACCGTGTAGACCAGGGGCGTATCTGTAATGGGGCCACGGGGGCCAGGGCCCCCGTAGATTTGGCCCTGGACCCCCTACCGACGGCCCTCGCAACCCCCCTCCCGCTGCCAACCTGCCGTCACCTACCTTTGCTGGCGGGGGACCCCAACCCCTGCCAGCCGAAGCTGTCTTCCTTCGTTGTTTGATTCTTCTTTCTGAGTCTGAGTCTGACTCTGACGTCCTGCATGTATACAACGTGCAGGTCTGACGTCCTGCACATTGTGTACGTGCAGGACGTCAGAGTCAGACTCAGAAAGAAGAAACAATGAAGGAAGACAGCTTCGGCACCCCAGCAAAGGTAGGCGACAGCGGGCGGAGGATCGGTGGCGGTCGAGACGGTCATCGGGCGGGCCATGGAAGTGGTTCTGGCGGCGACAGCAGCAAGGGGTGGTGGCAATGGCAGCAGGGGGCGGCACCGGCGGCACTGGAGGGGGGGAATGTGCCCCCTCACCTCGGCTCTGGACCCCCCTACCGGCGAAGTCCAGATACGCCCCTGGTGTAGACACCCATAGGAATATTATGGGCATCTACATGGATAGTGCACACTAATGTTTAACGTGCACTATAAACACAAACACGCCTGTAGCACAGCTTAGTAAACAGGGCTCTAAGTTTTTTCCTTTTCTTCCCCCTGTTTGTTTCAGTCTCCATTGGGCTCTTCCTTCTAAGGATAGCTACAGATCGGATGGTTTGTACTGTAGGCGTTTCTAAAACGTGAACCACCATGTTTGTTATAGCAGTCCTCGTAGCTGGGATGCGAACACCATCATTATTATATGGAGGTATTAAGATGTTTTGTTAATGATATTTATTTCAAATTTTGATTCTGAGTGATAGTCACCGTTTTTGTGGTTACCAGTTTTTTTCAAAGTCCTTGAAGCAGATTGGCGAAATGCTGGCCGACATTGGACTTTTCTGATAGAAAATGATGCACATTTAAGATAAGTGTTCACCAGTTATGTTCATGGACATATAGGGCCAGGTTGTGTATAAGGCACGGCGAGTAGTGAGTGTTAAACTGAGTGTGTGGACAATTTACATGCAGTACTCAAATAACAAGCCAATCAATGATGATAATTGGCCGATAACATCACCAATAATTTATTTTATTTATTTAGTTAACACATTTATACCCCACATTTTCCCACTAGTTATAGGTTCAATGTGGCTTACAAAAGACCGTAGGGCAGGCTACGGTTCCTTAAAATACAATTAAACAATGTAATAGTAGAATATTAAGCATATACTGTATGAATTGAATAGAACAACAAAGATAAAAGTAAATAAAGATGATATGGTCCATGGATTTTGTTGTATCAAAGAAGAGGTACATTAGGTTGGGTCATGAAGGTAAGCCCTCTTAAACAGGGTGGTCTTCAGTAGTTTTCTGAAATTCAGATAGTTCTGGGTTGATTTTAAGATTCTGGGTAGTGTGTTCCATAACTGTGTTTCTTTGAAGGAAAAGCTGGATGCGTAGGTAGACTCGTATTTAAGGCCACTGCAACCTGGGTAATGTAGATTTAGGTAGGATCGGGCGGAACTGGAACTGTTTCTAGGTGGCAGGTCAATTAGATTTAGCAGGTATTCAGGAGCATCTCCATAAATAATCCTGTGAATCAAGGTGCGGACCTTAAAGGCAAAACGTCCTTTAATGGGGGAGCAAGTGTAATTTTTCATGAAGGGCATAGGCGGTCGGTGGCCCAACCTTTTGGGGAGGCTAAAGGGGGCGGGGTTAGGGGTGGGGCCAGGGGTGGAGCTTAAATCCATAATTGTCTGATAACACGCAGAAAAAATAAATAAATAAAAATAAAAGTCACAATTAATACCTTTTATTAAATTTAGATATTAGATATGTATCATATGTCAAAGAATAAAGTGGTTGCTCAAAGCATATACTAACCACAATTGCTCAACTCCAAAACACTATGCACAACTTTGTCCAAAAACACACTCAGAACCTTACTGTACCATAAATATTACACTGGGCAGAACCTAATACACCAATATACCACCCATACGGAAAATGCAGACTGTCAACAATATGAAACAAGGGATCATATCATCACAATTTTAATGTAGAGCCACAAAATACCCTAATTCATGTTTAATGTGGGATAAAATGCCATAAATAAGTAAATAAATATAAACTTTTAATGTTGAGCACCTGATTCTCAAAGTGGACATATTCCAAACACTATAATGAAAATAAAATGATCTTTTCTACCTTTGTTGTCTGGTGACTTTTTCTGATCATGCTGGCCCAGTATCTGTTCTGCTGCTATCTGTCCTCAGTGCAGGTCAGGAAGTCATCCTCCTTAAATATCTCCCTGGCAACCCAGAACACCTCCAGCCAACCCCCCCCCCCCCCCCCCTCCGCTTTCTCAGCAGTAAGGTAAACAAACCATAAACCAATTTCTACAACTGCTAGAGGGCTTTCACTGCAGCTCCTGCTGTGAGGATGGAGGTAAATCAACAATTTAATCCCCTCAGAGCAGCTGGACTCCACAGCTGATCCATTCTGCTGCAGCAGGGGGGAGGCTTAGCCTCTCCAAGCCTCTTATACCGGGCGCCTATGACGAAGGGGCTTGGCAGATTCAAATTTTGATTTACCAAAGATCAACCTTGCTGCTGTGTTCTGGGCGATCTGTAGATTCTTGATAATCTATTCCTTGCATCCTGCATAGATTCCGTTGCAGTAGTCTAGATGGCTATAATTGGAACTGACACATGTTTTTTTTTTTAGGTGTATTCTAAAAACAGGTGCTCAAAACTTCCAACACATGTAGCTGAGAAGGGGGGAGTGGCCATGGTAGGAGCGTGGGAATATCAGGAGTGTTACTTGAATTTATACACGTTACAGAATTTGGGAGAATGCACATACATTTAGACGCGGGTATTTACACCAGGTTTTCAGTGGCGTAAATGGCCACGGCTAAGTGTAGGTATGTTCCCCTGTCCTATACACAATTCTATAAACTGTGCCTCACTTTAGGTGCATTATATAGTGTAGTGCTAGGCACGTTATTCGGGCATGTCTAGATTTTCGGTGCCATTTACAGAAGCTGGCCCTTATGGCTAAAAAAAATGTTTGTTTCTGGAGGTTTTTATGCTTATGATGGTTTAGCATGGGTGTTCTGAGGCTTTTCCATCAAAAAGTTACAATATTTAGTGAAGTTTATTAGATTGCTTGTTTACACAGTACTTTATTTTGCCTTCCATTTTGTTGGACATTATTTGTAGATATACCTGTGTACAAATGATTTGTGCACACCCAAATTTTTAGGCGCCCACATAAAGAAATGTAAGCTTATTTTTTTTATTTTTTGTTACATTTGTACCCTGCGCTTTCCCACTCATGGCAGGCTCATTGTGGCTTACATATTGTATATAGGTACTTATTTGTATCTGGCGCAATGGAGGGTTACGTGACTTGCCCAGAGTCACAAGGAGCTGCCTGTGCCTGAAGTGGGAATCAAACTCAGTTCTTTAGTTCCCCAGGACCAAAGTCCACCACCCTAACCACTAGGCCACTCCTCCACTGTTGCTACTATTTGAGATTCTACATGGAATGTTGCTATTCCACTAGCAACATTCCATGTAGAAGTCAGCCCTTGCAGATCACCAATGTGGCCGCGCAGGCTTCTGCTTCTGTGAGTCTGACTCACAGAAACAGAAGCCTGCGCAGCCTTCTACATGGAATGTTGCTAGTGGAATAGCAACATTCCATGTAGAATGTCCAATAGTAGCAACATTCCATGTAGAATCTCCAATAGTATCTATTTTATTTTTGTTACATTTGTACCCCGCGCTTTCCCACTCATGGCAGGCTCAATGCGGCTTACATGGGGCAATGGAGGGTTAAGTGACTTGCCCAGAGTCACAAGGAGCTGCCTGTGCCTGAAGTGGGAATCGAACTCAGTTCCTCAGAACCAAAGTCCACCACCCTAACCACTAGGCCACTCCTCCACTAATGTACATCAATGTACATCACTAGTACTGTAGGTACTATATCTTTCTTCCTGCATCTGAGATACTTTTTCCTAATATTATAAATAACACTGGATAAGTACAATTCTAATATACTGCTGTAAATAGTCAATGACAATGAATTGCTGTACTCCGCAGCATGAATACCTTTATTTACATCATAAAATTGCCAGTGGAATTGATTTTTCCCCTTTATATCTTTAGCAGTTATCATTTGTTTGTTTTTAATGACCATGAAACCAAATTACAGAATAAAATTAAGAAGAATTAGCTATTATTTGGTCTTTTAATGTTACAAAAATCACAGTAAGTGCTCCAATGTAATTTGCCAGCACTTACCGAGTCTGATAAAGAATCAGCAAGGTGCATGCTTCCAACATTTCAGGAACTGAATTCCTATTTGTTTTCACCTTTCTGGATTCTTTTGTAAAAGTGTAACACACCGTGGAACGTGAACAGGCTAATTCATTGGGGGGCCCTTTTACTAAGCTGCGTAAGCGTCTACATGTGCCCAGTGCATACCAAAATGGACTTACCACACGGCTACCACATGGCTCATTTCATTTTTGGTGTGCGGCCGATACGCGCAGCCGAAAAATCACGTAGGTCATTACCGCCTGGTTACCGCATGAAACTTTACAGCCAGGTCAATGGCTGGCGGTAAGGTCTCAGACCCAAAATGGACACACGGCAATTTTCATTTTGCCGCACATCCATTTTCAGCAAAAGTTTTAAAAAGGCATTTCTTTGCCGGTGCGCTGAAAAATGATTCTGCACGCACCCAAAACACACTACCGCAGGCAAATTTTCAGTGCATCGTAGTAAAAGGATCTCTGCTCTCTGAGCACACCACCCGAACTCTCATCCACTCTCTCATTACCTCTCGCCTTGACTACTGCAACCTACTCCTCACTGGCCTCCCACTTAGCCATCTATCCCCCCTTCAGTCCGTTCAGAACTCTGCTGCACATCTTATCTTCCGCCTAGACCGATATACTCATATCACCCCTCTCCTCAAGTCACTTCACTGGCTTCCGATCAGGTACCGCATACAGTTCAAGCTTCTCCTACTAACCTACAAATGCACTCGATCTGCAGCCCCTCCCTACCTCTCTACCCTCATCTCCCCTTACGTTCCTACCTGTAACCTCCGCTCTCAAGACAAATCCCTCCTTTCAGTACCCTTCTCCACCACCGCCAACTCCAGGCTCCGCCCTTTCAGCCTCGCCTCACCCCATTCTTGGAATAAACTCCCTGAGCCCATACGCCAGGCCCCCTCCCTACCCATCTTCAAATCCTTGCTCAAAGCCCACCTCTTCAATGTCGCCTTCGGCACCTAACCACTACACCTCTATTCAGGAAATCTAGACTGCCCCAACTTGACATTTCGTCCTTTAGATAGTAAGCTCCATTAAGCAGGGACTGTCCTTCTTTAAACTGTACAGCGCTGCGTAACCCTAGTAGCGCTCTAGAAATGTTAAGTAGTAGTATGTCCTGATAATAGGTAAGGAAATTCATAGAAATAGAAATAGAATTAACACACTTCACTGGTTACCCATAAAAGCTAGAATCTATTTCAACATTTGTGACTTTATTAATCTAATAATCTACGGGGTGGCCCCTAACTATATATATCAACTCATAGAACTTCCCCCGTGTAATGCAGTCACTGGAGCAAGAGATTATCCTATTTTACAATTTCCCACTACCACAATCAATTAAAAATCAATATAATTATCTACAGTTCTGCAAATGTTTGAAATTGCATCTCCTAAAATTCTTATCAATAGAAAACTATTTTTTCTGTTTCTAATTTCCTTTTTAATATCACTTTATATGAGCTGTATACCTAAAAATTACTTTTATTTATTTACTAGAACATTTCAATCTATTGCACTAATTATTATAATTCCATGCACCAACATAACTGTATGTTTCTCAGGATAATTATTACTAATGAATTGTTATTAACTATCTCCTCTCTTTATTGTTATAATGGTTGATGTACATTATAGCCAATATTTTTTTCTCATACTTGTTATTACCTTCCAATGTTATATTGCTTCCTTGGGATAATGTGGGATATAAATGTCACAAATAAATAAAATTAATTAATTAAACAGTAATAGCACAATGCTTACCTTGAGGTCAGAGAAACCTCTGCTAAGTCTACTATACTACTACTAATCGATGCTATAGTACTACTAGATGTACACAGCACTGTACACATTACATGCCGGTACATTCTCTATCTCCAGAGGGCTCAAAATCTACATTTTTGTACCTGGGGTAATGGAGGGTTAAGTAACCTGCCCAAGGTCACAAGGAGCTGCAGTGGGAATTAAACCCAGGTCGCCAGGATCAAAGTCCACTAGCCATTAGGCTGAAAGGAATGTGATGAATCCTACCAGGAGTAACCAATTGGAAGGAGTGATTGTGAGTAAATCTGAGGAAAATCTACAGACAAAGAAGACTGATTTTATAGATGAAGCAACTTCTCTGGGAAAACAATGAGAGGGCAGAGGGAAGAAACCCCAACGTTTCCCCAGAGGTGAAGCAGAAAAAGGGCGCTTAGACTGCGAGCACGAAAGGCAGGGAGTAAAATGATCAAGAGGACTGTTCTGCAAAAGAGAAAACAAAACAACAAATCGCTGATTGTTATAGATATTAATAACAATCTCAGAGAGAGAGGACAACCTGCTTAGGCAATGCAGTAAAAATAAAATGAGATGCATTACTCTTGGAGCAGAAAAACAGATATCTAAACATGGTAATAAAGCCAAAGATAGATTAGATATGCACCAGGCTAAAGTTTGACCTGATGACCTTAATATGATGTTAACGATTGCCATTATTATTATTTAGTATTTTCTATGACACTACCTATAAAATATACATGGGCTATCGCACTGAAATGACTTGTTATGAAATGGCACTTAAAGGAGAAAAACTAAGCACCAAAGAAGTAATTTCACAATAGGGGCATCCATGTAAAAATTCCAAGAAACAAACTGTAGGTAATATAGAGGAACTGGTTTCCTCAAATAGCTATGCATATAATTACAGAAACACAGTTATAAATACGCAAGCCAGGAAAAATCCTTCTAAAAGGAGGAAAACGCCTCAAGACAGACCTCTCCCGTGTTTAAAGCGGGACAAGGGCTAGAATTTCATCATCATTGGCGGTGCAAAAAGCCTCCTGGTTATAATTATTTTTTTGTTTTTTAGTTTCTTAATCAACAAATTGCTCTGCCATACAGTCTTCAAAGATTACTTAACTTAGGCGGGCTAACAGCATTCTTCTTCCCAGACCGTGGTCAAACTGTGGTCAGCAGGTCCCGTTTCACATAAGCTGCTTCAGGACCACAGCTTTTCAACCAATCAATTCAACGGTCATAGTTGCTGAGTCCGTTCATAATGCCGACGGTTGCATGAAGGTTGCATTCCAAGAAAAACAGGCTCTCTCAGAACCATCAATATATATAAATGGCGAGTGTCATACTCACTCGCAAATGCGCAGTAGAGACCCTCTCTGCCCCGCTCCTGAGACAATACGTGATGACGAGGGCGGAACAGAGAGGGTCTCTACTGCGCATTTGCGAGGGACACCGTCATTGCTAAAGCTCCCCCCACCCGGAGTCGCCGCCGCCACCCACCTTCCACCCGGTCGGGCCCTCGCTCCACTATTGAAACAGCGAGGGCACGCAGCACACAGCTCTGCTGAGCTGCCGTCGGCCTTCCTTCTTCTTCTCTGCCTGTGTCCCGCCCTCGACGACGTTACGTCACACGAGAGCGGGACACAGGCAGAGAAGAAGGAAGGCCACGGCAGCTCAGCAGTACGACCGGGTGGAAGGTGGGTGGCGACGGCTCCGGGGGGGGATGAACTCGGAGGGGGAGCGGCGAAGCGGAGTGGGGGGCCTTTCAACCCCTCCCCCTCCTATACTAGCCCGTTTTTACGGGATGAACGGCTAGTTCTCAATAACACACAAATTTGCACCAGCAGCAAAGATGGTCTAAATGTATGTATGCACTTAATGGATTCTATATAATGCGACTAGATTTCCATGCGGAATTCCAAATGGATTCTATAACAACACAGGTAACTTAATCGTCTTAACAAGCCAATCAGCGTTAGCGGCACTTAAGCAATAATATTCACTAATTGGCATTAATTAGAATTTACGTGCACAAATCACTAAGCATATTGTGTAGCGCAGTGTGCCTACATTTTAATGTGTGCAGGCAAAAAAGGGGTGGTTATGGGGGGGGGGGAAGGGCATTTCGTGGGCATTCCAAAATGTATGCATGTTGTTATAGAATATGACCAAGTGTGCGTAAATCTACGCACAGGGATTTACACCAGATTTTCATCGGTATAAATAGCTATGCATAGTTTTAGTCACAGTGATGTCCATCTAAATGTATCATATATATTGCACGTAAATCTATGTAAATCTAAGCATTTCTTACAGAATAGGCCTAGGTGGAAATGTTTACTGCTTGGATTTTTCAGGCACCATATATAACCCCCCCTTGGCGCCTAAAAAAAATTAGTGCTGAAAAATACCACAGGGGCCCTTTTATTAAGCCATGTAAGCATCTGCATGTGCCCAACGTGCGCCAATTTGGAGTTACCACCCAGTTACCGCATGGCTGTTGCAGTAATTTCATTTTTGGCACGTGTCCGATATGCGCATCTAAAAAATAATTTTTGTTTGCATGCTACCACCCGGTTAATGCGTGAGACCTTGTTGCTAAGTCAATGACTGGCAGTAAGGTCTCAGACCCAAAATGGATGTATGCCAATTTTTATTTTGCCGCACGTCCATTTTCGGCAAAAATAAAAAAGGCATTTTTTTGCAGGCTCACTATAAAATGGATCTGCGTGCACCCAAAACACCTGCTTACACTACCGCAGGCCATTTGTCAGCACACCTTAGTAAAAGGACCCCTTAGTTAGGTACATAGGAACCAACTTTTCAAAATGATTGGGGGGTGCTGAATATATATTTTTTTTTTACAGGTGATGCATTCCCCCTCCCTCTCTCCCCCTCATCCCCCTCCATCTCCCCTGTCCTCCTTCCCCCCTTCCTCCCTGTCCCCCTCCCCTGTCCCCCCCATCCCCCCTCCCTCATCCCCCCTCCACCTCCCTCCGAGTTCCAGGCCCCCCTACCTCCCAGTTCCAGGCCTTCCCAGTTCCAGGCCCCCCTTTCTCCCTACCTCCCTTCCTTCGAGTTCCAGGCCCCCCTCCCTCCCCTCTCTCTCTCCTTTCCCTTCCCCCTCCCGCCAAGTTCCAGGGTCCTCCCACCCTCCCTCCCAGTTCCAGAATCCCTCCTAGTTCCAGGGTCCACCGTCCCTCCCTCCCACCAAGTTCCAGGGTCATTGTCCCTCCCTTCCTCCCTCCCTCCCTTCGAGTTCGAGGCCCCCTCCCTCCTAATTTTAAAAGTCACCTATCTCACCTCGTCGGGGTTAGGGCGGCAGCAGCGGTAAAAGGCATGCAGGCTCGGCTCCGTGCTTAATTGTTTCCCTTCTCTCTCTCTCAGCTCTGGTCCCGCCCTCATTTCCTGTTTCTTTTTCTGTCCTTTTCACTACAGCTGAGAATCATCAGCTGAAGGTTGTGGAGAAAATCAGGAGAAGAACTGGGAATGTTCCCCTGTTCCCCTCATTCCCATTGACCGGGGCCTAGGTTCCCCCCTCTCCTCCATCCCCACTAACTGGGGCCTGATATTTTTCTTTTTTTTTTGTTTCTTTTTTTTCCCCTTTAAATTTCAACATGAGGCAAACCATAAATGAACCGATCCCTCCCTTCCTCAAAAGCAAACAAACAAAAAAAGGATTTCTGTGCATGACTGAATTTCTTCCCTTGTTGTTATCAACTGTTGAGTTTATGGAAATCCTTTCTGGAATTTTTCATATGACTAATTTCCTGAGCTACAATATTATTTATATTCTATATAAACACAGAGCATCCTAGTATCTGACTACCTAGCCAAGAATCTGTATCCATCAGACAAAAATCTTTATATTCATCCCCTTCATTCAAAAAAACTCATCCATTCATTATTAGTAGAAACAATATAGCAATTTTCACATTGTTATTAATGCCCTTGCTTTTAAAATTAATTGAAGTACAATCTTGAAAGAAACAGACCTAATTTACATGCCATTTTTGAACACATTGCCAGTATTTCTTTGATGTGTTATTTCCCCAACTTTCAGGCTACAGAAATCACATTTTCAGGATACTTAAATCTGTGTTAAAGCTAAGAACTCAAATAAGGGGGGGCAAGAGGTTTTCTTCAGTTGAGGGTTTTTTTGTTTGTTTTGTTTTTTTGTACAGAAGCAAGTATGGCTCTATTAGTATGACAGTACTTGGATGCGAGCATTTACATCAGCCTTTGGTTGGCATAAGTGCTTGCACCCAAACCCAGGCGCAACATTATGTGCTAAGCTAGTATTCCATAGAGACAGATTCATGCAGATCTGCTTTTATAGAATTCGCACTTAGCATACATCATCTCAGCGCTTAGCTTTGGGCAACCTTGACTAAATTCCCCCTATGGGGGGAGATTCTATATAGGGAGCCTAAAAAATCCACACAGAAAACAATGCCAAATGAGCATATTCTGTAAGTGGTTCCTAGATTTAGGCACAGTATATAGAATATGATTATTTGATAGTACAGCAACTAAAACTATGTGCATCCCAGGTGCGTAGCTATGTGGGGCCACGGGGGCCTGGGCCCCCATAGATTTGGCCCTGGACCCCCCTGCCGACGACCCTCTCGACCCCCATCCCGCCGTCAAGCCACTGTCGCCTACCTTTGCTAGCGGGGACCCCAACCCCCGCCAGCCGAGGTCCTCTTCTTCCTTCGTTCTGTTTCTGAAACAGAACGAAGGAAGAAGAGGACCTCGGCTGGCGGGGGTCAGGGTCCCCCGCCAGCAAAGGTAGGTGATGGCGACGGCGGGGGAGGGTTGGTGGCGGAAGGGGGGTCGAGAGGGTCACCAGCAGGGGGGTTCAAGGTGGTGGCGGTGGCAGGGGGGGGGGTCGGCAATGGCAGGGGGAGGTCGGCAGTGCTGGGTGGGGCTAAAATGTGCCCCCTCACCTCTAGCTCTGGACCCCCCTCCCGCCGAAGTCTGGCTACGCCCCTGGTGCATCCATTTATACTAACGAAAACATGGCGTAAATCCCAGCACACAGATTTATACTCACTGGGTCATATTCTATAACTGCACACCTAAATTTTGGACCGCCCACGAAATGCCAATTTCCCCACCCATAACTATGCCCCTTTATGCCCGGGTGCATTAAAATTTAGGCGCAGTGCATTACAGAAACTCTTAGGGAATTGTGCGTGTAATTTCTTACTATTGTCAATTAATGCTCGTTATTGCTTGTTAAGTGCTGTTAACAATGCTGATTGGCTTGTTAACACAATTAACTTACTCACACTGTTACAGAATACGCTTGGATTCTGGCGTGGATCTCTAGGTGCGACATAGAATCCGGGGGATAACGCCAGCTTTATAAAACAGAGTTTATGGCATAAGCAGCAAAGTACAGACTAGGGAGCTTGATGTTGGTGCAGGACAAAATGATAGAAGCTATTCTCAAAAAAACAGAGGTCAATATTCAGTGGGATTTAACCAAATAGAAAGGCTCCTAGATGGTTAAATCCCAGCTGACCGGCTCTCACACTGATATTCAGCAGCATAATTGGAGAATGCAGCTAAATACCTCATTTTGGATGTGGGTTTGACAATGCAGGCATAGGTACAGAGAATTGTTTCATCTTCTTTTTACCAGCTGCAACTTTTGAGTAAATTAAAAGCAATGCTTTCTGCTTTTGATTTTCGAACAGTAGTTCAAAGTCTAGTACAATCACGACCGGATTGTTGCAACTCCCCGTACTTGGGTCTGACGTCTTCCCATCTCCGGGCATTGCAAGTGATTTAAAATGCTGCGGTGAGGTTAATTGTTGGTACACCTAAGTCAGCGCACATAACTCCTGTATTGAAAACAGAGCAGTGGTTACCCAGTTTTTATAGAGTACGGTATAAACTCATGTCATTGGTTCATCAGAGGATTTATGGAGAAGATTTATAGAGCTAAAGCTCTACTCATGTATAAAACCCTGTCAAGGTTTGTGATCTGAATTGGATAAACAGTTGGTGATACCATCTGCTTCAGATTTCTATTATATGGAAACTCATACCTGTGCTTTTCCATTAGCTGAACCATCATTGTGGAATAAACTACCCGTTTATCTTGGGCTGCTGTTTCTCAGTTCAAAAAAGTTTGAGAACTTTTTATCTTGTGTGAGCATACTCAGGTTCACCGTTAAATTTTGTTTTAGTCCAGTTTGAAGTACGGTATAATTATTTTGTATATTTGTTTGTTTTGATCATTATTGTTCAGTTTTGTAATTTTTCACAATCTGCATTCAGAAGGAATGGATCCTAAGGAGCTTAGCCGAGATTGGGTGGCAGAGCCGGTGGCGGGAGGCAGGGATGGTGCTGGGCAGACTTATACGGTCTGTGCCAGAGCCGGTGGTGGGAGGCGGGACTGGTGGTTGGGAGGCGGGGATAGTGCTGGGCAGACTTATACGGCCTGTGCCCTGAAAAGGACAAGTACAAATCAAGGTAAGGTATACACAAAAAGTAGCACCTATGAGTTTATCTTGTTGAGCAGACTGGAGAATTCCTTTATTAAATGAAAGCGGAAAATCAAATTTCAATACATTACACTGTGCAGTTATAAAGCCAGCCCCTCTATACTTTTATACAAAAATGCAAATTTTACACAAAAAACCGTCCCCCCCAACCCCCCCCCCAAACATTCAACTCAACTTCAAGCGTACATGCTTCCACCAAACCCCAAAGGTCTTTACCCCCACCTCCACCCGTTCCCATCGGGCCACTTCCTGGACAGCTCGGACAACGTCCCAGGAGACCTGCTCAGCAGACCTACACTCCTGGCCCAGGGACACCCCGCAGCGAGCCATCCATAGGCAGTATCTGATGATAACTGAGATTAGAAAGGCGGTACCTGGCTCTAGCCGCCCCGTCTCCCCCTGCCTCCCATACACCCAGTCCGCATAGGTGTAGGACGTGAAGCTGGGGATGGCCAGCAAGGCAGCCACTCTCCGGCAAACCGCTATGGAGAATGGACACTCCTTCAGGAAGTGGTCCATGGTCTCCAGCCGGCCAGCACACTCCCCCCTCGGGCAGTCTCGGTCCTGCTGGTTCCTACACCGAAGGTTTGCCCTAACATACAACCTGCCATGTAGGGACAGCCAAGCAATGTCCCTGTACTTGTGTGGGATGCGTTTGGATGAAATAAACCGCAGGCCCTGCCTCAGCACGGGCTCCGGAGCATCCCTAAGAGCCAGGGGAGAGGAGAAGCGTTGGGAGCGAACCCGCTCCACCCAGATCTCCCTCTGTCCTGCCCTAACTTCCTCCCATGTAATGTCCCACAGCCGAACCAGCTTTACCAAAGATTTATAGTAGCCTACCCCCTCCGGGAACCCTTTACGCAACCGTCCCACCCTACCTCCCCCCAACCAAGGACCCCAAAATCCCTCCCACCACTGGACAACACTGGATGAAGAGGGAGGAGAATAGCAAGACTGGGTTTACCATTCCCACCCCCCCTTCCTCCCGCGACCGGTAAGTGAAATTACGTCGAACTGGGTTCATCCTGTTCCCCCACAGGAGTTGAAAGAACACGCTGTAAATTGCCGTGAAACAGCGTTCCGGCAGGAGACAGATGTAGCTCAGGAACAGGAACATGGGGACCACCTGGCTCTTCAGCAACCGGACCCGGTCCTCCATGGGCATCCGCCACCCCTTCCAGCGGTCCACCTTCTCCCTCGCCTCCGCTATCCTTTGTTCCCAATTTTCCCGCCCGTAATCCCCTCCCCCAAAATACACTCCCAAAACCCTCATTTTCTCTATCCCATCCGGGAACCCTCCACCTAAATTAAACCGCCGTCCCTCTGGCCCCACCCACAAGCTGGTGCTCTTGCCCAGGTTTACCCGAGACCCCGAAGCCTGGGAGTATGCTGCAAGGGTCTCCTGCAGCCTCCTCCCCTCCCTGCGATCCGCCACCCAGACGGTGATATCGTCCGCATAGGCGATGACTCGCAACACATTCCCTTTGCCTACTTCCACTCCTCTGAGCCCGTCCTCCCCCCCCCCTTCCAGCCTCCTCACCAGGGGATCAATGGCGAAAGCGTACAGCAGGGGGCTCAACGGGCACCCCTGCCGCACCCCCGCCGAGATCCCCACCTCCGCCCCCCTCCATCCATTCACCAGGGGAAAGAATCGCGCCCCCGCATACAATAACTGAAGTTGCGCGATCCATTCCCCCGGGAATCCATAGTGGTCTAGGACCTTCCATAAAAAACCCCACTGCACTCGGTCGAAAGCCTTGTCCTGGTCCAAGGCCACGACCAGCCTGCCCTCTCCCACCCGACTACGTTCCAGGCCCTCCCTCACCCAGGCCACTGCCTCTAGCACCCCCCTTCCCGGGACCCCACACCCCTGCGGGGCTGCCAGCACTTCCCCGGAGATCTTCCTCATGCGGGCAAGGAGCATGTGAGCGAAGATCTTCCGGTCGGTGTTCAGAAGTGCAATCGGCCGCCAATTTGCCACATCCTGGGGGTCCTTGCCTTTGCTAAGAAGGACCAAAGCTGATGCCCCCATCGACTCAGGCAAGGATCCCCTGTTCGTGCCGCCTCCCAGATTGCCAACAAGACTGGCGCCAACTGATCCCTAAACTGCTGGTAGAACTCTGCCGGAAGTCCGTCTGGCCCCGGCGCCGTCCTGCGCCGCAAGGCCCCAATGGCCTCCTGTACCTCCCGCAGCGTCCACGGCCGCAGCAAGGCCTGAAGATGAGGCCCCCCCTTACCCACCCCTGGGGTTTCCTCAATGTACCTCGCCATGGCCTCCTCCCCCAACCGTTGGTCCAAAAAGGCCCGCCCAAAGTGGGTCCCCACCACCTGCAAGATACCTTCCCTAGACTGCTGGAGCGTCCCCCCCTCATCCCTTAACCCCTCTACCACCCTCCTCTCCCTTCTTTCCTTACAGCAGTCATAAGGGTTCGGGCTGAGCAGCTTCCCGAAGTCCCGCTCATAGACGAGGGAAGAGTACCGATTGTATTGTACCCGTTCCACCTCCTGCTGCAAGGCCTCAATGTCCTCCCTCTTCCCTCCCCTGGAAATCAAATTGTCCCTTCGCTTCCTCAGAGCAGTTCCTAGCCGGGTGACCTCCCTCCCCTGCCTCCTCGCCTGACGGAGAAAGAACCCCCTGGTGCGGTGTTTCAAAACTTCCCACCAGTCCCCTAGGGAAGGGAAGACACCCTGAATGGATACCTGGTCTGCCAGAAACTCCAGATACTCCTGGTACAACACCCCCTCCCTCAACCATTTCTGATTTAAACGCCACAATCCTTTCCCCAATCCGTGAATCCCCCCTCCCCCCAGCTCGACCAGCACCATCTTGTGGTCTGAGAAATCAACCTCTACCACCCTTGGTGCCTTCCCACACGCCCCTCCCCGAACTAAAAACCGGTCGATTCTACTTCTACAAGTGCCCCGGGCAAAAGTGAAACCCTGCGTCCCACCACCAAACTCTATGTGCGCGTCCACCAATCCCGCTCCCTTCATGATCCCTGCTAGCCGTACCCCATCGTAACCTACTTGCGCCGCCCTCCTCCCCCTATCCTCCTTCCTCAGGACTGTGTTAAAATCCCCCCCCCAAACTAGCTGCCGTGAGGTGTAAAGGTACGGCCGAATTTTCCCAAACAGTGCTGCCCTTCCCCGTTTGCTTTGCGGCCCGTAGATGTTAATCACCCGCAAAGCCACCCCCCGCAATCTCACATCTAACACCAGACACCTCCCAATTCCCAGCTCCACCACCCTCTGGATCTCTACTTTAAATGTTTTGAAGAGGATGCCTATCCCCCCATACCGTTCCCCTGCCAGACCCCAAATAGAGGGCCCCCATCTCCAGGCCTGCTTTGCCCGCCGAACCTCCTCCAGCGTTCGCAGCCTGGTCTCCTGCAGAAGAAAACAGTCCACCGCCACGGCAGAGAGGCCATCGAACGCCAAGCATCTCGCCCTCTGGGAGGCGACACTAGCCACATTAAGTGTGGCGAATGTTAACAGCAGTCCAGCCATCATTGTGCCGTTCCATACCCCCCGCCCTCCTGGCTACCTTCCCTCTGCTCCATACTACCTCCAGGGATCCCTTCCCCTTCACCCTCCCCTTCCTCGTCCGCCCAGTCCCGGACCCCTAGCTCAAAAAGCCCCCCCCCTTTCCTTACTTTCTTCCTCCCCTTCTTCCTCTTTTCTTCGCCCACCTCCCTCCCTTCTTGGGAGTCGTCCACTGACCCTCCCCCCCCTGCCTCCTCTCCCGCCCCTTCTTCGACCCCCTCCATCAATCCTGCCTCCAGCCCATCCTCCCTCTCCTCTCTTGCCTTCATCCCTGCCTCCTGTCCTACCCTCCTTTTCTCCCCCACCCTCCCTTCAGCCCCCCCCAATCTGCCCCCCACCTCCCCGACCTCCTCCACTACCATTTCCTCCTCTTCGTCCCTCAAAACCTTCTCCCTCTTCTTCTTCTTCTTCCTTTTACCCGCTGTTCCCTTTCCAGCGTCTGCCATGCTTTCCAATCCATCCTGCCGGCTCATCCCATCCTCTCCTTCCTCTCCTGCCAGTTCGTCACCCCCCTCCTCATCTTCCAATCCCCTAAATCTGTTCTCTACTTCTATCCCCATTCCTGCCTCCCCTCCCCCTTCCTCCCGTACCCCCGTCACCTTCCGTTGTTTTTTTGACACCCGCGTCCAACCCTCATCTGCCCCGTCCTGCCGCTTCCGCCCTTCCCCCAACCCTTCCCCACCTCCCACTCCCTGTCCCTCCGCAGCTCCTTTCCCCCCCACCCCGGGAACCTGATCTCGCCCTACATTCACTCCCCCCCTCTCCCTCTGAACTGGACCGCCCCCTCCCATGTCCTCCTCTCCCCCGTTATGGGAGGCCCAAGGGCAAGCTCTGAATGCATGCCCCAGACCCCCACACAAATTACACCGGATAGATGCACAAGACTCCGTAGGATGCTCCTTAGACCCGCACTTCCCACACTGCCGTACTGGGCACGACATACTAAAATGTCTGAATGACCCGCACTTGTGACATTGCCGCGGCTGCCCCTTGTAAAAGCAGAGGATCCGATCCCTGCCAATGAACGCCGCGGAGGGAATGTGCTGGGTCACGTGTCCTGCCTGCTTCAGCCTAACCTGCGCACACCATCCTCCCGCCCACACCCTACTGGGGTCAGGGAGTTTGGACAAGGGGGTACGCAATTCTGCGTACCGCTGTAGCCAGAAGGCCAGGTCCGCCCCTGAAATGGATTCATTTCGGACCAGCAGGGTTACCTGCACCAGGTCAGGTCTGCTGATCGGTACGGCCCTAAAGTTTCTCCAATCCCCTTTCCCCCTTACCCCCTCGTATTTCTCCCAGAAGACCTCCATGCCTCGCTGGGTCAGAAAACTAACATCATACTCTGGGATATTCACCGGGTGGATACAGGCATAGAGGTCCTCTGGGAGAAATCCTAAACCCAAGACCAACTTCAGGGCCTCATCCCTACTTGGCATCCCCCCCTCCCCCACCCACCTTAACTGAATCACATTCCTCCTTTTGGGAACCTGGCCCCCCCCACCCTCCCCCCCATCCTTCCCCAATGCTTCCTGCCCCCCCATTCCCCCTGCGCCCGCCCCTCCCACCTACTACCGCCGCAAAGGATGGAGCACCCCCCCACCGTCCCCCTCCTCCATCTCCTGCACTGAGACCCCCCTGCTCCTGCTGCGCCGTACCCCCCCTCTCTCTCTTGCCTCCCCTCTCAGCCTCCCTCCCTTCTCTCCCTTCTGTCAGCAGACTTTGCACATCCCCTGCCTTCACAGTGTGCTTCTGTACCATTTCCCCTGCAGCAAAAAACCTGCCATTGTCCCCTTCAAAACGTTCGCTAGAGACAGTGAGAGCAGGTTCCCCTAAATACTTGTTCCCCTCCCAATGCCCCTGACCCCCTCCCCCGCCCACCGAGCCAACCCTCCCCTCCCGGCCCGAACACTCCCCCCTGGCTCGCACCCCTGCAGCCTGGCCAACTGCAAAGTCAAAGGTACCAGTCAAGTTTCCTTCTGGCGCACACTGCAAGGCAAACACCTCCCGCTCCTCCCCCCCTCCTTCCCCCCCGGAACCTGCTCTCTGTGCTGGGTCCCTCCTTGCAACGTGCTGCTCCAGCTTTCCCTGTGCGGGCCCGCTGTTTTCCTGGGAACTGGTCTCCCCTCTGGCGTCCTGCTTCGTTGGGACTTCCTGCTCTGCCGTTTTGCAAAGTAAGAGTGGCTTCCCGCACTCCAGCACCACTCGCTCTCCCAAACATGGGGAATCCTCCTGCGCTGTAGCATTCTCCTCTGCGGCCATCCCTGCTCCTCCAGCCCGATTGGCTGGCGCCTCCTGCTCCAATGTGCTGGGCGGGCATGGCATCCCGCCACCCGGCAGCGCAGTTCCTTGCCATTCTGAACCTTTATGTGGGGAACACTGTGTGGCCTCCTGTGCTTTCTCTATGGAAAACCACTCCTTGTCTTCACCTGCCTTTCTTCCTGCATTCTCCTTTAAGAGGCAGCTCCCTGCAGGAACATCTCCACTTTCAGTCCTTAGCCCTGCTGCAGGCTGATTGGCTGGAACATCCTGCTCCTCAGAGCTTTGTGGGTGAGGCCTCCCAGGCATTTTTTCCTTGCCGTCTGCTTTTACTACAGGCAATGGGAACAGGACAACCTCCTCTTCTCCAGGTAAGTTCTCTGTTTCAACTTCCACCAAAAGGTCTCTCTCCTGAAATTGCAGCCTCTGTTTCAACAATGTGAAAAGTCTTAGTGTTTAAGTTTTTTTCCTGTTCTGTTCTCCCACACTCAGGTGCTCTCAATGAGGCTTCCACAGCCCCACCTTCAGTCCTGCTTACTCCAGAAGCTGCCTGCAGAGGCCCTGACTGACTAGCAAGGTATTGCATGAATTTCAATGTATTTTGGGTGCTAGTTCCTGGCAGCTCCCCTGATGCTTCAATGTTCTGGGGTCCAAAGCCTGGGCTGATTCCTTCCTGCTCTGTTTGTTGCTTCCACTGTACCGAGGCTGACGGGGCCTGTCCCCCCGAGGCCATCCTGTCTCTGTTGATATAGAGTTCTCTCAGAGGATTTCCAGGGCCTTTCCTCAGGGCCCTCAGCAGCTGTTCTTTTCTCTGGAGAAGCCTAAGCAGCCTGGTTTCCTCTTTCATATAGGTTTTGCGATGCTCTGCTGGGGCCAGCCTGCTCAGGGCTTTTGCCATTTTGACTCGCTTCCCCAGGTCCACCACCTCCTTCTCCGTACTTTTAATTCTCTTCACCACTTTAATTATGCCACTGGCCGGGTCCTCTGGATCCTGGCAGTAGTCCACAAGCTCTTCCTCCTCTAGATCGTCACTATCCTCACTGCTTTCCTCCTCCACCTCCGGCAGGGCCTCTTGACAGATCTCCATTACCACTCTTTCCTTCTCAGACCAGCTCTTCTCTAGGGTCTCCGCCAGCTCTCTCTCCCCCTCACCTGCTGGACGTCGTGCGGCCGCGAGGGGGGTACCAGTCCGGCTTCCTCCCTTGGAGTCTGGCCCTCTTCTATCCACAGGGCTCCTTTCCCTCCTCCCTGCGGCACTGCAAGGGAGGAGACCGCTTTTCCTGACCCTCTGGTCCCTGAGCCCAAGAGGCCCCATGGCCTGGGCCTGTCCTGGGGAACGCTCCCCAGAGGCCCTCCACATCCTTGGGGAGGGAGTTAGGCCTCACTCTCCTCCCACTGGAAGTCTGCAGAGCTCTCCGAAACACCTCCTTCCACCTCAGCAGACTGGATGGACCGTGCAGGTCTTTTTCTGCCGTCATCTACTATGTTACTATGCATGCGTTTTGACAACTTTGAATAGTTTTGTGTCATCTGCAAATTGAATCGTCCCACTGTTAGCATACATTAGTAAAAGGAGCCTTATCTATGCTAATATGAATTGGGTTTATTATATTGTAAACTGCTTTAATGCATTTGAGCAAAGTATAGTAAGTGAATACATCAAATTCAAATAAGGTCCTTGTGACATTTTTGGAACTAACCTTTGAATGTGAAAAATTCTTAGTCTGCTTCATTTTACATCCTGATTTCAACTGGATACTTGAATTGTTTTTTGTTTTTAGAAATAGAGACAAGCTATTCTTGGATCATAAGGTCTGGGAACTGCAAGCCCATTGAAAAGTTGCATTAACAAAGAAGAAATGTGAGCCAAAGGTGATACATTTTATTGGACTAATTTAGGGGGGGGGGGTCTTTTACTAAAGATTAGCACATGTTATCTGCAGCAGATCCCATAGGAACAAACTGAGTCCTGTGACAAATAATGTATGCTAATCTTTAGTAAAAGACCCCTTTAATATATGTTTGACAAGCTTTTGAGAGCTCTCTTCTCTACATCAGGAAAATTTCTACCACTCTGCCAGAAAGCCAAGGCCAAGGCCACTGAAGTTTTTCTTAGACAGTTCTACAAATTATATAAACAAAACATAGGTTGATTTGTTATGAATCCAGTCAGTTTAAGACCTTTTTTTCAATTCTCTTTCTTCTGAGGAGGTGGCAAAATGATTACTATGCAGTGGCATACCGAGGGCGGGGCAGTGGGGGCGTTCCGCCCCGGGTGCATGTTGCAGGAGGGGTGCTGGGAGCAGCCGCGCAGCTGTTGGATCCGCCAGTTCCCTGCTCCCTCTGCCCCAGAACAGGAAGTAACAGCAGAGGGAGCAAGGAAACGGCGGAGCGACAGCCACACAGCTGCTCCCTGCACCACAGCAGGCAAGAAGAATGCACCTGGGGGGGGGGGCTTGGAGGTGATGCGCTGGGGGGAGGTGTCATGCTACACCCAGCGGGGGGTGTAGATTATGGGCACAGCCATGAGCTTTAAGACCAAGGCCTAAAAGAATAAACAGTTAACTAGCCTGTGTGACTTTAGAAACTTATGAGATGCTGAAGACACCTTTTGTTCTGAGAAAATAGAAGTACCAAAAGAGTGCAGACATTTCAGAGAAAAGAGAAGTCATAAAAACCTCATAAACAAGATAACATGGTTTAACTGTTGCGCAACTTACAAACGATTTACAAACTAACCAACTTCCGCAAACTACTGAAGACCCATCTCTTTAATAAGGCATACCACAAAGATCAACAAATGTGAACATACACCACTCCCCCACCTATACTCAGAACTGTCCTATAATATCTGCTTGTTATATTACTATCATGTTTTATCATTATCATGTTACCCAAGATTCTTCTGTAACACTAAATGTCTATTTTCTAATTTACTTCCGCCACATTGAGCCTGCAAAGAGGTGGGAAAATGTGGGATATAAATGCAATAAATAAATAAAGTAAGGGAAATAGATCCTGGGAAAAAGAGAACTGTATGGACCTCTGTGGAAAGTACCTTGTAAAAGTGGAAAATAACTTGCAGAAGTAAATGAATTGTTAGCTTGTCAATTTTAGTATATAAGTAGCTGTATCAGAGCATTACTTTGGAGGAAGAGGGTGGCAAACACTTTTGTGTAGTAGTTCCGTTCTCCCATAGAGAAAATCAAAGGTGATAGGAGAGACAGTTTGAGATAGTACTTATGTATAGCAGAACTGTTCTTCCATGAGAAACTATTAATTGTATCTGTATTTGGTAAGTAATAAAAATTGTTTTTCTCATACGTGGCCTTGGTCTTTTATCACTCCAAATTGTGGGTGGCTGGTACATGATAATTTGGGGTGGTGGTAAAAAGACCTAAAAACAGGGGGAACGCTGCACCCAGAGGGGGTATGCAGTGGTGACCGCCCCAGGTGGCAGCCGACCAAGGAATGCCACTGTTACTATGGCCTAAGTACTTATGAACTCATTGAAAGGATTTCTAATTCATTTCTCTCTTAGTAAATGTGTTCATTATTATTTATTGCAGAACATACACCCAGACACATCCAAAGCATAAATTCACTTAAATACAATAATAAGGGAGGTCCCAGCATTTTGGGCAGGGGAGCAAAATACACTGGCAGAGAAAAACCTGAGCCAGGCACAGTGTGTGCAGGATTGGGGACAGGTGGAGTTGGTGGGGGATGGGGGAAAGGAATGAGCAGGAGCAAAGAAAATATATTGTAAAGGACTAATGCGGGAGAGAGGCAGAAGATTGGAGGGTAGAATGGTCACAAGGGATAGGAGCTTGGCAATTGGAAGAGGGAAGAGAAGGGCGGGATTAAGAATTAGGAATATTGTTGAAATGGAATGATTTGGGTGGGAAGTGTCATTTTCTGGGTGGGTAAGGGTGGTGGAGGGTGTTTTGGGGGAGTTATTTTTATAGTACTTGTTCTGAAGTGAATTGTCATTCCAAACTGAAAACAGGAAGGTCTCATTCTGTTGATAGGATTTGCTGGGCTCTCGGTGTTGGAGCAGGAGTTGGTGGTTCAGAGCTGTGTCAATTCTGCTCTGAAGAGTTGTGGGGGTAGGAAGTTAAGAGGTGGTGCTTCTTCACTAGATGCTGGAGTTTGGTGTACTTTTACATTTACTTATGCGAGAAGTCACGAAAGAAGTGCATGTGTTAATTAGAAAAGTGAGTTGCTCCTGTTGCAGCGGTTGGGGATAGATAACTGTGAGTGGTACGGTGGGTTTCTGAGGGATGTTTGTTATTTTGGTGTGGTTTAATGGCACCCAAGATGTTGGCGGGGTTTAAGGCTCCAGGGGACAGTAAAAAAAAAAGTCTATGAGCAAGAATGGAAATCAGTGTGCAGTGCTTAAAAATGTGCAGCATTTAGGTAAAGGTGTGGCGAAGGGTAATTGGTCAAAATAATGAGTGGAGTGGAACAGGTGGATGTGAAGCTTCTGTTCACGCTTTCCAAAAATACTAGGACTAGGGGGCATGCGATGAAACTACAGTGTAGTAAATTTAAAACAAATCGGAGAAAATTTTTCTTCACCCAACGTGTAATTAAACTCTGGAATTCGTTGCCGGAGAAAGTGGTGAAGGCGGTTAGCTTAGCAGAGTTTAAAAAGGGGTTGGATGGTTTCCTAAAGGACAAGTCCATAAACCGCTACTAAACGGACTTGGAAAACTCCAAAATTCCAGGAATAACATGTATAGAATGTTTGTACGTTTGGGAAGCTTGCCAGGTGCCCTTGGCCTGGATTGGCCGCTGTCGTGGACAGGATGCTGGGCTCGATGGACCCTTGGTCTTTTCCCAGTATGGCATTACTTATGTACTTATGTAAAAGGAAAAGCAGTAAAACGTAATAGAAGTGCTGCCTCTTTGGGTTCTGTGAGTCAGAGGTCTGTAGGTTCTTATAGCAGAGAAGGAGACAGTACTGCTGGTAGGTGTGCAGCCATCTTGGATTTGTCTGTCAGTTCAGTAGCTGATTTAAGAAGAGTACAGGATTCTGTATGTTTCCAGAAAGAAGTGCTATGTTAGCGAGTTCTGTGATGCAGCCTACTGGACATGATGAGTTAGATATTATAAAGGATCCAGGTGAGGGTACAATTGGCTTCGGAATGGGTGTATGTGTACGTGGGGGCGTGGATGGAGATTTGAGTTTGGAAATGGAAGGGGGCTGGGTAGAGGGAGGGTGGGTGATGGAAGGCATAAAAGTTTACAGCAACGCTTGAGAGATAAGAAAAATTTTTGTAAAGGTTGAAGCATGTGATGAAGAGATTGGATACGGAAAAGAGGCAGCAGAGAGTCGGTTTGGGAGATCCTATGGAAGTCTGAGAATCTTCGGATTCTTCCGTGTCATCTGCTGATTCATCTTCATCTGAGAAGAATGTTAGGTGACGAAAAGTGATGCTGGTAATTAGTCTGTGGGCTGTGGGTGCTTCTGGTGGTGGGTGGGTCAGCGAGGATTTCATGTGTGGGGCATACTTTGTGTGAGATTGCACACTTAGACATCCGAAAAATGGCAACAACAAATTTTGTGAGGTAAATTTATTGATTTATTTACTATGATGGCAAGAGAGCAGGATGGAGCTAGTAAAAAAGGTGAAGAGGGTAAAACTGAAAGTAAGAAGATGCGGGGGTGCGTGCCAAAAACTATTTTAACTGGCTTCCTCGGTTTCAAAGCTTACTCTAGTGTTTTAGGTTAAGCCAAGCCTGCCCTGTATCCTGGCCTTCTGAGATACTCCAATATGATTCTGAGAGCGTTTAAGGTTTATGAGGGATGGGCATGGCTCAGTTATGCTGAGCAGTTCCATAAGAGTTTGGCAAGGGATAAGTCAGATGCCTGAGATTATAGGAAGGTAGATATTTGGTTTATTGAGATGATGCCAGGAAGGCTGTCATTTTTTCATGGAGTCCCCCCTTTGGGATCTATGGTGGCCTTGGGGAGGGGGGTGGGGGTCAAGTACAACCTTGAAAGGGCCAATTTCTGCAAAACCAGTTTTGGGAGTGGAATGGGACAGAGTGGGTATCCTTGGGGAAGGGCTTATGGGACGAATCTGCTTTCAATTTAATTCAATTTAATTTAGTCCTGATTTGTGTATATGCTATTGAATATTACCAGAGACAGTGATATCCTGGAATCGTTTTCAATTTAATGCGGGCAGATGCAAATTGTCCTGTAAATTTCCCTATAAATGCAGTCAATGTAATGGAATGCACCCGGTCTTCCATTGTGGAGGGGTCGCAGCCAGGGGTAGGGTTGCTGGTGGACGAGGGAGCAGGTTTATCTCATTTGACCTGCAATAAGGCGCCTTCTCCAATTAATTTACAAGTGTTACAATTGTGGTTGCAGTGTTCTCCAGTCAGAGTATTAGTGAAGTTTTTATGGCAAGGTTTTTCTGAGCGTCTTGTGATCCCCTTTGATGGTTCTAATCTGGGTCATATTTGCCTCAATGAGCCTTCTATATAGATCATCACTGATCTATTATTTATGAGAAACTGGATAAGGAATTGAGCTGGGGCCTATAGCTGGTCCTTTTCTCCTTTGGAGAATTTTGCGGTGTCGTGTCTCCTCTGGGAGTAATTCCAAAGAAGGAGTTTGGAAAGGTTCCATTTAATTCACACTTGACTTATCCAATTGGGAAGAGTGTGAATGCATTTATAGATCCCAGGCTTTATACAGTACAATGTCCATCGTTTGACAGTGCGGTTCAGATGACGCATGAGCGTGGGCAAGGGCCAGTAATGGCTGAGGTCAATTTAGATGGCTACCCTTACAGACTCATTTCATTTGCTAGGTTTTCATTTTGAGGGTCTATTTTATTTTGATCACTGTCTTCCAATGGGGTGCTTGATTTCATGTGCACATTTTGAAGCATTTTCTACTTTTTTCATTGGGCTGTACAGCAACTTTCTGGGTGGGATACGATAGTTCACTAACCCAGATGATTTTTTTGTTTGCAGGTCTGGCTGGCAGTTCCCAATGTGTTTATTTAGTAGTTGCCTTTCAATTGATGGGGATTCCATTGGCTAGTGAAAAATCAGAAGGGCCTTGCTGCTGTTTGATATTTTGGGGAATTCAGTTAGATTCCCTGTGCATGGAATCGAAGCTTCCTAGTGAGAAAGTGCAAGAGTTGCTTGAAGCAATTAGTGTGGCAATAGAAAAGAATAAAACAACTTTGCATCAAATTCAATCATTAGTTGGGCATTTCAATTTTTGCGATAAGTACTGCCAATGGGTACAGCCTTTGCGCGCCGTTTAGCATTGTTGACTAGGGGAGTTTGGCGGAAGCATTCTTTAGTATGAATTACCAGAGGTGTGCATGATGATTTGCATTCATGACAGTGTTTTTTGTCAGAATTTAATGGAATAAGCCTTTGGCAGGTGTCACCGGTATCAAATTCAGATTTTAGTTTTTTCTCCAACACTTCTGGGGGTACTGGGTCTTTAATGGGGCATAGTGTGCAAGAATGGTGGGAAGAGAGAGATTGATGTGTGAATGTGTCATTTCTGGAGCTGTTCCATATTTGGGTAGCTTTAGTGCTTTGGGGGGGTTGAGTTGATGCATCGGAGGGTGGTTTTTCACTTGGATAATGTAACAGTTGTGGGTCCAAGAAAGCAAAAGGGCAGACGGTCTGCAAACTCCAAGACGGAAAATCAACAAAGCAGATCGTAATGAAAAAAATATAATTTATTAATGAATATTAAAAATTATATACAAAACAGCCCAACACAGGCCATGTTTCACCCAGCAGGGCTGCTTCAGGGGCTACACAATGACCCTCTACTGTCAAAGTATATCAGATTTGATGAAACCAAATGTACTGAAGACCGCAATCGTGAATCTTCTAGTATATATATTGAAAAAAAACAGCTCAACCAAATAAACCAGAAAAATGTGCTGACATAAAATACGTCGGACACTCTCTTGATTCTGGTAACAGTGGTCCCTTTATTAGTCATGCGCTCATGTTGCCATTAGCACGTGTCACAAAAGAGAGGGAAAACAGCATACAAGTACAACAAAGCAAACAAAAAAGAAGCAAAAACTGGGCCTTCAGGATTGAGAAAAAATGCAGTCCTTTAATATCATAAATACCCGACACGGGCCGTGTTTCGGCATACAAACGCCTGCATCAGGGGTCTAACATAAAGATACATAAAAATAAATCAAAATAAAGACCATAAATTGGTTCAACAATATCAATAAACCATAATTGCACATCATTGTCATATCTTCAAACCATATACATATACATTTATATCTACTATACTATATATACACCACGCACAAAAATACATATATATATAAAAAAACGTTTAAAAGAACATTTAAAAAACATTGAACAACATTTGAAACAAACTTTTTTTTTAAAATTGTTTTTGAAAAAAAACTTTTAAAAATTGTATATTCCTAGATGATATCTATATATATATATGTATGTACATGCACATATGTATATGGACATTTGAGCTTATAGAGATATATACATAGGTGGGCATATATAGATATCATCTAGGAATATACAATTTTTAAAAGTTTTTTTTCAAAAACAATTTTTTAAAAAAAGTTTGTTTCAAATGTTGTTCAATGTTCTTTTAAACGTTCTTTTAAACGTTTTTTTATATATATATGTATTTTTGTGCGTGGTGTATATATAGTATAGTAGATATAAATGTATATGTATATGGTTTGAAGATATGACAATGATGTGCAATTATGGTTTATTGATATTGTTGAACCAATTTATGGTCTTTATTTTGATTTATTTTTATGTATCTTTATGTTAGACCCCTGATGCAGGCGTTTGTATGCCGAAACACGGCCCGTGTCGGGTATTTATGATATTAAAGGACTGCATTTTTTCTCAATCCTGAAGGCCCAGTTTTTGCTTCTTTTTTGTTTGCCATTAGCACGTGGCCATTACAAAAATGACCATGTGAGCACTTACTATCACCCATTTTGTACGAAAAACGGGCTCACAAAGTATTCCTGTGTTAACCAGATAGTGCATGCTAATGTAGATGCGCTGTTTAGCCCAGGAACACCCACTTTCTTCCCATTGACACCCCCCTTCAAAAATATAAAACAATTGTCCTCTCCTTTATATTGAGATTTGCACAACATTAGCACATGGCCATTAATACAGAAAGTAGCTTAGTAAAAGGACCCCCGTATTTGCTAAGCCTAGATGTCCATTTTCTACCTAGACCTTCTATAAACGTTATCCTGTTTTTTCCCTTTCTACTCAAAATGTAGATCTCAGAAGCTTTTTCCTCTGTGCATATTTTTTGAATTGATACATAGGCAAACTAGTGTTTTCCAATTATTAAAATTCACTTGTCTAGATTTATGGACTTGCCATATGATTCGTTCTGTATCTTGACACTTCAACATAAACAATAAGAGTCCTTGGTTTTTTCATTTTCATGAGGCTTCATTTAATCTCACAGAGTGTTCTTACTATCTCATAAAGGAGGAATTTGGAATCCTGAAATGCTTTCTATAAGCAGGTTCCTTATGAACTTGACCATATCAGGTATTTCTACTTCTTCTTGGATTTCAAATGCATGTGAATTAGTCCAAGCAAGATTTGGGCATGGAGCCTCCACAGACACAGCCAGCAACAGTACAAAAGTAAAACAAAACTCTTTATAAATGTGTTCAAAACCATCAACGCTGAGACCTGTCTTCTTCACAGGCGTGGTAACTCAGTAGTGAAAATAAAGCCTCTTGAAAGTCAGTTACAATCTTCATAAGGGAACTGGCTTCTGCCAGGTCCTGCAAACTCAGCATACATCAGCATAAATGCAGTATTAACCAAAGACCTGGCTCCAGCCTGGCCTAAAAGGGGTTAGCATTCCCATAGGTTTCCAAGGATTATCTTTCCTATCTTAGCCAGTCTTCATTTTACAGATAGGTTGTGAAGGTGTTTGCTGGAGGGCTGTTCCTATCTTCCCTGGGCCTCCCTGGCTTGTCTTTACTCTGCGATTTTATCTGCCCTGACTGAACCATGCTCTCCCTGCTGAGCAGTCTAGAGCTAGGTATCTTAAAGTGACCCTGTGAAGGAGTAAGCTTCAGGAGAACCAGTTGAATTAACCACAGGCACTGACTTTCAGTCTTCTTTTCACTCAGCCACAATATGCAAATGGAGGTGATGGAAAAGTGAATAAAGCTCTTGGTAGTGTGTTCAGAATGGAAGGGATAGGTGATGTTATAGAGAAATAAACAACTCACTTTAGCAGAATTTAGGAAGTATGCACAGATGGAGAAAGTGGAATCAAAGATGATTCTAAGTTTATGAGATGAGAGGACTAGGGGGATTATAATGTTATCCTGTTAAGTAGAGTGATTGAATAGGTGTGTTTGGGGGGTGGGGGAGAGGGGCTAAGAAGTTCTGTCTTGGTCATATGGGGAGCAATTTCATAGCAGGGCACCTATACAAATTTTTAAAAAGTTCCTATTTTATAAAAGTTTTCCAATAGCACCTACAACTTAATAGGTTCATAAAAATTTTAAATCTAATTTAACTGCTTACTCCAAAAAGTATGTGCATATAAAATTGTATATGTGGGACCTCATATAAGAGGCATAAAGTTCATTATGGCTTCACAGCATTAGAACAGCCTTCTGTATTTAGAACCATTAGTCCTAAAATCCCATAACAGTTCTTACTCCAGTGATCAGTCTTAAAGATTGTACTCAAAATTTAAACTGCTCCAAAAGGTAAACACTCGGGGCCAGATGTACTAAATTTAAGGAGCCCTTAACGAGCCATTAATGAGCAAGTAGTAAACCCTGGCATGCACTAAACACTTTTTCCTACTATGCTTAAGGTCGCTTGCCTTTGTGCCAGGCTGAAAGAAAATAAAAAGCAGCTTTTCTGGGCTGGAAGGCTCCTCCTTATCATCAGGTTAGTTTTTATTTTCTTGCCTCTGAACTGTACATTAGCTTGTAGCCTGTAAAAAGAACGTCTTTTTAGAGGGAGTTTTTTTTTTTATAGTGAAGGATGTCCATAAAGGACGTCCTTGGCATGCGCAGAGCAGCCAGCATAACGCTTGGCTGCTCTGCGCATGCTCCACTGGCCGATTGGCCGACTGTTTAACGACGGAATAGAGAATGCAAGTGAGCTACAATGAGCAGCTCATTTGCATTCCTGTTCCTTGATGAATGCCCGTTCCTTACCGATTCGCTAAAGGAATCGGTAAGGGAAGGGCTCTAACGATTGATTAGTGCATCTAGCCCTCGGTCTCAGGGTGGTAACTTATTCAAATATGTTTTCTTCAATGCAAAGTTGTACTCTCTTTGAAGTAGTGCAGTTTTAACAATGCCCAATATCTATGACACAAAAATTTCATTAAACAAATTTAAACACTCCATCACTGATTCCACAAAACTAAAAAAAAAAAAAAAGGGCTATACTCATTTATAAGTAAGAAGATATCTTCAGCCTGATAATTCAAAGGGAATAGAATCAGTAAAATAGCATTCATTGTTTAGATACAAACATTTAGAAGAATCCCCCAGTTAGGGTGCAGCCACATGCTAGATCAAGTTTGATCATTCGGTAGATTCATTCAATCCTCCCTGTTGAACTGTCTTGAATTTATGAATCCAAGATTGCTCTCGATAAATCAAACTCCGTATACAATTACCTCCAAGGCATTGCAATGGAACCATAACTATAAGACGCCATTTAATATCCAGCAGCTCACAAGTGTGTCACTTGCAGGACCATCTCACTATGAGCCCAAATGGAGCCCTATGACCCTCTGAGTTCTACCAGCATCAACTTTAGGATACGAGCAGATGATTATATAAATCACAAATGTAGACTCACAAGTTGAAGCATATCAAGCTGTAATAGTAAATCAATTGGAGGGAGAACTCCAAATCTACCCTCTACCCCCCCAGCCCACACCAACTGCAATAATCACAAGCCCAAAGCTCTGAGGACAAATCCAATTATCTTTGAATGGGTCTTTTAGTTAAAGCTTTATTCAATATTTGTCCCCTTTTGTATGCCATAATATGGGGTTCAAAAAATGCCCATTGAGAAGAAACAACTGGCCAGCGCTCGAAATGTGATCGCATTGATATCATTGGCTTCTCCTACGTTATGTGTTTCACTTTTTGGAGCTTTTTAAAGTTAACTATTTGAGGGTAAATATTTTAGAAGAAACATAGAAACATGACTGCAGATAAAGGCCACATGACCCATCCAGTCTGCCCATCCTCTGTAACCCCTAATTCGTCCTGTTCCTAAGCAATCCCACATGCTTATCCCATGCCTTTTTAAATTCTGGAACAGTCCTTGACTCCACCACCTCCACCAGGAGGCCATTCCACGCCTCCACCACCCTTTCTGTAAAATATTACTTCCTTAGGCTACTCCTAAGCCTATTCCCTCTCAACTTTATCATATGCCCCCTCATTCCAGAGCTCTCCTTCATTTGAAAAAGGCTCTCTTCCTGTACATAAATGCTCTTGAGATATTTAAACGTTTCTATCATGTCTCCTCTCTTTTGCTGGCAGCAGTGAGCGTTTTGCTGACTGACACTGGCATTATTCCTGGATATTCAATGCCAAGCAACGTCTGGGCTTTGGCATTGAACATCTGGTTTACGCGGAGCCAACCGATTATATCAATATTCAGAACTTAAGCGGCTATGGGTTACCACATAAAGATAGGACTGTGTTTTATGCGTTCACATTTATACGGTTACCCTGGTTGGTTAAGTGCTGAATACAGGCATTTAACTGGACGAATGCTGATTCCATCCCCAGAACACCTTCAAAATAGCTGGCTTTCACTTAGGCACTAACTGCTAATTTTCAGCGGTGATAACAAACTGTTAACTGTTTAAGTGCCTCTGAAAATTAGTGGACAGCAGCCCCAAGCAAGTAATTGAACTGGTCAGTGACTATTTCTGGCTGGTTAAATCATTTTGAATATTGACCAGCTGTTTTTTAGGAACACAGTAAAAACTTTTTTGTTTCGCGGGTATGTTTTCTGTTAATTAGACTGTAATTGTGAATGTAATTCCAAGGAATGTATAGTTTTTTTTAAATGGTAATCTGCACAGAACTTCCAAGGTGGTTGCAGAATATAAGAACAGTAGTGGTGTGTAATGCAATGGAAAGCAATTTTGAGTACAATATTTAAGATTGATCACTGGAGTTAGAACTGTTTGGGGACTTTGGGACTAAAGATTAAAAACACAGAAGGCTGTTCTAATGCTGTGAAGCTATAATGAACCTGCATCTGATATCAGGTCCCACACATACAATTTTATATGCACAAATGTTTGGGAGTAAGTGATTAAATTTGATTAAATGTTTTAAAATAAATATATTAAGGTGCAGGTGGAAAGCATTTGTCTATTTTTTCACCTGTTGTTTTGGAAATTATTTTGTATTCATTTTATAAAAGCAACATATGTATATATATTACCTTTATAAGATAGGCTATCAGAATTATCTTCAATAGTGCACAAATGTTTTTGCACAAATTTAAGCCTGCTCCAAAGCTGGAGCAAATATGTGCATGTATTGTATGAATGTACTCACCATTAATGTTTGTGATTAACATGCAAATGTTAACAGCAATTACAATTAAAATGCCAGAGCCTCTGCTTCCACCCTCTCCTGAAGCCCCCCCCCCCCACAAGAGCATACCCTTTCCTGAATAAGCCTGCTAAAAGAACCCCCACTCTTGAACTATAGAAAAGTGTAGGCAGATAAAAACCATCCACCTTATAATTGAAAGAGAAAAACACCTAGATTTCGACCCAAATCGGGAGATAGACGTTTATCTCACAAAAACGAATAAATCGGTATAATGGAAAGCCGATTTTGGACGTTTTCAACTGCACTCCATCGCGGAAGCGTACAAAGTTGACGGGGGGGGTGTCGGAGGCGTGGCAAAGGTGGAACTGGGGCGTGGTTATCGGCCGAGGAGAGATGGGCGCCTTTCGCCGATAATGGAAAAAAAGTATGCGTTTGTAGCTAGAATTTAGGGCACTTTTCCTGGACCCTGTTTTTTTCACAAATAAGGCCCCAAAAAGTGCCCTAAATGACCAGATTACCCCCAGAGGGAATCGGGGATGACCTCCCCTGACTCCCCCCAGTGGTCACTAACCCCCTCCCACCACAAAAAATGATGTTTCACAACTTTTTATTTTCACCCTCAAATGTCATACCCTGGCAGCAGTATGCAGGTCCCTGGAGCAGTTGTTAGGGGGTGCAGTGGACTTCAGGCAGGTGGACCCAGGCCCATCCCCCCTACCTGTTACAATTGTGCTGCTTAATGCTTAGTCGTCCAACCCCCCCAAACCCACTGTACCCACATGTAGGTGCCCCCCTTCACCCCTTAGGGCTATAGTACTACTACTACTACTACTACTTAACATTTCTAGAGCGCTACTAGGGTTACGCAGCGCTGTACAATTTAACAAAGAGAGACAGTCCCTGCTCAAAGAGCTTACAATCTAATAGACAAGTGAACGGTCGGTCCGATCGGGGCAGTCAAATTGGGGCAGTCTGGATTCACTGAACGGTAAGGGTTAGGTGCCGAACGCAGCATTGAAGAGGTGGGCTTTAAGCAAAGACTTGAAGATGGGCAGGGAGGGGGCTTGGCGTAAGGGTAATGGTGTAGACTTGTGGGCAGTGGGTTTTGAGGGGGATTTGGGGGGCTCAACACACACGGGAAGGGTGCTATGCACCTGGGAGCTCTTTTACCTTTTTTTTTGTTTTTGTAAAAGTGCCCCCTAGGGTGCCCGGTTGGTGTCCTGGCATGTGAGGGGGACCAGTGCACTACGAATCCTGGCCCCTCCCATGAACAAATGCCTTGGATTTATTAGTTTTTGAGCTGGGCGCTTTCATTTTCCATTATCACTGAAAAACAAAAACGCCCAGCTCACAAATTGTCAAATAAAACATGGACGTCTATTTTTTTCGAAAATACGGTTCGGTCCGCCCCTTCACGGACCCGTTCTCGGAGATAAATGCCCATGGAGATAGACGTTTTCATTCAATTATGCCTCCCCATATGGCCTATCCAGTCTTCCCATCTATGCAGTGCGTTTTTTCTAGCAAAAAAGGTGCCAGTACTCCAATGCTAGGCCACCCTTCAGGGGTGGGGTGATCACTGAGGACCCACCCCACAATAGCCAGGCCCTCTACAACCATTCACAGAATCTATGACAAGGCAGAATTGTTGTGTAGAGCCTAAGCTCTTCCATTAAAACATGGGGTCCATGGGTCAATTTTAGCAGACAATAGAAAAGGTACCGGTACTCAGTACCCCCAAGTACCCCCTCAAAAAAAGCCCTGCATCTATGCCATTACTCTCCCTCTCACTCCCTTAGAGATCCTATGTTCTTGTTCCAAGCTCTCTTGAATTCGGATAATGTTTTCATCTCCACCACTTCCACTAGGAGGCCGTTCAATGAATTCACCACCTTTTCTGTGAAGAAGTAATCCCCACTCATCTTCATCCTATGCCCCCTCATTCCTGAGCTTCCCTTCAATTGACTCATCACCTGTGCATTTATGCTGCATAGGTATTTAAATATCTCTATCATATCTCCTCTCTCCTGACTTTGTTCCAAAGAATACATATTGAGATCTTTAAGTCTGTCCCCATATGCTTTCTGATGAAGATCACTGACCATCTAAGTAGCCGTCCTGTGGAATGACTCTATCCTGTGTATATTTGTTTTAAGGTGTGGTCTTCAGAATTGTACAGAAGATTCTAAATGAGGTCTCATCAGAGTCTTGTATAGGGGCATCACCATCTCCTTTTTCCTACTGGTTATTCCTCTCCATATGCACTCAAACATCCGTCTAGCTTTTGCCATTGCCTTTTCTATCTGTCTGGCCACCTTCAGATCATCACATACGAACACACCTCTTTCATACACAAAAGTTCTTTACCCCCTAAACTGTACCATTCCCTTGGTTTTTTTGAATCCCAAATGCATGACCCTGCATTTTTTAGCACGTAATCTCAGCTGTCAAATTCCAGACCATTCCTCTAGCTTCTCGGTCTGTCCCAGTATGGCAATACTTATGTACACCATCAGCGGTGTCTACCCTATTGCATCCCCATCCTGAAGATCCCCTCCCCGCAGCCCCCTGAAGGGCCCCTAGGCCTATCTTAATAATGCCCTGTTGGTCTAGGGTAGGATGGGCAAAATGGTGACCATAATCTGTAGCAGTAGTCTCATGGTAGTCAGGCTACTGTTCATCCTATCCTAAACCACCAGGGCATAGTTAAGGTAGACCCAGAGGGCCTACAGGGAACTGGGTGAGTTTTTGGGAGGGAGTGGAGGTTCTTAGTAGGGAGTGTTTGAGAAGAGTGGTTCTTCCAGAAAGGGATCTCTGGGAGGGGAGTGTTTTGGGTATCTTTGTGAGGGGGATTCTTTAAGGGGGCTCTTTGGGAGTGGGTATGATCTGGCAAATCATTGGTAGGGGGTGGTGGTGGGCTTCAGGGGGGAGCTGCGTACGTCTAGTAGCACTTTAGAAATGAAAGTAGTAGTAGTAGTTCTTTCAGAGGGCTGTTCAGGAGGTGAATGCTCTGAAAGGCTTTAGCAGGGGTGTGGATGCTCTGGGGGGCTTTCAAGAAGGGTGGATGCTCTTGGGGAGGGGCTATAGGAGGGGGATGCTCCCCTGCCCTGGGTATTCAGCCTTGCTACCCATTTAGCTAACCAGGTAGAGAGCTGAATATCACTGGTTAACTGCCCAGATATTGCCATGGCATCAGAGGAATATCCAATGCCACTATCTGAGTGGCAATTAAAATGCAATTAATTCTGATTAAAATTCTTAATTGTATGATTAGTTGCAATTAAAAATGTTTAACCCAACAACAACTACAATATACACTTATTTTATAAAGTACAGAAGTCCATCCAGTTTAGATCCACCCAGTCACTGTTCTGGGAATGTCTACACATGGATCATGTAAAAGACACATGCTCTTGTCATTATGTTGTACCTGTGCAAAATGCTTTATAAAATTAGCCCCATTAGGTTTGCTGTGGGACATCCAGGAGGCAATGTCAGAAGAAGGTGAGATTTAGGACTGGATTCATGGTGGAATTTCTGGTCAAATCTGGAAGTCAACAGCATAAAGATGGTGCTGCAAGTCATAGAAATAAATCAGAATAGTAAAGGATTAAATACAGAAGAGAATAAGGTCTAGCACGCTGTTCTGAGGCACACTGACTGATAATAGAATAATGGTGATGTTACGTCTGTGGCCGTGACCACCCTCAGACTTACCCTGTTTCTGGGAGTCAGTGGCTGTGCTGGCTTCTGCTTGTCTCTGTGTCTGTCTCTGTCTTAGTTTCTCTCTGGCTCTGTGTGCTGATTGCCCTACTGAACCTCACCTGTGTGGGCTATGCCTTTTCCAAGATGGCTGCCGCCGACTCCTCTATGCCAGTATCCAAGATGGCTCCCGCTGGGCTGACTTCTCTGTGTGTCAAGCCTCTGTTTGGATGCAAGGTGATTGCTGCAGCTGTGCCTCTGGTGTGGAAGGGCTTTATTAATCACTTAGAGACTACAGCCCTGGCCTTTGCATTTCATCTAAGGGCCCTGGTGTATAGAGTGCTCTGTACACTGTTTCAGTGTTTGCTCTGTGTGAGTTTCTATGTTTGACTAGATAGCTTAGGCACCGTGTGGCTTGTTGGCCTGTGTATAGCTTTGCTAGTTCTCTGTGTTTGTTCCTAGTGTTAGACTAGCCAGCTTAGGCACCGTGTGGCTTGTTAGCCTGTGTATAGCTTTGCTAGTTCTCTGTGTTTGTTTCCAGTGTATGACTTGTTAGCTTGGGCACAGCTTTGTTGTTAGCTGGTGTATAGCTTTACTAGTCTCCTGAGTTACCTAGTGTATGTTTCTTGTATATGACTGGTTTGCCTGGGCATAGCTTTCCTATTAGCTTGGGTACAGTCTACTAGTCCTTGTGTCTAACCTGCCGACTGCCAGAACCCGGACATTCCCTGCCTGGCTGCCTTGCCTTCGCCGAAGTGCCAGGGGGCACTCCTGGATCCTCATGCCTGCTGTTCCTGCTTGCAAGTTCCAGTTCCGGTTTTTCCTGTAAGCCCTGCCGGCCGCCCGAACCTGAGGGCTCAACCCTCGGGGAAAGGTGGTCAAGCGTAGGTGAAGCCTAGGTCCAGTGTGTTCCAGTCCAGCGGGTTCCGGTCCCGTGGGTTCCGCTCCAGTGTGTTCCAGTCCAGCGGGTTTTACTCCTGTATGTTCCAGTCCAGTGGGGCCCTCCAGTGTGTTCCAGTCCAGCGGGCTCCACCCCAGTGCGCACCCGTCCGGTGCGTTCCAGTTCCGTGTATTCCTGTGTAGAACTTCAGTCCGGGGTTCCGGTCCAGTTTTGTCTTATCTCTACCTTATCTCTGATCTTGCCTGCCACTGCCGCTCCACGGTAGTGGCCCACGGACTCACAAACCCAGTGCTCCCGGGGAGGAAGCCTGACAGTATGCCAAGGTCCTCGAGCATGCGACAGGTGAAGGAGAATCCACCAAAGAACACGCTAAAAGTGATGAAAGAGAATGTAAGAAAAGCCACTCTGATTCACATCAAGTTCCATCAAGCATGCTGTCTCTGACAGTACTTAGTCTGGGTCATAATTATCTACAGGTCCTCAAAAATCAGTAACAAGAAATCCAAAATAGAGTGGAGTCCCAAGACAAAATAAAGGTAGAATGTTAAGGAGAAGATAGTAATCAGTTGCAGAACCACCAAGGTGGAAAAGAATGATGGTGTCCCACAAAAATCACAGGAGCAGATAAGGGAGTGGGAAGAGAACCAGGCTCTTCAGAAAACAGTACCAGCAACACACAGCAACCATATCTTCTACAATACAACAAAGGTCTTTCTCAAGACCAAAACATTACTTAGAAGAGACTCTGTCCTGTAAGCTTTGTCCATTAATTTTTCTAAATAAAGTATTCAGACTCCTGAAGAAGGCACTCCCAGTGCCGAAACAGGGTACCTTGTTGAGTCTTCTCTTAATAAAGTATACTTCAAATATTGGACAGCTCCGGTCTGTTTTCTGAAGATAGTAATCAACCATTGAAAGCAGCAGAGAGCTCAAGGAGACAGTTGGGAGAAGAACACAAATGAGTTCTAACCTCTCCAGTATTTGGCCTGTTGGTTGAAGGAATGCATAGTGGCAGATATCCAAGATCCTGTAGATTATGGTATCCTCAGGACTGTTGAGGCAGCTGAGAGAAATAGGAAAGGAACAACAATCTCCCCGGTACTGAAACAGCTCCCTTATGAAGAAACGCTTGATAGGTTAAAGCTGTTGAACTTGGAGAAGAGATGATAGAAGGGGATATAGTGTGGAACACATAAATAAGGTATAAATAAATAGTACTGGAATTAGGTGACACTTACTAGAAGCATATTTAAAGAAATCATGTTTTTGTTAGGCCACGTTCAACAATGATATTTAACTTGGGAAGCTACACATCAAATTGGCCTTCATTACAGATAAGATCTTTAGCTTACTCAACAGATTCCACAACTTACTGATATTGTTGACATCTTGGAAGTGCTTCATATTTATTCTTCCGCACATGACCCTCTAACTTCTAGCAGCTGTGCAAAATGCTTCAGTTTGGTTGATAACATTTTATTGATAACATTTTATTGATGAGGGATAATGTTATATCGTTTCAAGGAAATATTTTGTGGTGCCACATCCAAGCTACATAAATGAGAGAGGGAAGAAAATATTATTTTAGCTATTGTCACAATGTTCAGAGGGCCATTTCATATCAGATCATCTAACCTGGGCAGCAGATATGAGCATAAGTTACAGCAGTTTTCAAGGAAAGAAAGCACATTTCCCCTGTGATAATTACTGCACAGAAAATACACATAAGCACACAATAGCAACACTTCACCAAATCTGTGTCCAGTATTCTACAAGGCAAACCATGTCAGCGTTTATATTCAGAAGGAAAAAGCCTCAGAGATGCAGATATAAATGTTCAAATCCTGCTCATTTCAATCATCAGCTTTAAAAACCCTTCCCAATAATATTCAGCTACTTCGCTTCAAAAACGTGCAAAGGTTTCCCCAACGCTGGCCACGGTTTTGCAGTGCCAAACTGCTGCCTCGGGGAGTATTGGGCCTTCTCCACCCTTATGTTGTCTTGCTCATTCAAGCTTACTGAGCACTTTAATGCACTTTTACGTATTTTTGAAGCTAAGTTAGCTTTTCAGCTTGAAGAAAAGACAACTGAGAGGGTATATAATAGAAGTTTATAAAATCAAGAAAGGATGGAATAGGCAGTATTTCTTTGGTGGTCAAACAACACAAAAACAGACAAAAAGACTCCATGAAACCAATGACCAACATATTGAAATCATATCAGAGATTTTTTTATGCAGAGCACAATTAAACTGTGAAATATGTTGCCAGAGTATGTTAAGGCAGCTACTACTACTACTACTACTTAACGTTTCTAAAGCGCTACTAGGGTTACGCAGCGCTGTACAGTTTAACATGGAAGGACGGTCCCTGCTCGAAGAGCTTACAATCTAAAAAGACAAATGTACAGTTAATCATATAGGTCAGACAGATTGGGGCAAGTTTCAGCAAGTTCCTGGAGGAAAAAAAAAACAAAAATTATTAGACAGGTAGACTTGGAAGAACCCTTGCTTGTCTTATGCTCTTGTGTTCTTAAATTCATTCAAACTAAATAATGTGACTTAAGGCTCTAACACAGCTTGATATTTTCCCCCTTCAGTCCTATCAATATAACATTTAAAAATCTATGGATAAGCAAATTATGCTTTCGTTGGTGGTTGGATAGTGCATAATTTTGAATATTGACCCAGTGACTTCTGTCATCATGCACATGGATTTCTCTGGTGACAGCATCTACCAATAGAGATGCACCTTTAATTTGATTGAGGTAGTATGTGTGCTTTCCTAACATTGGTTGAGGATCATGGGTTTGTGCTCTACTACATAAACCTCTGAATGGTTAGTTGATATTCCTACGAGTCTAGAGTTATGGTTCAATGGATACAAATATATTAGGGGACTCATTTCACACTCTCTCTCTCTCTCTTTCTCCAGAGATTATAGATATAGAGATATTATAGACAGTGCATTGGTTTTTGGAGTGGAGGATTGGCCTAGTGGTTAGGGTGGTGGACTCTGGTCCTGAGGAACTGAGTTTGATTCCCACTTCAGGCACAGGCAGCTCCTTGTGACTCTGGGCAAGTCACTTAACCCCTCAAAAAAAGTCCTGATTATAGATATTTTTTTTTATTGCTACTACTACTACTACTACTACTACTACTATTTAGCATTTCTATAGCGCTACAAGGCATACGCAGCGCTGCACAAACATAGAAGAAAGACAGTCCCTGCTCAAAGAGCTTACAATCTAATACAATACAATCTTAGCCCTCTTAAGCACAACTACGCTACTACTGCTACATTTGTACCCCACACATGGCAGGCTCTCTCTCTCTTTCTCTCTCTCTCTTTCTCTATCTCTCTTTCTTTCTCTCTCTCTCTCTCTCTCTCTCTCTTTCTCTCTCTCTCTCTTTCTCTATCTCTTTCTCTCTCTCTCTCTCATCTCTCTCTCTCTTTCTTTCTTCTCTCTATCTTCTCTCTCTCTTCTCTCCTCTCTCTCTCTTTCTCTATCTCTCTTCTCTCTCTCCTCTCTCTCTCTCTCTCTCTCTCTCTCTCTTTCTTTCTCTCTCTCTCTCTCTCTTTCTTTCTCTCTCTCTCTCTCTCTCTCTCTCTCTCTCTTTCTCTTTCTCCAGAGATTATAGGTATAGAGAGATTTATAGATGTGAGATACCTAAGAAAGGATGAAACTAAAATATCCCTCGCTTTACCTCTCAGCAAAAAAGCTGTGTTTGAGCACTTTTCATGATTTGGAAGCAATAAAATTGATTCTGGTTATCATTTAAAAGTTCTCCTCTCTAACACTCTCTAGTATTCATGAATAAGTCATATTAATGGCCAAATTTAAATCAAGCAAAATTCCTTGGCAATCTCACAAGGAAGGAGAACACGGTTGTAAAATTTACCAAGTCATCTTGTTCAGCCAAGTTTAAGAGCATGCCTGTAAGAATAACAAATCTGTTAGGAAATGTGTTTGCACATGATTTTGCCTATCACATTTGACTTTAGTTGTGCTGAGCACATCTGGTCTGCATATGACAACATTACTGATGTTAGTACATTCAACTCATCAACAAAGGTGTTACCTAACGACTGATCTGCAGTTTCACTCTCAAAATGGTTGTGCCTAGAATAATCACCAAAGAAACACTGCCAGGAGAATAGATAATTTCACAAATTTAGAGGTCCTTTTACTAAGGTGCGTTGAAAAATGGCCTGCGGTAGTGGAGGCGCGTGTTTTGGGCGCGCGCAGAATTATTTTTCAGTGCACCTACAAAAAATGCCTTTTCTTATTTTTGCCAAAAATGGACGTACGGCAAAATGAAAATTGCCACGCATCCATTTTGGGTCTGAGACCTCACCGCAAGCCATTGACCTAGTGGTAAGGTCTCATGTGGTAACCGGGTGGTAATGGTCTACGCACGCCAAATGCCACTTGATGCACGTAGCTGCTGTGCGTCAGAAAATAGAAAATATTTTTCGGATGCGCAGAGCAGAGGCACACCAAAATTGAAATTGCCACATGGGCCACGCGGTAACCGGGCGGTAACTCCAATTTGGTGCAAGCATAGGCGTCTAAGCGGCTTAGTAAAAGGGCCCCTTAGCAACTTATCAGGTGTGGGTTTTTTTCATCATTTCATGTCCATTATATCAACTGAGATCAATACAGAACACCGCAGCCAGACTCATATTTGGAAAGACGAAATATGAAAGCGCCAAACCTCTTAGAGAAAAATTACATTGGCTCCCATTAAAAGATCGAATTGCATTCAAAATCTGCACCTTAACTCATAAAATCATTCCTGGAGAGGCCCCATCATATATGTCAGACCTAACTGACTTACCTACACGAAATACCAAAAGTTCATCACGTACTTTCCTAAACCTCCACTATCCCAATTGCAGAGGTCTTAAATACAAATCAATACAAGCATCTAGCTTCGCCTACCTCTGTACACAATTATGGAATAAACTACCGAATATTATAAAAACTACGCACAACTTGACAACCTTCCGGAAGTTACTGAAGACAGACCTGTTCAAAGAGACTTACAAAAAGAATCCTCCTTAATGACTTGTTTCCTAATCTATACCAGAACCAACCAATATTGATCCCTTCTGATTTGATTATTTTATCATATTATCATTATTGAACATTACATTTTTTCCTACTTTCACTTGTATGTTATGTATTATCATTTTATTTACCCACCTACCTGTTATTCTTGTACATTAATTGTAACAACATGCTGAACCTCTTACTCTGTTAATGGTGATGCCATTTCTATATAATGTAAGCCACATTGAGCCTGCAAATAGGTGGGGAAAATGTGGGATACAAATGCAGCAAATAAATTAAATAAATAAATAAATAAATAAATAAATAAATATGTAGGAACAGCCCCAAGAAGCAAACAGGCAAAGTGAGCAGACTGAAGAACAACAGCAGCAAAAGGGGTAAAAACTGGGCCCGACTTGGTCAATTCACCCTAGGGGGCTGCATCAGGGACATATAATACCAGATAGATAAGAGAAGAGCTTTAACCCAATCTGGTTAAAATGTCTCTCTCCCTTTCAACAGGATTCCATTGTTAATCCAGGCTCCCCAGGCTCCCATAGCATCTTAAAAGCCAGCCAATGATCACAGCCATTCTTTTACCTATCACTGCAGCTGTTGTTAATAAATTATTTGGATCACAGCTTGGGCTTCTTGTCTTCTGTTTCTTCGGTCTGCTCATATATAGGATCAGAGTAAACCCTAAAACAATCGGCAGTGGTGCATGCCCTTTCTCTTTTCTTACTGTGTGACTGAGTCATTTTCAGTTTCTCCGGCATTCTCTATAGCAAATACAGCCAAAATTAACCATAATTGATTTGCAAAGATTCTGCAGACAATTTGAAATTCAGAAAATGGTAGCACAAGTAGGCAGATTATTGTTAGCAGTGACGTACTCAGAGATTGGGTAGAGTCTGTGGAATTATAGTTGGTACAAAGAAAGGATGATCTTTTTCTGCAAACATTTTCTTGGAGAAGAGACGGCTGAGGGGAGACATGATAGAGATATATAAAATAATGAGTGGAGTGGAACAGGTGGATGTGAAGCGGCTGTTCACGCTTTCCAAAAATACTAGGACTAGGGGGCATGCGATGAAACTACAGTGTAATAAATGTAAAACAAATCGGAGAAAATGTTTCTTCACCCAACGCATAATTAAACTCTGGAATTCGTTGCCGGAGAACGTGGTGAAGGCGGTTAGCTTAGCAGAGTTTAAAAAGGGGTTAGACGGTTTCCTAAAGAACAAATCCATAAACCACTACTAAATGGACTTGGGAAAAATCCACAATTCCAGGAATAACATGTATAGAATGTTTGTACGTTTGGGAAGCTTGCCAGGTGCCCTTGGCCTGGATTGGCCGCTGTCGTGGACAGGATGCTGGGCTCGATGGACCCTTGGTCTTTCCCCAGTGTGGCTTTACTTATGTACTTATTTTTTGTTTGTGACCTGGGATTTCCCCTCTTTCTGCCTCTTTAAGGGCTCCTTTTATTAAGTGGCAGTAAGCCCAACGCGGGCTTACCGCTCGCTGCTCGCTGTTTAGGAAGTACTGCCGTGCTACCGCAGCAGCCCGGCAGTACTTCCTAACCCTACCGCACCGTCATTTCCGGTGCTACATAAATTTGTAGTGCTGGATACTACCCAGCGGTAATCGGGCAGTGCCACGTGCTGCCCAGTTACCGACGGGTTAGCGCGGGAGCCCTTACCGCCACCTCAATGGGTGGCAGTAAGGGCTCCCCCACCACAAAATGGCTGCACAAGTGCTTTACTTGCTGCCCGGCCATTTCCTGAAGGAAAGCGAGACCGGCCCTTTACCAGCTGCGGTTAAAGGGGGCCTCGGCACACGTGTAAAACACTCGCTGACGCAAGCCCCCTTTTGCCGCAGCTTGGTAAAAGGGGGCCTAAGCTTCCAGTTCATTTGAGACCATTGCATTGTTTATGTCTCGAACTTAGGGACTTGTTTACTTACCCTCCCCCCCCCCCCCTTTTACAAAATCGCACTAGCAGCTGCCAGTGCGGTAATGCCAACAGCTCATTCAAATAGAATGGACTGTGTCATCATTGTCACACAGCTTTATAAAAAGTGTGGGGGGGGGGGGAGGGAATAAATGTTTTTTTTACCATTTTATGTCTGTGATAAAAATGCTTAGTAAACAGGCCCCTTAGTTTTTAGTAGCAGTCTTCTCACTACAAATCAGAAATCACCGCTGTGAGGTCCCAACTCCACCCCCCCCCCCCCTTCATCCCAAGGATTGTGATTGCTGCCTCTGTCACAGGCTCAGCCAACCCAAAGACTGGAGGACAAAAACCAGGTCCCTCCAGGTGACAGTGTACAGCATTGCCTATGACTCATCGGGACAGCCATTCACCGTCAGATTTCTCCTTTCCGTTGTCTCTAATCCCCTGCGTAGTTTCCCTATTTTTATTTCTATGTTGGTAGTTTAATCTGAGCTTTAAACCTTTATTATTTACTTTATAAAAACCATTTAGATCTGAACAAGACAAGCAGTATATCATGGCCCAGGCATTGCCTCTGGCTCAGCAGACTATCAACCACTTTGCTATTGGTCCCTCCAAAATAACCCAGGAGACTGGTTCTGCTGTGAGACAAGATGAAGGAGTGATTGCCTCAGTTGGTTATGAGATATCTTTATCACCCCTGGAGTTTAACATCTTGCCATGTCCTGTGACCATATCCAACTTGGGAGCAGAGGCACATGCTGCCGAAGTTATTGCGCTGATTGTCTCTGAGGAGGACGTCAAGCTGGCAGAATTTTGGCCCAGATTGAGATTACTGGAGCAGAGGTTGGACTTCAAGCTCCCATGCTGGTAACGAACTGATCTGGAAACTACTGCAGATTGGGCTCAACAGTTACTAGATCATCTGGAGAGGTGACTGCACTTGTTAAAAATGTGGAAGACTGGGCTAAATCTTTGGAAGTTGATTAGCAGGATTTCATTAACCAAGTCAAGCAGGTCCATGATGAAGTTAACAATTTTCAGTAATTTAAAGCTACAGTAGTAAGAGATAACTTGGCAATTCACAGGAAGCTTGAGCAGATTGAAAATGGTAATAGAAGACTCCATATATTGAACTTTCCAAAGTCCTCTGGTGTATTACCTCCTGACCTCTTTAAGAGATATCTGATTGAGGTTTTGAAATGATCTCTTGAAGCTTTTCCACCATGGAATAACATTTACTATTTACCTGTTTCCTCTAAAAACACCAGAGGGGACGTGGAAGGTAGTCATGGACAGGAGATACAGATTGATGTGAATAATATCTCTGCAATTCTAGAATCTGTATCAGAGCCCTCTGCATTGTTAGTCTCTTTGGGGGTGGGCAAGATTTAAATGCTGTCTTGAGACTTTATTTTTGTCACTTACAAGAGCTATTCAGTGGGCAAATGGTATGGATTTATCCAGATGTGACAATATTCAGGAGAGAAAGAAGTCCTTTTATTCTATGAGGAAAGGGACAGAAAGCCTTTGTGCAACCTTTCTTCTACTACTACTACTACTTAACATTTCTGGAGCGCTACTAGGGTTACGCAGCGCTGTACAAATCAACAAAGGACGGTCCCTGCTCAGAGGACCTTACAATCTAATGGACGAAATGTCAAGTTGGGGCAGTCTAGATTTCCTGAGTAGAGGTGTAGTGGTTAGGTGCCAAAGGCGACATTGAAGAGGTGGGCTTTGAGCAATGATTTGAAGATGGGCAGGGAGGGGGCCTGGCGTATGGGCTCAGGGAGTTTGTTCCACGCATGGATTTATCTGGATTTATCCAGATGTGACAATATTCAGGAGAGAACGAAGGCCTTTTATTCTATGAGGAAAGGGACAGAAAGCCTTTGTGCAACCTTTCTTCTGACATACCCTTTCAAGTGCTTGATCAGGTTTGGAGGGACTGAACATGTCTCCTTTGCTCCTGAGCAATTAAGAGCCTTTTAGATCTTAAGAAGATTGCTTTATTGTAAGTTTATTAGACATAAATAAGGAATGGTTGAAGAATAACTTGAGTTAAGCCTTTTGGAAAAAAAATTGTTCTGTTTAAGATTTTCTTCTAAATTGGTCTCCTTACTTTTCTTCCACTGCCCCTCACTATTGTGGTCTAAGAAATATGGACCTTTATGCCTGAAGATTTTGTTTCAATGATTTGTTTTTCCTTCTGAGTTTCTTGAACTTTATTTGTTTATTGGGATTTATTAATGTTGACATTAGCACGTGGCCATTAAAAAATAATAGCATGCGCACATTTGGCAGTGACTGCAGGGCACCTGAGTGCATCCTGTGGTATGCCATATACAGAATCCAGGGGTATGTGCATTCTATAAACTGTATCTAATTTTAGGTAAGGTTTACAGAATAACACTAAGCGCAGTTCCTTTCGGTGCTGGTTTTTTGGGCACAAAGGTCCCCATTAAGAATCCCTCTGTAGTTTCAAATTGGTAAAAATTACCAATTTGGAAGTACCGAGGGATCCCCAAAGAGAATCGCAAGCAAATGAGCTGCTCGTTGCTTTTGCAAACAGGCTCATTTGCATGAGATATGGGCAGTGGCGTTCCTAGGGGGCTGACACCCGGGGCGGATCGCCAACGCGCCCCACCCCCCTGGGTGCAGCGCCCCCCCCCCCCGGAACAGCGCGACGCCACCCCCCCCAGCGAAAGAAAACCCCCGGGTGCACACCACTGAGGGGGGGTGTCACGCACCTGCCGGCTCTTCATTTTCATGCTCCCTCTGCCCCGGAACAGGAAGTAACCTGTTCCAGGGCAAAGGGAGCATGAAACGAAGAGCCGACAGGCGCGCGGCACCCCTCCAGCAGCGTGCACCCGGGGCGGACCACCCCCACCGCCCCCCCTTGGTACGCCACTGGATATGGGGGAAGCCAGTCGGCCAGCTGAGAATGCGCAGAGCAGCCCATCGCTAAGCATGGCTGTTCTGCCCATGCCACAGACGGCTGTCATTACACACAAACCAGCTGCATGTATGATCGCAGACAAATTAGCTCATTATAACAGTTTGCATTGCATTTTCCTTAGTTGCTACAGTGATAGGAAAAGAGCTGGGAGTACCCTTTTGTGCAGGTCTCATTTTAATCCTTGCTCGCTAAACCGTCTAGAACTGGTATAAAAACCCACTTTGCTGGCTTGTTTGGTTTAGCGCATCCGGGCCCTAGTCCTTATTGTACTGTGTTAGTAAACACTGCAAAATACTGGCCACACTTGAGTTGATCTGAGGACAGAAATGAAACATTCTAAGCTGACGTAGTCAGTTGAACATATGGCTGAGGTTCATAGTGGCTTTCTATTCTCAGAACAGGGACTAGGTAAAGGGAAAAGAACACTGTGTGCATAGCTCATGTGCTAGGTATGGTATGATTAGCTCTGCATGCGAAATTAATGCTTGAAAAAAAAATCCCAAGTTTTCTTTTGTTTTTCTATGACATTCCACCCTGTACTTTTTACTGGAATTTGCATACAAATACTTGATATTTCAGGTTCAGCGTGCAACATCAGTAATGTATTTGCATTTATTTTTAGATGTGACATTGGAAGAGAACTGCACTGAGACTCACATGTAAGTTCACTAACCACCTTATAATTGAAAGAGAAAAACGCCTAGATTTCGACCCAAATCGGGAGATAGACGTTTATCTCACAAAAACAAATAAATCGGTATAATGGAAAGCCGATTTTGGACGTTTTCAACTGCACTCCATCGCGGAAGCGTACAAAGTTGACAGGGGCATGTCGGAGGCGTGGCGAAGGTGGAACTGGGGCGTGGTTATCGGCCGAGGAGAGATGGGCGCCTTTCGCCGATAATGGAAAAAAAGTATGCGTTTGTAGCTAGAATTTAGGGCACTTTTCCTGGACCCTGTTTTTTCACGAATAAGGCCCCCAAACGTGCCCTAAATGACCAGATTACCACCAGAGGGAATCGGGGATGACCTCCCCTGACTCCCCCAGTGGTCACTAACCCCCTCCCACCACAAAACATGATGTTTCACAACTTTTTATTTTCACCCTCAAATGTCATACCCACCTCCCTGGCAGCAGTATGCAGGTCCCTGGAGCAGTTGTTAGGAGGTGCAGTGGACTTCAGGCAGGTGGACCCAGACCCATCCCCCCCCCTACCTGTTACAATTGTGCTGCTTAATGCTTAGTCGTCCAACCCCCCCCCCCAAACCCACTGTACCCACATGTAGGTGCCCCCCTTCACCCCTTAGGGCTATAGTAATGGTGTAGACTTGTGGGCAGTGGGTTTTGAGGGGGATTTGGGGGGCTCAACACACAAGGGAAGGGTGCTATGCACCTGGGAGCTCTTTTATCTTTTTTTTTGTTTTTGTAAAAGTGCCCCCTAGGGTGCCCGGTTGGTGTCCTGGCATGTGAGGGGGACCAGTGCACTACGACTCCTGGCCCCTCCCACGAACAAATGCCTTGGATTTATTCGTTTTTGAGCTGGGCGCTTTCATTTTCCATTATCGCTGAAAAACAAAAACGCCCAGCTCACAAATTGTCGAATAAAACATGGACGTCTATTTTTTTCGAAAATACGGTTCGGTCCGCCCCTTCACGGACCCGTTCTCGGAGATAAACGCCCATGGAGATAGACGTTTTCATTCAATTATGCCCCTCTAAATGTTATCAAACATGTAGCCATTAAGACCTACATGCTCTGCAAGAGGAGAGACACATCACTACAGCTTATTAGTTATGAGCTTAAGTAATAATTCCACATGTTCTTTTTGCTTCCACAGAAAACTACTACTACTACTACTACTATTTGACATTTATAAAGCGCTACTAGGGTTACGCAGCGCTGTACAATTTAACATAGAATGACAGTCCTTGCTCAAAGAGCTTACAATCTAAAGGACAAATGTACAGTCAGTCAAGTAGGGGTAGTCAAATTGGGGCAGTCTAGATTTCGTGAAAGGTATAAAGGTTAGGTGCCGAAAGCAACATTGAAGAGGTGGGCTTTGAGTAAGGACTTGAAGATGGGTAGGAAAGGGGCTTGGCGTAAGGGCTCAGGAAGTTTATTCCAAGCATAGGGTGAGGCGAGCCGAGGCAGAATGGGCGGAGGCTGGAGTTGGCGGTGGTGGAGAAGGGTACTGAGAGGAGGGATTTGTCCTGTGAGCGGAGGTTTTCGGGCGGGAACATAAGGGGAGATGAGGGTGGAGAGGTAATGAGGGGCTGCAGACTGAGTGCATTTGTAGGTAAGAAAGAGAAGCTTGAACTGAATGCGGTATTTGATCAGAAGCCAGTGAAGTGATCTGAGGAGAGGGGTGATATGAGTATATTGGTTCAGGCGGAATATAACATGTGCAGCAGAGTTCTGAACGGATTGAAGGGGGGATAGATGGTTAAGTGGGAGGCCAGTGAGGAGTAGGTTGCAGTAGTCTAGGCGAGAGGTGATGAGAGCGTGGATGAGAGTTCGGGTGGTGTGCTCAGAGAGGAAAGGGCGAATTTTGCTGATGTTAAAGAGGAAGAAGCGACAGGTCTTGGCTGTCTGCTGGATATGCGCAGAGAAGGAGAGGGAGGAGTCGAAGATGACTCCGAGGTTGCGGGCGGATGAGACGGGGAGGATGAGGGTGTTATCAATTGAGATCGAGAGCGGAGGAAGAGGAGACACTACATGCAAGCAGATGTCATGCATACTCATTGGGGAAATCCTGAAAATCCGACCGGGTTGCAGCCCTCGAGGACTGAGGTTTCTCACCCCTGGTCTGAATGATAAATGCATTATCATGCTTATCTTAATACTTGTAATTGCAGTATTATGTGTTTTTCCAATATGCCTATTCAGTTTTCAGGACACAGATATGAGCCTTTTGATTACAGGCATCCTGAATATTTCCTTTAGATGCAGACTTTTTTTTTCCCTAGGTAAATATATTATCACATATCATAGGGCAGGGGTTCATAACTCAGTCCTTGGGATGCACCTAGCCAGTCAGGATTTTGGGGTATCTACGATGAATATGCATGAGATAAATCTGCATGCAGTATCACCTTTCTATGCAAATCCGTCTCATGCATATTAATTGTGCATATCCTGAAAACCTCTTCAGCTAGATGTGTCCTGAGGATTGGATTGAGAACCCTGCCATAGGGATATGAATTTGTTTGCAATGACATGGGAAATATCAATAGGAAAAGAATTGCAATTTTGTTGTTTTTTTCTCATGTCTTGTTAATAGTGCAAACTCAAAGAGTACATATTTTGTGCAAAGAGTGTAAACTATTTCCAAAGAGAACAGAAGAGTAGCCATACTGGGTCAGATCAATGGTCCATCTAGCCCAGTAGTCTGTTTTCCAAACAGTGGCCAAGCCAGGTCACAGGTACCTGGCAGAAGAGGATGCTCGCTTTCAGAAAGATCAGTGATCGCATGTGTGCAACATAAAGATTTTCAAGCATGTAATCAATTTATGTTACGACTTCCTTCATTCAAGGGTATTAAATCTAAGTCGATGAAGATTCTTTTAGATCTCAACAGGTAAAGTGATGGAACTCACTGAGGGGCATAATCGAACGGGGACGACCATCTCTAAGGGTGCCCATCTCTAAGGACGTCCCGGCGAAGGGGCGGGGAAACCCGTATTATCGAAACAAGATGGGCGTCCATCTTTCGTTTCGCTAATACGGTCGGGGACGCCCAAATCTCAACATTTAGGTCGACCTTAGAGATGGTCGTCCCCGGTTTTCAGCCATAATGGAAACCGAGGACACCCATCTCAAAAACGGCCAAATCCAAGTCATTTGGTAATGGGAGGAGCCAGCATTCGTAGTGCACTGGTCCCCCTGACATGCCAGGACACCAACCGGGCACCCTAGGGGGCACTGCAGTGGACTTCAAAAATTGCTCCCAGGTGCATAGCTCCCTTACCTTGGGTGCTGAGCCCCCCAAAACCCACTCCCCACAACTGTACACCACTACCATAGTCCTAAGGGGTGAAGGGGTGCACCTACATGTGGGTACAGTGGGTTTCAGGTGGGTTTTGAAGGGCTCACATTTACCAGCACAAGTGTAACAGGTTGGGGGGGATGGGCCTGGGTCCGCCTGCTTGAAGTGCACTGCACCCACTAAAACTGCTCCACGGATCTGCATACTGCTGCCATGGAGCTGGGTATGACATTTGAGGCAGGCATATAGGCTGGCAAAAAAATATATATATTTTTTTTAGGATGGGAAGGGGTTGGTGACCACTGGGGGAGTAAGGAGAGGTCATCCCCGATTCCCTCCAGTGGTCATCTGGTCAGTTTGGGCACCTTTTTGAGGCTTGGTCATGAAAAAAAATGGACCAAGTAAAGTCGACCAAATGTTCATCAGGGATGCCCTTCTTTTTTCCATTATCGGTCAAGGATGCCCATCTCTTAAGCACGCCCCAGTCCCGCCTTCGCTACACCTTTGACATGCCCCCGTGAACTTTGGTTATCCTCACGACGGACTGCAGTTGAGGGCGCCCAAAATCGGCTTTCGATTATGCCGATTTGGGCGACCCTGAGAGAAGGACGCCCATCTCCCGATTTGTGTCGGAAGATGGGCGCCCTTTTTCAAAAATGCCCCTGATAGTCAGTTAACATTCGTGATTGCCTGGTTATCTTTAATTTTGGAAATGATTAAAGTCATATTTATTTTCTAAATTTTTAACATAATGATTTTAAATGTTCTCATTGTTATTGTACATTCCTGGTTAATGTATCAGTCGTTTCTCGTCTAAGTTTCTAAGTTTATTAAAGGCTTATATCCTGCCCATCAAAGTAATGTCTAGGCGGCTTACAATTAAAAGCAACCAGGGAGGGGTGAAAAAGAAAACAAGAGACTGTGAGGAAAGGGGGGAATGAAATAAAATGTTTGATAGGGTAGGTGGGTGGGAAACACAAATGGGGAGGGGATTGTGTAGTTAAGATCAGCGCACAGTACCATCATAAAAGCAATATGACCGTCATTAGTCATAATCATTTCACTATGGACAATACAACATGCCCGCTGGAGTCCAATCTGAAAATCCTAGGAGTAACAATACTATTCTTTAAGCCACAATTAACCAGTGTCCAACATCTTCAAATCACTGTGGAAATTAAAAAGACTGAGACCTTACTTTCCAGATTCAGTTTTCAGATCCCTAATTCAATCACATTAAAATCACTATAAATGAAATATAAGTACATAAGTACATAAGTAGTGCCATACTGGGAAAGACCAAAGGTCCATCTAGCCCAGCATCCTGTCACCGACAGTGGCCAATCCAGGTCAAGGGCACCATTTACACTGTTGATTTTTCATATCAATGTACCAAAAGATTGAACTCACTACCTAAACAACTACATCACACAAATGAATATTACATATTCTGCAAATTGTTAAAAACACACTTGATTAGATCGTTTATTAATGATGAAAGCAGCAAACCTTATATCTAATCTATAGGCTGCAAAACTCATGATTTCATCACATAGAACCCAAATTTGTTTGGGATAATGTAGGATAGAAGTGCCATAAATACATAAATAAATAATAGGCGCCTGTAAATATGAAGGACTTAAGGTCAGTTTTCAATTTCTGTAAGGAGGATGAGACGATGGTGGGTTGGCAGGTTTTTCCAAATCTCAGGCCCTTGAACTTTAAAATAGTGTTGTGAGGTATCATGCCTAATTTTGTGGAAGGTAGAGACTACAAGCTGATTTTGTTGGGAGGATCTAACTGTGCGTGAAGAGCAATAAGTTGTCAGAAGATGAAATAAATAGGGCTAATTGCCAGCGGCATGGACTTTGAATATAAGAAGCAATAGTTTATAGGTTATTCAATGGGTAAGCGGAAGCCAGTTTGCTGTATTCAATAGTGGGGTGACATGATCACATTTTTTAATGACCAGTAATTAATTTAATAGCGGTGTTTACGAAGTCCTTTCTATAAAGCATTGCAGTAATCAAGTTGACTGATTACTAAAGAGTGTATGAGGACATTTAAGGCTGGAGAACGCAAGAGGCTTCTTACGGAATGGATAGTACAACGTTTTTATAGAAAGAGTGTCTTTCTACAGCAGATACCTGTGGGATAAAAGAGAGTATTTTTGCTTCGCGAACTAATGGAACTGAGATGGAGGAGAACTGAATCGGTGCTGCCAGTGTCCTGGTTGGCTGATGTGTGTAGAGGAGGACCTTGGAGTTATTTGGGTATAACCAGGGGCATAGCCAGACCATGAGGTGGGAGGGGCCAGAGCCCAAGGTAGGGGGACACATTGTGGTCGTCCCTCTGCCGCCGCCCCCCTGCTGCTGCCTCGCCACCCCCTCCGCCACCGCAAATACCAATTAAGTTATGCAAGCTCAATTGCACTAAAAGGAGTGTGCCCAATGTGAGCGGAAGAGAGAGCAGGGCAGGCAATGCGGCAGCACTGCCGCAGACCAGCACTGGACAAAGTCTTCAGCTGGCAGGGGTTGGGGACCCCAGCCAGACAACCAGGGGCCTAGAGGAAATTTGGGGGGATGCCACCTAATTACGCCACTGGGTTTAACATGAGCTTGTTGTTGGATATCCCACTCTAAACCTATTTTTAGGGATAAATGGCGCTTAAAAAACCAGTGTAGAAATCAATGCCGACTAAGCATCTATATATATAAAAGGCAACCCCAACGTTCTGAAGCCTCCACGGAAGTTGAGGCGCCCGAGATATCCGGTGTGCCCTGGAGTGTCTGCACCGCCCTCGCGTCAAAACGTCATGACGCGTCAAAACGTCATGACGTCGAGGGCGGAGCTATTGACACTCGAGGGCCGAAACGGCCCACAGCGAACAAGGCAAGTAGCTTCGAGGGACGGAGGGAGGGGGCCCCTTGCTAGCGCCTGTTTCATTCCACTCAGAAACGGGCATTTTTTCCTAGTATTCTATAAGCAGTGCCTAGAGTTAGACATGGTACAGAGAATATGCTTAGTTGGCATTCTAGCACCTAATACTACGTGAATCCATTTAAACCAACAAAAATGCGTAAATCCTGACATGTAGATTGAGGCGCAGTGGGCCATATTCTATAACTACGTGTGTAAATTTCAGAACGCCCACAAAATGCCCACTTCCCCACCCATAACTATGCCCCTTTTTGCCTGTGCACCTTAGAAATTAGGCATACTGCAGTACAGAATGCGCCTAGCGAGTTGTGCACGTAAATTCTAATTAGTGCCAATTAGTGCTCATTATTGCTTGTTAAGAGCTGTTATCAACGCTGATTAGCTTTTTAAGCCAATTAAGTTATGCACGTTGTTATAGAATACACTTGGCTTTTGGCACAGATCTCTAGTCGCACTATATAGAACAGGGGAAAGTGGGCTATAAATACTCATCATCATCATTTGCTTAGGTAACAAGGTCCTGGTTCTGCAATTTGACATTGATATGGTGGATCATGATCTTTTGTTAAATTTGCTAGACAATTTGAGATTTGTGAGAAAGTCTTGTCCTGGTTTTATGGCTTCCTGAAGTCTAGGTCTTACAGAATAAAAATGTAGAGCACATTATCATTGCCTTGGTCTCCAGATTGTAGTGTGCCGCAAGGCTCTCCCCTATCCATGGCTCCACTAGGGGGGAGACTTGAGTCAATTGGATGATGTCACTATGTACATCCCTATTGAGGTGACATCCATAGAATTCTATATAGGATTAAAACTGGCCTTAATTTAATAGAATCCTGGGCCTCTGAATTTAGGCTATTATTAAATCGGGAGAAGACTAAATTTTTGGTAATAACTAATCTGTTTAACCATGATCCCTGTAGCAATTTTAGCATTGATTGTATTTCTTATCCTTTGGAATCCACTCTAAAATTTTAGAGGTTATTGTTGATTGGCACTTAACCTTTCAATCTCAGGTGTCCTCGGTGTTTTGTTTTGTTTTTGGGGTTTTTTTTTCCAATTGATACTTTCAGATTCCTTGTCCAATCTCTTCTCTTGACCCAATTTGATCATTGTAATTCTATCTATGCAGGGTATAAAGAATGTCTTAAGGAAACTGCAAACTGCCCAAAATACTGCAGCTAGACTTGTCATGCATGTACCGTGTTTTGATAGGGATGCTCCGTTGCTGATACAATTGCATTGGCTTCCCATTAGGGCCAAGAATATATTCAAACTCAATGATCTCTCATCAGTTCCTGCTGACCCTCAACAACAATTTAACTTAACGGAATTTTTGGAAAATTCTCTTGATGTGATCACGGAGCGAACAACTTTAATAGTGACTTTCGCATTCGAGACCGATAGAAACAACATACTCCGACTTTACTTCAGACACATTTCAACACAATTTCTCGGAACTAAAATACTGGGGTTTCCTGACTTGAACACAGAGACTCAGAAAAGAAGAAAGCAATTTAAAGACTTGAAATCAAGAGTTGTTGCTTTGAATGGGACTTTCCTATTAAAATTTCCATGTAGATGTTTAATTTCTTTAAATGCAGTTAATTATGTCTTTTTTGAATCAAGGAAACTACAGGAGTTTATTTTATCTCATGAAGGAGAAGTAGTTGGCAGTCTGGATGTCCCTACAAATGAGAATGCTGGCAATCGCTAGTGGTCCTTTAACATATCCCCTCTTTTGTTAGAATAATATTTCAAATTATATTTTTCCTTGTATCTTGCCTATAATAAGTAGTGGACAAAATTATATGCTATTTCAATCTTATGTATGTAGATTTTCCTGCAATATATTTTTCTCTTTTTTCCAATTAACATTTATGTTATGTAAATGTAATAATGAAACTTATAAATAAAGAATTTAAAAAAAACTCAATGCTCTTATATTTCAGATTTTGCATGGTATTGCCCCTGACTATATGTTGCCCTTTGATACTTTGCCTTCTCACAATTCAATCTTTGGTGTAAGATACTGCCTGCATCTTCTTTATCCTACCTGCAAGAAAATACATCTATCTATTCAGCTACTTTTTCATACAAAGGTACTAGTGGAGTGGAGGAGTGGCCTAGTGATTAGGGTGGTGGACTTTGGTCCTGAGGAACTGAGTTCGATTCCCATTTCAGGCACAGGCAGCTCCTTGTGACTCTGGGCAAGTCACTTAACCCTCCATTGCCCCATGTAAGCTGCATTGAGCCTGCCATGAGTGGGAAAGCACAGGGTACAAATGTAATAAAAATAAATGGTGGAATTCCTTGCTGAAAAATATGAGATCCCAAAATGATTACTTGTTTTTTGGTAAGTTTTTGAAATCTTTCCTATTCGAAGGATTTCTGTCAATTGATCCTGGTACTTAGTCTCTCAACTTCCATTCTCTCCAGTATGCTTTATTATTGAATTTTATGTGTTTACGGTTCTTTATTGATAAGTGTGAGTTTATGAATTTTATTTCATATTTTGTAATGACTTCTTTTTAGTTTTTCAGCCACATTGAACTCGAAATTGTGTGGGAAAATTAGGGTATAAATGTAATAAATAAATAAATAAATCATCGTCATTATCACTATTGGTAAAGGGTGCACACTTTTTGCAAGCAGAGTGCAGTCTTTCATAAGAATAGCCACACTGGGGCAGAGCAATGGTCCATCTAACCCAGTATCCTGTTTCCAACAGTGGCCAATCCAGGTCACAAGTACCTGGCAGAAACCCAAATAGTAGCAACATTCTATTCTACCAATTCCGGGGCAAGCAGTGGCTTCCCCCATGTCCATCTCAATAGCAGACTATTGACTTTTCCTCCAGGAATTTGTCCAAACTGTTTTTAAATCCAGATATGCTAACCAATGTTACCACATCCTCTGACAATGAGTTCCAGAGCCTAACTCAGTGGTTCCCAAACCTTTTCCTGGCGGCACCCAAGCCACACAGGTTTACAAGATATCCAAAATGAATATTTATGAGAGAGATTTGCATGCACTGCCTCCACTGCATGCAAATCTCTCTCACTGTGGATATCCTGAAAACCGGACCGGCTGGGATGCCTCCAGGACCAGGTTTGGGAATCACTGGCCTAACTACTCATTGAGTGAAAAAGTATCTCCATGTAACTTCATTGGGTGTCCCCTAGTCATTGTACTTTTGAATGAGTAAAACATCGATTCACTTCTACTCGTTCTACACCACCCAGGATTTTGTAGACCTCAATCATATCCTCCCTCAGCCATCTGTTTTCCAAGTCCAAGAGCTCTAACCTCTTTAACCTTCCTTGTATGAGAAGAGTTCCATCCCCTTTATCATTTTGGTTGCTCTTCTTTGAACCTTTTTCTAATTCCACTATATCATTTTCGAAAGATACGGCGACCAGAATTGAATGCAATACTCAAGGTGAGGTCACATCATGGAGCGATACAGAGGTATTATGGTATTCTTGGTCTTATTTGCCACCCCTTTCCTAATAATTCCTAGCATTCTGTTTGCTTTTTTGCCACTGCCGCCCACCGGGCAGACGATTTCTGTGTATTGTCTACAATGAAACCTAGATCTTTTTCTTGAGTGTCTTCTTTAACACTCAAAACCACTCCAAACATTTCCAATCAAGCTCACTTTTTCTGTAAGACTGCACACTCTTAACATAATGGGGAAAAAAATCCAATAAATAACACACGGAATGAAATGAAATGAAATGAAGATTTTTGGGCTGCACGCTTCTAATATACCACAGGTAGGATAAAAACTGCTCTCTTGGGGTAACTTCATAATAAACCACCAATTCAAATTTCCAGGGGAGAGAAGAACTGCTGTGGTACCTGCATAGCTGCCAAGAGGGGGAGGGCAAAATTCACCAGACCCGGGCCTCCGGGGGGGGGGGTGCCCGGTGCAGGGGTCTCTCACTCTCTCTCTCCTGCTCCTGACAGGATCCAAGTGATCGCGTCAACAGAAGCAGGAGAGAGAAAACTCTGGTGCTAGGCCACCCTTGCATTGCCTGCCTAGCAGCTGCTGGGCCCTCAGACCGCACATGCTCAGTTTTGAGACTCATCATGTGCGACCTGAGGAAAGCAGCCACAGGGGCAGGCAATGCTGGGCAGAGGAAGGAGCCGCGCTGCCTGCAGCTGACGGGGCCAGCCAAGGTACTTTGGGCAGGCAGGAGGAAGGGGGCGGCGGTGGCTATGTCGATTTTGAGGGTGTGTGGCAGCAGTGGCGATGATGATTCTGCCCCGAGCCCGGTGGCAGCGGACCTGCCCCGGGCCCGGCTCTGTCTCTTGGCGGCCCTTGGTACCTGTGAAGGAAGAGGCTCCTGGTACCAGAAACTTCTATTGTGAGAAGCAGCGTTGATCAACCCCCGGGACATCACCTATCGGGGCCCACTGAATACACTCAAAAGTGTGGATTTTCTTCATTAAGTCAACCTACACTGACTACATAGTTTGTTACCTTTAGATTGTAAGCTCTCTTGAGCAGGGACTGTCCTTCCCCATGTTTAAACTTGTACAGCGCTACGTAACCCTTGTAGCACTTTAGAAATGCTAAGTAGTAGTAGTAATACTAAAGATTTATATTTCTTAATTTCTATATATGTTATTTCAGAGTTTGAAGCAGCATGTATGCAATTTTTATCATAAGACTGTTAAAGTATCATTCATTAATATTTTGCATTCATGCATTTACACCACTGACTTAGAAATCTGGCATTATTAGGTTGTATACGTTCTGCTTTTGAATCGCTTTCTTTAGGGCTGAAAGCCCATGACGCTTTTATTCATGTTTGGACCTGAGCATGTCCCTCTTTCTATGTTGTTATGCAATTGTTTGGTATGTGTAGATTTGAAATGGATGTTTTCATCACGTTCCGAGCATGCAGACAATGAACTGAACTAAAATTAATTAATTCAGGTGGTTACTTATCTAATCTAATCTATCTAGTTTATTATTTCAACTCAGATTTAAAAAAAAAAAACATTCATAAATTGTACTGCAAATATTCTCCGTTTTCAAAGCTTAATCATTTTTCTTAGCTGGCAGCAAGAGCATAAAGAGGAAATTGACCTTAAATAATATCCAGAAGCAAAGATTGTCATTAGATCACATAAAATGCAATTGATTTCACACCTGCAGCTCACGCTGAAGCACTGAAGAACTAAGTGAAACTTACACACACACACACAAAAAAGTCTTCCTTTTGGAGTCACGTGCTACGCCTCAGTAATTTTTTTTTTTTCCTTTAAGGCGGATCTTCAGCCCAGGGAGTCATTCTTAGAGAGCAAGCTGTAGAGTCCTTGTCTAATGAACGAGAAACAGCAGATGTAAAAAAAATAAAAAATAAAAAACCCCCACCATGCCTCTTCTTTTCCTGCTGCTTTTCCTGGGTCCTTGCTATGGATGTTTTCACCCCCTCTGCCACTGTTCCGTCAAGATTTTCGACTGCATGGAAAGCAAGGTGACCCACATTCCTTGGGACATCCCTAAAAACACCACTGAACTGTGAGTAAAAACAGCAAACTCTTAAGGGTTCCTTCCAAGCTGCTGCCCTTTATAAACTTGTCACTTGATCGCCGCTATCATTCTCTGTTGTACTTTGGCAAGCAAGAGGTTTGCAGTAGAAAGCATATTCAGTTGCACTACTGGTATTTTAAAAGTGACAAAATGCTTGTCTCAAAGACAGTCGTTCTTGCTCTGAAGAGAACATACACTGTATGTTTGTGAGACATCTACAGTAGAGTGTTTTCTATTGCAAAAATGCACATCTTTTACAGTGGCATGCACATTTCTTCATGCTACCATCTTTCCTTCGGAACTAAGGGGTCCTTATACTTAGACGCGTAGGCGCCTGCGTGCACCCGGCATGCGCCAGATTGGAACTACCGTCCGGCCACCACGTGCCCTGGGTGGTAATTCCGTTTTTTGACACGCCCCCAAAAGAGTGTGGCACTTACCCGGCGGTAATCAGCAGTTTATGCGCACTGCCCGGCTAGCGCATGAGACCTTAACGCAAAGTCAATGGGTGGCGGTGAGGTCTCAGGCTGGAGAATGGCCGCACGCTGGTTTTAATTTTGCTGCACGTCCATTTTCGGCCACACATGCACAAAAAAATGCCTTTTTTTTCCCAGGTGCGCTGAAAGATTGACCTGCGCGCGTCCAAAACACGCGCCTACACCGGTCCAGGCCACTTTTAGGCGTGACTTAGTAAAAGGGCTCCCTAAGTGATAAAGAGATCATTTTCAATCCACTCTGCCTTGACTAGCTTGATTGGAATTGCTTGGAGTGGTTTATAGTGTTAAAAAAGACAAACAAGGAAAAAGCGTCCTTTCTTTGCAGGCTAAAGAAGTGTGTGTTATTTCTTGTTCAGTGTTGTCTCATTCTAAAACAAGTGCTTGTATGCCTAGAAGTAACTTTCCGTTTAGTTCTGTAGTCAAATGGTACAAACACTGCAGGCTAACTAGAATGAACACAGTCTCCAGGAAGGGAGAAAGAAGAGATTCCTGACTCTCACGCTGTGTGTGCAAATACTTTAAAATAGATAGTACTGTATTCTGCATTGTCTCTTACAGCTTTGTTTTGAGAAGCTGGAAAAATAACATATAGAAAAATGCAAATAATGTATCTCCTTTGTATTTTTGGTGTTGATTGATTGATTTAAATTTTTATTATACCGCTTAAACTAACAAGTAGGACCAAGCAGTTCACAGACTAAAATTTAGAAAGCAGAAAGGAACTCCGTTAATAAAACAGGAGAGCAAACACAGATAGGCACAGTCAAACAGTTCCAGGCAGAATGCTTAGCCCTCAAACCAAAACCCAGCTCAGAGGCCGAAGGCTTACAAAAAAAAGCCTCGTTTTAACTTTGGATTTAAAGGCTGCCAAAGATAATTCACTGCAAATCTCCAAAGGGGTGAATTCCACAAAGCAGGAGCCGCAAAATAAAGGAAGGCGCAATGTCTCATGGTTTCCAGATGAGCATCTCTGGGCCAAGGTAATACCAACCTATGAGCACCCAGAGACTTGAGATCAGTGAAGCAGTGTACGATGGCATACCCATCCTAAACATAGTAACATAGTAGATGACGGCAGAAAAAGACCTGCATGGTCCATCCAGTCTGCCCAACAAGATAACTCATATTTGCTGCTTTTTGTGTATACCCTACTTTGATTTGTACCTGTGCTCTTCAGGGCACAGACCGTATAAGTCTGCCCAGCACTATCCCTGCCTCCCAACCACCAGCCCCTCCTCCCAACCACCGGCTCTGGCACAGACCGTATAAGTCTGCCCAGCACAATCCTCACCTCCCAACCACCAGCCCTGCCTCCCAACCACCGGCTCTGGCACAGACAGTACAAGTCTGTCCAGCACTATCCCCGCCTCCCAACCACCAGTCCCGTTTCCCACCACCGGCTCTGGCACAGACCGTATAAGTCTGCCCAGCCCTATCCACGCCTCCCAACCACCAGCCCCGCCTCCCGATCTTGACTAAGCTCCTGAGGATCCATTCCTTCGGCACAGGATTCCTTTATGCTTATAACCAAAATGTCCAGGATGACCAAAGTTTATTCTCCAAAAGAATTGCTGATAAAACAACCCAACAGGGGAATTGCCATGAGCATAATTAAAAGGTGCGGCATGGCCGAGTGCTCCGCAGAGATTTTTGGCAGAGCAATCTCTGTAGAGCACTCGGCCATGCTATGTTGTTATGGCAATTCCATAAAGACAACACGTATGCTGAATTGAAAGACACCCATGATGAAGATTGTGTTTGTCGAAACACGGCCCATATTGGGTTGTTTTATCAGCAATTCTTTTGGAGAATAAACTTTGATCATCCTGGACATTTCGGTTGGGTTTTTTTCCCCACTTCTTTGGTTTTGTTTTGTTTTGTGAGACTGTGTGGAACTCATCGGTTCCGTTCTGTGTCATAATACCCATCCTAAATGCACAAAAGGCCAAAAACAGAACCTTGAATTTAACCCGAAAAGCAACTGGCAACCAATAGTGACTCTTAAGTAAGGTGGCGACATGGACGGACTTATGGGAGAGACAGAGGAGCCGGATCGTAGAGTTCTGCAGCTTTTGATCCAGGGAATAGACAATCACAGAATCCCAGACTAGATGCCATTACAGTAGTCAAGGCGAGTCGCAAGCAATACAAGCAAAAGGGATTGGAAATGTGTTATGGCTAAAAAAGGAATGAATAGAATGCAATTGGTCAATCAGGTTAATTAATAATACTTTAAAAATTCGTATTGGTCTACCCATTAGGGATATGTATTCATTAGCATGTATATTTTGATCACTGAGGTGCCTTATAAATATTTGAGTGCACGCAACCCCTTTAATATTCAGCCCATGATGGTCAGCAATTTTGAAGCTGTGGGCTGAATTTAATCCATATGTTCAATGCCACAGAATTTGCTTAGCAAGTAGTCCGCATGAATTTTAATTAAGGCCAATTAGTGCCGATAATTGCTTGCTATCCAATTGTCAGTGCTGATTAGCTTGTTAACTAATTAAGTTATGTGCATTGTTATGGAATAAGCTTCAATTTCTGTGCAGAAATCAAAGCTCAATGTATAGAATCCCGGGGTTAGAATTAGATTCTATATATAACGCCTCAATTTCCGTGCGGAAAGCTAAGCATCCTATATAATAAAGCTCACCTCCAACGTTCTGAGGCTGCCTGGTGGCTTCCGGTGGTGGTGTCCTTCATGGAGTAGATTGTGACGTCAGGGAGAGGGGAGGAGCCACGAGTGTCCACTGTGGAGGTGGAGTAGGGAAACGTCAGGGAGAGGGGAGGAGGTGCGAGTGTCCATTGTGGAGGTGGAGTAGGGAAACGTCAGGGAGAGGGGAGGAGGTGCGAGTGTCCATTGTGGAGGTGGAGGAGTAGGGAAACGTCAGGGAGAGGGTAGGAGCCGCGAGTGTCCAATGTGGTGCCTAGGAATCGCACCAGACTGCCTGAACCTCCCGAACCACATGCAAACACTAAACGCCCTACAAAAAACGCTGCTGCCCTCCCTCTGCTCTCCAACTCCTGATTCGCACTGTCGGAGAAGACGGAGAGGGAGGGCGGTGAGACGGCAAGCGAGATGCTGCGCTGACTGTCCAATGTCGAGAAGGCCGGTGAGGGATCACAGCGATGGTCACGGTCCACTCGCAAGAGGTGGGAGGGAAAGACCAGCGGGTCCGACTGCAGCGCATCGCTCATCCCCGTTCACTCACAGCAAAGAAACCAAAACTAGCAGATGCTGCAGGACGTCTAATAGACAGGAATGGAAGACAGCACAGCAAGTCTAGGGTAAGCAAGGAAGCACATTGGTTAATCTCTGTTTCCACTCCCCTACGCAGCCCTCATTGGCATACACTCAAAAACAAGGAAACCTAGGAGCTGCTGCTGCACATTGTCCTTTTAAAATTCTTGATAGACAGTGCCTTAAAACGTCAAGGACAAAAGGAGGGGGGAGACAGACAGATCCTGCAACTGGGAGGGGGAGGGGGAAACAGGGTGGACCCTGCAACGGGGAAACAGGGAGGAAGGAAGGAAGGGAAGGAGGCAGAGGAGGGGACCCTGCAACTGGGAGACAGACCGGGGGGGGGGGGGGGGGGGGGGGGTGTGATGACCCTGGAACTGGGAGGGAGGGTGGACCCTGGCACATACTTTCATTCTTACACACACACTCGCACCTAGTCTCACTCTCTCTCTGTCACACACACTCGCACATTCACTCTCTCTCACACACTCACTCTTACACACACTCACTCAAACATATACACTCCCAGGAAAACCTTGCTAGCGCCCATTTCCTTTAAAACAGAAATGGGCCTTTTTTACTAGTATTCTATAAATTACACTTTAATTTAGGCGTATGTTATAGAATATGCTGAGCGCTGCTCTGCGTGACTAAATTTTGTCGTGGTCAATTATTGCAACTAAAACCTGGTGTAAATCCAGTCGTCTAAACCAGGCATGACGCGGATGTCTTCTATAACTATGTGCATAGATTTTAGAAATGCCCATGATTCACCCATTCCACACCTATAACCATGCTCAATTTCAACTATGTTACATAGAATTTACACGCACCAAATTACAGAATACATTTAGCAAGTAGTGCACATAAATTCTAATTAATGCCAATTAGTGCTGATAAATTGCTTGTTAATATCCAATTATCAGCGCTGATTAACTTGTTAACTAATTATGCAGATTTTGAAACTGATCTGTTTTAATCTTACATGGAGATTCTCTCAACCTCAAGATCCGTTTCGTTTAATTCTACCTTCTATGGTTGGTATGAAATATAAGAAAATATTGGAATCTTCTTTCAGTTTTTATGCTCCCCAGTTTTGGCTTTCTTTACCTATGGGTCTCAGAATTGTATCTAGTCATTTTTAATTTCACAAAAATCTAAAGACCCATTTATTCACACGTTTTCTTTCCTGCCTATTGATCTTTTTTCTGCTATATATTTTTTTAATTAATTAATTTATTTATTTATTTATGGCATTTATATCCCACATTATTCCCGCCCATGGACAGGCTCAATGTGGCGTACAATAGTCTATTAAACAACATTAATACAAAATACAGGAATTAGCGTCAGAGAAGGGAAAGAGGAACAACAGGAGGGAGAGGGAGAGAGGGGAAGGTGACAATTTGTCGATGTGGCTGCCGTGGCTCAGAGGGATGTAACACCAGGAGGACCCACAGCATATGCTCTACCGAAAAGGAAGGTCTTGAGCCGCTTCTTAAAGGTCGGGTGATCTGGGGTGAATTTGACCACTTGGGGCAGTCCGTTGCAGAATTGAGTGCTTAGATAAGAAAAAGAGGATGCATAGACAGTCTTATATTTGAGGCCACTGAGAGCTGGATAGTGGAGACTGAGATACGTGCGAGCTGACTTGCGGGAGTTCCTGGGCGGCAAGTTAATGAGAGTGTCCATGTAAGCAGGAGCATCTCCATAGATGATTTTGTGCACCAATACGCAGATCTTGAAAATGATACGGTCCTTCACAGGAAGCCAATGCAACCTCTCACGTAATTCTTTGTAAACTGCTTTGAACCACTCTAAAGTGGTTACATTACATATATTGACCACCTTGAGTGTTGTGCTCTTTATTTATGTAGCCGTTCCCCAGTGGCGTACCAAGGGTGGAGGCGGTCCGCCCCGGGTGCACGCCGCTGGGGGGGTGCCGCGGCGCGTGCCTGCTGCGAGAGTTTGCTAACTTCTCTCGTTCGCTGCAGCTCCCTCAGCCCCAGAACAGGTTACTTCCTGTTCCGGGGCAGAGGGAGCTGCAGCGAACGAGCAAAGTTAGTAAACTCGCAGCAGGCGTGCGCTGCGGCACCCCCCCCCCCCCAGCGGCATGCACCGGGGGGGGGGGGCTCTTTCGCGGGGGGGTGTCTTTTGCCGGGGGGGGGCCTCGCTGCATCGGGGGGGGGCACTGCACCCGGGGGGGGGGGGGCGGGGTGCCGCCCCCCTAGAAACGCCACTGCCGTTCCCTGTAGCTTTTGCCGGTTTCAGATTCAGATCTATATTTTCTGTTGCAACATAATATTTTATAAAATATACCTTGTGCCAAAACATGACCATGTCAGGTCAGTCTTAATGTATGACAGGTTACTTAGGGGCCCTTTTACTAAAATGCCGTAAAATCTGGGCTTAGCGTGTTCTAACATGGGACTTTCCTGAGCAAGAAGCCCAGCTTTTTCTCTTTTTATATTTTGCAGATTGTGGGGCCTTTTTACTAAGCTCAATGCGAGTCAATTTGGAATTGCTGCCCAGCTACTGCGTGGCATGGGCGGTAGTTTCATTTTTTTACATGCGTCCACTACGCATGCCGGAAAATAATTGTTATTTTCTGGCACGCAGCGCTAACCAGGCGGTAAAAGGCATTCTACGCATGTAGACCATTACTGCCCGGTTAACGCATGAGACCTTACCGCTATGTCAATGGGTGGGGGTAAGGTCTCAGACCCAAAATGGATGCGCGCCAATTTTCATTTTGCCGCACGTTCATTTTCGGCAAAATTTTAAAAAGGTCTTTTTTTACAGGCACGCTGAAAAATTTTGAAAAAAAAAATTGTTACAGGTGTGCTGAAAAATGGATCTGCATGCGTTCAAAACACGTGCCTATACCATCACAGGCCATTTTTTGGCACACCTTAGTAAAAGGAACCCTGTGTTCAAATATTCCCATTAGCGTGTGGTATCTGTAAAAACTTAATGCGGGAAAACTTACCACCTCATATTTAGGAGGTGTTAAGGACTCTTGACTTAACAGTGTTATGCAGTTAGTGTGCACTAATCCTAATGTGCTAGCTGGATAATGGGGGAGTGGGCACTCTCCGTCATGACACACCCCCTCCAAATTTGTTTTAAATAGCTAATGTGTGGGTTACCACATACTAACAGGCAAAATACTGCAAAATGTTTTACCACATTTTGCACTAGCCTGTTGGCATGTGTTAACCATGTGTTACGGGCTTTACACCCTTTAGGTATTGTTTTAGTGAATTATAAATTAATTTTGCCTTTTAAATACTTTTTAAAATGTGTTTGAATGGTTATATTTACTTCTTTTATTGTGTTTTGTCTTTGTTACTTGCCTCCAAATTTTATAAATGATGCCAAAACTTAAGTGTGCAAATGCATGTACATGGTGCTAAATTGGCACTTAACTGGAGATTAGTACAAATAATTGGAGTTAACAATCACTAATAGTGTGTGTAACTGACATATGCCCCTATTCTGTAAACGGAGGACCAAATTCTATAACTAGCATCTAAAAATTGGCATTGAAAATTTAACATGCTTAACGTGATTCTATAGCGGGTCTTCATCCTTTATAGAATTGCACTTAGGGCTAAATTCTATATATGGCACCTAGAAAATCCACACAGAAAACACTTCCACCTAAGCATATTCTATAAGCGCTGCCTAGATTTAGGCACTGTATATGGAATATGCTTAGTTAATATCCTAGCAGCTAAAACTACAGGCTTCCATTTACACCAACGAAAACATGGGGTAAATCTCAGCACGTAGATTTAGGCACAGAGGGCCATATTTTATAACAATGCACATAAATTTTGAAATGCTCATTTCGTTGCGCCTGCCTAACTGTAGGCTTCTGCAGTTAGGCGTGCTATGAGCAGGCCTAGTTGTAGGCACCTACAGTTAGGCGTGTTTCTAGATGTACGCGCATAAAATTTAGATACACCCTGAAATGCCCCTAGCCATGCCCCCAAATAATTATGCACATTAGGATGTATACACAGATTGTTATATAACACAATATGCTCGTAAATCCTAATTAGGGCCAATTAGTGCTGAAAATTGGTTGCTATCACCAGTGGCGTTCCTAGGGGGGCTGACACCCGGGGCGGATCGCCGATGCGCCCCGCCCCCCGGGTGCAGCACCCCCCCCCCCCCGGGTGCAGCACCCCCCCCCCCCCCCCCGGAACAGCGTGATGCCCCCCTCCCCCGGTGAAACAACCCCCCCCCCGGGTGCACGCCGCTGGGGGGGGGGGGTGCCGTGCACCTGCCGGCTCTTCGTTTTCATGCTCCCTCTGCCCCGGAACAGGAAGTAACCTGTTCCGGGGCAAAGGGAGCATGAAAACGAAGAGCCGACGGGCGTGCGGCACCCCCTCCAGCAGCGTGCACCTGGGGCGGACCGCCCCCCACTGCCCCCCCTTGGTACGCCACTGGCTATCACCAATTATCAGTGCTGATTGGCTTGCTATTTAATTAAGTTACATGTTAAATTGGGTGCACGTCCAATTTTAACATACGTAACTATAGGCACCATATATAGAATTTGGGTGTAAGTGCCTAACTTCTCTTCCATGCCACTGCAAAGAGGATATGGCCAAGGGAGGGCACGGCATGGGCATTCCAAGGATTTAGGTGTGGAGTCATATGCTACTTCCATTTTTGCATCTAACTGCACAAGAATCTACAGAGTAAACAAGAATGACTTAAGGTTCCACGTTAGGAGTCATAGACCAAGAAAGGGATCTAGGTGTCGTCGTTGATGATACGTTGAAACCTTCTGCTCAGTGTGCTGCTGCGGCTAAGAAAGCAAATAGAATGTTAGGTATTATTAGGCTAGGAATGGAAAACAAAAATGAGGATGTTATAATGCCTTTGTATCGCTCCATGGTGCGACCGCACCTCGAATATTGTGTTCAAGTCTGGTCACCGCATCTCAAAAAAGATATAGTGGAATTAGAAAAGGTACAGAGAAGGGCGACGAAAATGATAATGGGGATGGGACGACTTCCCTATGAGGAAAGGCTAAAGCAGCTAGGGCTCTTCAGCTTGGAGAAAAGGCGGCTGAGGGGAGATTTGATAGAGGTCTATAAAATAATGAGTGGAGTTGAACAGGTAGATGTGAAGTATCTGTTTACGCTTTTCAAAAATACTAGTTCTAGGGGGCATATGATGAAACTACAAATTAGTAAATTTAAAACAAATCGGAGAAAATTTTTCTTCATTCAACGTGTAATTAGAGTCTGGAATTTGTTGCCAGAGAATGTGGTAAAGGCGGTTAGCTTTACAAAGTTTTAAAAAGATTTGGACAGCTTCCTAAAGGAAAAGTCCATAGATCATATTAAATAAGACTTGGGGAAAATCTACTATTTCTGGGATAAGCAGTATGAAATGTTTTGTACTTTTTTGGGATCTTGCCAGGTATTTGTGACCTGGATTGGCCACTGTTGGAAACAGGATGCTAGGCTTTATGGACCTTTGGTCTGTCCCAGTATGGCAATACTTATGTACTTATGTAAGCTAGTATTCTATACAGAGTTTTGAACGGAACTGCCTTTATAGAGTTCATGCTTAGAACACATCATCCCAGCATCTAACTTTAGGCACCATATACTAAATGAACACCTTGGCGACTTTTTAAAAACATACTTCCTTTGTCCCCTCTTTTTAGAACCTGGCTTTAGAAACTTTCTCTAGTTAGTAATATTGGGGTGTATTCTATATATGGTGCCCAAAAAAAAATCAGTGCTGAAAAAAGCGCTATTCTATAAGCCACGCTTAAAGTTAGGTGTGGTTTATAGAATAGCACTTATGCCCGGGAATCACACCTAGATTTAGGGCATGGTCATTTGCCCCAACTGAAATGGGATGCAAATGTACGCGCATAAATTAGGTGCATTTCCACCCTTATTCTATAACTACATGCATTAATTTTAAGAATGCTCTTGTTCTGCCCATGATCCTCTCATTTCCCTGCCCCCTTTTTGAACTTGGGCAGGGCATGGATCGCGCACCTAAATTTACGGGCATATATTTCAATTAATAAGTGCCAATACTTGCTTCTTAATAAGCCAATTATCAGCACTAATTAGCTCATTCAATTAAAGTGCATCAACGAATTTGGCGAGTGCTCATATTTGCGTGCCCAATTTATAGCGACTTTTATAGAATTAGGATGATAGTACATTGCAAGTTTTATTTTTTTAATGGAATTTAGCACTTTATTTTTAACTCAAAAAATGTTAGCTAGAAATTGACACTGGTTCAATGGTAGTTAGTTGTATAAATAAGATCAAACAGCTTAGTTCCGTTCATGGTTTTAAATTTAATGAGGATAAAACTAAGCTACTTTGGCTAGCACATAAAGGTAGCACTATACCTAAAATTCTTTCTCTTTCTAAAGATTTCTCCCTCAATATTGAATCAACCTCTAAAATTCTGAGTTATTTTGGACTCTTCCCTCTCTTTAGAACCCCAGCAGGCTCATTTTTGAAAGAGAAGGACGCCCATCTTTCGACACAAATCGGAAGATGGGCGTCCTTCTTACAGGGTGGTCCAAATCAGTATAATCGAAAGCCGATTTTGGACGTCCCCAACTGCTTTCCTTCGCAGGGATGGCCAAAGTTCAAGGGGACGTATCGGAGGCGTAGCAAAGGTGGGACCTCCTCGACCCAGAATGGAAAAAAAAAGGGCGTCCCTGATGAGCACTTGGATGACTTTATCTGGTCATGTTTTTCTTACGACCAAGGCACATAAAAGTGCCTGAAATGACCAGATGACCACCGGAGAAAATTGGGGATGGCCTCCCCTTACTCCCCCAGTGGTCACTAACCCCCTCCCACCCTCAAAAAATATCTTTAAAAATATTTTTTTGCCAGCCTCTATGCCAGCCTCAGTTCCGTGACAGCAGTATGCAGGTCCCTGGAGCAGTTTTAGTGGGTGCAATGCACTTCAGGCAGGCGGACCCAGGCCCATCCCCCCCTACCTGTTACGTTTGTGGAGGAAACAGCAAGCCCTCCAAAACCCACCACAATTCCACTGTACCCACATCTAGGTGCCCCCTTCACCCATAAGGGCTATGGTAGTGATGTACAATTGTGGGTAGTGGGGTTTGGGTGGGGGGGGGGGGGGTTGGGGGGCTCAGCACACAAGGGAGCTATGTTCCTGGGAGCAATTTCTGAAGTTTACTGCAGTGCCCCCTAGGGTGCCCAGTTGCTGTCCTGGCATGTCAGGGGGACCAGTGCACTACAAATGCTGGCTCCTCCCACAACCAAAGGGCTTGCATTTGGTCGTTTCTGAGATGGGTGTCCTTGGTTTCCATTATCGCCGAAAATTAGAAAAGACCAAGTCTAAGGACAACCATCTCTAAGGACGACCAAAATTTCAAGATTTGGGCGTCCCCGACTGTATTATCAAAACAAAAGATGGACGTCCATGTTTTTCAATAATTCGGGTTTCCCCGCCCCTCCATCGGGATGTTTTGCGAGGACGTCCTCAACAAAACTTGGGCGTCCCTTTCGATTATGCCCCTCCAGGTGAACCATCTTTCACGAGTTGTTTTTTTCAAACTGCGTCGGCTACGTTGTATTCGGAAGTATTTTGACAAATATAATTTTACCATTCTAGTACAAGTATGTATTTTAAGTAATTTAGGGGTATGTTTACTAAGGTGTGTTAGCATTTCTAACACACCTTTAAATTTAAGGCACGTTAATCGCTAACAAGCCTATACATTTCTATGGGCGCGTGTTTAACGCACATAAACCATTTACGCGTGTTAAAAATGCTAACGCACCCATAGCGCACCTTAGTAAACATAGGCGTTAGACTATTGCAGTGATGGCGAACCTATGGCACGCATGCCAGAGAGGGCACGCAGATCCCTCTCCCTTGGCACGCGCGCCGTCGCTGGTCCGCCCACGCTCCCTCCCTCTGAGCACCAGATCGGCCGGCCTCCCGCCCTCCCTCCAGCCAAACAAGCATCAGGCCGCCCGCCCATCCTCCCTCCCAGCACCAGGAACCCCCCTCCTCCTTTGAAATTTAAAAAGCGTACCGTCCTCGAGGTTAAGGCAGCGTGCAGCGGCAACGAAGCCCATGTTCTTCGCTCGGTGCGCCTTCGGCCTTCCTTTCTGTCTCTCAAGCTCTGGTCCTGCCTATGAGGGGCTGCTGGGTGCTGGGAGAGAGGGCTGCCTGGTGCTGGGAGGGAGGGCGGCAGGCCTGGTGCTTGGTGGTGCTGGGTGGGAGGAAGGCCTGATGTTGGGTGCTGGGGTGCTGTGTGGGAGGGCGGCAGGCCTGGTGCTGGGTGGGAGGGAGGCCTGATGCTGGGGTGCTGCCTGGTGCTGGGAGGGAGGGCTGCCTGGTGCTGGGAGGGAGGGCAGGGGGGAGAGGAAGGTAGCTGGACATGGGTGGCTGGAGGGGAGGGGAGGGCAGGGGGAGAGGAGGGTGACTGGAGGGGAGGGGCAGGGGGGAGGAGGGTGGCTGGACATGGGTGGCTGGAGGGAAGAGGAGGGTGGCTGGACATGGGTGGCTGGAGGGGAGAGGAGGGTTGCTGGACATGGATGGAGGGAAAGAAATGAAGAAGAAAGGAGGAAAGTAAAGAAATAAATGAAAAGGAAGCCCTGGAAACGGAGTTAAGAGAACAGATAGAGAGCAGCAGAATCAGAGACTGGACCAATATGGATAGAAAAACAAAATCACCAGACAACAAAGGTAGAAAAAAATCATTTTATTTTCATTTTAGTGTTTGGAATATGTCCAATTTGAGAATTTACATCTGCTGTCTTATTTTGCACTGGGTATACTGGAGCTGTAACAGCTTACAGAAATGATTTATAATGAAAAAAAATCATGTTATTTTTTCCTCCTATACTAGTATAATATTTCCAATGATGTCTGTTTATATGCGCCATGGCTGGTGTAAGGGGTGTGGCTATCATAGGGGTGGAGTCATATGTGGTAATCCCGCCCACAATGAGTACTGGCACTTTGCGATAAATAATTTGATTTTGGGTTGCTGTTTGGGCACTCGGTCTCTGAAAGGTTCGCCATCACTGGACTATTGCAATGTCTTGTATGCTTCCCTCACACAAAACCTTGTCTTCAAATTACAATTATTGCAGAATATGACAGCCAAATTTATATTCAGTTGAAGAGATCTGACAGCTCAAAGGCTGCTTTAGCTACTTTATATTGGTTTCCTATCCGGTCTAGGATTATGTTTAAAATGGCTAATTTTTAAAATATTTGACGGTTTTGCACCAGAATATTTTCTTAAATTAGTTTTTTTCCTCATGTTCATTTAAACACGACAGAGACACGTTTCATCTTTTATTGCCTTCCTTTAATGGCATTAGATTTAAGCAGATTTTGGCATCATCATTTTGTTATCAAGATTCTCAATTTTGGCTTTCTTTACCCCAGGTATTATGCGGGCTTAATAATTATTTTTCCTATAGAAAACAGTTGAAAACTTATCTATTTAAATGCTTTGGAGGAGACTCTATGTATGGCGCCTAAAAATTTGGCATTGAAATCAGTGCCGACTAAGCGTGCACTCTCATTCTCCCTGTCTCATCTGCTCGTAACCTTGGGGTCATCTTTGACTTCTCTCTGTCTCCTTCTCTGCTCACATTCAGCAGATTGCCAAAACCTGTCTTTCTTTCTCTATAACATCAACAAAATCCATCCCTTCATCTCTGAGCACTCTACCAGAACCCTTATCCACACTTTTATCACCTCTCGTCTTGATTATTGTAACCTGCTTCTCATCGGCCTCCCTCTTAGTCATCTCTCTCCTCTTCAATCAGTCCAAAACTCTGATGCGCGACTCATTTTCCGCCAAAGTCATTATGCTCACATTAGCCTTCTCCTCAAGTCACTTCACTGGCTCCCTATCCGTTTCCACATTCAATTCAAACGTCTCTTATTGACCTATAAGTGCATTCACTCTGCCGCTCCCCAGTACCTCTCCACTCTTGTCTCTCCCTACGCCCCCCTCGGGTACTCCGTTCTGTTGATAAATCTCTCTTATCTGTCCCCTTCTCCTCTACTGCTAATTCTAGACTCCGTTCCTTTTATCTTGCTGCATCTCATGCCTGGAATAAACTTCCTGAGCCTGTACGTCTAGCCCCCTCTTTGGTTGTTTTCAAGTCCAACCTTAAAGCCCACCTTTTTACCACTACTTTTGACTCCTAATCACTACTCACTTACCCTGTCCTTTTATCCTCACTTCTTTATTTCCTTACCCTTAATTGTTCTGTCTGTTTACCTGTCTTATCTAGATTGTGAGCTCTTTGAGCAGGGACTGCCTTGTTTGTGTATGGTGTACAGCGCTGCGTATGCCTTGCAGCGCTATAGAAATGATAAGTAGTAGTAGTATTTTATAATGAGTGCCTAGATTTAGTTGATATTTCAGCACCTAAATCTACACACATCCATTTACACTACCAAAAATGAGGCATAAAAACCAGCATGTAGATTTAGGTGCACTGGGCCATATTCTATAACTAGGCATGTAAATTTCAGAACACCCATGAAATGCCCAATTCCCTACCCATAACCATGCCCCTTTTTACCTGTGTTTATTAGAAGTTTAGCGCACATCATCTATATAATAATTTGTACCTCAAGGTTCTCTGGCTGGCTGGGTTCATAACATGTTGGTGATGTCAGTTCACCTCCAGCGTTTCCTTCCCTCTCATTGTCCCGCCCTCACGTTGAGATGAAATGATGTCAGAGTAGGGCAGGACACTGAGACGTCAGAGTAGGGCTGGAGGCAACACGAGCCCAGCCTGCCTGCTGCCGCTCCGACCTGAGGTAAGATGGATAGTTTACAGGCAGGACGGCAGGAAGGACAGAGTCACTTGGCATGGAGGGAAGGGGAGAATCACTGCACATGGATGGGATGGGAGGGCAGGGCACAGGACAATCGCTGCACATGGATGGGATGGGAGGGCAGGGCAGAAGTGAATCTCTGGATTTTGATGGGATGGGAGGCGAGGGGACAATCGTGGGACAAGGATGGGAAGGTAGGGCAGGGCAGAGGAGAATCGCTGGACATGGAGAGGAGGCCAAAATCACGGGACACAGAGGGGAGAATCGCTGGACATGGAGGGAAGGCCAGAATCGTGGGACAAGGAGGGGACAGCAGGGAAGAGGATAATTGCTGGACTTGAAGGGGAGGCCAGAATCCTGGGATACGGAGGGGAGGGCAGGGAAGAGGAGAATCGCTGGAAACGGAGGGGAGGCCAGAATTGCGGGACACGGAGGGGACGGCAGGGCTGAAGAGAACCGCTGGACATGAAGGGGAGGCCAGAATCCTGGAATACGGAGGAGAGGGCAGGGCACAGGACAATCGCTGGACATGGATGGGATGGGAGGGCAGGGCAGGGCAGAAATGAATCTCTGGATTTCGATGGGATGGGAGGCGAGGGGACAATCGCAGGACAAGGATGGGAAGGTAGGGCAGGGCAGAGGAGAATCACTGGACATGGAGAGGAGGCCAAAATCGCAGGACACAGAGGGGAGGCCAGAATTGCGGGACACGGAGGGGACGGCAGGGCAGAGGAGAATCGCTGCACATGTAGGGGAGGTCAGAATCGCAGGACACGGAGGGGATGGGAGGGGAGGGGAGGGAAGAATCGCTGGACATGGAGGTGAGGGCAGGGGAGAGAGGAGAAATCACTTAGACAAGAGCCTTCCTAGGGGCCGTTTCATTTTTTTTGAGAAACGGGCATTTTTTGCACTAGTTACCTAATACGTTTAGGAGGAGACTCTATATATGGCACCTAAAACATCGGCACTGAAATCAGTGCCGACTAAGCGTATTCTATAATTGGTGCCTAGATTTAGGTGCCGATTATAGAATACACTTAGTTGATAATTCAGCACCCAAATCTGTTCACATCCATTTAAACGAACTAAAACATGGCATAAATCCCAGCGTGTAGATTTAGGCACACTGGACCATATTCTATAACTAGGTGCCTACATTTCAGAATGTCCACGAAACGCCCGTTTCCCTGCCCACATAGGCGTAGTTTGACTGTTTCATTTGGGGGGGGCAAAAAAAAATGGGCGGATCATATTAGCATATCATTTGCATATATACATATGCAAATGAATATGCTAATATGGAGGAAGGAAATGAAATTTACAGGCAAAATATCACAGATGCACATTTCAAAAAGCTGACACATTTCAATTAATAAATTATGAATAAAATAAACTTTTATTTACCTTTGTTGTCTGATCATGTAGTTTTTCTATTCGCTTTGATCCCAGTGTCTTCTGTTTTATGCAGTGTCTTCTTTCCAGTAGGCTTCCCTCTGCTCCCCACCCTCCCAGTCCCATCCATCTCTTGCTCCTTCCCTCTGCTCACCATCCCTCCGTCCCATCCATCTTCTGTTCCTTCCCTCTGCTCACCATCCCTCCGTCCCATCCATCTTCTGCTCCTTCCCTCTGCTGTGCCTGACCTCTCCCAATCCCATCCATCTCCTGGTCCATCCCTCTGCTCCCCACCCCTCGCAGTCCCATCCATCTCTTGCTCCTTCCCTCTGCTCCCCACCCCTCCCAGTCCCAACCATCTCTTGCTCCTTCCCGCTGCTCCCCACCCCTCCCAGTCCCATCCATCTCTTGCTCCTTCCCTCTGCTTCCCACCCCTCCCAGTCCCATCCATCTCCTGCTCCTTCCCTCTGCTCACCTCCTTTCCCAGTCCAATCCAATTCCTGGTCCTTCCCTCTGCTCCCCACCCACCCCTCCCAGTCCCATCCATCTCTTGCTCCTTCCCTCTGCTCCCCACCCCTCCCAGTCCCATCCATCTTCTGTTCCTTCCCTCTGCTCACCATCCCTCCGTCCCATCCATCTCTTGCTCCTTCCCTCTGCTGTGCCTGACCTCTCCAAATCCCATCCATCTCCTGGTCCATCCCTCTGCTCCCCACCCCTCGCAGTCCCATCCATCTTCTGTTCCTTCCCTCTGCTCACCTCCTTTCCCAGTCCAATCCAATTCCTGGTCCTTCCCTCTGCTCCCCACCCACCACTCCCAGTCCCATCCATCTCTTGCTCCTTCCCTCTGCTTCCCACCCCTCCCAGTCCCATCCATCTCCTGCTCCTTCCCTCTGCTCACCTCCTTTCCCAGTCCAATCCAATTCCTGGTCCTTCCCTCTGCTCCCCACCCACCCCTCCCAGTCCCATCCATCTCTTGCTCCTTCCCTCTGCTCCCCACCCCTCCCAGTCCCATCCATCTCCTGGTCCTTCCCTCTGCTCCCCACCCACCCCTCCCAGTCCCATCCATCTCCTGCTCCTTCCCTCTGCTCACCTCCTTTCCCAGTCCAATCCAATTCCTTGTCCTTCCCTCTGCTCCCCACCCACCCCTCCCAGTCCCATCCATCTCTTGCTCCTTCCCTCTGCTCCCCACCCCTCCCAGTCCCATCCATCTTCTGTTCCTTCCCTCTGCTCACCATCCCTCCATCCCATCCATCTCTTGCTCCTTCCCTCTGCTGTGCCTGACCTCTCCAAATCCCATCCATCTCCTGGTCCATCCCTCTGCTCCCCACCCCTCGCAGTCCCATCCATCTTCTGTTCCTTCCCTCTGCTCACCTCCTTTCCCAGTCCAATCCAATTCCTGGTCCTTCCTTCTGCTCCCCACCCACCCCTCCCAGTCCCATCCATCTCTTGCTCCATCCCTCTGCTTCCCACCCCTCCCAGTCCCATCCATCTCCTGCTCCTTCCCACTGCTTCCCACCCTCCCAGTCCCATCCATCTCCTGCTCCTTCACTCTGCTTCCCACCCTCCCAGTCCCATCCAATTCCTGGTCCTTCCCTCTGCTCCCCACCCACCCCTCCCAGTCCCATCCATCTCTTGCTCCTTCCCTCTGCTTCCCACCCCTCCCAGTCCCATCCATCTCCTGCTCCTTCCCACTGCTTCCCACCCTCCCAGTCCCATCCATCTCCTGCTCCTTCACTCTGCTTCCCACCCTCCCAGTCCCATTCATCTTCCCTCTGCTGCCCCCCCAACCCGCGGGGTCCAGGATCGTGACTCCGTTTACCCCCTCTCTTCCTCCCTCCCTCCGGTGCAGGCAGCAGTCTTCTTCAACCTTTCTGTGCTCCTGGCAGCGGTAGCGACGTATACACGCTGCCTTCGGTCTGCCCCGGAAGCCTTCTCTTCAAGTTCCTGTTCCCACCTATGCGGGAACAGGAACTTGAAGAGAAGGCTTCGGGGCAGAGCTGAAGGCAGCGTGTACGTCGCTACCGCTGCCAGGAACAAGAAAGGCTTAGAGAAGATTGGTGCTGCCTGCACCGGAGGAGGGTAGGAAGAGAGGGGGTAGATAGACGCGCTCGTCTCCATCCGCTTCGCTGCTTCCCTGCCCTCTCTGTCTGCGTCCCGCCCGAAAGGAAATGACATCAGAGGAAGGCGGGACGCAGACAGAGAGGGCAGGGAAGCAGCGAAGCGGATGGAGACGAGCGCGTGCCTGTTTCTTTTTTTTTTTTTTTTTCATTCTAGCGCCAGTCCACGTCCTCGTCGTTTGGGGGGGCATTGCCCCCCCTCACCCCCCCCCCAGTCTACGCCTATGCCTGCCCATAATCGTGCCTCTTTTTGCCTGCGCATGTTAGAAGTTTGGAACACGTCTTTACAGAATATGCTTAGCGACTTGTGCGCCTAAATTCTAATCAGTGCCAGGTAGTGCTCATTATTGCTTTTTAAGTGCTGTTATCAGTGCTCATTAGCTTGTTAAGTTACCTGCATTTTTATAGGATCAGTGCAGATCTCCAGTCGCGCTATATAGAATCCGGAGGGTTTATGTCTTAAATTCAGCCTTTTTGGTTTCTGATTGTTAACCCAGTTTGAACCTCAACATAGCACTTTCAACATAGCATACCACACCGAGCAATAACTTAATGATTACACAATACCACTTCAACTACACTCTTAACACTCTCTCTCTATACCCGTATGCTTAATTCTATATTGTTATCCATGTACTCCATGCAACCCTAATGTATCACTTATTCCAGAATGGCGAATGCCATAACGGAACTTTGTACGCTAATTCGATATTGTCATCCATGTATTTCGTGTAACACCAATTGTTTCTTTGACTCTGGAATGGCGAATGCCATAACGGAATATTGTAAGCCACATTGAGCCTGCAAATAGGTGGGAAAATGTGGGATACAAATACAACAAATAAATAAACAAACAAACCTCTATTTAGAGGGAGTCAATGGTAGGCTATGCTCCTGAACATCACATCACAAGGCAAAATTTATAATAAGTACTTTAATTAATCCCCCAATCAGAGGGGAAAGATCTTAACTTTGTTGAGGCCTAGTGATCATGGATTCACTGTTATTCCTACAAAGGCAAATAATGAAGTGCAAGCTACATAATTAGTGAACTCTTGAAAGGTTTTGCAATATTAATTTCTTCACCCATGCAAAAAGCTGTGAAAGTTGCACTATAAGCTTTTGGACCAATAACAAAACGTACTTGTTTTACCACTGAGATTTTCTATATTGGTGAACTGAGTTGAGCAACAGCAAGTCAATCAGACAATACAGGAGTGTGAAAACGACAGTATTTACATTGATTTATTGCAGAGGTTTTAATATTCCGTTGGCAAAGACTAAAATGACTGACATTTTTATTTGGAATGTTTCAGTTTCTTTGTAATCACTCGTACTGAAAAACAACTTTTGTCAAGCTGCCTATGAAGTTATACAAGTCTGTGCCATTAGGAGTTTTTTTAATGCAATTAAACAAGGTTGGAGCAATTATTATAATAATATTTAATTATACAGCATGCTTTACAAACTGGCCATATTATTATTGTAATCCAGGTAAAGTAAGTATTGTTTTTTATACCCAGGAATAAGATACCCCCCCCCCCCCCCTACACACACACACACACACACCAATATTTAGCTGGCAGCAGCGAGCACTTTGCCACCTACCACTGGTGTTATTCCCCGATATTCAATGCTAGGCCCTGTCCAGGCTTCATCATTGAATATACGTTTTTTTTAGAGCCAGCTAACACGCAGCTGGCTAAGTCAATATTCAGCCCGTGATCGCAAAAGCCAAACTGCTTAAAGGTAGGACTGCTATTTATTTAGCCTGATTTAAGCAGTTTACTTCTACGGTGAGGGGCTGAATATCGGCATTTAACCCGACTCTGCCCTGGAACGCCCACGAGTTAGCTGCTTTTGAATTTGGTGCTAACCTGTATTTTCAGTGAAGATAACTGGTTAAGTGCCACTGATATCTCCGGTCAAGCGATTTAACCAGATAAGACCGTTCCTCGTATTCGCAACTGTAAATCTTGGGTTTGCACAGGTTGCCAGATTATAGACTGCATTCATGGCTTAGAAGAACCGTGTTTTATCTTATTGCCACTTCAAACAAACCTTGCACATATGGCCAACTTTGGAACTTGTTATGCACTCGTCGACATTTCAGTCCCCTTTTTGTGGGAGTAATATTTTCATGTGAAATAACATGTAGGGTTGGAAATGCAATCTATGCACACTGTTTTCCTCCTATGCCTAGATATTTCCGAGGGACTGCCTGTTTTCAATACATTGTTAAACATCACGTATTAGGGAGGGATGAGAGAGGGTAATTTTTAGACAGTTTCGGGGGCAGTTCTATAAGTGGACTCCCCTTTTATTTATTTATTAGGATTTATTTACCACCTTTTTTGACGGAATTCACTCAAGGTGGTGTACAGTAAGAAAAAGTCAAACTTAAGCAATTGACAACTACAGCAGTAAAAATCCTATCTAATAAAACGCACCTCCAACATTCTGAAGCTGACTGCATGGCTGAGGCATTCCTGCTCTCTGTATCCATCTCCTGAATTGACATCACGTACTTCCGGGTCTGTCACAAGCAGAAGTGACCAACCACACGAGGTTTCTCGGCTTCAGAATGTTGGAGGTGCATTCTATTAAACAGGATTGGTCAGTTCCTTGAAGCACAGCCAGAGCTCAGCGTCCTGCACAGTAATGCTCAGACACCAGAGAGAGAGAGAGGGGGGGCTGACACCAGAGGGGGGGGGAGGTATCTCTGTCACACACACACTCTCTTTCTCTCTCTCACAGTCAATGTCTTTCTCTCTCTCACTCTCACACACTGTCTCTCACACACTCTATGTCTCACACTGTATCACATTCATTCTCTATGTGTCACACAGTCACTCACACACTTTCTTGGTCTCATACACTCAGTCTCACAGAGAGTCTGTGTCTCACACACACTCTCTCTCTCGCACACACTGTATCTGTGTGAAACACACTCTCTCTCTCACACACTGTGTCTCACATATGCACTTGCACACACTCTCATTCTCACACACAAACTCTCTCTCTCTCACAGACACACTCGCACCTAGACTCACTCTCTCTCTCTCTCACACACACACACACATACTTGCACATTCACTCTCTCTCTCTCTCTCTCTCTCACACAGTCACTCTCACATACACTCTCTCAAACATACACACTCTGACGAAAACCTTGCTAGCGCCCGTTTCATTTGTGTCAGAAACGGGCCTTTTTTTTTACTAGTATTCAAATAACAATATAAGGAATGGCATGGTATACTACTTTATTTTCCCTTATACCGGCTGTAAAAAACTAAGATAACAAAAGAAGGACATAGGTTTTCCTGAGGCAGCGAGATTAGTCACGAAACAAGACATTCTTGTCTTAAGTTTGAGCAGTTAAATTGCTTTTTAGAATGAAATAGAAGGTATGGGATTGTACAGAAGGAAATTTACAGAAACATTGAAACGGAAAGTGTTTGAAGGTTCTCACAATACAAGTAGTGAGATTTCACAGGGTGTGAATGTTTGAAAGTTACCAGTAGTGGGACATGAATGTATTTTCCTCAATAGGAGTTTTTTTTACATTTGTGTCTGCACTCATGGTCAAAATAACATTTTGAAAATATAGGACCCATGATAGGATCAGCTCCACAGTATACCCTGGATTTTTGTTGACAATGCAAGGTTGTGATGCACCTCTGAAGGTGACAATCCAGGAGTGGAAGCATTGAGGTCCAGTTAATAAAGCAATATAAAAAGTGATAACAGAAACACACCTGAGGAAACGTCACTCAGATACACCCTTGGAATATATAGGCAATAGATGATATACTACTTACAATGCCCAATGCTGCACTGTGAGAAACTACTCTATAATGGCATTTGAGTGCCCAGATTCCATTATAGAATGCTAGTATACCTGTCATCGGCATGCCTACAATCTTGGCACCCACAATTCCAGAGGGTGTAGACTTGTTGTAACTATAGATGCTGGAGTAGAGGAGTAGCCTAGTGGCTACAGAACCAGTCTTGACATCCAGAGGTGACCAGTTCAAATCCCAATACTTCTCCTTGTGATCTAGGGTAAGCAGTGGCGTTCCTAGGGGAGCTGACACCCGGGGCGAATCGCTGATGCGCCCCGCCCCCCGGGTGCAGCGCCCCCCTCCCCCCCGGCAAAAGGACACCCCCCCAGCGAAAGAACCCCTCCCGGGTGCACACCGCTGGGGGGTGGGGGGGTGCCGCGCGCCTGTCCGCATCGTTCGTTTCCATGCTCCCTCTGCCCCAGAACAGGAAGTAACCTGTTCCGGGGCAGAGGGAGCACAGAACGAATGTAGCGGACAGGTGCGCGGCACCCCCCCCAGCGGCGTGCACCCGGGGCGGACCGCACCCACCGCCCCCCCTTGGTACGCCACTGAGGGTAAGTCACTTAGGGGTCCTTATACTAAGGTGTGCTGAAAAATGGCCTGCGCTGTTGTAGGCGTTTGTATTGGATGCACGCAGGTCCATTTTTCAGTGCGCCTGCAAAAAAAAGGTCTCTTTTTTTGATGGAAAATGGATGTGCGGCAAAATAAAAATTGGCGTTCATCCATTTTGGGCCTGAGACCTTACCGCCACCCATTGACTTAGCGGTAAGGTCTCATGCGTTAACTGGGCAGTAATCGTCAGCGCATGTACACTGCCGATTACCGTCTGGTTAATGCCATATGGTAGAAAATAAACATTTTCTATCGTGCATATCGGACACGCATCAAAAATGGAATTATCGCTCGGGGCACACGGTTGGGTGGGCGGTACTTCCAACATTACACACATTGGACGCGCATAGGTGCCTACGCGCCTTAGTGAAAAAGAGCCCCTTAACCCTTCTTTACCTCAGGTACAAAATTAGATTTGCGCCCCCCCCCCCCCCCCCCCCCCCCGGGACAGGGAAATACCCAATGTACCTGAATGTAACTCACCTCGAGATACTACTGAAAAAGGTAGTATGCATAACTTACTGTATTCTGTAAGTTTCATGCATTAAGTTGCACCCTACCCATGTGAATGCCCCCCCTTGTATTTGCATGCTATCCCCCAAGTTCTATAAATGGTGCCCAAAATTGCACGTGATCCTGAGATTTGAGTGCAAATAAATTAGTCAGTGAACTATTAAAAATCAATAATTGACAGTTAATTATTGATGTTTTATTGGCTCTAATTTGTATGTGCAAGTGGATTTGCCTGTGTGTGATTCTATAAAGATCCACACCCAAATCCTCTTGTGTGCAGCCCAAAAGGGGTGTGGCTATGGGAGGGGCATGGGAACAACAAGGCAAACGATCTGCAAAATCCAACGTGGAAAACAAACCAGCAGATCAGTATAATATCAAAAAGACTTTATTGAGGATACCGTGTATGAGACAAATGCCCGACACAGGCCGTGTTTCGCCCAACAATAGGGCTGCTTCAGGGGCGTGTATGAAACAAATGCCCGACACAGGCCGTGTTTCGCCCAACAATAGGGCTGCGTCAGGGGGCCTGCTATTCATTGTCTATCTGGCGTCCTCCAGGATATTCTATTTTATGCTGCTCATGCTGGTCTTTTATGAAGAAGGTTCCTTATATCCTTGCTTTGACATATAATTTGATACCGATCTTATTTAAGAAAGATACAGACTAGCCCCTGACGCAGCTCTATTGTTGGGCGAAACACGGCCTGTGTCGGGCATTTGTTTCATACACGCCCCTGACGCAGCCCTATTGTTGGGCGAAACACGGCCTGTGTCAGGCATTTGTTTCATACACGCCCCTGACGCAGCCCTATTGTTGTGCGAAACACGGCCTGTGTCAGGCATTTGTTTCATACACGCCCCTGACGCAGCCCTATTGTTGGGCGAAACACGGCCTGTGTCAGGCATTTGTTTCATACACGGTATCCTCAATAAAGTCTTTTTGGATATTATACTGATCTGCTGGTTTGTTTTCCATATGGGAGGGGCATGAGCATTCCAAACATTGGGGGGCTGTGCACCCAAGTTGTGCACCAGGTTTCAGTTGGTGTATGTCCTCATGCCAAAGCTGAGTGCCAGAATATGCGCTAACCCTCAATTTCCGTACAGATAGCAAAGCGTATTCCATAACATTGCACATAACTTAGGTCTTTTACAAAGGTGTGCTAGTGTTTTTAGTGTACGCTAAATGTTAGAGACACCCATATATTCCCAGGGGCATCTCTACTGTTTAGTGCATGCTAAAAATGCTAGCGCACCTTTGTAAAAGACCTCTTTTATTAGTTAGCAAGCTAATCAATGCTGATAATTGGATGTAAACAAGCAATTATCAGCACTAAATTGCATTAATTACAATTTACACGTACTACTTGCTATGCATATTCTGTAACGTGGTGTGCATAAATTCTAAGTTGCATAGTTGAAAAGTGGGTGTGGTTATAGGTGTGGAATGAGCGGGTCATGAGCATTTCTAAAATCTATGCTCATTGTTATAGAATGCAGTCACTCCATGCCTACTTTAGTTGTCGGGATTTACACCAGGTTTTAGCTGACATAATTGACCTCAACTAAATTTAGTCGTGTGGACCAGCATTCGGCGTATTCTATAACATATGCCTAAATTAACGCACACTTTATAGAATACGCTTTGATTTCTGTGCGGCGATTGAGGCATGATATACAGAATCTAGTCCTAAGCACTAATCTATAAACTACTACTACTACTTATCATTTCTGTACCGCTACTAGACGTACGCAGCGCTGTACACTTGAACATGAAGAGACAGTCCCTGCTCGACAGAGCTTACAATCTAATTAGGACAGACAAACAGAACAAATAAGGGATAAGGACAAAGAGTAGCAAGATTCCGTGCAGAATCCTAAAGAGTAGCAAGATTCCGGAATCCCATAGTAGCAAGATTCTGTGCAGAATCCCAAAGAGTAGCAAGATTCCGGAATCCCAAGATTACTACTACTACTTATCATTTCTATAGCGCTATTAGACGTACGCAGCGCTGTACACTTGAACATGAAGGGACAGTCCCTGCTCGACAGAGCTTACAATCTAATTAGGACAGACAAACAGGACAAACAAGAGAAGGGAATATTAAAGTGAGGATGGTAAAATAAGGGTTCTGAACAAGTGAATAAGGGTTAGGAGTTAAAAGCAGCATCGAAAAGGTGGGCTTTTAGCTTAGATTTGAAGACGGCCAGAGATGGAGCTTGACGTACCGGCTCAGGAAGTCTATTCCAGGCATATGGTGCAATTCCAGGCATATAAAGAGTGTTCTGCCCAGAGTGCCCTTTATAGAATAGCACAGAGCACGAATGCTTCCCGGTGCCTATTTTCCAGCGTCATTTACTGAATCTGAACTTATGCTGCTTTGCTTTTCAGTTGATTTGTTTCCACTTACCTACAAAATTGCCGGTATTCTGCACATTCACACATACATGTGGTGCATAAATGCAGGCACCTAGTTATAGAATTGCCCTTTTTATGTACATGAATCACTACTTTGAAAATTATCCACAAATAAGGAGGACAAACGAGTCTCCATAAAGATAACGAGCAACACCAAACAGTAGAGACAACCGCAACAACACACTATAGTGTGCAACCTGGTTACTTAAAAAGTCCTTTCTCAAAAATACATAGATAAACAGATATAAGTTATAATCAAATCGCATATGCATAATATCAAGAAGACTCGAAGCAATAAGTATAAAAACCATATCGAAAATATAAAATATATAGAAAGAGAAGAAAGACATCCACAGGCCGTACTAAAATATATGTTTTATATGAATAATCAAATTATACATTATGATAAGCATAAAATGAACAGCCAAGCTGAATTACATGTATGAGAAGAATATAAGATATGGTAACATAATTATTAACATAACTGTAAAAACTAACAATTGTGCAGAAAAAAACTTCATTTAGTAAAATTAGTACAATGATAAAATTATCACCATGTAAGTAATGGATTATATATAAAAAAAGCATAGCTATAATAAATAGTAACTTAAAAGTTCAGACTAACTATATACCTGAAAAGTCTATTATGATGACTAACCATCTTATTCCAAAACAGCAATAGGACTCAATTAAATCAGTGATTTCCTATTTGGTGTCCACTTACCTTTCATCGATTTAGAGTTTTTTTGTCCATAAATCGCATTATTTATGCCCACCAATCACCAGTCTTTTTAAAGATTTGATTTGGTATGTTCATCCTTCGATTTCACCTTCAAGTTACCATCATATAGAGACTCCTGAGGCAGGCATTGTTTGCCGAAACACGGTGCCATGTCGAGTCTTATCTACTATTAAAGAACTTTTCGCTATCCTTCGTCTCCTTGGCTTTTTGGAAGTGTCTTCTTGATCACGCTACTCCCCTGCTGCTGCATTATCCCTCTTGTAGTGGATCCGGTTTCTCCACCTTGGTGGTTGTTCCTTATAATTCTTGTAAGATTATACTTTCAGTGCAGAAATGGTATCAATGAACCTTAAGCTCCCTCAACATCAAAATTAAATTGAACTGTCTCATCCACTAGCTTGTGTATGTGTCATACAATTTAGAAGCAGATCGATAAGAGAGAAATATCAATTTATTATATGACAAAAATATTCAGAATCAGCCCGACACTGGCCGTGTTTCGCCCAGCAGGGCTGCGTCAGGGGCTACAAAACAAATGACATGACATTTAAAAACTTGTGTAATCACAAACGAGATGTGTCTAGATCTACAAAATTAAAAACATATAGAAATGTATTGATGTCCATAAAAAATCAACGATCAATATACTCAATAACAACCAATAAAAATGATATATATATTCTAAAAGCCACATATATAAATTAATGTAGAAATTTTTATATACAATTTTTATAGAATATAATTTAGAAGAAAATTGCCCTCCGTATTTGTGGTTTCATTGATTTTGCTTACTTTCACATAATTTAGGGGCCCATTTACTAAAGTGTGATAACCTTTCCCACTTACTGCACATTAGATGAAAATATTGACAGGTAGTAATGTCAGACATAAGAATAGCCATACTGGATCAGGCTGTTGCTAGTTGTACACCAATTCGTCAGTCCATTAAGGGCCATATTCTATATAAGGCGCCTAAAAAATCTGTGTGGTATACAGCTCTTCCTAAGCATATTCTATAAGCGGCACCTAGATTTAGGTGTGGTTTATAGAATATGCTTAGTTGATATCATACCACCTAAAAGTACGCACATCCATTTACACCAGCAAAAACGCGGCATAATTCCCTGTCTGTAGATTTATGTGCACTGGACCATATTCTATAAAGCCGCGTGTAAATTTCAGAATGTCCATTAGACACACATTTCACCGCCCATAGCCACGCCCCTTTAGAACTGTATACATTTGAATTTAGGCACGGTACATTACTGAATGTGCTTAGCACAATGTGCGCGTAAATTCTAATTATTGTTAATTAGTGCTCATTATTGATTGTTAAGCGCTGCTATCAATGTTAATTAGCTTGTTAAGCCAATTAAGTTACGTGCGTTGTTGTAGAACATGCTTAGATTTAGGCACGCTATATAGAATCTGGGAGTAAATGTCTATAACAGGATTCTGCAATGAATATATTTACACCAACTGAAACTTCCTAACTTACGTGCAGATCCCCCAAATTCCATAATACTGTGTGCATCTTTAGTGAATGCCCTTGATCGTCCCATGCCCCTCCCGTGACCACACCCCCTTTTTCAGCTGCACGCCACATTTCCTGCCCTGCACTCTCTTCCCCACACATCTGGCACAGTCGTTTTAGTGAAACTGAGCATGCGTTCATGCTCAGTTTCATTAAAATAAGCATGCTGGACATGACATGAGGGGAAGAGAAAGCAGGACAGGAAATGCGGCAGTGCCGGAGACCAACGCTAGAAAACGCGCTTCAGCCGGCAAGGGTTGGGCACCCCCGCCAACCAAGGCATGTGCAGCAGCTGCAGTGGCGGTGCTTCAGCTGGCAGGGGTTGGGGACCACCACCAGGCAAGTTATGAGCAGCAGCAACAGCGGGGGGGGGGGGGGGGGGGGCGGCAGGGCGGCGGTGGATTGGGGGCTCAGGGCGGCAAGGCGAAGGTGGGGGGCGGGGAGGTGTAACAAAATGTGCCCTCTCACTTTGGGCTCTTGGCCCCTCCCACCTCAAGGTCTGGCTACACCCTGGTGGATACCAGTACTGAATATTGCCAGTACTCACTTCCGGGCCCCCTGGACATTGCTGCAGCAGTCAGAGCGGATATTTATCCATCATCCTACCTGTAATGGTCTAAAATATAAATCCTCTTAGGCTTCTACCTTTTCCTTTATTAGCACTCAACTATGGAATGCATTACCTAAAACGGTGAAAATTATTCATGATCATCTGAATTTCAGGAAATCTCTTAAGACCAGCTTATTTGGAAAGGCTTATTCTAATGGACCCGTTTTGAATCCATAATTCCTGGAATATAACTTATTTATGGACCTCATGGACTCTATTACCCTCCCCCTCTTTCCCCTCGTACCCTTGTAATTACTATCCTTCCTATTCACCATAATATACTTTGTTTGTTTACCGGATTGGCGATGGCCTTTACCGTCTCATGTAAGCCACATTAAGCCTGACAGTGGGTGGGGAAATGTGGGATATAAATGTTATAAATAAATAAATATTTAGTGGCACTGCCTGGTTAAGTGCTGCTCAGTATTCCCTCCTTAGGTGTCCCACGTGATTTTACTGGGCAGGAATCTCTCCTGCTCAGTTAAATCTTTTTGAATATTGGCCCCTTAGTTCATGTGCATGTTTCATTGACTTTTGACTGCTCTAGAATGTTTTTAATTTCTGTTGATCTATGTTCTTCACTGAACAGGTTTAACAGACTTCGAGCTGGGTTCCAAATTACATCGCCCAGAAGTTCCTCCTCCTTAGCGTGACTAGGTTTAAAAACAATTCCATTAAAAAAACACCGTGGTATCATCAGCTGTAGAACAGTTTGTACCATTAGCTGGCCCTGGACTTTTATGGCATAGGCTTCATGTTATTGTCAAGCTGAAAATAGACTTTCATAATTACCCTGGAGCATAGTGGACAAAAATATTTACTTTGAAGGAAAGAAATAATGGGATGATTTTAAAAAATCTTCAGGACATAATCCCCCTGATATTCAGCACTATTTAACCCGTCAGCAACAGCCGCTGACTGCTCAAATAGCGTTTAACCAGCTAACTGTGAATGTTCAGCAAGAAATAACCGCTGCCGATGTTTGGCACTGAGTTTAGTGGTTAAATAGAGCCACATAAACAGCAGTCCTGTCTTTAACCGCTAGGAATTTAGGGGTCCTTTTACTAAGGTGTGCTGAAAAATGGCCTGTGATAGTGTAGGCTCTGGGGGGAGATTCTATATATGGCACTGAAATCAGTGGAAAAGGTGCAGCGAAAGGGCGACTAAAATGATAGCGGGGATGGGACGACTTCCCTATGAAGAAAGACTAAGGAGGCTAGGGCTTTTCAGCTTGGAGAAGAGACGGCTGAGGGGAGACATGATAGAGGTATATAAAATAATGAGTGGAGTGGAACAGGTGGATGTGAAGCGTCTGTTCACGCTTTCCAAAAATACTAGGACTAGGGGCATGCGATGAAACTACAGTGTAATAAATTTAAAACAAATCGGAGAAAATGTTTCTTCACCCAATGCATAATTAAACTCTGGTACTCGTTGCTGGAGAACGTGGTGAAGGCGGTTAGCTTGGCAGAGTTTAAAAAGGGGTTAGACGGTTTCCTAAAGGACAAGTCCATATACCACTACTAAATGGACTTGGGAGAAATCCACAATTCCAGGAATAACATGTATAGAATGTTTGTACGTTTGGGAAGCTCGCCAGGTGCCCTTGGCCTGGATTGGCCGCTGTCGTGGACAGGATGCTAGGCTCGATGGACCCTTGGTCATTTCTCAGTGTGGCATTACTTATGTACTTATAATCAGTGCCTGGATTTAGGCGCCGATTATAGAATATGCTTAGTTGATATTTCAGTGCCTAAATCTACGAGCATCCATTTACACCTAATGAAAATGTGGCTTAAATCCCAGCGTGTAGATTTAGGCGCATTAGGCCATATTCTATAACTAGGCATGTAAATTTCAGAATGCCCATAAAACACCTCTTTTCGCCTACACGCATGAGAAGTTTGGCGCACTTCATTACAGAATATGCTTAGCGAGTCGTGCGCCTAAATTCTAATCAGTGCCAGTTAGTGCTCATTATTGCTTGATAAGTGCTGTTATCAGCGCTCATTAGCTTGTTAAATTACGCACATTGTTATAGAATCAACGCCAATTTTGATGCCGATCTCTAGGCGTGCTATATAGAATACGGGGGGTAGAGGGCTGAATGTTGACTTAAGCGGCTATCTGTTAGGTGGCTCAAAAATAAGTGACTATTCAAAACCGAAGCCTGGACAGGGCCCGGATTTGAATATTTAGGAGTACAGTGATACCTCGGTTTTCGTTGATAATCCGTCCGAAAACAATCAACCGAAACAGACGAAAACCGAGGCAATTATTTCCATATGAATCAATGTAAATCCAATGAGCAGGAGAACGCGTGGGTTGCCCTTTGTTTTCGCAAAATTAGCAGCGAAAACCGAGGCAACCAACGAAATCCGAGACAAAATTTTCACTGAAAAAATCAACGAAAACCGAAACCGACGATAACCGAAGTCAACGAAAACCGAGGTCTCACTGTAACTCTGTTGGCGTTGAGCAAAATGCTCACCACCACCGGCTGAACATCAGGCCGATGGTTTTAAAACCTGTCATCTCAACATGCTTATTCCTTTCATTTGAAGTCCTTAGCATCTTAAAGCTGAACAATGGTAACATCTGGCTGGGACATTGAGGGATAATTTAGTGTTTGTGGAGCAGAACAAAGCAGAATATAATACTTTGTCTTTCTCATCTTGATTTGCTGTTGAATACTAGTAAAAAAGGCCCGTTTCTATTTGAAAGGAAATGGGCGCTAGCAAGGTTTTCCTCTGAGTGTGTATGTTTGAGAGAGTGTATGTGAGAGTGACTGTGTGAGAGAGGCTTCTGTTCCTGCTACTGTGCATTCCCTGTGTTGTGCTGATTCGCTGCTCCCTGTATCGTGGCTCCGCCCCTCTCCCTTCTACTGGCCAATCTGGTGTGGATTGTGTGACATCACTATTATCTACTCCAACATGATCCACGGTTCCAGGCAGCCTCAGAATGTTGGAGGTGAGAATTATTATATAGGATGAATGGATCAAGAAGAAAAGGGCAGGTAGGACAAAGCTGCCAGTTTCTCTCTCTGGGTTAATTAAATCAGATGCTGCTAAACTACTTTGAATTTTGTACTCTATGTAATATCCTAGGGGACAATTTTTGAAGCGACTGTCCTGTGTAAACAGGTGTTTATCCATTTAAAATGTGTCCAGCCTCTGTTGAGAAAGGTAAATGCAGTGTTAAAAGCATGGGTACATTTCCCTGTGGTGCAAAGGGGCCAAAGATGGGGGGATTTGTCTAGAACAAGCTGGCTAAAGTAAATGCTGAAAAACTATGTAGAAGTCAGAGATCTGTGAACCACTGACAGACCGGAGGATTTTTGCAGTGAAACGCCCCAAAATGTTCTCCTTCAAAACTTGACTTGCAGGCCTACAGATACAAAATTAGGACTTTGTTGTGGAAGGGAGTTGTATATTAGCTGGGAAGATTACTGATTAGAAGTCCATGGTGAAGCATCTACCTAAGTTTGTCTATTAGATTGTAAGCTCTTTGAGCAGGGACTGTCTTTCTTCTATGTTTGTGCAGCGCTGCGTACGCCTTGTAGCGCTATAGAAGTGATAAATAGTAGTAGTAGTAGTCTCTTGTAACCAGAGCTAATATTGTGATGTCATAATGCCTCAGGCCACCAATAAGAGCCAACCTCATCAGTGATGTCACAATGGCTTGATTGTCCTATACTTGGCTCACTTTTATTACATAGCTCTTTGAGCAGGGACTGTCTTTCTTCTATGTTTGTGCAGCGCTGCGTATGCCTTGTAGCGCTATAGAAATGCTAAATAGTAGTAGTAGTTTGTTCTATAAGTAAACAGTGTAACTAGTACACTCGTGTCCTGCCTCATACGGAAAGAGAGCAGACTGAGGGATGTGCCCGATAGATAAATCGATATAAACAGCAGAGAGAGAGGGAGAAATTCATATTGAATCATTTTTTTAGATTATTTCAGGATCTCTGGATAATATTTGCAGTGTTTAAAACACCTATTCTGGAAATCTAATAGTATCGGCTGATTACAGTATTACATATGAGGCAGTAAAACAACCAACAAGAGTTAACAACAAATGACATATAACCTATCCCACCAAAAGCTTGGCTAAAAATAATACTTTTGCTTTTTCCATAAATGTCAATCATTTTCTAAGTATATCTCATTGGGTAGACCAGTGATTCCCAAATCTGTTCTGGAAGAACCCCAGTCAGCCAGGTTTTCAGGATATCCACAGTGAATATTGATGAGATCAGTTTGCATACACTGCCTCCTTGGTATGCAAATCCATATCGTACATATTTGTTTTGTTGTGGATATCCTGAAAAGGACAGAATTTGGGGATCAGTGGGGTAGATCGTTCCAAAGAGGTGGGGACTGCCACAATAAAAACTCTAGCACCACTTTTGTTTCCCTCCTAATCTGTGTAATAGAGGGGATTTCTGTCAAATTCTGATTAAGTGGTTATAAATCTCTCACAAGCTTACAGTAAATAGAACCAAAGCTGCTCTAAAATATGCTGAAACCATCTCATCTGAAGCTTTAAACACTAACCAGTCAACATTCAGCAGGTGGCTTTGAATATCCGTATGACTGGGCATGTCTTGGCTGCTGGAGCTTAAGCGAGTCTTGGCCACTACTCAGCCAGGATCCAAATAAGATGCTAAAATCAACTGGAACCCACATAAGGGGATCATTCATTTTCCCTCCCTCGCCCCCCCCCCCAAACAAGAGAAGCTACACCCAAGAGAACCTGAAACCCTCCCCACACCCCCAAAAAGAGAAACCTCCTCAACATGACTTGATACAACTTTCCTCCCTCCAGCATGAGAAGGCCACCCCCCAACATGACCTGATTCCCCTCTTGACCCCCCCCAATAGAAAAAGTCCACCCTCACTATAAGTAGACACCCTGGACCCCCCCCCCCAACACACACACATAAGAGAAGGTCCCCTCCCACATTCCAACAGGCCCCTCCAGGCCTACCTTAACAGCCCCGGTGGTCTTTTGGTCATCCAGGCAATAGCAAACCCCACTTGCTCCTGCCATTGGAGGCTCCAGATGAAAAATGGCCACTGCGATCTCTAGTGGTAGTTTCACAATACTGCTGCTAGGGGTCTTTCTCTAGTGGTAGTAGCTGCTGCGACTTTCATCCAAAGCAGAAGTGAATGAGGTTCACTCTTGCCCAGGTGACGACTAGACTACCAGGGACTGTTAACGTAGGCCTGGGGGGAAGGGGGAACTTGCTGGGATGTGGGAGAAGGGCTTCTCTTGGGGGGGGGGGAACAGAGGGGGCCTCTTCCAGGGGAGGGGCTTTGAGAATGAGATCGACTTATGGTGGAAGTTTGTTTCATGTTGGTGGGGGGGCTTCTAGTGTTGGGGAGTCCTGAGGAGGGTCAGGTAATCTGGGTGATCATGAAGGGGGTCAGGTAATGTTCTTTTATTTAAACATTTATTCTCTATCCCACTATTCTAGGCAGTTTCCAAAACAACATACATAATAAAAACAAACAAACATCGTAAAAAAAAGAACATTAACTGAACAAACAAAACAGTAAAAATACAGCAAATTCTCTATCATAGCAGCTGCCTTAAATATCAGCAAATGCTTGAATAAACACGTATGCCTTCAGTTGGTTTCTAAACGACATAATAGAATGAATTTTACGCAGTGCCTCAGGTAATGTGCTCCATAAAACAGTATATATGCAGAGGAACAGTATATATCCAACCAAACATGTTGGAAAGATGGAATATCAATCAACAATTTGTCTCCAGATCTCAAAGACCAAGCAGGTCTATAAATCTTCACCGAACTTATTAGAGTCAAAAGGAACACTATCATTTAAGGCCTTCAAAACTTTAAACCGTATCCTCCAGACTATGGGGGGGGGGGGGGGGGGGGGGGGGGGGGGGGGGGCTTCTCTTGCTGGGGAAGATCCTGAGGTGGTTGGAACTAGTTGGAAGGGACAAGAAGAAGAAGGGGAGATCAACTAAACCTCAGCCAACTACCTGGAAGTTATGTAGGAGCTGGCCAACATTCAGTGCCTACACTTGCATAGCTAAGCAGGCAAAGTTAGGACTTCCTTTTTGAATTCCCTAACTTTATAGAATAGCATTGAGTGCCATTTTTGTTTTCAGTGCTGATTTTTGAGAACCATTTTGCTTAATCTAGCCCTGTATGTGGTCATAGTTGCCTGGTTAATTATCCAGGCGAAGCATTTAATATTTGTGAGGTGGAGGGGCAAGTATATGGCTATGGAAACAATTTTTTGTTATTGGTGGTTTGTTTTGTTTTTGATCTGAGGTTTGTGATGTAGTTTATTACCGTGTATGCAATTTTGTAATCTGCAAAGAATGCAGGATTGTGCAGAATAGAAATTTGAAATAAATGAATAAATATCAGCAGTATAAGTCTAGGTATACCCTTTCTCAGCCCCCCCCCCCCCCCCCCCCGGACTGTCACAGCACTAATCGGAAGCTGCTGCAGTGATCAGAGCAAAGTCTCAATGACATTGTTCAGTTAAGTGCTGCTACATATTAGCATTTGGGCTGGGCTGAGTGATTTAACCAGCCAGGGGCCTCTCTTGCTCGATTAAATCACTCCGAGTATCAACCGGTAGGACTACAGTTTAGTACGCCGCATGCTGTTTTGCTGGCAACTGGTGCAGTTCCCACAGCTTAGGTGCAGTATGTTCATATCTTGCACAATCGGTTATTAACCATGCAGCACACCTTCAAGATCTGTAGCTGGCAACCCCCACATAGAGCAAATTACAGTAATCAAGTTATATGAGAACAATGGACTGCACTATCATGAGATAGTAACATAGTAACATAGTAAATGACGGCAGAAAAAGACCTGCATGGTCCATCCAGTCTGCCCAACAAGACAAACTCATATGTGCTACTTTCTGTGTATACCCTACTTTGATGTGTACCTGTCCTCTTCAGGGCACAGACCGTATAAGTCTGCCCAGCACTATCCCCGCCTCCCAACCACCAGCCCCGCCTCCCACCACTGGCTCTGGCACAGACCGTATAAGTCTGCCCAGCACTATCCTCGCCTCCCACCACCGGCTGGCTCTGCCACCCAATCTCGGCTAAGCATTCTGAAAAAATGTTCTTCTGAAAGACTCCAATGTCCTATGCCTCCATCCCGTTGGCCACAGGGAATGAATCTTGGAGTTACTGGCTCTTCTGAGAGTGGGTTCAACCAGTAACGAGTATCTAAGAAAACTCACAGATTTCTAAACATCCACAAACGATTAAAAAAAAAAATTACAAACTACAGTTCTTTGTTTTAAATTTTATTGTTGTGGCCTCGGTTTCAACTGAGTTTCAGAAGTAATTACATTGTTACAGACCTACCTATGAATGGGAATTCTGTCCTCATTTTCAACATTCATAACAGATGGATTATCTTGATGTAAATGACCTCACTACAGATAAGAATATCCTCGTTTCTAGAATTCATGACAGATGGGTTATCTAGATGTAAAGGATTTGAAATGACCAATATCTCAGATTTCTTTCTTTATTTTTATTTATTTATTTATTTATTTATTTATAGCATTTGTATCCCACATTTTCCCACCAATTTGCAGGCTCAATGTGGCTTACATTTGCCGTAATGGTGATTGCCATTTCCGGTTAACAGAATTACAAATGGTATTGCATTAAGGTGCGTACATACATGGTAAAGAATAATACATTATGGCATTGCATATAGGCTCCTGAGTGTTAGAATGGATTGCAACATATGTTAGGTCATCAATTATAGATTGTTTTCAACGTAAGGATTAAAGTGGTATTGCATAAGGTGTGTACATACATGGTAAAGTATAATACTTTATGGTATTGCATATAAGTTCCTGAGTAATAGATTGGATTGTAACATATGTTGAGTCATCAATTATAGAGAAAACATTTTAGACATTAGGATTAAAGTGGTAGTGCTTGTTCATTAATAGCAGTGAGGTTAGTCAGTCAAGTGATAAGAGTTCTGGTCTGTCTAGTTCGTGATCAGTCTTGTTATTTAGAAATTAGGATGGTTGTTTATGGTATGCCTTCATATTTAAAGCCAGTTTAGCCCCCCCCCCCCCCCCCCCCCCCGCAACTTGTGACACATGAACAAAAGTTGACGTCAAATTGCATGTCATCTGTGTATATCTATCTGAAATATTGACAACTCGGGTCTCTTAAATATTTCCCATATGGTTTCAAAGACAAATAGCAGAGGGCAGTGCAGAACCTTGCAGAGCTCCATATGACACGTCTGCCAAAGCGGAAATTATGTCCCCCACTCTCAGTTACTCAATATTTCCCATCAAATAAGATTTAAACTATGAACATACTGTATCCTTACTTGTTTTTAATCTTAATTTGATGGGGAGGGGGACACATTGTTTCCGTTTATTTCAGACTCCATAGATAAATATTATTTTACACGCAATAAAGTGTATAATATTTATTTATTTGTTACATTTGTACCCCACATTTTCCCCACCTATTTGTAGGCTCAATGTGGCTTACATAGTTCCGGAGATACGTTTGCAGACTCCGGTGAGAACAAATACAAAGTGATGTTGTGGTAAGATAAAGTTCATGTGGCACAGCCACATTAGAGAATCGTCTAACGGAAGAGTTGGGTTTTGTCCATTATGTACTTTAGTTATGTTGTGTTGCAGGGATCAGGCATTTAAGTTGAATCGATGGGGTATGCCTTTTGGAATAGGTTCATTTTTAGTGATTTCCGGAAGTTTAGGTGGTCGTATGTCATTTTTAAGGCTTTTGGTAATGCGTTCCACAATTGTGTGCTTATGTAGGAAAAGCTGGATGCGTAAGTTGATTTGTATTTAAGTCCTTTGCAGCTTGGGTAATGTAGGTTTAGATAAGTTCGTGTTGATTCAGATGTGTTTCTAGTTGGTAATTCGATCAGGTCTGTCATGTATCCCAGGGCTTTATGGACACATCAACTTTACTTGCATTAATTTAGAGGTTAAGGTGATAAACTGATTTTGCAGATATTAAAGGCTAACCCCAGGATTCTATATATCATGTCGAGATGTCTGTGTGAAAATCAAAGCTTATTCCATAGCAATAACTTATTAGTTAACAAGCTAATCAGTGCTGATAATTGGATGTTATCATGCAATTATTAGCACTAATTGGCATTAATTAGAATGTACTCGCTCTACTATTCGTATTCTGTACTGTGATGCACGTAAATTCTAAGTTGCGTAGTTGAAAAGTGGGCACGGTTATGGAAGTAGAATGAGCGGGTTGTGGGCATTTCTAAACTCTATGCACGTTGTTATAGAATACAGACACTCCACACCCAGTTTAGGTGTCGGGATTTACACCAGGTTTTAGTTGGCGTAATTGACTGCAACTAAATTTAGTCACGTGGACTGGCACTCAGTGTATTCTCTATACTGTGCAGAAATTTAAGCCTATTCTATAAAATGTAGGCATAGTTTAGAGAATATGCCTAGGCGTATTTTTTTCTGTGCAGAGTTTTCAGTCACCATATATGGAATCTAGCCCTAGCTGTATTAAAGTGCATTACCCTATTAGTTCATATTAATGCCTTTAATGTGTGTTATTAGAAAAGGGACTTTGGGTTGGAGGAGTCATGATGGCAGCATGAAGTCTGTCAGTGTTGCTGTTGATAGTTCAAGTTCAATGTATTATTTGAGATACCACAAGTCAGTGTAAAATAACATCTACGCAGTTTACAAAAAAAAAAAAAATCTAGAGGATAGGGAAGACACAGGCTACAACTCATAAGGACAGGGAAGACCAAACAGCAGATATTAGGGAGGTCACACTAGGGTGAGTGAGAATTACAGCATTAATTCCTAAGGGAAAAGCAGGGTGGGAAGTACACAAGGGTACCAAGCTGCATAAGCTGGCTGCAGAATCAGCCCATATCAGTTGATGGAAGGGCCTAAGTAAAGAAAAAATGCTAGAGGGCATCTTACATTTTTAAAAGGAGGGTTTTGACTCTGATATCCAAGGGAGCCTGACAAATGTTTCTAATGTAGTCCACCCAGATGTGACAGTGAGAGGGTATGATGAGGAGATAAATAAAGGCATCATGGTGGTATGGTAAAATTATGTATAATCATACCTGATAATTTTCTTTCCATTAATCATAGCTGATCAATCCATAGACTGGTGGGTTGTGTCCATCTACCAGCAGGTGGAGATAGAGAGCAAACTTTTGCCTCCCTATATGTGGTCATGTGCTGCCGGAAACTCCTCAGTATGTCGATATCAAAGCTCCATCCGCAGGACTCAGCACTTAGAGAATTACACCCACGAAGGGACACTCTGCCCAGCTCACCACCGCCGAAACGGGGGAGGGGAATTAACCCAGCTCATCCCCACACAAGTGGGGGAGGGGAATCCGTCCAGCTCATCCCCGCGGAGCGGGGGAGGGACACCACACCCGCCGATGCGGGGGGGATCTGGCTTATCCTGCAACCGCACCGCGGGAGGAGCTGACTGACCCTAACACCGCCTAAGCGGGAGGGGTACAAAGCTGCCCTACAGCCGCACGAAGCGGGAGGGAGTGCCGGCAGAATTTTAAGTCTCAATCCAGCCCCGTAAAACGGGGGGGAGAGGAATGCAGCAGCTCACTGTAACACAAACTCGTCTCAACTCTTGAAGAATCCAAGTGAAAAAACTTGAACACGAAGTCTTTCTGAAGTAACTGAAGACTAAACTTGAACCTGAAATGCAACCAGAATAAAAACAGTACAGATATCTGGGAGGGGCTATGGATTGATCAGCTATGATTAATGGAAAGAAAATTATCAGGTATGATTATACATAATTTTACCTTCCATATCATCAAGCTGATCAATCCATAGACTGGTGGGATGTACCGAAGCAGTACTCACCCAGGGCGGGACATTGAAATCCCTGACCTCAACACTGAAGCTCCAAACCGGGCCTCTGCCCGTGCAGCCACCGTCAAACGGTAATGCTTGGAGAATGTATGAGCCGAAGCCCAAGTTGCCGCCTTGCATATCTCTTCCAAGGAGACGGATCCGGCCTCTGCCATCGAGGCCGCCTGAGCTCTCGTGGAGTGAGCCTTCAGCTGGATAGGCGGCACCTTCCTTGCGACCACATAAGCCGCTGCAATGGCTTCCTTGACCCATCTTGCCACTGTAGGCTTAGCAGCCTGCAGACCCTTACGAGGACCTGCAAACAGGACAAACAGATGATCCGATTTCCGGAAATCATTGGTCACTTCCAAGTATCTGATGATGACACGCCTCACATCCAGATATTTAAGAGCAGAGTACTCCTCTAGGTAGTCCTCCCTACGAAAGGAAGGGAGACAGAGCTGCTGATTCACATGGAAGCGAGAAACAATCTTGGGCAGAAAGGAAGGCACTGTGCGAATAGTCACTCCTGCCTCAGTGAACTGCAGAAAAGGCTCTCGACATGAGAGCGCCTGGAGCTCGGAAACTCTTCTGGCTGAAGTGATAGCCACCAAAAAGACTGCTTTCCACGTCAGGTCTTTCAGAGATGCCCTTGACAAGGGTTCAAAAGGCGGCTTCTGCAATGCTCTTAGCACCAGGTTGAGATTCCACGCAGGCACCACTGAGTGCAGAGGAGGGCGCAGGTGATTAACTCCCTTGAGAAAGCGCACCACATCTGGCTGCGAAGCCAGGGAAGCACCCTTCAGGCGGCCCCTGAAGCAAGCCAGAGCCGCTACCTGGACTTTAAGGGAACTGAGCGACAGGCCTTTCTCCAGACCTTCTTGCAGGAACGCCAACACTGAAGAAATTGGAGCAGTGAAGGGAGAAAGTGAGCCTGCTTCACACCACGCTGCAAAGATACGCCAAACCCTGGCGTAGGCAGTAGAAGTAGAGCGCTTCCTCGCTCTTAGCATAGTGGCGATGACCTTGTCTGAGAAGCCCTTCTTCCTCAGACGCTGCCGCTCAATAGCCAGGCCGTAAGACCAAAGGGGGAGGGATCCTCCATCACCACGGGACCCTGATGTAACAGGCCCTGCTCCACTGACAGCCGCAGAGGATCGTCGACTGAGAGCCTGATCAAGTCCGCATACCAGGGACGTCTGGCCAATCCGGACCCACCAGGATTACCCTGCCGGGATGCTTTGCCACCCGGTCTAGCACCCTGCCCAACATGGGCCAGGGCGGGAACACATAGAGGAGCTCTTGTGTCGGCCACTGTTGGAGAAGAGCATCTACTCCCAGGGATCGAGGGTCCCGTCCTCTGCTGAAAAAGCGCGGCACTTGGCAATTGGCCAATGACGCCATCAGATCTAGGCTCGGCTGGCCCCAGCGCTTCGTGATGTCCAAGAACGCCTGAGCAGATAGTTGCCACTCTCTGGGCTCCAAGGTATGGCGACTGAGAAAGACCGCCTTGACATTCATGACTCCGGCAATGTGGGCCGCTGAAAGCTGCTCCAGGTTCGCTTCCGCCCACTGGCAAAGATTCATAGCCTCCTTGGCTAGAGGGGCGCTCTTGGTACCTCCCTGGCGGTTGACATAGGCCACAGCCGTGGCATTGTCTGACAGGACCCGTACAGGCCAACACCAGTACCGGGATGAACTCCCAAAGCACCAACCGAATGGCTCTGAGTTCCAGGAGGTTGATAGACCACTTTGCCTCTGCAGGAGACCAGAGCCCCTGCGCTGTCCTTCCCAAGCAGTGGGCTCCCCAGCCCGACAAAGAGGCGTCCGTCGTGACGACAATCCACTCTGGGGTCACCAGAGGCATTCCCGCAGACAACTTGTCTGTCTGCATCCACCAGCTCAGCGCCTTGCGCACTGCTGGGTCAAAGGGAAGGCGCACAGCATAATCCTCCGACATCGGAGTCCAGCACCGCAGCAAAGATTGTTGAAGTGGTCTCATATGAGCCCTGGCCCAGGGCACTACTTCCATCGTGGCCGTCATAGAGCCCAACAGCTGCACATAGTCCCAAGCCCGAGGAGGAGAGGCTACTAGGAACTGGTCCACTTGAGCCTGAAGTTTGACAATCCGATTGTCTGGCAGGAACACTCTGCCCACTTGGGTGTCGAATCGAACTCCCAGGTACTCCAGGGACTGAGTCGGGCGCAGCTGGCTCTACTCCCAGTTGATGATCCATCCCAGGGAGCTCAAAAGAGCAACTACCCGGTTCACAGCTTTGCCGCACTCTGCATAAGAGGGGGCTCGGATCAACCAGTCGTCCAGATAAGGATGGACTTGTACCCCTTCCTTTCGTAGGAAGGCCGCGATGACCACCATTACTTTGGAAAAGGTCCGCGGAGCAGTAGCCAACCCGAATGGGAGGGCTCTGAACTGGAAGTGTCGTCCCAGGACTGCAAAACGCAGAAAGCGTTGATGAGGAGGCCAGATGGGAATATGCAGGTACGCTTCCTTGATGTCCAAGGATGCCAGGAACTCTCCTGCCTTCACTGCCGCTATAACAGAGCGGAGAGTCTCCATGCGAAAGTGCCGCACTTTCAAGGCCCGATTGACCCCTTTGAGGTCGAGGATAGGCCGGACAAAACCTCCTTTCTTTGGTACCACAAAGTAAATGGAGTAACGTCCCTTGCCAAGCTGACTTTCTGGCACCGGAACGACCGCGCCCAGGCGGATCAGATTGTCCAAGGTCTGCTGCACTGCCACAGCTTTGACCGGAGACTTGCAGGGAGAAAGTACGAACCCGTCTTATAAGGGTCGGCAGAACTCTAGCTTGTAGCCGTCTCTGATGACTTCCAGCACCCACGCGTCTGAAGTTATTGTGGTCCACTCGCCCAGAAACGAGGACAGCCGTCCTCCAATCTGCACTGGGGCGTGGACCAAGGCCCCGTCATTGGGTACGAGACCCTGGGGGAGGACCGGAGGGAGCACCTCCGGGACGGCGGTCTCTGCGAAAGGAATGCTGCTTGGGGGAGAAATTCCTCTTGAAGGAAGAAGGGGCAGAGGAGCCCGACTTGCCCGGGCGGTACCGACGGGCTTCCTGCAACCGTCCTCTGAAGGTACTGGGACGAGTACTAGCCCGAGCCCTGACCTCTGGTAATTTCTTGCCCTTAGACGTGCCGAGATCGGTCACGATTTTGTCCAGCTCGACCCCAAAGAGCAGCTTGCCTTTAAAAGGCAATCCAGCCAGGCGGGATTTAGAGGCGTGGTCAGCAGACCAATGTTTCAGCCAAAGCCACCGCCGCGCAGAGATTGTCTGAGCCATGCCTTTAGCTGAGGCCCTCAAGACATCATACAGCAAGTCTGCCAAATAGGCTAAGCCCGATTCCAGGGCCGGCCAATCAGCCCTCAAGGAATGATCCGAGGGGGAAGCCCGCTGCACCATAGTCAGGCACGCCCTGGCCACATAGGAGCCGCAAACTGAGGCCTGCAAACTTAAAGCAGCCGCCTCAAAGGACGACCTTAAGGCCGCCTCCAATCTTCTGTCTTGGGCGTCCTTCAGGGCCGTGCCACCTTCCACCGGCAAAGCCGTTTTCTTAGTCACCGCAGTGATTAAAGAATCCACGGTAGGCCACAGATAGGCCTCACGTTCACTCACAGCCAAAGGATAGAGGCGGGACATAGCCCTAGCCACTTTAAGGCTCGCTTCCGGGACATCCCATTGAGCCGAAATTAAGGTGTGCATGGCATCATGCACGTGGAAGGTTCTAGGCGGGCGCTTCGACCCCAGCATAATGGCAGAGCCAACAGGGGCTGAGGGAGAGACGTCCTCCGGAGAGGAAATCTTCAAAGTGTCCATGGCCTGTAACAACAGGTTGGGCAAATCCTCTGGGCTAAAAAGCCGCGCTGCAGAGGGGTCATCCGCTCCATCCGAGCGGGGATCTATCTCCTCCAAGGAATCCGCAAAGGACCGTTGGGAGACCTCAGACACGCTGCCCTCATCTACATCGGAGGAGACAAAGTCCTCCAAGGCCTGGGAATCAACCCGAGGGCGTTACCTCTGGGAACCTCAACCTCTTTACCAGACGAGGGAGCAGGGGCAGCGTTTTGCATGAGGAAAGCCTGATGCAGCAGCAAAACAAACTCGGGGGAGAAACCCCCCAGACTGTGCACTTCCGCAGCCTGGGCAACAGTCCTAGACGCACTCTCAACCGGCGCTCGCAATAGCGGGGGAGAGACATGCTGCGCATCCAAAATGGCGTCCGGCGCGAAACTCCGCGAAGGAGCCGCGCGGGAAGAACGGCGCTTAACTTTAGCCGCTTTTGTGCCGTCGCCCAAATTAAGGGCGTTCATGGCATTAATGTCTCCAACCTCAAGGGCGGCCCACGAAGAAGCCGTCCGAGCCGCGTGGCCGGCCAAGATGGCGGAGGCGAGGAGCGGGGGATGGGCGTTTATGGCGGGAAAAACCGCCACGCCGGAGGAAGGACCGGGACATTCATCGGTCACTAAACTGTCACCCATCAAGGGCGAATCAGGCTGTAAAACCCCCGCATCCCCTCTAGAAGCGCTCCAGCGATCCGGGGAGCGACCCTTTGCGCCCTCGCCCTCCGACGCCATATGCCACGAGGAGAAGAATCGGGGAACCCCCTGCCCGCTATAAAAAGGTAAAATTACCTGCTTGCCGCTCCGAGCTGTAACGAACTGGTGTCCCAGTGAGTAGCTGCAATGAACGTTTAAATAAACGTCGAAATAAACGCCTTTAAGGACGTTTAAAATTTTTTTTTTTTTTTTTTTAACGGAGCCAGCGGGAGGGGGGAGAAAAGGAGGGACCTGGCACCACCAGGTTTGCACTTGCTCAAAAGAGCCCTCAACCCCAGGCCTCAACAAAACCTAAGGATTAGGCTTGGAGGCCTAGCCAGAGCTGCTGCTGTGTGTGACCACCACCTGCTGAGATAGAGAACATACTGAGGAGTTTCCGGCAGCACATGACCACATATAGGGAGGCAAAAGTTTGCTCTCTATCTCCACCTGCTGGTAGATGGACACAACCCACCAGTCTATGGATTGATCAGCTTGATGATATGGAAATAGGGAATAAAGAGATTTGCTAGAAAAGAAAAGAGTCCCAAATGGAGAACCTAGTGGACAATAGTTAGATATTTAAAGGGAATACGATAAACCATTGGGAGCCAGTGTTCAGACAGAAACAATGGGGGTCACATGGTCATATTTTTTCTTACCAAATAAAAACTTAATTGCCGCATTTTGCACAATTTGCATTCTCCTGACCTGCTTCAGCAGAAGACCAGATTATAAAGAATTGCAGTAATTAAGTGTGGTGATTACAAAAGGAAAGATGAAAATTCTAAGTGAAGGAAGCTCTGACATGGGCCGGAGTGAATTAATCTGCTAAAAGGAATGAAAATTCTTAGTGATCACATTTAAGACTTGTTTATGGAAAGTGAAAATGTTGTCAATAGTGAATTTGCAAGAGGAATATTAGTGCAATGAATACTAGGGGAGTGTGGCATCTGAGTAGGCGTGTCAGAAGGATGTGGGGAGAAAACCATGGCTTTGGATTTATATGGATCGAGTTTCATCTGCTTAGCTGCCAACCAGTCAGCAATTTTGTCCCAATTTGATGAGATGGAAGATACACTGTGAGAAGAATAAGAATCCAAAGGTGTCGGAATCTAAATATCATCAGTAGAAATGAAAACAGAAAAGCAAAGTGTTTGAATCAGTAGGTTAAATGGAGTGAGGTAAATATTAAAAAGAATGGGATCTAAGATGGTCCCTTGGGGGGCACCAAAGGAAAGTGGTTTAGGTGACAAAGAGCCAGAAGCACGATGTACTAGTGAAGAATGGTTGGAAAGATAAGATTGGAGCCAAGCAAGGACTGTTCCACAGATTTGCAGATCAGCTAATCATTGGAGAAAAACTGAAATGATTCACCAGATTGAAAGCTGTAGAAAGATCTAGAGAAATATGCAAGGCTTTCCTATCATCATTAAGAATAGTTTAATAATATTATTAACAAGACCAAGTAGGGTTCTATCCCACTGTCAGTTGGTGTACCTCAGGGATCTGTCCTGGGACCTCTTCTTTTCTCCATCTATACTTCTTCCCTTGGTTCTCTGATCTCATCCCATGGTTTTCAGTATCATCTTTACGCTGATGACTCCCAGATCTACCTCTCCACACCAGAAATCTCAGCCGAAATCCAGGCCAAAGTATCAGCCTGCCTGTCTGACATTGCTGCCTGGATGTCTCAGCGCCATCTGAAACTAAACATGACCAAGACTGAGCTTCTCATCTTTCCCCCTAAATCAACCTCCCCTCCTCCCCCATTCTCTATTTCTGTGGATAACACTCTCATCCTTCCAGTCTCATCAGCTCGTAACCTTGGGGTCATCTTCGACTCCTCCCTCTCCTTCTCTGCACATCTTCAACAGACTGCTAAAACCTGTCGTTTTTCTTTATAATATCAGCAAAATTCGCCCTTTCCTTTCTGAGCACACTACCAGAACCCTCATCCACACTCTTATCACCTCTCACTTAGATTATTGCAACTTGCTTCTCACAGGTCTCCTACTTAGCCATCTCTCTTCTCTTCAATCTGTTCAAAATTCTGCTGCATGACTAATATTCCGCCAGTGTCGTTAGGCTCATATTAGCCCTCTCCACAAATCCCCTTTGGAAGCCTTACATAGGAGTTACACAATGACTTGTTTCCAAGCATGAGGAAAGAACCATTAGTAAGAGTAACCTAATGGTTAGCGCAGTCAGGCTTTGATCCTGGCAACCTGGGTTTGATTCCCACTGCAGCTCCTTGTAACCTTGCTCATGTTACTTAACCCTCCATTGCCCAAGGTACAAAAAAAAACACCTTAGATTGTGAGCCCCCTAGGAACAGAGAAAGTACCTGTATATAATGTGTACACTACTGCGTAAGTATGTCTAGTAGTGCTATAGAAATGATTAGTAGTATTAGTAGCAGGAATGGTGACAGTAGATCATGAAAGTACTTAAGAATTGCAGCTGTTATTGCCGTGCCTTTATTCTTCCCCATTTCAAGGTAGGGAAAATAGAAATTCAAATGAGGTAATCTGGATCAATACTAGGAAATCCGCAGCCACCATCTTGCTCCCCACCCCATTATGTAGTATTCTCAAACTGAGTCCATCTAAAGCAGTGGTTTTCAATCCAGAACTCAAGGACCACCTGGCCAGTCTGGTTTTCAGGATATCCACAATGAATATGCATAACAAGTATTACATCAAACGGGTGAATAAATTACAATATAGTTATAATCATATAACATATAAAATATATCACAACTATGATAATCTCCAAACATTTTATTATATACTTAAAGAGTTTAAACTAAAAATGTATCAAAATATTCAAACTTCTGCTTGTAGTAAAGCTGTAAATGTAGCAGAAAACACATTGCAGATAAATATATCATAACAAATACTTCCTGCACCCAAACTGTTCCACAAGGGCGTATAACTCAGTCTCTGTAAGATAGAATATACTTATCTCAGCAGTGTCCCAGTAATTTGTCCCCCAACAGGGAATCCTTGTTGATCCACACCGCTGCAGTCGTATTAAAACGTTTTCACAGAGCAGAAAAACATACTCCATATAATGTCTTCAGGTCAACAACCATCCAAAGGCATAAAAAGTCCAAAAGAGTCTTGTGCACAGTCGGGCGCCAGTGCGCTATATCAGTCCTTAAAACTATAAAACAAGATATTAAGGCTTGAACCCGTGCCAAATATGTAGCCGAACCCAACACAGGCTGTGTTTCACTCCAAATGGTGTCATCAAGGGTCAGATTCCTAAATACAAAACAACGATTACCATCACCCCACATGTATCTACTAAATATACCTTACACTGATTTACATGGGCTTAGTTTGACCATTTGGGGGAGCAAAGGATGGGGGGAGGCATATTAGCATATTCATTTGCATACATGTATATCTCATACATATTCATTATGGTTATTCCCAAAGAAGCCAGCTCCTCCATAAAAGCTCACAATATCCTTTCCCAATCCTATTTTTACCCAAAGACTTTGCACAACAGCTTCTCCATTTTCTGCCTACCTTGCTGCCCTGGATGGTGAAAGGATAGGACTCGGAGTTCAACCTACTCAGTTTTAAGTTAGCAATGTAAGACAGCAGGGCCTTCTATGCATAAAGAAATCATCCCCTTCCAGCTAGTTTCAGCTATCAGGTAAAACCAACATTATAACTGATAGCATCATTCAACAAATTCTTTTGTGTGGGACTCCGGAGTGAAGTCTGGATTTCTCAGCAGGATCGAACATAATCTCAGCAAAACTCTACACCTTCTATTCTGTATTACAAACTCCATATCCCCCCCCCCCCCCCCCCCCCCGAAATAGAGTGAAGCGGAGATGACAACAAATCATACAAATTCTGATTTTGTAAATGATGCCTACACATCCATAGAGGCCTGCAGTCAGTCTGCCTCTCTTTTACACATCCTACTTGCTCTCAGCCAACACGCCTATGGAACAATTAAACTATTTAAAGATCCTTCAAGAGGTAATGTCTCATGATTTAGGCTCTAAAACCCTTTCTGGTATTTTGGTACCACCTCAGTAAGGCCAACACACAATCTCTCCACTCCAAAACATCCTTCAAGAGGTAGTGTCTCATGATTTAGGCTCTAAAACCCTTTCTGGTATTTTGGTGCCACCTCAGTAAGGCTAACACACAATCTCTCCACTCTAAAACGCTATTCACAAACTTGTGCAAAAACACACTGAGAACCTTGCCAAACTTTAACAGCACTAATTCTAAGGACAGGATGAGCTACAACCTTATGTGTGAAAAGGCAGCACTGTAAATATTGTACCGGGCTCTAATACACCAATACACTACCTAGTGAAAAAAACAAAACAAAAAGGACTGCAAACACTACATGCTAGCAGAATACTGCACCTTGATCACTCATGAAGAACACAACACAACAGATATGACACAAGGAACTGGAGGTGAAACTGGAGTGGAGGAGTGGCCTAGTGGTTAGGGTGATGGACTTTGGTCCTGGGGAGCTGAGGAACTGAGTTTGATTCCCACTTCAGGTACAGGTAGCTCCTTGTGACTCTGGGCAAGTCACTTAACTCTCCATTGCCCCATTTAAGCCACATTGAGCCTGCCATGAGTGGGAAAGCACAGGGTACAAATGTAACAAAAATAAATGCAAAATATCACAGATAACACATTTCCAAAAGCTGACATATTCCAATTAATAAATTCTGAATAAAATACTTTTTTCTACCTTTGTTGTCTGAGCATTTAGTTATTCTATTCGCTTTGGTCCCAGTGTCTTCTGTTTTATGCAGTGTCTTCTTTCCATTTGATATTTTTTCTCTCACCATGTCCATCATCCTCCTATGTCCTTATGCGTCCTATCTACCACCTGTAGCCCTGTCCCTATCCTTCCTCCAGTTTCAGCATCTACCCTCAAAATATTACGATCCAACCCTTAAATTCAGCAGTTTCCCATCTATGTCATTGTCTTGTCTTGGCCTGCATTTCCCTCTCTTTTTTTCCCTATCCCCTGCTGTGATCAGTATTGGCCGTCTGTGTCACTATCCCCCCCCCCCCCCCCCGTCCAGTGGTGCCCCTTTGTGTCCTTATCCCTTTCCCTCCATATCTCACATCTCGTTTCCCTGTCACTCTCCTCTCTCTTCCCTTCTTCCCCCACCCTGGGGCCAGGATGTCTCCCTCTTTCATCCCACTCCCCTCCCCTCCCCCACAGTTCAGTATATCTCCCTCCTAGGTCTCCAGGGTCTTTTTTCCCCCTTTCTTTACCTAGTCAGTCAGCCAATCAGTCTTTCCCATGCCCCCACCCTCCAAGCTGATCCAGCATCTGTGTATCCCTCTCGGCCTCTCCGTCTCCCTCCAGCACCTCTTCCTGTCTGTCTCTCCGTCTCCCCTCCCATTCCAGCAGAGCAGCACTTAGTTCTTCCTCCCTTTCGCCTGCATTTTCTCCCTTTATCTCCCCCCTCCCCCATGGTTCCAGAGTCTCTCCCTCCCTCCTACTCCCCGTGGTCCAATGCTGCTTGCTAAGCTGCCTCAGTCGCTGCTGACAGAGGCACCGTAGCGATTGAAAGATGCTGCCTGGGTTCCTCGATCTTCCCTGTGATGTGTTTTGTCTTCTCTGATGAAATTTCCTGTTCCGCGTGGGTAGGACACGTTGGCAGCAGCCCAGGACAGTAGATGGAGGCTATTCTTGCTGTTGGGGAGGGGGGACGGGGCGGCTATGACAGCAGACAGCAGAGCCGCGTCATAGGTTATGCACTGCCGCTGCATGCTGGTCCTCTCTCTGACGCACACTCTTCATGCTAGAGGGGGTGGGACTAAGGCCGGTGGGCAGCGGCAGAGAAAGGAGGAGCCTTTCAGCCTTGCAAAGAACATGAGTGCAAGGCTCCGCGGATGAACTGGTGCACACTGCTTTTCCATGGTCAGGAATTTATCCCGGTGATGCAGATAAAAGTAGCACTCGTTTGGGGGGGGGGGCAATGCCCCCCTCACCCCCCAAACTACGCCCAGTGATTCATAGACTAACGGACAGTCGAAGACTCCATCCCAGGCTCTCACACAGCATGGCGGGTCTACCAAAAAGACGCCAGTGCATGTGTATGGAGCCTACCGGACGATCAGGAGTTTATTAACATACGACTCCCTTACACACTCAACCAATCCACTTCCTTGTTGAGGCCATGAGGTACTACCGTATTCCAGGTAAAAATTAAATGCTGTTCTTTTCTTGACAATATCAATGGCATATTGCCACTCCTTCTACATGTTATTCAAATCCTGAACTACATGTCCTGCTTCCAACCAGTGTGATGCAAGGGGGGGGGGGGGGCTCTTGCTGCTATAAGCGCAGGTTACTTAAATGTTGTGCTATCAATATTCATGAGAGAGATTTGCATACTAAGAAGGTAGTACATTCAAATCTATCTCATACATATTCATTGTAGCTATCCTGAAAACCTGGCTGACCAAGTTTTCCCTGAGGACTGAGAACAAAATCATTGATGGTTTACATCACTGATCTAAAGAACTCTTATGTAAACCATCTAGAGAGCAATAGGTTGAGGCAGTATGCAAAAATTCTATTGTTGTTGATGATCATCTCATGACCATCAGAACTGCCTGGTGAACATTATTTTCTGCAAACACAAAAGCATGTTGTGAGGAACTATTACTCATATAAACTGCTCTTCTGAGGGGCAGATTGGGTCCTCTGTAGGTGGTTATATATATATTTTGTAAGAGGCCAATTTCCTACCTATGTACTCGCTTATGTCTAGGGGGCGTGGCCTCTGCCCAACATTAGCTGCATGGAAAATAACGGACAGACCAATGGAATATATTAGTTTATTTATACAGCGTTATATACAAAAATATAGAAAACTCTTATCAGCTTATAGCATCAGCAATTCCTGATTGTATGCACAATGATACCAAAATATAGAGAATAACTATGATTATCCTATTGGCTAATCTGTAATGACAGATAAACACAATACCAAGATCCTAATGATTACCACACAAATCTTATACTAGGCTAACAGCAACTAGAGATCATAAATCCTGACGTCACACATCTGATGGGTCCGAGCACAGACTAATTATCTAACCCAGCCTGAAGGAAGTAAACTATGATCTCACCGTCCCGGTTTCCAGATCAGATTCCTTCCAATGCCTCAGCCGAAGGTCTCAGCGAGGTCCCACAAGCTCAGGTGATGCACTTGTCTTGATCAGCCACAGATGATACAGACTCAGTATAGATCCTGTAGACAGCTGTAATCTGGGGAAAAGCTTTGCCAGGTATTATCAGTAAGTCTCTCAGGTAAATTAGGTGCTTGCAGAAATGCAAGTGTTCTCCTCTTCTGTTCTTCTGTTCTTCTCACTTCTTCTTCTCTCAGGAACTAACTGCCTTCTGTTTCCGCTTCTCAGATCAATCAGTTTTCTGGGAGCCAATCAGAAATAATCCCACCATGTACTCCCAGCATCTGTATGAAGCTTCCTTTGTCCGTCTTATCTCGTAAGCTCTCTCCCTCACTCTCTCTCCCTCAGGGACATGCATTCTTCCCCGATACAGAGTGACCTTGGAGGTGGTGCAGGCTTCAGTAAATCTATTACAAGCTGAAATTCTGACTTCTGCACAGTTGGTAGTCAGACATATAGGTGAAAGGTTGCAGCGTCCATTTTGGCTGTAAAGGTGCTCTCATATGCACACAGGGTGGGTGAGATCACAGCAAATACTCCTACAGATTCCCCCCCTTGGAGATGGAAATTACTACAAAGGAGTAAAGGCCTTCTCCAACCTAACTACAAAAATAAGCCAGACAGTTCAGTCAGGATTCAGGTACAAACTTCATGGTCAACTACAAAAAGTTTCAAAGTAAATCTCAACTAATGCAAACTAACACACTTCCAACAGTTCAATTAAGCAAAATAATGTTCACAAGGAAATCACAAATGCTAATACAGCAAAATACTGAATAATAGAACCCGCATGTGCAGTTAGTTAAAAGTCTTAACACATGAAAATTAATCAAACAAATCATGAACCATAATCACATAGATCATGAAAATCACATCATGCAAAGCAAAGCATATTAGTACAGAAAAGTGAAAATGGAATAAATTGTTGGCAAAACTCTGGTTAGAGGTAACTACATAAAGTCTTGCAATCTCATCGCTGTAGGAGACAAAGTGTTTACGCGATAGCGTAAATGACGAAGGTCTCTCCAAAACACTACAGCACACAGGAGCATGATGACCCACGAGATGGTCAAAAGTGGGATGACAACGTGAGTGGACATGTGGAACTGGGTGACATCAGATGAACGACGTTTGTAATCTGCAACCTCGAGAGTCTCATGGTCAACAGATAATTCAACAGTGTGAGAGTCTTTGGACTGTAAAAATGGTATAAGGTCCATAGCAAAGTCAATAGGATGTCCACGAAATACATCAAGCACTTCCAATTCAGAAACAACCGGGTCTGTGTCAAGATAAAACAGGGAAACTCCTCCTACATGGGCAACAGCATACTTGGGTACAGCGATTACACAAACATTGCAAGGAAGAGTGTAACGGTTGATTACATCATGCTTCTGAAAGGTGACAGTAAGTTCCGTACTAGGTGTGCTAACTAACCATACCGTATCCAGTACAGCTACAGTGGTATCAGAAAAATCGTCATATTTTGATACGGTAACCTTACACTTCTCTTGGACATTCTCTGTGGACAAGCCACAAAGAGCTTCTGTTGTGTCTTTCAGGAAAGGTTTACCAGGGCATAGCCAATTAACATCTTTAGTTTTGTGGCAAAGGTCTAAGTTAGGGACCAAATAAGGTTGCGGAGCATCCTGTTGGTAAGCAACATACTTAGGTGTATCAACATTAAGGTACAAATTCTCCTGCCAAGTACCTACATTTACAACTTGTTTAAGCTGGTATACATTCTCAGGCATAATAAATGGCAAATTAAGGATGAAGGCAATTTCCATACGCTCCATATCCAAATAAAGGGGAAAGGCAGTACCTAAATGAAATGCGATTTGAATTTGAAAAGGTTCAATAGACAAACGGGTAACTTTGGCAAAGGCATCTTTAACACCATCAGATGGTATCAGGTACGTTGGTATCTGTCCCTGCATTAGCTTACTAACACTGGTATCTACTTCCCTAAATAAATCCTGGATAAGGTCCTTAACAGGTTGTATAAACACACGGTCTTCATTCATGGTACCTTTAATTGTCAACAAATCAGCTGTGTTAGCACTAATTTTATGTGTATGTAAATTCACAAGAGTGACCGTATCAGCAATAGTTTTACCCTGGGCCACAAGTTGGCTCTGTTGGACTACCAATTTGGTCTCGATGGCTTTCAAGTCTGCTTGGATGGCTTGTATATTGGCCTGCAGCTTTTGGACAGAAACTACATTGGCAACAGACATGGAAATACCAAAAAGTGAACCAATGGCCGAGAAAATCAAGCCACCGGCCAGACCAAGAAAACGCTTAGATCTGGACCTGGAATTATAAGGTTGCATAGGTTGTACCATGACTTTGTCCAGTTGATGCAAAATGTTCTTCACTTGTGCACGGGCATTTTGCATATAATTGAAAAACCAGGAATGGGTAACAGCAGACAGAGATAAGTTACTCATATTGAAATGTTTCAGTAGTACATGCATTGGGTCAAGGGACACAACTACTTTCTGTGGAACAATCTGGGACTGGGTAATCAGGAAGCCAGGGGTATCTTGCAGAACAACTCCAGACATGGGACCAGGTTCGATCATCTTGGACCACGATCCCAGCAGCACGGAGATCCAGAACACGATCATCAGGGTTCTTTTCTGCATCTGCAAGGTACAAAGAAAACAGACTATGCTGTTGGGGTGTTAGTACAGTTCGTGTCATCAACACATACGTCTGGAATCAAATGACTGGGATGACGTGGTCTCAACTGATTGATGTGGACCCATTTAAGGGTGTCTTCACCCTTAGTATTTTTCTTGAGGCAAATTTGGTAAGCCACAGGTGAAGCTTTTTCCACTATTGGGAATGGACCACGCCAACTAGGCAGAAACTTCCTTTCTTTAACCTTGTTTCTGGCAAAATTGAAGTAGAATACCTTGTCGCCAATTTGGTATTCTTTAGAGGTAGTCCCTTGATCATAATAGGCTTTTCTACCTCTAGCGCTACTTTCCAAATTTTTCTGAGCAAAGGCAAAGGCACTTTGCAAATGCTTACGCAAATGGGTGACATATTCATGAGTGGAGGTAGCACTGGACAAGTTCACATCATTAGTCCTGTACAACAAATGAATTGGTAATGTCATTTCCCTACCTGTCATCATCTCAAAAGGAGACACTCCGGTGGAACGGTGGGGTGTGGAACGAATCGCCATAAGGACCAATGGTAAGACAAGGTCCCAATTCTTACCTGAGGATGACACATACTTCTTCAGAATGGTCACGATGGTGCGATTAGCTCTTTCCACTTGTCCCGAAGATTGAGGTCTGTAAGCTATGTGCAACTTACTCTTTACTCCAAGCATCTTCCACATATGTTGAATCACCTCTGCCGTGAACTGAGAACCTTGGTCTGAATCCACTCGCATGGGCAAACCCCACCGGCTGAACACATGATTCAGTAGTAAGGTAGCCGTGGTTTCTGCCGTGCAGTTGGGTGCAGGCAGACACTCCACCCACTTGGTGAACATGCAGGTGACCGTGAGCATGTACTTGTTACCACGAGTGGATCGAACTACAGGACCAACCCAATCAATCTGGATATCCGACCAGGGCATGGCGATACCCTTCTTCCTAAGTGGTGCTCGGTGAGATGGTGAAGATGGCTGGAAACGACAACAGGTCAAACACCCTCGCGTGTACAACTGTACATCCTGTCGCATGTGAGGCCAATAAGCTACTTGCTTTAGGGTCTCATAGGTGATATTCTCCCCTCGATGTCCAGCACATGGTTCGTCATGGGCATGCTGCAACATAATGCCTCGATATTCTTTAGGCACCACCCATTGCTCAATGCCATGCTTACTCGTCTGAATAAGCAGGTCTTTGTGAAGTTTGAACTTCTCTCGGGAGGCATAGAGGATCCTCATTTCCTCATCTTGCTTGTCTTTTTCCGTCAGGGGACAGTCTTGCGGATTCCATATGTACTCATAAAATCTCCCGATCACCGGGTCAGATTTCTGTGCCAGGACAAGATCAAAGGATGGGACTTCACTGCACCACTGGACCACCGGCGTGTCGTTGGACTGCTTCGCCTGTCGTCGGGTGACCGCATGGACAGCCGCAGTCTCCACATCTGGGGGTCGCCATAATTCTCCTGTAAGCGCACCCTCCTTGGCCAGGTGATCGGCCAAGTCGTTTCCCAGCTTGTCGGGACTGTCAACTTTTGCATGACCCTTGACCTTCTTCCAATAGATGGTCATGTCATGGTCCCTTACCAGTTGATCTAAAATCTGTATCAAGTTTCCATGATGTACTGGTTTTCCTTTGGAATTTAACATATTTTTCTGCTTCCAGATGGGCAAATGGGACACAAAATTCTGTCTCACATAGTCCGAATCCGTACATATGACCAACTGTCGGACTCCTTTCTGAATTGCAGACTGTACCGCCACCAGAGCTGCCACAATCTCAGCGTACTGATTAGTTCGCGAGCCCAAGCTGTGCTTCAGGGTCTCTTCAAGATTGGTTGGATCCCATACCACTCCTACTCCTGCAACCAATTCCTTGACTGTATCACGACGGTAAGCACAACCATCTACATAGACCTTAGGCATGGTCGCACAAGTCTGTTCATCATACAGATGGTGTCGATGAGGTTCTTTCTCTAGCGGGGGAACATCTGCTTCGGGAATACCTGCAATGGAATCCTGTTCTGCACAATCATGTAGGTCAGCCATACCTTGGGCTACTGCGTTACGATGTTTCTGAGCATACCTTACCTCCAGAGGCCAGCCTTGAAGAGCCAATGTCCAGGAGACTATTTTGCTGTTTGACACTCGACCGGTCTTAATTCGGTCACTACCCAAGAAACTGATGGGCTGGTGGCAAGTCTCCACAATTAGCTTCTCACCTTGGATGTAACTCCTGAAGTGTTGCAAAGCCCAAACGGTAGACAGGAGCGCTTTCTCACAGTCGGAATACTTCCTCTCCACATCCGTTAGTCCTTTACTGGCATACGCCACTACCCTCTTATCCGTGTCATACTTCTGATATAGGACAGCACTCATAGAGTGTTGGGAATATCCCAAGTCCACGTAGAACTCACGACCTCCCTCGGGGTATGCGAGGCATGGGAAGCAGCTAAGCTTGTCTTTCAGCTCCTGCATAGCAGATTTCTGTTCTGGCCCCCAGACCCAAGGTGTATCTTTCTTTAACAACTTGACCAACGGTCGGGTGATCTCCGCATACTGATTGTATGCACAATGATACCAAAATATAGAGAATAACTATGATTATCCTATTGGCTAATCTGTAATGACAGATAAACACAATACCAAGATCCTAATGATTACCACACAAATCTTATACTAGGCTAACAGCAACTAGAGATCATAAATCCTGACGTCACACATCTGATGGGTCCGAGCACAGACTAATTATCTAACCCAGCCTGAAGGAAGTAAACTATGATCTCACCGTCCCGGTTTCCAGATCAGATTCCTTCCAATGCCTCAGCCGAAGGTCTCAGCGAGGTCCCACAAGCTCAGGTGATGCACTTGTCTTGATCAGCCACAGATGATACAGACTCAGTATAGATCCTGTAGACAGCTGTAATCTGGGGAAAAGCTTTGCCAGGTATTATCAGTAAGTCTCTCAGGTAAATTAGGTGCTTGCAGAAATGCAAGTGTTCTCCTCTTCTGTTCTTCTGTTCTTCTCACTTCTTCTTCTCTCAGGAACTAACTGCCTTCTGTTTCCGCTTCTCAGATCAATCAGTTTTCTGGGAGCCAATCAGAAATAATCCCACCATGTACTCCCAGCATCTGTATGAAGCTTCCTTTGTCCGTCTTATCTCGTAAGCTCTCTCCCTCACTCTCTCTCCCTCAGGGACATGCATTCTTCCCCGATACAGAGTGACCTTGGAGGTGGTGCAGGCTTCAGTAAATCTATTACAAGCTGAAATTCTGACTTCTGCACAGTTGGTAGTCAGACATATAGGTGAAAGGTTGCAGCGTCCATTTTGGCTGTAAAGGTGCTCTCATATGCACACAGGGTGGGTGAGATCACAGCAAATACTCCTACACCTCCAGAGAGTGAGGAGGAAATAGAATTTTCTAAAGCATTTCTATGCTGTTCAGTGTTTGTTAAAGGCAGAGTTAAAGTAATATATTAATGCAAACAGTTGAGAATTACAAAGTTGTGAACTGAATCTAAGAAAATACACTTTCATGGAAAGGGTTATGGATGCGTGGAATGGCCTCCCAGTGGAGGTCTTGGAGACGAGGACTGAGTCAGAATTTAAGAAAGCGTGGGACAGGCATGTGAGATCGCTTAGGAAAAGGAAGAGTTAGTGGATGCTGAGGATGGGCAGACTGGATGGGCCATTTGGCCCTTGTCTGCCTTAATGTTTCTCAGTGGCGTTCCTATGGGGGCTGACACCCGGGACGGATCGCCGATGCACCATACCCCCCCGGGTGCAGCGCGACCCCCCCCAATGAAAGAACCCCCCCCCCGGGTGCACGCCACTGGGGGACGGGGTGCCACGCGCCTGTCCGCTTCATTCGTTTCCATGCTCCCTCTGCCCCGTAACAGGAAGTAACCTGTTCCGGGGCAGAGGGAGCACAGAACGAACGTAGCGGACAGGCGCGTGACACCCCCCCAGCGGCGTGCACCCGGGGCAGACTGCCCCCACCGCCGCTCCCTTGGTATTCCACTGATGTTTCTCTGTTTCTCCTCCTATCAACATCTAGCTACAAGATGTGTGTTTACCTCCATCGAAATATTCAAACAACAACTCATGAGCTCAACGCCTGATACTAACTGCAGAAACCCTTTTGACTATCCACTCCAAGCTTTCCACATCAGTAAAAGTAGAACTGTTTTCTACAAGATCCATTCCATGCAATCTTGAATTATACTTAACTTTAGCATTACTTTAAGACACTTTTGGATTTTATTGTTTGAACAATTTTTATTACATTTGTCACTGATATCGCATGATATCGTTAACCATTTTTTTAAAAATTTAGCAGTAAGAACGATCTTGGGGATAAACAAACAGACTGCACTGGCAGAATAGTAAGTCATCACACATGCACACACTGGTTAAGCCTTACAAAATATAATATTCCCTACAGCAGAGTTGCCAATTCTGGTATTATATACTGCAATAATTTCTAACAGCAGCAATAATGATGGAAACCAAAAGAGGCTTCTGTCCTTCATTAGGACTATGCACACATTTGTTCAAATGTGCAATAAACACATCAAGCGAGGGTTGTTTAGGAGGTTTAGTATGAAAACTGAGCCTCTATTGGGAAACCATGTGGAATCATTAAAGTGTCTCAAACAGAGAACCAAGCTCATTATGTACTGTTGAGCAAAAAACAAAGCATATGAAAAATGAATGCACCACCATCAAATTAGAATGCATGTGTTTTCTTCAGTCTTTCAGAAATTGATATTTTCCGAGCTATGATGTACACATCAGTATCAAAATGAGATATACTGCCAGTTCACCTAGGAGTATCAAGACAAAGCTAACTCATCTAAAAAGCAAAACAAAAAACCCTCATAGGACTTATTCAGCAATCAACTTAATAAGTAAACATAAGCATGGCACTTTTTCAAAGAAGAAACACATCAAGCTTAACTAAGAAAGGATCTTATTTGATTTATATTAAAAATGTATATAAAAAGACCCAACATGGCAATGTTTCAGCTAGTGCCTGCTTCAGACGGTCGTACAGTTTTGCAGTTCAAAATCAGATTCATGTGTAAACATCTACAGAACATGAAAATATAATAATCTGTACAAATCAAAGGGATATATAAAAAGTTACTTTCTTTTCTAACTCCTCTTACTCTCTTACCTATTGTGAGAGTGCAGGTGAAAGGGGATCTGGGAAGGCACGAAGAAAGGGGGTACAGGGAGCCGGGGAATCCCAACGGGGCAGATTTCATGTGCACAACACCCACATTCAGAAAGCTGGGCTACGGCAGAGAGATTGGCTGGGTTAAGGAAGAAGGGGAGGAACTACCAGTCCCAGAATCCTTCTCATCCCCACCCGGCTGTGCAAGAGTTAGGGGAGGAGATAGAAGATTGGGAAATGGTCTCTGAGGAAGGTGATGAGGGCCAGCTGGAGAGATTGGGGGCAGGGGAAGTTGGAGAGGAGGATAAAATGGAGATTACTGAAGGGCTAGGGGAGGAACAGATGGAGATTGGAGCCCTGGCTCAAACCCAAAAAGCTGCTGTAAGAGGGTGGCTAGCTGTACCTTGGAGAGACTGGTGGAAGACCGGAGGAGAGAGGCTGAGGCACTGGGGGAACTCTCTACTAAAGAGGAAACAGGTGCAGCCTGTGGGAGAGAAAGAGAGCTGGGCACAATTGAAACCCCAGCCTGAACCAGGTGGGAATAAAGCTGTGTAACCGTGCTGTAAGAAGGTGCAAGAAAGACTGTGTAGACTGTTGCATACTAAAAAGGTCTGGGCTGCAACCTACCAAGCTATTGGGTTTTTCCCTCTGATAATGTACTGTTCCCTAAGTGATATAATCTGAGCTAAAGTGAAGTGAAGTTATATGGACTGTTTTTGAACCTGAGTTTGAAGTTATATGGACTGTTTTGAACCTGAATTGTGCTCTGGGCTGCTGGCCTAAACAACCTGGAGTGAAGGATGTTTTGTTTGATTTGAAGCAAGAAAATAAAAGCTCTTACTTATAAACATTGGGCTTTGAATGTGCCTCTGTGAAAGGAATGGAGGGAGGAGGAAGTCCTGGGAGTTCGCAGGGCCTGGAGCCAAGGCTCACTGGTGCCCCACCACCACTACCACAACCACAAACCAGACAGTCCACTGGGACTAATTTTTGTGCCTCTGCATTTTTGCACCCTGTGTGCCTTTGCCCTTGGTATGGCACTGCCTATTCCTGATCAAAAATGTTTACATCAACAGCCCTCATATAACCTGAAACCAGGAGTCGGCGAGCATGTGGAACAGTTATCAAACTCCCAAACAATCAACACACACAAAACCTGCCTCTCCTCCCCCCCCCCCCCCCCCCCACCTATTTATCTCTGAAGCAGTTCATTTTTAAAATGAAAGAAAATGAAGTTTATTTGCAGAAAGCAGAATGAGTGCACATACTTCAGAGTAGAGAATGACACGGGTGACCTCTAGAATCCTCTACCTACGTACCTTTGCCCGCTCTGCCAAACACCTACGGCTGAAATCATGTGCTCATGCTGGCTTCATACATTTCAAATTCTTGCTGACCTCCTTCCAGTATGCTCTTTCAGTTGCCAAACAGGACTGCTACATGAAGTTGACAAATTCTCTTGGTTCAAACCCTCGACTTCTCTTTTTCCATACTGAACTCTCTCCTCAAAGTGATTCCACCACCAGCTCCCTCTTCACATTCTCCCCAGACTCTGGCTGAGTACTTTCATGATAAGGTTCACAAGATTAAACTTGAATTCTCAACCAAGTCTCCTCCACCTCTTTTCCCATATTCCATTCTCTCAACCTTCCTTCAACCCCTGCCTCCTTTTCTGAAATCACTGAAGAGGAAACTGCACATTTTCTTTCCTCCTCAAAACTAACTACCTGTTCCTCTGATCCTATTCCCACCCATCTACTTAGAAGGGATGATAGTAGAAGAAATATCCTCAGTCTTTCACTTTCCACTGCGACTGTTCCTGACGTCTTCAAACATGCCGTAGTCACACCACTCCTCAAAAAACTTTCATTGGACCTTACCTCTCCTTCCAACTATCGCCCCCATCTCCCTCCTCCCTTTCCTATCCAAGATACTTGAATGTGCTGTTCACCGCCATTGTCTTGGCTTTCTTTCATCTCAAGCTATTCTTGATCCACTTCAATCTGGTTTTCACCCTCTTCATTCAACCGAAATAGCGCTTGCTAAAGTCTTTAATGACCTGTTCCTGGCCAGATCCAAAGGTCTCCAAGTCTATCCTCACAATACATGGACCACAATGACACCTAAATCATTGCTGCTCAGTGTGCAGCAATGGCTAAATAATAAAACAGAATGTTAGAAATTATTAGGAAAGGAGTAGAGAATAAAACAAAAAATGTCACAATGTCTCTCTGTTGCTCCATGATTAGACCATTGTGTGCAATTCTGGTCACTGCAGCTCAAAAAGATACAGTTCAGAGAAGGGCAAACAATATGATTAAGAGAATAAAACGACCTATATGAAGAAAGACTAAAGAGGTTAGGGCTCTTCAGCTTGGAGAAGAGGTGATTGAGGGGAGATATGATAAAGGTCTATAAAAGTTTGCATGGAGTGGAACAGGTAAACTTGAATCAAATGTTTTACTCTTTCAAAAAGTACAAAGACTAGGGGACATTCCTTGAAGTTAAATAGCAGTGGAGTAGCCACAGGTGGGCCCACCCAACAGTGAGCACGCGTTTAGCGGTAGCTGGTGGAGATCCCAAGCTCTACCAGCTGAAGACTTCCCCCTCATGGTAATGAAAACGCTACTCTCCACGATACTGGCACCTGCGCATGTTCAGTTTTCAGCGCATGCCTGCTGCAGACTGCCAAGGTGGAAAGAAGCATTTTCCTCTCAGCTGAGATGTCTTTTGGTGGTGGTGGGGAAGAACATTTGGTGCCCACCCACTTCTTGCCTTGGCCCACCCAAAATCTGTTGTCTGGCTACGCCCCTGTTAAATAGAAGCATATTTTTAAAACAAAGAGGAGAAAATATTTTTTCGCTCAATGTATATAAGCTCTGGATCTGATTGCTGAAGCATGTAGTAAATGCAGTTAGTGAAGCTGGGTTTAAAAAAAGGTTTAGACAGATTCCTAGAGAAAAAGTCCATAGACCATTAAGGTAGGCCTGTAGAAAGCCACTGCTTATCTCTGGGGTTAAGCAGCATGGGATCTACTAGGTACTTGTGAACTGGCTTGTCTACTGTTGAAAGCAGGATAGTGGGCTAGATAGACCTTTGGTCTTACCCAGTGTGGTAACTCTCATGTGGCCTCGCATGGGAAGATATTTGTGGCTCTCATTCACATCATCTTAAAAATTACTGAATGCCACTACATTGGTGGTGTTCAGATGAAGTGAAGGAGAGCCACAAATACCTTCCCATGCGAGGCCACAACCAGTATGTATTAATGACATCCACCCCACCAGTCTGCCTTCATACTTTCTATTGGGCGTATCATCAAGGAGGTGGGCATATCCAAATGCGTTCTGTTCATCTATTGAAAAATGCCTTATAAGTACATAAGTACATAAGTAGTGCCATACTGGGAAAGACCAAAGGTCCATCTAGCCCAGCATCCTGTCACCGACAGTGGCCAATCCAGGTCAAGGGCACCTGGCACGCTCCCCAAACGTAAAAACATTCCAGACAAGTTATACCTAAAAATGCGGAATTTTTCCAAGTCCATTTAATAGCGGTCTATGGACTTGTCCTTTAGGAATCTATCTAACCCCTTTTTAAACTCCGTCAAGCTAACCGCCCGTACCACGTTCTCCGGCAACGAATTCCAGAGTCTAATTACACGTTGGGTGAAGAAAAATTTTCTCCGATTCGTTTTAAATTTACCACACTGTAGCTTCAACTCATGCCCTCTAGTCCTAGTATTTTTGGATAGCGTGAACAGTCGCTTCACATCCACCCGATCCATTCCACTCATTATTTTATACACTTCTATCATATCTCCCCTCAGCCGTCTCTTCTCCAAGCTGAAAAGCCCTAGCCTTCTCAGCCTCTCTTCATTCAAACATGCGGCTCCTCCCCTCCCTCCATCCACTTCCCTCTTCTTGTTGTGAACTTGGGTAAAGAGACAAAGAATAGCAGAAAAAAGCCAGAATTATGATGATGGGCTCCCCAGAGATCTCCAGGGGATCGTTCAGGGGACTGTTGGAGATCCAGACGGTTTTTACCTGCCTGCCCATTTGTACAGGTTTCTGGACAGATGGACTGGCTGGTGGGTAGGCAGACAGGCTGGCTGGCAGGCGGGCTTTCTCTCTCCCCCGCCTTATCCTACCGTAACTGGCCCTGGTGATCTAATGGCCTCTTCGGGGCAGGAAAGAACCCACTCTTTCCTGCCCGCTGCCACTGCTTCTTTAAAATGGCTGCTGAGACTTCAAGTGATGGCCTCATGAGACTTCCGTAGAAGTAGATATCCTGAAAACCCCTTCAAGTTATTACATCGCTAAATCTATCTGCTATGTCAATTTGACTGGTTACCTTCTATACAGTAGGTGGGATACCTGGTAATGCTGAAAGTTTCAGTGCGATTTATTGCTGATTAAACTGAAGCACCGTGACACAGCTACTGGAAAACTGTGGCCACAGTCAGTGTGATTTGTAGTACAAATTGAAACACATGTTTTGTTTTTTGTTGTTTTTTTTTGTAAGTGATATGTTTTCTTACCTTTTCATCTTATTTTAGTCTCTGCATAGAAGGTAAGCAGCCAAATTGACAAAGCAGATAGATTTAATTACTTGAAGGCATTTTTAATGCCATGTCTGGAACCATCCTATAAGTCCTGTTATCAAATAAGCAAAAGCAGGTTGGCTTGTTCCCCTTCTTGTTAATCAAACTATAGATGCTATTCTCTAAGTGGTCCTAAAACTGCTATTTCAAAGAAGAGTGTTTTTGGATTTATATATATGACCTCTTCTTTCCTCTAAGAAATCAGGAGCCCAATGCGGGCTTACAGCTCGCTCTTCTGGGAATACCACCGGCCCAGTGTGGCCACCGGCGGTAGTCCCTCTCCGAGCACACACCATTTTGGGAGGAAAAAGAAAACCCTTGGAAATAGCTTGTGCGGCAGTAACCCGGCGGAAATTGGGCATTGCCGCGCACTGCCCGGTTACCACGGGTTAGCGTGGCAGCCCTTATCGCCACCTCAGTGAGTGGCGGTAAGGGCTCCCCAATGCATGGCCATGCGGTAAGAGTTCTCTTACCGCATGGCCATGTGTGACTGGGGTCTTTTTTCCCGCTGCGCTAAACGGACCCCACCGCAAACACAGAGCCCTTTTTCCTGCAGCTTGGTAAAAGGACCCCTTAATTTGGTATGTATTACAATATGTAAGGAATGACATTCTAATTTTGGGAAAGGTAACTTGCAGTAGGAATGCTTATTACTGTGGTAACAGTTTTGTACTTTTCAACTAGGGCTGAAATGCTGTAGCAATGATTCAATCTGGCCATCTGTCTGCTTAGGGTGATGATATCTCCTGTGTCTGCAGGCCCACTAGAATCAAATTTGGGGTGAAGGGAGAATATAAACAAGATTCTGACATTCCTAATTGTTCCTGAGCTTGAATATTATTGCAGACTTGAAGTGGTGAAATAGTTTCGAATTTAAAAGGAGTGAAAAGTAATATGTCTTCAAGGAATGATGTGTGTCACCACTTTAAATGAGCTACTTGATCTAGTTTCCAAAAATATGACTCATGACTAGATGTTTGATTGTTCAGGGCAAAGAAAAAGGTGTGGCTGTCTTGAGACACATGAAATCACTATCTGAAAAATTGAACGTTCCCTTCTAAAAGCTATATTATCTGAAACTAGGCGGATTATTCATTTTCCTTGACACAGCGTCCACATCCCACATCTGAATGGTATGTTCTATTTTAGTACATTCAGTGAGAATACTTAGTTCATTTAAGGCACTGGTGCCAGAACTGGGGGTGGAGGGGGGGTGTTGGGTTGGGCACGAGGAATGTCCTCTAGCTTTTGACTTTTAAAAGTGATGGGATCATAAATCTCCCCACCTCTACCTCATATACACATTGAAAGAAAAAGACATGTGAGGCTGGTGGAAGGGTGAGAGATAGATCAGGTGACTTCATAACCACTTACCCTTACAAGTCTGGTGGTCTTCTCTCCCCTTCCTACCTCCTATTCAGACAGTTGTTTCCTCTTCTCTGCTTCCTGTGATCCACTGTCTTCCACCCCTGCTTCTCCAGCTGATAGGAGGAACTTAGAAACATGGTATCACAGAAACAGAGAAAAATGAAGGCAGATAAAGACCATATGGTTTATCCACTCTGCCAATCGATGCTATCTATTATCCCTTTCTCTCTCTTAGAGATCCTATATACTTGTCCCAAGCTTGCTTGAATTCTGATACAGTCTTTGTCTCCACCACCTCCACTGTGGTCATTCCACAAATTCGATGTAAACACAGAAGAACAGTCTTCGCAAACTCAAAACAACAAAGAACACAGCGAAGATGACACAAGGATATGGTCTTAAGATGATGTGTAAAATGTCCAAATTTATTGATGAGTCCAAACCAATAATGTAACTCAAAGAGACTTGACACAGCCATGTTTCGGCCAACTGGCCTGCCTCAAGAATCTTTATGTTCTTTTATAATGGTTTGTAGAAACAACTGTATCTGTCAATTTGTTTTCAGAAAGGAATCTCGTTTATGGAGCTCAATGCTCAGAATGCCATGTTGTACAGGATCAGCAGTGATCCCGATCCTGTACAACGTAGCATTCTGAGTATTGAGCTCCATAAAAGAGGTTCCTTTCTGAAAACAAATTGAAAGATACAGTTGCTTCTACAAATTAAAAGAACATAAAGACTCCTGAGGCAAGTCGGTTGGCCGAAACACGGCCATGTCGAGTCTCTGAGTTACATTATTGGTTTGGACTCGTCAATAAATTTGGACTTTTACACTTCGTCTTAAGACCATATCCTTGTGTCATCTTCGCTGTGTTCTTTGTCATTCCACAAATTCACCACCCTTTCTATGAAGAAGTATTTCTTTAGGTTACTTCTGACTATTTGTCCCCTTTCACCTTCATCCTATGCTCCCCCATTCTAGAGCTTCCTTTCAACTGAAAAAGACTCGCCTCCTGCACATTTAGGCCACAGAGGTATTTAAACATCTCTATCGTATCACCTGCAATGGTCACACAGCACTTATGCACTGCTAATCATTCAGTTAAACCAGGTACAAATCTCCAGTGAAGACACCTTGTCTGAATTCCAAAAGTTCTTTATTGCACAAGTAGGAAATTAGCAGGCACTTACCGTAGTCTGTAGAAAGGGGTGAGGGAAACATATTAAATTACACTGTATTGCTGACACAGCGGATGCTGGAACAGTATTGGAGATTTGGAGTTCACACAATGTGCAAGCAATAGAATACTTTAAGGTAAAAAAGAAAGTCCATTGCTGTGGGGAGGAGAAATCAGTTGGGCTGCTCATGGGCTGCTCCTTTCTTCTGTCTTGGAAGCCCACAATGGGAGGGTGTCACAGGCTCCTATCCAGCATGCTTGGAGACAGGGCAAGCCAATAAGGAAAGCCCATGAGACAATGGGAATAGGGATCATGTGCTCAGAAAGGGCCAATTACAGGGCTTTTAAAATAGTTATGGGGGTCCCAGCCGATCTTCAATGCCAAGGCCCACATAGCTAAGTGGGTGAATATTGTTGGCACCTGTATAACCCTGGTTCTTCCCCAATACCACCCCCAAGGCCATCCCTGATCTATCTACTTTTTTTTGTTGGGCAGTCTGTGGAGATATATCCCCACTTAGGCAGTGGTAAGTGATTTAAGCGGGCTAGAGAGGCTCTTGTCCACTTAAATTGCTTTGAATATTGGCCGGCCAGTGTTTAATCATGAAGAAGTGGAACCTGTGCTGTACCAGATGCAACTCTGGACACCTTGTTGGATAGAGTAGATGGACTGTGCAGGACCAAGGCCACTAAGAGACAAAGCTGGGGAGGGGGGGGGGGGCTCTGGGTGACAGAGGGAGAGGAGGAGAGATGCTGGCCCTGTGGTGGGAAAGGCAGGGGAGAAAGAGGAAGGAATGTTGGCTCCAGTGTGGGGCTGTTGTAGGAAAGGAAAAGAAATAGAGAAAGGAGAAGCTGGTCAGGGGGACAGATAGAGGGACAGAGATGAGATGCTGGACATACAGTGGGGGAAATAAGTATTTGATCCCTTGCTGATTTTGTAAGTTTGCCCACTGACAAAGACATGAGCAGCCCATAATTGAAGGGTAGGTTATTGGTAACAGTGAGAGATAGCACATCACAAATTAAATCCGGAAAATCACATTGTGGAAAGTATATGAATTTATTTGCATTCTGCAGAGGGAAATAAGTATTTGATCCCCCACCAACCAGTAAGAGATCTGGCCCCTACAGACCAGGTAGATGCTCCAAATCAACTCGTTACCTGCATGACAGACAGCTGTCGGCAATGGTCACCTGTATGAAAGACACCTGTCCACAGACTCAGTGAATCAGTCAGACTCTAACCTCTACAAAATGGCCAAGAGCAAGGAGCTGTCTAAGGATGTCAGGGACAAGATCATACACCTGCACAAGGCTGGAATGGGCTACAAAACCATCAGTAAGACGCTGGGCGAGAAGGAGACAACTGTTGGTGCCATAGTAAGAAAATGGAAGAAGTACAAAATGACTGTCAATCGACAAAGATCTGGGGCTCCACGCAAAATCTCACCTTGTGGGGTATCCTTGATCATGAGGAAGGTTAGAAATCAGCCTACAACTACAAGGGGGGGACTTGTCAATGATCTCAAGGCAGCTGGGACCACTGTCACCACGAAAACCATTGGTAACACATTACGACATAACGGATTGCAATCCTGCAGTGCCCGCAAGGTCCCCCTGCTCCGGAAGGCACATGTGACGGCCCGTCTGAAGTTTGCCAGTGAACACCTGGATGATGCCGAGAGTGATTGGGAGAAGGTGCTGTGGTCAGATGAGACAAAAATTGAGCTCTTTGGCATGAACTCAACTCGCCGTGTTTGGAGGAAGAGAAATGCTGCCTATGACCCAAAGAACACCGTCCCCACTGTCAAGCATGGAGGTGGAAATGTTATGTTTTGGGGGTGTTTCTCTGCTAAGGGCACAGGACTACTTCACCGCATCAATGGGAGAATGGATGGGGCCATGTACCGTACAATTCTGAGTGACAACCTCCTTCCCTCCGCCAGGGCCTTAAAAATGGGTCGTGGCTGGGTCTTCCAGCACGACAATGACCCAAAACATACAGCCAAGGCAACAAAGGAGTGGCTCAGGAAGAAGCACATTAGGGTCATGGAGTGGCCTAGCCAGTCACCAGACCTTAATCCCATTGAAAACTTATGGAGGGAGCTGAAGCTGCGAGTTGCCAAGCGACAGCCCAGAACTCTTAATGATTTAGAGATGATCTGCAAAGAGGAGTGGACCAAAATTCCTCCTGACATGTGTGCAAACCTCATCATCAACTACAGAAGACGTCTGACCGCTGTGCTTGCCAACAAGGGTTTTGCCACCAAGTATTAGGTCTTGTTTGCCAGAGGGATTAAATACTTATTTCCCTCTGCAGAATGCAAATAAATTCATATACTTTCCACAATGTGATTTTCCGGATTTAATTTGTGATGTGCTATCTCTCACTGTTACCAATAACCTACCCTTCAATTATGGGCTGCTCATGTCTTTGTCAGTGGGCAAACTTACAAAATCAGCAAGGGATCAAATACTTATTTCCCCCACTGTAGAGGGTGTATAAGGACATGAAATAGAGAGAAGATTCTGGACAGAGTAAGATAGGGACACAGAAGAGAAATGCTGCATATGGGGGAAGGATAAGGACACAGAGAGGGAAGGGCTGAAAATGGGGAGGATATTTTCCATTTATCTTGACTGTATAATTGATGTTATTGTTTGTCATAAAATGTTCTGTGTAACTTCAACTAGTTTCTGTTACAATGTGAGCCACATTGAACTTCTCTTGATAAAGTGTGGGATACAAATGTCATAAATAAGTAAATAAATAAACTAGGGATAAGGACACCGAAGGGAGATGCTGTACAGGAAAGACAAGGGATGAAGAGGGAAGATGGATGGTGGACATAGAGAAGCAGGAAAGAGACACTGGTACCAAAGTGAATGGGCTGTGTTTGCACTAGTGCACAGCCAGCCACGCTACCAGCTTAGTAAACCCCAGTTAAGTCTGTAGATCCAGAATCGACACAGATCTGTGTTTTGGCTATTAAAGCCTTCTTCAGGAGACTCAAGATCTAGCCAAGTATGTGTAGGCAAAAGAATTTTTCAATGAGTCTGCATTTGTAAAGAACGCACACTGAGAGATAATACTTTCAGCGCTGCAAAGAACCGTCAGAAACAAAGCAAAATGCTTCAAAGGGGTCCAGCATCTGCTTTCCTTCCACTGCTCCCGTGTCCAGCAGTTTCCTTAACCCCTCCCCCCCATGCCCAGGGCCGCCGAGAGACTGAGCCAGACCCGGGGCAAGGCTGCCTCCGTGGCCCGGCTGCCGCCCCCCCCCCCCCAAGGCCGCCGCCCCGCCTCCCCATTCGCCACTCAGGCTGCTGGGCACCACAGTCCCCGGTCTCACCCGCCCGCCCTTGGCTCCGTTGACCATCTGCTACTGGGCCCCCTGCATTCAAATCAGCAGCACCACGGCCTCACCTCCCTGTGAAAGCGCAAGATCGCCTCCCTTCGGGCCTTCCCTCCTTGTGTCCCGCCCTCGCGGAAACAGGAAGTTACATCAGACGAGGGCGGGACACAGGGAGGGAAGATCTGAAGGGAGGCGATCTTGTGCTTTCACAGGGCAGTGAGGCCGTGTTGCTGCCGATTTGAATTCAGGGGGCCCGGTGGCGAACGGTCGACGGATCCGAGGGCGGATGAGACCGGGGACTGCGGCGCCGGGCCCCCCTTGGAGGCCCGTGCCTGGGGAATTTTGTCCTCCCTGCCCCCCCCCCTCGGCGGCCCTGCCCATGCCTTCCAACTAAACTGTGCAGCCGTGGAGCTCTCAGACAGTTTGAGCAATCTAAGGTTGATGAAGAACCTGTTGACCTTATATTTCCCAATCTTATGAGACAATAAAATCAACAAGCTCTCTGAAGGTCGGAGGGGAGGGGGAAAGATACTTGTGTGAGAGAGAAGAGAGGGGCAGATAGGCTGCAGGCAAGTGGGAGAAGTGGGAGAGAAGGAGGCCAACTGGCTGAAGTCCTTTATAGAGGCAAAGCATTCATCTACTGACACATTTTTACTCCATTTTAATTCAGTTGCGTAAGAGACCTATATATATATATATATATATATATATAGGAGAGAGAGAGAGAGATAATTTTGCACTGTTTAAATTTCATTGTCACTTTTGATACCTTTTATTACATTTAGATATTAAGATATGTATTATCTGCAACTATTTTTTTAATCTCTCTGCATGTTGTCAGACAATTAAGGACTCAGGCCCTGCCCTGCCCCACCCACTTTAGCCTCCCCAAACAGCTGAGTCATCGCCCGCCTATGCATAATACCACTGTTGAGGCAGCTTCATTGGCTTCCTTTGGTGGATAGGGTACAATATGAGGTGCTCTGCCTGATTCTGCCGGGTTTTACTTCCATTGCTTTCAATGGAAAGCAGTGGAAGTAAAACCCGGCTGACTCAATCCGTCCTCCTTTTTCTGGAGCCATATGGTAACCCTACACTGATTCATACAAACCAGAGTTGTCCTCAGCACCGTCATGACAAACTAGTATCTTATCTTTCAGCAAGTCCACGGTCTTCCCAACAAGATTAACTGTCCCTGGTGGCCTGGGTTAAGTTGTAGCATATCCAAACTGTGGAATTCTCTTTCCTCAGATATTTGGTTAGAAAAGGATTATCTTCCATTTTGGAAAGTTCTGAAATCATGACTGGTTTTAAGGGTTTGTGCAGGAGCATAAGATTATTAATTTGATGGATTTGGCTTTTACTGGGTTGAGAGGCTTGTGGATTGTTTCATTATTGTAATTTTGTTGGATTATTTTAATTGTATCACATTTTAAGGAATCCACCCCTATGTCTAAGCTTCAGAGTATTTTATCCAAAATAATGCAGCTCCATTTAATTCTCTCTTCTGTTCAAAAATAGGGTCAACTAGGTAACTAAGGTGGTTTTTTTTCGGGACAGGTACAGAGCTCAAAGGGTGATTAATGAGATGTAAGGGAGGGTTTGCTTTTGCATCAGGCAGTTGAGATGGGTTCGTTTTCTAGAGAAGAATATGGCTTTAAGCAAAACAGTTCATCCAGCAGGACAAGGCTCATTTTTGGTGTAGGTAGATGTGTTACCAATGATCTGATGCCAATTCACCATGACGTCAAAAAATACATTGAAGGCACTGGGCTGGAATCAAGTTCTTTTAGGGCACATTTCTTCTGGATAGATGTTACTGAATCAGGATTCCACCATGGGTAAAGTTTAGGGGCTTTCAAATATCAACCAGCACATAGGGGTCCTTTTACTAAAGGGTTGCCGCATGGCAACCCGAAACTACTGTCGGCTGAACACAGCCTCCGGCGGTAGTTCTAACTCGAGCATGCACCATTTCTGGTGCAAAACATTTTTTTACCATGGCACTAACCCAGCCATATCGGGCAATGCTTCGTGCTGCCGGTTACCACTGGGTTACCGCAAGAGCCCTTACCGCCACCTCAATGGCCATTCAATAAGAATAATCTTACCGCATGGCCATTTTTTTAGGTGCTTTTTACCTGCTGTGGGAAAAAAGGGTCCAGGCATGTGAAAAAACAGCCCCCACTGCTCCCGCAGGGCCCTTTTTTCCACAGCTTGGTAAAAGGACCCCTAAATTTACACTTGGACAAATATAGAACTAACTTTGTTTTCTCCATATGAAAAGAGGTCATCACACAAAAAAGTTTACCTACTTTTCCTATCAATGTTAATGATCATAACATTTTAAAACCATTTTTTCTTAAAATCCTAAGAAACATACGTAATACCCAAATGATAACTTACGTGGTTATGGTTTGAAAAATAATGTCTCTATCAATGGGGCTTTGAGTATATTTGATATAGACCAGAAAAGTGCATTGTCATTTGTGCATCAAACAGAACTGGTTCATGAACGTCAACTAAATTATTTTTATGGTTATTATTCACTAAAGTTTTTTTTTTTACCTAAGTTTATTTTATTGTTGAGAAAGTATGGCATATTGGTAGGAAGCCATGCTTTCAGGCACTTATGGAAAATGAGTGATGGAACTGTCAGTTCTAGTGTGAGATGAAAGTGAGGAAAATGTTTCACAATGAGGAGCATTGTAGTTGCCTTCAGAAATGTAAACCATTTGATGGTACTGAGAACAGAGGGCATTAGAGAGGTGTGGTGATTCACAAAGCTGTTCTCTAAGAGCTATAATTTTGTTCAACTTCCAAAGTGGAAGGCCTTTCAACAGTTGTAATTTGAAGCTGCACATATAGCTTGGCAAAAATAAAATCTTCACTTCCTGGTTTCCTTTCTAGTAGCTACAATAGAACAAAATTATTGAATTCCTTTGTAGACTATTGTTAATATATGGCCTGGCTTTGGATCTACCACTGGAATAGTGAAGGCCAAAGCTATGAAGCCTAAAATAACTGAAGAAGTACTGACTAGGCCAAATAACAAGTACATGATTTAATATTTGAGAATCTGTAAAAAGCGGTTCTGAATAATGAGTCCTGCTACAAATTGGTACAATTTTTAATTCAAATTCAGCTCCTGTACTGGGGAAAACAAAAACAAAAAGGATGGCTCAGATGAACAAAATGGAGCCTATTACATAGTTCTTAAGATGAACAAAATGGAGCCTATTACAGAGTTCTTAAGATGGTGTGAAAAGTATGTGAAAACTATTGCAACAGGGAACAGGTGTCTCAGAAATGAGATGTGAAAAAAGAACTTGTTCCCAAAACATACTGATAAGCCCGCGTGGGAACGTATCATCTCAGAAATTGAGAGCTAGGTTTCCCACCATTGACTTCTATGGAGAGGTTGTGTATAAAAGAGGGGAAAATGTGCCTTAACTGGGAGTCTTCTCAGAGGGCGAAGCTCTGTCCGGTTGTACTCAGAATCTCTCTGCTGAATGTACCTGATTAAAGTCTGATGTCTGTACTTGTACCAACTTGAAGACTTGTCTTTGGGTAAGAAATAAAATGTATCTATTTATTCAAATCTATCTCTGTCTTTATTCTATCTTCTCTTTACCTTACATTTAGTTTACAAGGCAGATTACATACACTCAGTCTCTGGAGAAACTTAGACAGATTTTTATTAGGCATTATCTGGGAACATAAATGGCCCAGAGTATACCTAGATCCAGGAAGACAGAAAGCAGTAGTTATGGGAATTAGAATTCGATTACAGCCCCTAATGCAAACCCAGAGCAGACCTCCTTGTGATTGGGTGACAATGGAGGTTGGAGAAACCATACAGAACCTGTTAGGTAAAATAGGTATCTTTAGTCCCCCGTGTGATCTGGAGTCAGAAAGAGGTCCAAGAGGGGGAAATTAAAACACTATTAAGCAATGAGCAGTGGCGTACCAAGGGGGGGGGGGCGGTGGGGGGCGGTCCGCCCCGGGTGCACGCCGCTGGGGGGGTGCCGCGCACCTGTCGGATCTTCGTTTTCATGCTCCCTCTGCCCCGGAACAGGTTATTTCCTGTTCCGGGGCAGAGGGAGCATGAAAACGAAAAGCCGGCAGGCACGTGGCACCCCCCCCCCAGCGGCATGCACCCGGGGGGGTTCTTTCGCCGGGGGATCGGGGGTTCTTTCACCGGGGGGGGGGGGGCGTCGTGCTGTTCCGGAGGGCGCTGCACCCCGGGGGGCAGGGCACATCGGCGATCCGCCCCGGGTGTCAGCCCCCCTAGGAATGCCACTGGCAATGAGTAAGGGGTCCTTTAACAAAGGTGCACTGAAAAATGGCCTCGGTAGGGTAGGCGTGGGTTTTGGGCGCGCGCAGAATCATTTTTCAGTGCACCTGTAAAAAAGGCCTTTTTTGCCAAAAATGGACGTGCAACAAAATCAAAATTGCCACGTGTCCATTTTGGGTCTGAGACCTTGCCGCCAACCATAGACCTAGTGGCAAAGAATTTGGTCAGTAATGACCTATTTGCATCAGATGTCACTTGGCGCGTGTCCGCTACGCGCACCAGAAAATAAAAAAATACTTTTCAGACACACACATAGCAGACACGCGCCATAATTGAAATTACTTCAAGGGCCACTTGCTAACCGGGCAGTAACTCCAATTTGGCGCCTGTTGGGCACATGTAGGCGCCTATGCGGCGTAGTAAAAGGGGCCCTAAAAGACAAGAGTTACTTTTAGATTAAAAATGTTTTCCATAGATACATAATGGGAGAAAAGCTGTGGAAGACAAATCTATAATTGAGTGCATATAGTTAAATAAGCCTTGCGTGCTTAAGTGCACACAAGTGTCATAGGCCTAAGTTCACTATGCACTATTCTATAAGGGCATGTAAGTGCTACAGTGCATAACTGCAAGGGGTGTACATGTAGGAAGTACATGGATGGGGCATATGCAGTCTACAAAATACTGTAAGTTATGTGTGTTGCATGCCCATTTACACACGCCATTTATATGGCGATTGATCTAAATTTAATCACACCGATACAGGTTTATGCTTGGAGGCATCCAATTATAGAATCGTCCCTTTAGACCATGCCCAATGGCCTATGTACATCTTTCTATATCTTTCATTATCACCAGAGGGTAGGGTTAAATGGCCATTTTGTCTCAATGGAGGAGGATGAACAGTGGTTTACCGCAGGGATCTGTACTGGAACCAGTGCTATTTATAAAAGATCTGGAAAATGGAAAGATGAATGAGGTGATTAAGTTTGCAAATGACACAAAAATGTTCAAAGTTGTTAAAACATATGCGGATTGTGAAAAATTGCAGGAAGACCTTAGGAAACTGGAAGACTAGGCATCCAAATGGCAGATGAAATTTAATGTAGACACATGCAAAGTGATGCACATTGGGAAGAATATTCCAAATCATAGTTACCTGATGCTAGGGTCCGCCTTAGGAGTCAGCACTCGAGGAAAAGATCTAGGTATAATTGTAGACAATACGCTGAAATCTTCTGCCCAGTGTGCGGTGGCAGAGGCTACAAAAGCAAACAGGATGCTAGGAATTATTAGGAAGGGGAATCAAAATGAGACCAAGAATATTATAATATCTCTGTATTGCTCCATGGTGCAACCCATAGGAGCCAACTTTACAAAATTATTGGGGGTGCTAAGCCCAAAGGAAATAACCCTTCCCTGGACACATGCAAGGAATTTTCTCAATATTGGGGGTGCTCAAGCACTCACAGCATCCACAGAGTCGGCTCCTATGGTGCAACCTCACCTTGAGTATTGCGCTCAATTCTGGTCTCCATATCTCAAAAAAGATATAGAGGAATTAGAAAAGGTTCAAAGAAGAGTGACCAAAACAATAAAGGGGATGAAACCACTCCCGTATGAGGAAAGGCTAAAGAGGTTAGAGCTCTTCAGCTTGGAAAAAAGACAGCTGAGGGGGATATGATTGAGGTCTATAAAATCTTGAGTGGTGTAGAATGGGTAATTTTAAAACAATACAGGTAATTTTAAAACAATACAGGAATGTAAGACCTTTGAAATAAGAATGATTGACTATTAAGGATCTGGGTTTTCTAACTCATTATAAACCATAAAGCTGTATTTCTCTGTTTATTACCCTCCTCTCACCTACCAACATCCATTCTGTTAGAATATCAATGAAATGCTTTGATGTCCCCATACATACCCCCACCCTTCCACTCTGTCAGACTGTCAAAGTAATGCTTTGATGTTTCTCTGATATATACTATCTGCTACCACATTTGCTTATTTCCGATCTGACGAAGAAGGGCAACCTTCGAAAGCTAATCAAGAAATGTATTAAGTTATGTCCAATAAAAAAGGTATCATCTTATTTTCTTTTCCATGTTTTATTTTGTTTGATTTCTATTGATAACCTTTCAGAAAGTACAAAGACCAGGGGACACTCAATGACATTACATGGAAATACTTTTAAAACAAAAAGGAGGAAATTTTTTTTCACTCAAAGAATAGTTGAGCTCTGGAGCTCTTTGCCGGAGGATGTGGTAACAGCGGTTAGCATATCTGGACATGGGGGAAGCCACCTCTTACCCTGGGATTGGTAGCATGGAATGTTGCTACCAACTGGGTTTCTGCCAGGTACTTGTGACCTGGATTGGCCATTGTTGGAAGCAGGATACTAGTCTAGGTGGATCATTGGTCTGACCCAGTGTCTATTCTTATGTTCCTGTGTTCTAAGGAGGAGGAAAAGACTTCAGAAGCTCAGCCACTGAATTCAGATATTTGCAAAGCTGAACCAGCTTCTGCTCAAAAGGGGTTGGAGAAGGAAAGTACTCACACATAGCCGTGGGCAGATAAGGGTGCATATAAGACAGTTAAAAACTATCGAATGATGGCTCCTGAGGAAGCTTGATAGTGAAACGGAGAAGCTCTGTAGAGCAGAAGCCATTTCATCTAAGTTGCTGCTTTTTGACATTTTTTCTGTAACAATAATATTAAAACATTCTAAATTGTAATAACAAGAAATGTAAGATTTAGGAAGAAAGTAGAGGAGGTTTTTATGACTGCTGATGGCAGTGCTCAGCTTTGCAAATATCTGAATTCAGTGTCTGAGCTTCTGAAGCCTTTTCCTCCTCCTTAGAAATAATTAATTAGTAATAGTGAAAGATATAGCAAGACACATAGGACGTTGTGGTTGACATTTTATAGTAAGTCTGTCTACCTATTTATCCCTTAGTGCATGGACATTTATGGGGTTATTCTATAAAGTATGCGCTAACATTTACATGCTGATTTCAAATGTTTACATTAATGGCATACCTTCCGCAGGAAGAAGGACCCGTGGCTGGCAGAGCAGAGTTAACGTGAAAACCTGGCACAAAGGAGTAGGAGACAGACCAAGCAAGCAGGAAGCTACTGCCAGGTGGGGGGCAAAGGAGGGTACAGGGCCTGTAGGGGGCTACCAGGGGTCCACAAAGGGGCCCCCTCAAGATTGTTTACCCTGGGCTTGGCTTGGTCTCTCGGCGGCCCTAAGCATTGATTCTCATGCCTAAAGTTAGGCGCATAACTGAAGGCTTATGAAATTGCTATTATAGAATTTGCACTTCGTATGCATCATCTCAGCACTTAACTTCAGGCGACCTTTTGAGTATTATCCTATAGTTACCTAATGAAAAACCCGATGGGGATGTTTTTGCCCATGGACATGTAGGGCTCCAGACAAATCCTGCCCAGAGCATGGCCTTTTCTCTCCCCTTGAACTATCTGCATGGTGTGGCTCTCCACGCATAAACAGCAGCTTTCTAAAAATTGTTATTGTCATCTGTATCATCTGTTTTGTTATTTCACATGAAGATACTTTTTAAATTAGAAGCCATTATCTTAGTGCTATAATGACTTTGCATAATTAAGGGACCCTTTTATTAAGCCGCATAGGTGCCTACGTGTGCCCAACACATGCCAAATTGTGGTTACCGTGTAGCACTTGTGGTAATTTCAATTTTGGTGCGCGTCCGCTACGTGCGTCTGAAAATTATTTTTTATTTTCTGATGAGCGGCACTTGACACGCATAGACCTGTAGGGGTATTTCCCTGTGATCTAGCCTAAGCTGGTCTTGACCTATACAAGCCTATGACATCTTGGTATAATAAGATGGCTGCTGCAACATCTCTGTGTCAGCAAGATCCAGCTTCAGCTTGTGGAAAATCACTGACAGGCTTGCTAAAGCCAAGTACAGTCTGTGTTCTAAACACCCCCTTCTATCACCCTGAGAACGGAGTAGGGAGGCAGACATGGCTCCAGAAGTTACCATTCTCCAAGGTCACAAAACAAAGAACTCTTCTTGCCATGTACTGAACTGGACAAGATCATGATTGGTTCCTACCGTCACCTGACCGAGAGGTACGGGGAAAGCGGGAACAGAAGTAAGTTAGTGAGTCGGAGACCCTTGGAAGAGGGGCAACTGGTAAGAGGACCTGAGAAATCCAGCAAGGCTCGGGGGAGCCAGAGACTTTGTATGATACCAACCTCGTGACCTGCATCCTGGTGCAAATACCTGTGGCAGAGATATTGGCTCTGATAACCAAAGGAGTGACGGGAACCTACGTGGGTCGATAAAGACCTGCACTACATAAGACACAGACAGCTAAAATAGCGTCTAGGGAGATTCTGCTTCGGTCTTATCTGAAGCCATCATCAGGACAGCGTGGTAAGATCACAGTGATATATTTCCTGGTCTGGGGTTAGGCAGTGGTTTTATCTAAGTACGACTGGTTTATGTCAGCTCTTGGTCAGGGACAGCAGCTAATGTATATTTTGCATAAGATCTGATAAGTTTCATAGGGATTATTAGGTTATCATTTGTACTGTTCTAATCATTACCGTACTTAGTCTCAGGATAATCAGAGTGTAGTTTAGACAATATATTTTCGGTAGTGCTCATATCAGTAAGGGATATTTTTATTGCATAAGCTAGCGCAGAGTATTTCTATTTTCTTATCCATAATAAAGCTAATATATATCTATCTATCAGCTGTGTCTTTCTTTTTCACTCTACACACCAACACCTGGAGAGGTGCCAGAAGCAAGATTCCTGTATCTCACCCTAGACAGAGCTAGTGAGTCTGTTAGGCAGACTTATGCATCAGGGAATCTTGGTATAAGTAATCTGTGGGTACCTGTTGCCCTAGGTATTATTTATCTCACCCTACAGACCATTACCGCCCGGTTTTCGCGTGAGACCTTACCGCTAGATCAATGGCTTGTGGTAAGGTCTCAGACCCAAAATGAACGCGTAACATTTTTCATTTTGCCACATGTCCATTTTCGACAAAAAAAGGCATTTTTTCTAGGTGCGCTAAAAAATAATTCTGCGCACACCCAAAACATGCGTCTACACTACCACAGGCCATTTTTCAGAGCACCTTAGTAAAAGGACCTCTAAGCCCTGCTTAAACTGTATGACTTCCTATCTTCTTACAGTTCCAGTGATGTGGATGTAAATGTGCCATTGATGTATGAGTTGGAAACTACTACTACTACTACTTGACATTTCTAAAGCGCTACTAGGGTTACGCAGCGCTGTACAATTTAACATAGAAGGACAGTCCCTGCTCAAAGGAGCTTACAATCTAAAGGACAAATGTACAGTCCGTCAAATAGGGGCAGTCTAGATTTCCTGAAAGGTATAAAGGTTAGGTGCCGAAGGCAACATTGAAGAGGTGGGCTTTGAGCAAGGATTTGAAGATGGGTAGGAAGGGGGCTTGGCGTAAGGGCTCAGGAAGTTTATTCCAAGCATAGGGTGAGGCGAGGCAGAACGAGCGAAGCCTGGAGTTGGCGGTGGTGGAGAAGGGTACCGAGAGGAGGGATTTGTCCTGTGAGCGGAGGTTACGGGCGGGAACGTAAGGGGAAATGAGGGTAAGAGGTAATGAGGGGCTGTGTAAACCTGTGTAAAGTGTGTTGTGAAAGATTTTGTGAGAAAGATTGTATAAAGGTGTTATTTAAAAATGTGCCCCTTAGGATAAGGGAGATGCTGTCATCATTGATTAGGCTAATGCATTGGTTGTAGGGACATATTCAGCTCTTCAGTTTTTCAGAATACCTCCAATGAATATCCACCTTCAAACCAATTCTGGGCTTCCACTTTCCAAGTGATTTCACTATAATCAACTATCAACAAAATATTACAGAAATAAACTGACATCAAAATATCAAACTTTATTAATACCACTACCTTTTAAAATATATTTTCCTAACTAGCTGGCTGAAATTCAATCCTCGCCAAAAAATGTCTCTAAAATGAAATATACATATTATGATTTACACTGTATATATCATGACAAGGTTTTTGAAACAAAACACAAACACATATACAGTGCAATCCGCTTAAGTGCAAGGGTCTGGGACCGAAGAAATGCATGCAGTTAACCGGAGTGTGCACTTAACTGTTGTGACCCAAAGAAGCTTGACATCTGATAAACATATGTACAGTACTGTTTATTATATGTACAGTATACAGTCTCCGTTAACTGACGTTAGGCTTACTTGAAGTAATTAGTTATAGTCCTCTATATATTATTGGGTTTGTGAGTTCCATGGCCTCCAAATAGGCCCGCACGGTGTTGAGACTCTCCAGCGCTCTTGCAAAACTGACAGGAGGAGGTTGTTGAATTTCGTCAGCATGTGCCTCGCTGCTCATTTCATCATCTGTTTCATCATCAGCCGTTGTTGCCTGCATGTAGGCGCATATCTTGCCTGACCAATTTACTTCAATTCTTTGAAGGAGTAAACAAACATGTGGACAAAGGGGAGCCGGTTGATATTGTGTATCTGGATTTTCAAAAGGCATTTGACAAGGTACCTCATGAAAGGGTACAGAGGAAATTGGAGGGTCATGGGATAGGAGGAAAAGTCCTATTATGGATTAAAAACTGGTTGAAGGATAGGAAACAGAGGTTGGGGTTAAATGGGCAGTAGGGTAGTTAGTGGGGTTCCTCAGGGGTCTGTGCTAGGACCGCTGCTTTTTAATATATTTATAAATGACCTAGAGATGGGAGTAACTAGCGAGGTAATTAAATTTGCTGATGACACAAAGTTATTCAAAGTCGTTAACTCACGACAGGATTGTGAAAAATTATAGAAGGACCTTACGAGACTCGGAGACTGGGCGGCTAATGGCAGATGACGTTTAATGTGAGCAAGTGCAAGGTGATGCATGTGGGGAAAAAAGAACCCGAATTATAGCTACGTCATGCAAGGTTCCACATTAGGAGTTACGGACCAAGAAAGGGATCTGGGTGTCGTCGTCGATAATACACTGAAACCTTCTGCTCAGTGTGCTGCTGCGGCTCGGAAAGTGAATAGAATGTTGGGTATTATTAGGAAAGGTATGGAAAACAGGTGTGAGGATGTTATAATGCCATTATATCGCTCCATGTTGCGACCGCACCTTGAGTATTGTGTTCAATTCTGGTCGCCGCATCTCAAGAAAGATATAGTGGAATTGGAAAAGGTGCAGCGAAGGGCGACTAAAATGATAGCGGGGATGGGACGACTTCCCTATGAAGAAAGACTAAGGAGGCTAGGGCTTTTCAGCTTGGAGAAGAGACGGCTGAGGGGAGACATGATAGAGGTATATAAAATAATAAGTGGAGTGGAACAGGTGAATGTGAAGCGTCTGTTCACGCTTTCCAAAAATACTAGGACTAGGGGGCATGCGATGAAACAACAGTGTAGTAAATTTAAAACAAATCTGAGAAAAGTTTTCTTCACCCAACGCGTAATTAAACTCTGGAATTCGTTGCCGGAGAACGTGGTGAAGGCGGTTAGCTTGGCAGAGTTTAAAAAAGGGTTAGATGGTTTCCTAAAGGACAAGTCCATAAACTGCTACTAAATGGACTTGGGAAAAATCCACAATTCCAGGAATAACATGTATAGAATGTTTGTACGTTTGGGAAGCTTGCCAGGTGCCCTTGGCCTGGATTGGCCGCTGTCGTGGACAGGATGCTGGGCTCGATGGACCCTTGGTCTTTTCCCAGTGTGGCATTACTTATGTACTTATATAATGCTGTCGTCAGCTGTTTGTAGATCATAATCAACAGCTATGTAGCGATGAAACTCCTCTTTAGTAACACCGGCTGGGATGTCAATAACCTGTTCATCTGACGCGTTTGCAACAGCTGCATCTGTTTCATCCCTCTCCACATCCTTAACAAAGCTTGCCCGCTTTTAGCAGTTCACAATGGTTGCCTGTGTAACATGATTCCAGGCTTCTTTCTGCATTTGTAGGGAATCCATCAGCGATAGATTACGAGCAGTTCAACAGCATGTTTATTATTCCCAGTCTGGTCATCCATAATGCTCATCAGACGACGTAGCACAAGAGCCCGATAATGTTGTTTGAAATTGGCTATTATGCCCTGATCCATAGGTTGGATCAGAGAGGTAGTGTTTGGTGGCAGGAAGACCACCTTGACGTTAGACAGCCTGACATCATCCCTGTGTGCAGCACAATTATCACAAAGCAACAAAATCTGATGCTTTTGTGCCCGCATTTTAGTGTCTAACTTTTTTAGCCACTGCTTCCAAATTTTCCCAGTCATCCATGAATTTGCGTTAGTTTGCTGTTTCCAATGACGAGGGGTTGCAACTTCTCACTCCCATCCATATTGCAGCAAAGGAGGATCATCAGTCGATCCTTCGACATTTTACCTCCAGTAGTTTCAGCATGTTTGAATGCAAGTGTTCCATCAGGAATCGCTTGCCAGTAGAGACCGTTTTCATCAGCATTGAAAATGTCACGAGGTGCAAACTCGTTCAGGATGGTAGGAAGAACTGAAACAACCCAATTTTCAGCACCAAAGTCATCAGCGTCTTGTTTCTCACCATGCTGTTTCTTGAATTTTATGCTGTTCCTCTCCTTCCATCTTTCCAACCATCCAAAAGTGGCTTTGAATTCAGTTAGTCCAAGACTTTCAGCTAGCTGGATAGCTTTCTCCATAAGCAGTGGACCACTGACAGGAAACTGTCTGCCCCTGACTCCAGAAAACCAGCGAAGAGGAGCATCTTCTACCTCCTCAGCTTTTCATGGCCATTTTCATTTTCGTTGTGGATTTGTATTGTTTTGCCAGTCTTCCAGAAGCTGGTCTTTCTGCTTCAAGACACGTGAAATTTGACTGGGATTGACACCATATTCTTTAGCAATAGATGCTTGGCTTTGTTTGTTTTCTAATTTTTTAAGAACTTCTATTCGTTCAGCCAGTGTTAAAGTCTTACAGTTCTGCCGTAATGACGACGATGACGACCCCAGTGTACACTCTAACAACATTCTTTCACTTATTCTGCCTGTGGCAGTTAAAGGGGCGGTAAATTTGAAATCTTGTTAGTTGTCACACACCAATCAGCTTCCATATTCCGTGCGCGTGCTTATGCAGAGTCTTTCCTGCAGAGGAGCGGTCTTAAACCATGCATATAAGCAAATCTTGCACTTATCAGTGGTGTGCTAAACCAAAGTTTGTCCCCATAGAAATTGATGGTGCCAAAAACAGGACCGAAGTACGGCATGCAGTTAAACAGAGCATGCACTTATCCGACGTGCACTTAAATGGAGTGCACTGTATATTAAAAGGTAAATGTCCACTTGATTCTCCTTCAAACTTCAACAAAAATCCTCAACAAAGATGACACCAGCAGGACTCTTGGCGGGGTAACTGCTAGTCCAGAGATGTCTGTGAGCATATTGGAAATTATTCTTGTTCATTTAGTTTCCTGAAGTCGCCATGCAGGCAAAACATGTGTGCATGTCATTTTTTTAGTCTCCTGAAGACGCCATACAGGTGAAATATGTTAGCATTTTGAGACTGAGGCTATGAAATTCAGGAACTAAGTTGTTGAGTACTACTACTACTACTACTACTACTACTACTATTAGCATTTATATAGCGCTACCAGACGCACGCAGCGCTGAACAACAGCTTATTTCTCTGAATGCATGCTAGTTGTTGCTGAGTGAATCACAGCCATTTGGACTGGATTGGAACAGATAAGTTGATGAAATAAACAACCCCATTCTCTTTAGTACAAGTAGTTGAAGATAATCCTATCATCTTTGAGTGTGCTGTTCAGCAGGGACAGTGGAGGCAACAAGTTCTACCCTGGGGAGGAAAAGAACATAAATTCTACTGCTATAATAGAGCCCATAGACCAGAAAGTTCAGCACTGAGAAATCTTATCTAAGAAGCTAACCTTCCATCCCTCAGGCTGACAAAGGTTCCCAGAACTTCCAGAACATAATTACTTGTTCCAAAAGTACAAAGACTAGGGGACACTTGAGAAAGTTACATGGAAATACTTTTAAAACAAATAAGAGGAAATATTTTTTCACTCAACGAATAGTTAAGCTCTGGAACTCTTTGCCGGAGGATGTAGTAACAGTGGTTAGCGTATCTGGGTTTAAAAAAGGTTTGGACAAACTCCTGGAGGAAAGGTCCACAGTCTGTTATTGAGATGAACATGGGAAGCAACTGGGATTTGTAGTATGAAGTGTTGCCACGATTTGGGTTTCTGCCAGGTACTTGTGACCTGGCTTGGCCACTGCTTGGAAAAGAGGATACTGGTCTAGATGGACCATTGGTCTGACCCAGTTTGGCTCCTCTTATGTTCTTATGGATCTTACTAGAAAGAGTTTAGGGTTCAAAAATGAGTGCTGGGCTGTGTAATAAAAGAAAAAAAAAAGAAAACAAATGATTGCTGATAGTGCTCCTAGCTTTCAACAAACTTGGAAAAATACAAAACTTTTTCCCATAGAACGCAATCATAGCTAAGCCTTCCGAGTCCCAACCGCAACCTTCCCTTCCCTCTTGCCCTCTGCGTCCTCTGCTGGGCCCGCAGCCTTTTGTGCTGTGTACATAAGTACATAAGTAATGCCACACTGGGAAAAGACCAAGGGTCCATCGAGCCCAGCATCCTGTCCATGACAGCAGCCAATCCAGGCCAAGGATGAAAAGAGAAAAGATGTAAATACCATTGCTAGCTCTGTCAGTCCTACCCTCTTTGATAATAGACATCCATGGGATTGGCAGAGCTAGCAATGAAGGGCACAGACCCGGGAAGGCAATGGGCCCTGAAGTGGTGGCAGGAAGATAGCTGGGAGGGAGGGGGCAACAAAAGATACAATAGGGTGGGGGTGGGAGACATAGAGAGAGAGGGGTGATGCTGGTTGGGCAGTGGGAAAGAGAGAAACAGAGAGAAGATACTGGATGGGACAGTGGAGAGAGAGAGAGATGTTGGATGGGAGGGGGAGAGAGAATGAGAGAGAGAGAGACAGCAAGGAGATGCTGGATGGCAGGGGGAAGACAAAGAGAGAGGGGATGCTGAGTGGCACAGTGAAGAACATAAGGCAATTCTGGATGGTGGGGGAAGGAGAGAGACAGAGAGGATATGCTGAATGACAGAGAATTGTGGCAAAGAGAGGAGATACTGGGTGAAAACAGGGGTAGAGCCAAACCCCTTTGGTTGGAAGAACCAAACAAACCAATCTTTCTTTGGTCCCTCCCCCAAGCTCTGTAATTGTTGACACTTTGTTTGGCAAAATGTTATTTGGATCCATGGCCCCAGTGTCTCACCCCCCCCCCCCCCCCCCCCCATTCCACTGTCTATAGATGACAACAAAGGTAAAAAAAAAAAAGAACATTATTTATAATTTAAGATGAAGTAGTGGAGTAGCCATGTTAGTCCATTCTAAATGTTAAGAAATAAAAATAAAACAAAAATGGGAAATAAGTTGAACTAATTTAATATATTTTTGACTCATTTTTGAAGGCTAAAACCTCTTTCCTCAGGTGATTATGCTGTTATCCAAAATTAAGTAAAAAATGTATGTGGTCCAATAAAAAAAGGCATCACCTCATTTTCCATTTTTGCTGTATTTTTTATGTATTAATTTTTTAGTGTAGTGATTGCTATTTGTAAGTTATTGAATTTATATAGCTTTGAAACTTTATGTTCTGTACAATACAGCGGAACACGCATCACTGTTTCTGTTTTTCTGACATTGCGCTGTAAGCAAAGTTCTTTGGGTTTTAGTTCAAGTTTTATCTTTATATTTCTATTTTTCATTTGTGTGTACTCAGGTGCCCTTTTCCTAAGGTGCGCTAAAAAGTGGCCTGTGCTATCACTAGCGTGGCGCTTTCCCGCATGCTGAGGCCACTTTTAGAGTCTATTTTATAGACCACTATCATGTCTCCCCTCAGTCGTCTTTTCTCCAAGCTGAAGAGCCGTAGCCGCTTTAGCCTTTCCTCATAGGGAAGTTGTCCCATCCTCTTTATCATTTTCGTCGCCCTTCTCTGCACCTTTTCTAATTCCACTATATCTTTTTTGAGATGCGGCGACCAGAATTGAACACAATATTTGAGGTGCAGTCTCACCATGGAGCGATACAAAGGCATTATAATGTTCTCATATTTGTTTTCCATTCCTTTCCTAATAATACCTAACATTCTATTTGCTTCAGGGGTGTAGCCAGACAACAGATTTTGGGTGGGCCTAGGCAAGAGGTGGGTGGGCACCAAGTGTTCTACCTCCCCCCCATCAAAAAATATCTCAATTGGTGGGAAAACGCTTCTTTCCACCTTGGCAGTCTGCAGCTGGCATGCGCTGAAAACTGAGCATGTACAGATGCCGGTATCATAGAGAGTAGCGTTTTAGTTACCATCAGGGGAAAGTCCTCAGCTGGCGGAGCTTGGGATCCCTACCAGCTACCACTAAGCATGTGCTACTGTTGAGTGGACCTGAGCCCTAAGTGGGTGGGCCCTGGTCCACCCAGGCCCATCTGTGGCTATGCCACTGATTTGCTTTCTTAGCCACAGCAGCACACTGAGCAGAAGGTTTCAATGTATCATCAACGATGACACCTAGATCCCTTTCTTGGTCTGTGACTCCTAACGTGGAACCTTGCATTACGTAGCTATAATTCGGGTTCCTCTTTCCCAAATGCATCACTTTGCACTTGCTCACATTAAACGTCATCTGCCATTTAGACGCCCAGTCTCCCAGTCTCGTAAGGACCTCTTGTAATTTTTCCCAATCCTCCCGCGATTTAACGACTTTGAATAACTTTGTGTCATCAGCAAATTTAATTACCTCACTAGTTACTCCCATCTCTAGGTCATTTATAAATATGTTAAAAAGCAGCAGTCCCAGCACAGAGCCCTGGGGAACCCCACTAACTACCCTTCTCCATTGAGAATACTGACCATTTAACCCTACTCTCTGTTTTCTATTGTTTAACCAGTTTTTAATCCACAATAGAACACTACCTCCTATACCATGACTCTCCAATTTCCTCTGTAGTCTTTCATGAGGTACTTTGTCAAACGCCTTCTGAAAATCCAGATACACAATATCAACCGGCTCACCTTTGTCCACATGTTTGTTCACCCCCTTCAAAGAAATGTAGTAGATTGGTGAGACAAGATTTCCCTTCACTAAATCCATGTTGACTTTGTCTCATTAATCCATGCTTTTGAATATGCTCTGTAATGTTGTTCTTAATAATAGTCTCTACCATTTTGCCCGGCACTGACGTCAGACTCACCGGTCTATAATTTCCCGGATCTCTGCCCATTCCACCATGCCATGCCCCTTCCTAAAAATAAATACAAAATAATTACCACACGATTACTACTTGCAAACAGGTAAATTACCACATGATGCTTTACCATGTCCTGCAATGAATGCTCTTCAGGGCACTAAGCCTGCTTTAGGGCTTAGCACACCTTAATAAAAAGGCCCTATAGAGAGGGTTTATCTGTGACAAAGGCCAGGTATTCTGTCAGTACTAAATGTTTAAATAGGATTCATCTGTACTAATCCAGCTTGTTTAGTTTTTCAGTAGGTATATTGATGTTCCACTACCCTATGAAATGCTTATCAGTTCTATATTTTCCAAGTAGGCCCTTGTTGTGTGACTTCCGGAAGTAAGTGCTATTATGGTATGGTAGAATTGCTCTATAGGTCCAGAGTGAGTTTTGTAAGGTTTTTAGTTACTTCACAATATGCCTGGTAGTAGACATTAGATTTAAATTTAATTGACAAGACCTACATTCAGGTGCAGTAGGTTTTTTTTCTGTCACTGGAGGGCCCACATCCCAAGTTCCATTAAGTGACTTGTCCAGCATTTGAAGAAGAGGACGTGGGATTTGAACACTGGCTCTCAACTGCTGTAACCATTAAGAATAACTAATACAGATAATACTTATTCCTAATATGTTTAGTAACTCAACACTAAACTAAAGGCCAACAGACTTTAGGCAAATCACTTAACGCTCCATTACCTCAGATACAAAGTTAGATCGTAAGCTGTTCAGGGACAGGGAAATACCCAGTGCACCTGTATGTAACTCATCTTGAACTAATACTGGAAAAGGTATGAACGAAACTTATATAAATAAATAAATAAATAAATAAATACATGTCTGAAGCTTCAATGCAGCTATAATTGCTGCTTGCTTGCCTGTAGTATTTTATCAAGACACATAGACAAAGCTAAAAATAGGTGCTAACTTTCCCTCCAAACCTAGGTGACCTGATACAAGATACGGTGATAACTCCTGGTCAAGGGGTTGTGGCCGGGGCGTAGCCAGACTTCGGCGGGAGGGGGGTCCAGAGCCTGAGGTATGGGGGCACATTTTAGCCCCCCCCCACAGCGGCGCCGACCCCTCCCCACCGTGTAGGACGTCAGACTCACAGATACAGAAGCCTGCCCTTGCAGATCAGCAACGCGGCCATGCCGGAGAAGAGGACTTCGGCTGGGGGGGTTTGGGGTTTGGGAGGAGCTTCAGTTTTATAAGGTCTGTATTATCACTGTCAACTATTTTTTTTTAAGTTCAAGTCTATAGTTTATGTTTAGTTTGGATACTAATATGCAACAGGTTTTGTTTTCCAGCAATGGCTTGAGAGCTTCTGTAGGACAAAGTTCCAGTAGCTGTATTGGAACTGTAGAAAAAAAAGGCTTATTTGCAGTTTCTGATATCTTTTATTGAAAAAAAAGCATATGAATTATCCAAAGATATTTCATTCAAGGTTATATAGTTTGTTTTGCAAACTGTACCTTCTGTGAGTCAGTATAATACAGGATGATTTACTGGCTTTCACTCACATTAGTAGTTTTCTGAAAAGATAATATAACTGCAAATAAACAGTGGCACTGTGACAAATCACCCTTAATGATTTGATTCACATTGCTGACTGGTAGACTGGAAAGAATAATGCCACATAGCAACTTGCAAAAACAATGGCTTTATTTTCTTCCTGATTCTGTTCACTCAAGGATACCACTAGATCTAGCTATTCCTGAGACTTAGGCAGGAGTTCCAAAAGGTTTCAGCAAGCATATTTAGGCCATTATTTTAGAAACCTATTCAAAGAGACTTACAACAAGAATCCTTCATAAATGTCTGACATCATAATGCAAAATGCACCAGAATGAACTGACATTGGTCCCTTTAATTTGGTTACTTTAATTGCAGTGATATCATTGAATGCCATACCTTGTCCTTGCTCTTATATAACTGTTATGAATGATCTATTTATTTACTCCTATTTTTTACTTACTTCTAATTTACTTGATATTTCTATATCTTAATTTATAACATCACTCTGTACTTATCATTCTGTTAATGGCGATCGCCATTGCGACATAATGTAAAATACACTGAGCCTGCAAATAGGTGGGAAAATGTGGGATACAAATGCAGCAAATAAAATAAAATAAAACGTATATGTCTAATGGTGATTTCAGAACGGCGTCGTTTACACATTCAGATGCACAACAGGCAGAGATATCAGGTGGGGCATAGTTAGGGCGTACCTTGGATGTGACACAAATTTATACATGCATTCTCCGTTTTACAAAGGAGAATAACATTTACGGGGAAAAAGTTCACCATCAGGTTTTACACCAGCTCAAATAAATAGGTGAATTTTTAAAAAAAAGTAAAGTACTCATAAGAACATAAGCGTTGCCATACTGGGACAGACCAAAGGTCCACCAAGCCCACTATCCTGTTTCCAACAAACAGTGGCCTAGCCAGGTCACAAGTACCTGGCAAGATCTCAAAAGAGTAAAACAGATTTTATGCTGCTTATCCTAGAAATAAACAGTGGATATTCCCAAGTCCATATTAAAAATGGCTTTTAGGAAATTATCTAAACCTTTCGTAAACCCTGCTAAGCTAAATGCTTTTACTATATTCTCTGACAAAAAATTCCAGAGTTTAATTACAACCTGAGTAAAGACATATTTTCTCCGATGTGTTTTAAATTTACTACTTTGTAGCTTCATTGCTTGCCACTAGTCCTTGTATGTATGTTTTGAAAGAGTAAACAAGCAATTCACATCTACCTGTTCCATTCTACTCAGTATTTTATAGACCTCTATCATATCTCCCCTCAGCCATCTCTTTTTGGCCAGGGTTTTACATGAGAGATTAAGGGAGTAATTCTCCTTACTTTACTCTGACTCCCCAAATCCAAGCAACCTGAAGAGCTGCTTCTACTATTTGCGAAAGCTACGCTGCCTCTCTCCTTACATCGAGAAGGTAAATCTTATCCCAGTTGTGTATGCCATGATAACATCAAGACTGGATTACTGTAATGCACTCTACAGTGGTCTGACTACAAAGGGTCTGCACCAGCTCCAACTGATTCAGAATGCTGCATCAAGACTAATAGAAGGATGCATGCACCGTGACCACATCACACTATTTTTGCAAAAACTTCACTGGCTACCAGTTCAATACAGGGCTAAATTTAAAACTCTATGTCTGATCTTCAAGCATGGGCGTAGACTGGGGGGGCGAGGGGGGGCAATGCCCCCACCAAACGACGACGAGGCGCCGCCGCGCCAGTAGTTAAAATAAAAAACAAAAACCACATGCAGGCACGCACTCCTCTCCGTCCGCTTGGCTTCCCTGCCCTCTCTGTCTGCATCCCGCCTTCCTCTGACGTCAGAGTGGGGAGCAGAGGGAAGGACCAGGAGATGGATGGGATTGGGAGAGGTCAGGCACAGCAGAGGGAAGGAGCAGAAGATGGATGGGACGGAGGGATGGTGAGCAGAGGGAAGGAACAGAAGATGGATGGGACTGGGAGGGGTGGGGAGCAGAGGGAAGGAGCAAGAGATGGTTGGGACTGGGAGGGGTGGGGAGCAGAGGGAAGGAGCAGGAGATGGTTGGGACTGGGAGGGGTGGGGAGCAGAGGGAAGGACCAGGAGAAGGATGGGACTGGGAGGGGTGGGGAGCAGAGGGAAGGAGCAAGAGATGGATGGGACTGGGAGCGTTGGGAGCAGAGGGAAGAACCAGGAGAAGGATGGGACTGGGAGCGTTGGGAGCAGAGGGAAGGATCAGGAGATGAATTGAACTGGGAGGGGTGGGGAGCAGAGGGAAGGAGCAAGAGATGGATGGGACTGGGAGGGGTGGGGAGCAGAGGGAAGGAGCAAGAGATGGATGGGACTGGGAGGGGTGGGGAGCAGAGGGATGGACCAGGAGATGGATGGGATTGGGAGAGGTCAGGCACAGCAGAGGGAAGGAGCAGAAGATGGATGGGATGGAGGGATGGTGAGCAGAGGGAAGGAACAGAAGATGGATGGGACTGGGAGGGGTGGGGAGCAGAGGGAAGGAGCAAGAGGTGGATGGGACTGGGAGGGTGGGGAGCAGAGGGAAGCCTACTGGAAAGAAGACACTGCATAAAACAGAAGACACTGGGACCAAAGCGAATAGAAAAACTAAATGATCAGACAACAAAGGTAGATAAAAGTATTTTATTCATAATTTATTAATTGAAATGTGTCAGCTTTTTGAAATGTGCATCTGTGATATTTTGCCTGTAAATTTCAATTCCTTCCTCCATATTAGCATATCCATTTGCATATGTATATATGCAAATGAATATGCTAATATGCTCCACCCATTCTTTGCCCCCCCCCAAATGAAACAGTCAAACTACGCCTATGTCTTCAAGGCCCTTAAAGGCAAGGGTTTTTTTTAGGGGGTACTTGGGGGTACTGAGTACCGGCACCTTTTCCATTGTCTGCTAAAATTGACCCATGGTCCCCAAGTTTTAATAAAAGAACTCAGGCTCTACACAACAATTCTGCCTTGTCATAGGTTCTGTGACTGGTTGCAGGGGGCCTGGCTATTGTGGGGAGGGTCCCTCGGTGATTACCCCCACCCCTGAAGGGTGGCCTAGCATTTGAGTACCGGCACCTTTTTCACTAGAAAAGTGCACTGCTTAAAGGAAATGGCCCTGAGTACCTGAAGAACAGGATGATCCTCTACACACATCCAAGGACACTTAGGTCCTCTTAAGGACTATCATTAACCACACCCTCTCCAAAAGACATTACACAATGTGATACTTGCAAGTGAGCCTTCTAGGAGTAGCTCCCACACTGTGGAATGCACTACCTGAACGGCTCCACTTAACACAAGACTATCTCTACTTCAGGAAGCAGGTAAAAGCTTGGTTGTTCAACTAGGCCTTTAATGGGAGAAGTACCTAACTTGTTAGTCTCATTCACACACACAAGGAGTGACACAGGCCGCACATACAGCAGCAGGACATATTTATCCACTCCTATTCCTATTTAACCCTCTCTGACTTCATGTGCACCTTTCTTTAAATTAGTCACGTTATTTTCTAACTCCTCTTACTCTCTTACCTATCTATATGTTAACCATCTCTCTGGCCTCTTGTGCAACTTTCTTTAAATTCGTCACCTTATTTTCTAACTCCTCTTACTCTCTTACCTATCTATATGTTCCATCTTTGCATATATCATATGCTGTCTATTAAAATGTTCTATTACATATTGTGTTGACTTTGTAATACAGTATACTATGAGGGGCATAATCGAAAGGGACGGCCAAATTTTGATGAGGACGTCCTCACAAAATGTCCCCATCTTTCATTTCTATAATATGGTCAGGGATGCCCAAATCCTGAATGTGGTCGTCCTTAGAGATGGTCGTCCCTAGATTTGGTCATTTCTGATTTTCGGCAATAATCGAAACCAAGGACATCCATCTCAGAAACGACCAAATCCAAGCCCTTTGGTCGTGTGAGGAGCCAGCATTTGTAGTGCACTGGTCCCCCTGACATGCCAGGACACCAACAGGGCACCCTAGGGGGCACTGCAGTGGACTTCAGAAATTGCTCCCAGGTACATAGCTCCCTTATTTTGTGTGCTAGCAACCCAACCCCCCCCCCCTAAAACCCACTACCCACAACTGTACACCACTACAATAGCCCTTACAGGTGTAGGGGGGCACCTAGATGTGGGTACAGTGGGTTTGTGGTGGGTTTTGGAGGGCTCGCTGTTCCCTCCACAAATGTAATAGGTAGGGGGGGATGGGCCTGAGCCCACCTGCCTTAAGTGCACTGCACCCACTAAAACTGTTCCAGGGACCTGCATACTGCTGTGATGGACCTGAGTATGATTATCTGAGGCTGGCATAGAGGCTGGAAATCAATGTTTTTAAAGATGTTTTTTGAGGGTGGGAGGGGGTTAGTGGCCACTGGGGAGTTAGGGGAGGTCATCCCCCATTCTCTCCGGTGATCATCTGGTCATTTCGGGCACGTTTTTGTGCCTTGGTCGTCAGAAAAACACGATCAGGTAAAGTCGTCCAAGTGTTCGTCAGGTACGACCTTGTTTCTTTCAATTATGGGTTGAGGATGTCCTAGTGTTAGGCACGCCCAAGTCCTGCCTTTGCTACGCCTCCGATACGCCCCCTTGAACTTTGGCCGTCCCTGCGATGGAAAGTAGTTGGGGACGTCCAAAATCGGCTTTCGATTATACCGATTTGGACGACCCTGTGAGAAGGACGCCCATCTTCCGATTTATGTTGAAAGATGGGCATCCTTCTCTTTTGAAAATGAGCCCATATGCCATACTTTATTTTGTTGTTTGAATATCTTTACATCTGTAATTGTCTATTGCTCATGTTTCATTTATTCTTACTGTACACCGCCTTGAGTGAATTCCTTCAAAAAGGCGATACATACATCCTAATAAATAAATAAAATAAAATAAATAAATCCCGAGTGGTATATTTATGCCTCCGAAACACGGAAACATACAAATTGTGGCCTCAGTTTTAGTTTACTGCACTTAGGGGTCCTTTTACTAAGTTACGCAAAAAGTGACCTAGGTGTGCTTTTATGTTGGTCTTTCCCATGCCCTAAGGCCATTTTTACTACTGCCGTAAAATAGGCAATTTTTTATTTTTGGATTATTGGTCATGCAGTAACGTTGCCATTAGTACATGGCCATGTTTGGGAGTGCTTACTGCGGTAAGGGCTCATGCGATATCCCTATGCTTATCAGCTAGTCCATGGTAATGCATATTCATTGTGGAAATCTTGAAATGCCTACTCCCTGCCCATGACAAGGCCCCCCTCAAAAAATTAAAAATATTTTTTTAGCACAGAGGACTGCGCACACATTGTGAAGTTATCGCAGGATGCCTGAACGCATCCTATGGTACTCAGCTTAGAAGAAGGGCCCCTAAGTTTGTAAGAGGGGGCAATTACATGCGGAAGAATTGACAATTAAATGTGTAATTTGGAAAATCGCCATTTACTTTTGGAAGTGCCGATGCTTCCATGTGGAAACTGCTGAGATCATGCTGCTTATTTCTTTGTATGTATATTTGTAAAATGTTTGTTCTCTAAGGTCACGCAGGCCAGATAATTCTCACATGTGGGTGACATCATCCACTGTGCACAGTGTGGAACACTTTTATGGCGCAGTATCAAGAGCTCACGGCAACGATCCCATTGCGTATGCATGAGTGCCTTCCTGCCTGCCACAAGAGCGCTGGACCATCAGTTTTTCTTCATCTGCAGTAAGGAGAGAACATGTTGCTCACAGCTCCTCACAGCATCTGACTGCGTTGATTTTTCTCTTCAATTTTGAGCCTTCCCTGCGGGTATTTTTTTGCCCCACTTGGTTATTTTTCCTTTTGGGATATTTTCCTTTATATTCCCTTACAGGTTTAGTTTATTTTTCCCAGTTTATAAATTTTCTTTGTTTTTCTCAGGCTCACAAGACCGTCTTAGACCTGAGCATCGGCCGGGATTTTTTCCCTTTATTTTTGTGATGATTTGCCCCTTTTTATATCACCATAGAGTCATTTGATTTGGTCTCTGCGATTTTCCCTTCCATATCATTGAAGGTTCCCGGTGGCTTCAAGCTCTTTCATCGGGAAATGCACAATCTCCAATTGGCTGGGAGATTGCATTTCTTTCACTTATGCCCAAACTCGGCTGACTCTTGAGGGTCATGTCCAGACTCATAACATCAGAGCCATGACGGCATTAGTAGCCAACTTGACACCAGCCTCTATAGAAGAGATTTGCAAGGCTGCAACATGGTCATCAATCCAAACATTCACATCTCTCTATTGCCTTGAGCAAGATACCCAACACGATAGTGGGTTTGGTTAGACAGTTCTGCAGAATTTGTTTGGGGTCAAGAATCCAACTGCACCCTTCTAGATCTGTTATGTACTGTTCCAGGCTGCACTCTCACTCAGTATGTATATGGTTTCAGATTCATTGACTTTTGAACTCACCATTGTGAGTTCCTATTGTCCTTCCATTGTTGTTTTCAGTGAGCCTGATAGCTAGGGACTCCCACATGTAAGATTATCTGGCCTGCTTGTCCTTGAAGAAAGCGAAGATACTTACCTGTAGCAGGTATTCTCCAAGGACAGCAGACTATTAATTACTACTACTACTACTACTACTTAACATTTCTAGAGCGCTACTAGGGTTACGCAGCGCTGTACAAAATAAACAAAGAAGGACGGTCCCTGCTAAAATGAGCTTACAATCTAAAGAATGAAATGTCAAGTTGGGCAGTCTAGATTTCCTGGGTAGAGGTGTAGAGGTTAGGTGCCGAAGGCGACATTGAAGAGGTGGGCTTTAAGCAGAGATTTGAAGATGGGGAGGGAGGGGGCCTGACGTATGGGCTCGGGGAGTTTGTTCCACGCGTGGGGTGAGGCGAGGCAGAAAGGGCGGAGCCTGGAGTTGGCGGTGGTGGAGAAGGGTACTGAAAGGAGGGATTTGTCTTGAGAGCGGAGGTTACGGGTAGGAACGTAAGGGGAGATGAGGGTTGAGAGGTAAGGAGGGGCTGCAGATCGAGTACATTTGTAGGTTAGTAGCAGAAGCTTGAATTGAATGCGGTACCTGATCGGAAGCCAGTGAAGTGACTTGAGGAGGGGTGATGTGAGTGTATCGGTTCAGGCAGAAGATAAGACGTGCAGCAGAGTTCTGAACGGACTGGAACAGGGTGCAGATGGACTGGAACGAGCAGGGAGAAGCTGGAACAGATGGAGTGGATCAGATGGAGTGGAACAAGCTGGACGAGCTGGATCAGGCGGGCTGGACCAAGCTGGAGCAAGCAGGAAGAAGCTGGATCCGACGGACTGGAACAGGGTGGTGGAGATGGACTGGAACGAGCAGGGAGAAGCTGGATCAGATGGAGTGGAACAAGCTGGATGAGCTGGGTCAGGCGGGCTGGACCAAGCTGGAGCAGATGGCTTAGTAAGCAGGGAGGCTGGAAAAGCTGGGTCAGCAAAGTGGAGCGAGCTGGAGAAGGCAGATGGAGCAGATGGAACAGAGCAGGCAGGCAGATGGAGCAGATGAGGCAGGCGGATGGGTCAGAGCAGGCAGGAGGGAAGAGCTGGGTCTACAGACTGGGATAAGGTGGGGCTGATGGACTGTCTCCCACGGTCTCTGCCCCTGCCCTGGTCGGCCCGACGCACAGGACGCTGGATCGGCGGGCTGGAACGGGCCGGGGCTGGCGGAGCAGGTGGGGGGAAGAGGGGGTGGTGGTTGGGAGGCGAGGATAGGGGAGGGCAGATTTATACGGTCTGTACCAGAGCCGGTGATGGGAGGCGGGACTGGTGGTTGGGAGGCGGGAAATACTGCTGGGCAGACTTATATGGTCTGTGCCCTGAAAAGGACAGGTACAAATTCAAGGTAAGGTATACACATATGAGTTTGTCTTGGGCAGACTGGATGGACCATGCAGGTCTTTTTCTGCCGTCATCTACTATGTTACTATGTTACTATGACTCTCCTGTCGGCGCTGCGAAGCCCCAGGCGTCTCGGTCCCGTGGTCCGCACTGCAATACGCGCCCAGGCCGTTCCGACAGGGGAGTGCAGCGGCAGTGCACAGGACCACGGTCGACCAGTGTGGCAGACTACTACCAGCCACGTACGTGGGGGATTTAGTTGATTGGAGTAGACTGGTGTGAAAGTGAGCCTATCCAGTCCATTATAGGCAAGGGAGCCGAGCTGATTAATCTCTGTTTCCCCAGTTCTGCGCTGCCGTCATCCAGTACACTCAACACAGTACATGCAAGTCTTTAAGCTGCTGCACGGAGGTTTGATAGATTAGTAGTGTTTCCTTTATTCTGCACAGCCGTCACCCGGTTTACTCACACAGCTTGCAAGTTCTGAGCTGCTGCAGGAAGGTTTGATAGGCTAGGAGTGGAAGTGAGCCTATCTAGTCCTTTGTAAGCAGTGAAGCCTCACTGCAGCGTGATCGTGACCAACCTGGCCTCAGCTGTTTTCGGTGGGTCTCCGGTCCAGGGATGCTTGGGTGGGTCTCCAGTCGCTCCCGATCCGTCCAGGGGCCTGTGGCTTGGTTTTCAATCACCAGGCAACTTGCGCTGTTTCTCTCCACCCAGCCCGCTGTCTCGGCATCGGCATCTCTCCACTCTCCCTGGCGTCCCAAGGCTCCGATCGGTCCGAGCATCTCTGGCAGCGCACCGGACCTGGGCCGAGGAAGCATCAACCACCACAGCGGCTTCTCGTGAAGGCCGTCGGACGGCGAGGCTGGTCGATCTCAGCCCGGCTTGACCAGTTCGGTCTGGGACACTGCAGGTCGACAGCACCGGCAGTTAGACAACTCCGGTCGGCCTCGGGAGCTCTCGCTCGATCACTTCGGGTTGTCTTGTATAGCAATTTTGCTGTACTGATGGTCCCACACTTTACGGCAGGCGGGAAGACACTCGTGCATGGACGATGGGAGCACTGTTGCAAGCTCTTAAAGAGATGCTACGCTGTAAAAGTGCTCTGCCCCGGGCGCCGTGAATGATGTCACCCACATAATGGCCTGCTGCTCTCGGAGAATACCTGCTACAGGTAAGTATCTTCGTACTCTCACTGCATGTACAATCAAATACACATGCTCAGTGGAGCAGCCATTTTTGCAGTCAGACAATGCAGCCTGTACTAGTTGGTTTCCTGAAGAGGCTACTGTGAAACGGGTCCGTCTGGACCACACTGAGTAGAGCTAAAATATCGTGGCTGCTATATGAACACTGCATGATAAAGATAAGTCCTGTTGTTCTACATTTTTTGTTGGGATTTTGCCAGATGGGCTTTTGATTGTGCGCATTGAAAGAAGCACAAACTGAAATTAAAATGAGGTATTATTGATTTGCACGAAAACATTTTTTTTTTAAAAACCTTAAAAATAATAGAAAACCTTCATCAGGAGGTTTATGGGGTCAGTGATTACTTTTTCACTGTGTGCTTCTAAGAAATTTGTTTTCCTGTTGCCACAGTAGGATGAGATCCCTTTCCTCCCTCAAATAAAGAGTATTATTGAATCTTCACGTTGTCATTGTGAGTTGTCTCTTAACTTTAATGCAAAGCTACTTTGTAATTTACGTTATCATTTATGAACTCTAATGCAATATCACTTTGTATTTCTCAACCCGGAAATGGCGATCGCCACTCTGGCACAATGTAAGCCACATTGAGCCTGCAAATAGGTGGGAAAATGTGGGATACAAATGCAGCAAATAAATAAATAAATAAAATGCATGTATGCACCTACGTGGCTTAGTAAAAGGGCCCCTTAGATAAAAAGTGTTTACATTGAGACAAATGATTTCTTGTCTCTCAGCCCATGTTGCTTATGTTGTATCTTCTTTCCTTGTCATAAGGTGTATATATAGGAAAAACAACTTGTCCTTTAAAGATCCAGTTGGCTGAACATAAATATTGTTTAAGTAAAAAATAAGATACCCCAATGGCATTGCATTGTGTTGCTATGAAACACAGCTTTCAAGAACTGTGACGTAGTTGAGTCTTCGGTAAGTCTCCTGAGAAGATATTGCTCCACACTGAGCAAAGATGGATATATTGTTTTAATTCTGAGGAACTCGGTTGTTTGAATCAAAATATTGATTGTAGAGTGTTCCTTTAATGAATCCACAAATTTAAATTGAGTACCTGAAAGAAGAATAGTAAGATTGTTGAAGTTGACTGGTTGATAAGCGAAGGAGCCTATGAGATAGTTGTGGAGTTGCAGGAAATGCAATGCAATATAATACAATAAAACATTTATATTTCAATGTTTTATTGATGGCAATTGAGCAAACAAAAACAAATAACATAGTGCAGCAGCCGTATGAAAATCCGACCTGGTATAACACAACATTGCACAATCATGTTTGGTCTTGCCATTCGTTACACTTCCCCCCCCCCCCCCCCAACACCCATCGTCACCCCTCTCCCCCCCCCCAATTCCCTCATTTCTCCCCCCCCCCTACATCTGGCGCTATAGCTTCTTCTACTACTACTACTACTACTTAACATTTCTAAAGCACTGCCAGGGTTACGCAGCGCTGTACAATTTTAACACAGAAGGACAGTCCCTGCTCAAAGAGCTTACAATCTAATGGACAAGTGTAGAGTCAGTCAAGTAGGGGTAGTCAGTTTGGGGCATTCACGATTACATGAAAGGTACAAAGGTATAAAGGTTAGGTGCCGAAAGCAATATTGAAGAGGTGGGCTTTGAGCAATGATTTGAGCCATTAGCTCTTTGATATAACGCACAGTTCAATAACAAGGCCCCTATCCATTAACATGCCTCAACCCCTATCCTAACCAACCACCCCCCTACCCAACCCTTTGTCGCCTGCCACACGTCATTTATTTAAGCATTCAGAATTCTACTACATGCCACTGCGGTCAGTGATTCCCAAAACGGGGACCACCTCTGACAAAAATGGCCTCCCCTAGAGGAAGACAAGTTGCCTATGCCTCTGTGCTCTAGTGCACAAAGAAAAATTATGTTAGATTGCCATTGCTGCAATGATGGAGACTCCACAGTTATCCAATGCTGGAGAGTGGATTTCTTACCAATAAGGATTGCCCGTTTTAAAAATGGCTTCAAGCCCCTAGGCAAAACCGGGGACACCCTGAAAATGTCAAACAGCTGAGGCGGACCTGGTTGCCATACAACCCCCCCCCCCCAAAGCGAAGAGACATGCTGGCATACCTGCCTCCAAAACTCAAAAACCCGTGGGCAAGTTCAAAACATGTGTCCTAAGCCAGTTGTAGATTGAGCGCATTTTGCGTATACATCATCTGCCCTCATAGTCGCCCGATAAGCCCTAAGCGGGGATATATACATCCGCAATAGAAATTTATAATGTATCTCTTGCAATGTCACATTTCCAGTTAGCCCCAAGAGACATGTCTTCAGCTTATCCCAGTGGCGTACCAAGGGGGGGGGGCGGTGGGGGCGGTCCTGTTCCGGGGCAGAGGGAGCATGGAAACGAACGACACTGACCGGCGTGCGGAACCCCCCCCCCCCCCCCCCGGTGGCGTGCACCTGGGGGGAGGGGGTTCTTTCGCCAGGGTGGAGGGGTGTCCTTTTGCCGGGGGGGCGCTGCACCCGGGGGAGCGGGGCGCATCGGCGATCCGCCCCAGGTGTCAGCGCCCCTAGGAACGCCACTGGCTTATCCCCCTGAAGATTCACTGTTAATTCTCTTTTCCAACTGCTCACTAATTTGTCATAATCAACTTCACTCAAGTGTTCCCGCAAAGTAGAATGATAGTATTTGAGGGGGATCACCAAATGCGCATCCAGGCCAAGAATGGTTTGGAACTTTTCCCATACCTGCGGTGTTAAAGAGGAAGAAGGCAGAGATCTTATATAGTGGCGCAGCTGAAACAGAGAGAAAAAGTTCACTCCCTCCAACCTATATTCCGCCTGTAAGGCCTCCCATGACTTAAAAGTACCCTCCTCTATATATAACTACAATAAAACATGTATATTCCGCTACTTATCTACATGGCTCAGTGCGGATCAGAATGGCATCATAAATTAAGAATAGACATGGCTTGCAGTAGAGCTGAAGCAGGTAATGGCATTGTAATATGTTGAATACTGAGGTTTTCCCTGCATGTAGTGACAATGATCATGAAGGAATAATGCCTCTGATAGTGAAACGGGGGCCCTTGTCAAGGTTTACAGTTTGTGATGCAGTGATCTTGTGAAGATCTGCGCATTGATTTATGTAACAGGTTGAAAACTGTTGAGAGAAGATTTCTATTTATAAGAGAGGGTTTTATTTGTCCTCTGATTATAACTTATAGGTCAAATCCATATCAGTTGGTAATGGCATGGAACTATGAAAGTTCTGAAGTCTTTTTTCCCCTTCTTTTATTGGCAGAATTTGAATGAATTTGTAGTATTAGGTTGTAGCTCTGTCAGAGTTGAAGAAGCATGATTCCTTAACCGCCACCCCACAATCCTGGCTCTGTACTGGCTGCTGGCACCTATGTGGGTCAGTATTCAGTTGGACCCACATAAGACACTCATGCGGTCCTGGCTGAATATTGGCTGGGACCCCCCATAAGTGGATATAATAAGTCCCCCAAACCCACCCCTTGGTTCTGATCCTCCTCTCATCTCTGTGCCCCCCAATCTGCTCCTTCTTCTAACTCTGCCCCTTATTCCAGACTCACAGAAACGGAAGCCCACCCTTGCAGATCAGCAACGCGGCCGTGCCGGAGAAGAGGACTTCGGCTGGCGGGGGTTGGGGACCCCCCGCCAGGCAAAGGTACCCGACAGCGGCGGCGGGGGTGGGTTGGCGGCGGGAGGGGCGGGGTCAAAGGGGTTGGCGATGGGGGGAGGGGCAGGGCCAAATCTACAGGGGCCCATGCCCCCGTGGCCCCACATAGCTACGCCCCTGTATCTGTAGGGCATTACCAACCGTTTCCCATTCAGTTAACACAGAGAAGAAAATGTTAATGCATGTTAACAGAATGGAAGACAAAAAGTCATATAGTTTTCTTGACCTGTTGAGGTGGTGTCTCCTCTGCAGCAGGGCTGCCGAGAGACTGGGCCAGGCCCAGGACAAGGCCACCCCCTGGGCCCCCGGCCCCGCCCCCTGGGCCCCGCCCCCAGGTTGTCATTGTTGCTCCCCCTGAGGGGGGCCCGGCGTCACAGTCCCACCTGCCTTCGCCACCGGGCCGGGCCTCTTCCACCCAAACCCCCGCCAGCAGAAGTGCAGTCTTCTGACCTGACTCCAGCGTGCGCGGCCCACACAGACGCGCTCCTCTCAACTGATCTTCGCTGTACTCTGCAGGGCTTCTGTGCATCTGACGTCCTGCACGTCAGACGCACAGAAGCCCTGCAGAGTACAGCGGAGATCAGTTGAGAAGAGCGCGTCTGTGTGGGTCGCGCACGCCGGAGTCAGAACAGAAGACAGCACTTCTGCTGGCGGGGGTTCGGGTGGAAGGGGTCCGGTGGCGGGTGGGACTGCGGTGCCAGGCCCCCATGGAGGCCCGGGCCCTGGGAATTTTGTCCCCCCTGTCCCCCCCTCTCGGCGGCCCTGCTCTGCAGCAGTAACTACCTCCATGCTAAGTGTAAGGTGCAGTCCCACTCATTCTCTACCCATTCTATGCCCCACTGTCCTTTTATCTCTTAAGGCAGAAATTATTTTACAAAGCAGCGGTAGGACTACAGCACATGTGGCACACTCCAAGTCAACACTACTGCCGGGTTAGCACACCCATCTAGTGGTAATTTCAAAGCTGGAACATTCTGTTTCCCACGGTAGAAAATATTTTTCTATTTTCTAACACGGGGGCATTCCTGGAGGTAATCAGCAGTATGGTCATGTTGGCGAGTGCCGCATGACTACAGGGTGCGTAGCGTGTGAGCTATTACCACTAGGTCAATGGGTGGCAGTAACGGCTCAGGCAGTAAATAGCTGTACGCTTCTTTTAGTTCTATCACATGGCCATTTACTGCCTCCATTTGTTTTTAAAAAAAGCCTTTTTTCCCAGCCGTGGTAAAAAAATACCCAGTTTGCACCAAAAACACGCGCCCACACTACCACAGGGCATGTTTTACTGCAACTTAGTATAGGACCCTTGTAACTGTTAAGGTAACACATTTTCTGTTAGTATGCATTAATGCAGTTTAATAAATGAGCCCTGGTTCAGTCAACTATTGCAGTCCTTTCTGTTCCCTGGTTGAAATTAATTAGATTTTCTAAAAGCAGGGAGCAAGCATTCAACTATGCAGATTCCTGAACTTGGAACAAATTCTGCTGGTTTCTATATATGGCATCCAAATTTTGGAGCATTGCCAGTAAATGTGTACAATTTAATTGGTTAACCAGCAGCTCTTAACCATCAATAACTAGCTGCCAACGACCAATTACTGATGTTAATTGTCACTCATTAAAATTTGTGTGGAGAAGCAACCTAATGGTTACTGCACTGGTCTGAGAACCTGGGGAACTGGATTTGATTCCCACTACGGCTTCTTGTGACCCTGGGCAAGTCATTTAACCTTCCATTTCTCCAGGTACAAACTTAGATTGTGAGCCCACTAGGGGCAGAAAAAGTACTTGTCTATTATATAAGCAAACTGTTTTGGTTGTACCCACAGAAAGATGGCATATCAAATCCATAACCCTTTACCAAGCTGCATTAAGTACTACCATGCACCTAAGGAAGCTTCAATGACATAATAAGAACAAGAGTATCCATACTGGATCAGACCAATGGTTCATCTAGCCCAGTATCCTATTTCCAACAGTGACCAAGCCAGGTCACAAGGACATGGCAGAATCCCAAATAGTGGCAACATTGCATGGGCAATCCCAGGGTAAGCAGTTGCTTCCCCAATGTCTGTCTCAATAGCAGACTATGCACTTTTCCCCCAGATATACTAACCGCAGTTACCACATGCTCCAGCAAAGAGTTCCAGAGCTTAACTATTCATTGAGTGAAAAAATATTTCCTCCTATTTGTTTAAAAAGTATTTCTATGTAACTTTGTTGAGTATCCCCTAGTGAGTCTTTGTTTTTTTGGAACGAGTAGAATATCTATTTACTTCTACTCGTTCTATACCACTATACACACACTAACCACATGTTAAAACATGTTTTTTTGTTTTTTTTAAGAGATGTGTCAGGCATGGAGAGTGGGCATTCCTGAGCTAATTAATTTGACAATTAAAATTCAATGCAAAGAAGTGCAGAGTGTTAGGTGGTGAGAGGCTGATATGCAGAGACAGGGAAAGAGATCTTGAGTGATAGTATCTGAGGATCTGAAGGCGATAAAACAGTGTGGCATGGCAGTAGCCGTAGCCATAAGGATGCTAAGCTGTATAGAGAGAGGCTTAACCAGCAGAAGAAAGGAGGTGTTGATGCCCCTGTACAAGTCATTGGTGAGGCCCCACTTGGAGTATTGTGTTCAGTTTTGGAGGTTGTATCTTGCTAAAGATGTACGAAGACTTGAAGCTGTCCAGACGAAGATGACAAAAATGGTATGGGGCTTGGGCCAAAAGACATATGAGGAGAGACTGGAAGATCTGAATATGTATAACCTAGAGGAGAGGAGGGACAGGGGAGATATGACACAGATGTTTAAATACTTGAAAGGTATTAATATAGAAACAAATATTTTCCAGAGAAGGGAAAATGGTACAACTAGAGGACATGAATTGAGGTTGTGGGGTGGTAGACTTAGGAGCAATGTCAGAAAATTCTTTTTCACGGAGAGGGTGGTTGATGCCTGGAATGCCCTACTGAGGAAGGTGGTGGAGAAAAAAAACGGTGGCAGAATTCAAAAAGGCGTGGAATGAACACAGAGGACCTCTAACTAGAAAATGAATGGTGTAAAAAACAAAACTTAAAGGGTTGAATATGTTTTTGCATGTCAAGTGGTGCTTGGATTGCAACTCTGGCTATAAAAAAACTAAGGCTGGTGCTGGGCTGGCTTGTATAGTCTATGTCCCACATATAGCAATCCAGTTTAGGATGGGCCAGAGAGGGCTTTGTCAGATGCTCCAGTAATTTGGAATGTGAGGACACTGCTGGGTAGACTTTTACAGTCTGTGTCCCACAAATGACTTGACAGATTCAGATAGGCTGGAGTGGGCTTTGACGTCAACTCCAGTAGTTGAAACATAAGGATAGAGTTGGGCGGACTTCTACAAGTAAGACCATGATCAAGTACATAATGTCACATTCATTGTTGATTTAATCTTGAATTGATAATGAATGCAACTGTTGGGCAGACTGAATGGATCATTCAGGTCTTTATCTGACGTCACTTACTATGTTTCTGTGCTACTGACCAGCTGATGTTTGAAAGTGATTGTCGCCCATCTTCCGACACAAATTGGGAGATGGGCGGCGATCTCCTGAATCCGCCCAAATCGGCATAATCAAAAGCCGATTTTGGGCGGCTTCAACTGCATTCTGTTGCGGGGCCGGGGAAAGTTGAAAGGGGGCGTGTCAGCATGGTAGTGAAGGCGGGACGTGGGCGTGCATTGAGATGGCCAGCTTCGCCCAATAATGGAAAAAAGAAAGCCGGCCGTCAGGAGAATTTGGTTCGTTTCATTTGGACCCTTTTTTTTTAGGTCCAAGTCCCAAAAAAATGCCCCAACTGACCAGATGACCACCGGAAGGAAGCGGGGATCACCTCCCCTTACTCCCCCAGTGGTCACCACACCCCTCCCACACACACACACACACACACACACACACACAAAAATCAGACATTTTTGCCAGCCTGTATACATCCATAACCGAATTGTAACAAACTGTATTTCCATCATTCATAATGTATTGTAAGCCACACTGAGCCCGCAAAAAGGTGGGAAAATGTGGGATACAAATGCAATAAATAAATAAATAAGCCTCAAATGTCATACCCAGCTCCCTGACAGCAATATGCAGGTCCCTGGAGCAGTTTGTAGTGGGTGCAGTGCAGTTGAGGCAGGTGGACCCAGGCCCACCCCCCTACCTGTTACACTTGTGCTGGTAAATAGGAGCCACCCAAAACCCCCTAAAACCCACTGTACCCACATGTAGGTGCCCCCCTTCACCCCTTAGGGCTATGGTAATAGTGTAGAGTTGTGGGCAGTGGGTTTTGGGGGGGGGGGAGATTTGGGGGGCTCAGCACACAAGGGAAGGGTACTATGCACCTGGAAGCTAATTTTGTTGTTTTTATTAATTTTTTAAAGTGCCCCCTAGGGTGCCCGGTTGGTGTCCTGGCATGTCAGGGGGGCCAGGGCACTGGAAATGCTGGCTCCTCCCACGCCCAAATCCTTACATTTCGCCGGATTTGAGATGGCTGGCTCCGGTTTCCATTATGGCTGAAAATCAGAGTCGGCCATCTCATCTAACCCCGGCGAGCGATTTGGCCGGCCCCAAGCGTATTTCAAAAATACGCTTGGCTCCGCCCCTTCGCGGAGCCGGACCCGAAGATGACCGCCCATCGATGTGATTATGCCTCTCTATGTGATCTGTTAGCATAGCTATGTTATCATGGAATAACTGGTTAGCACACAGATAGCATGTGAGCCCCTACCTGTTATAAAATGAGTGGCATAAGCTCACATGGTGCTAATGGTAAACATAACGCATGGCCAATAAAACAAATAATACAAATGGCCATGTCATGGCTGTGGTAAAAATGGCCTTAGCACATGGAAAAGACCTGCGTAAGGGTGCCCTAAGGCCACTTTTTACCTCAGCTTAGTATAAGTGCTTCTTAAAGTTTCCAGAATCTGCTTTTCCACCTGTTAGCTGGATTTTGGATTTACCTATCCCAGGAATGATTTAGTGCAATGAGAAAGGCGTCAGCATGGAGAGTCCTGAACTTTAGAACAAACTCAGGCTAGTTTAGATATCTTTGCCAGTTAAGGCTTAAGCCCCCCCCCCCCCCCCCCCCCGATATTCATCCAGTGGTGGTCAGCATTTTTTAAACCCTGATCATCACTGGCTAAATTATCTAGGCCATGTCCGGGCACTGGCACTGAATATTGGGGGATAATTTTGGGTGGGCTGGGCACTGGAACTTATGTTGACCCAGCCTATATATTACGAGTGAGAAAGCAACAAGGAAAATGGTCCTCCAAATCCAACATGGAAGTAAATACAAGAGGCAGACGTTATAAGAAGGCAAAAAGTCTTTATTAAAATCCAAAAGCTCCCAGGGATTTAAACACCTGTGCCTGACATGGCCATGTTTTGCCTGAAAACAGCTGCGTCAGGGGTAACGGTACCAGATGGAAAATTACAAACTTCACCTCAACAATGCTTCCTCCTTCCCTCCTCCCCCCATCCCTTACCAATAAGAAACGCCCTCCCCCCAGGGCCCTAACCAATAAGAAGCACTGTTTCCTGGCTCTCTGGCCAGTGCTGCTTGACTGTCCAGCTTATAATCGAAAGAGAAAAACGCCTATATTTCGACACAAATCGGGAGATGGGCATTTTTCTTGCAAAGGCGCCCAATTCAGTATAATCGAAAGCCGATTTTGGGCGTTTCCAACTGCACTCCGTTGCGGAAACGAATAAAGTTGACGGGGGCATGTCGGAGGCGGGACTGGGGCGTGGTTATCAGCCGAGGAGAGATGGGCGTCTTTAGCTGATAATCGAAAAAAAGGCGTTTTTACCGCAATTTTGGGTCACTTTTTTTGGACCCTTTTTTTTCACGAACAAGTCCCAAAAAAGTGCCCCAACTGCCCAGATGACCACTGGAGGGAATCGAGGATGACCTCCCCGGACTCCCCCAGTGGTCACTAACCCCCTCCCACCAAAAAAAGCCCACTTTACAAACTTTTTTTCCAGCCTGTATGCCACCCTCAAATGCCGTACCCACCTCCATGACAGCAGAATATGTTCGATCCTCTCACAGCCTTTCCCTGGGTCAGATGTGGCTCTCGGGTGCACTACAGGGTCACATCAGCATTGCATTGTGGTGGGTGTAGGGTATTGGGCTCTGTGATTTCATTAGCTTGTGTTACAGTCTCACGATGTTGGTAGTTGGTAGGCTCTTCTCCCATGGTGCTTTTCCCCCTGCCTACTGGGTCAGAGTGTGCCCTGTTGTGTTTCCGGTAGTCCATGAGGTAGTGGCCATTTTTGTTAGCCAGTTTTAGATCCCTTCCATGTGTTAGCCACGTTAGAGAACTTAGTTCTTACCTTGAATGTGGCTGAAAGAGGGCATTGTGCAGCATTCTGGCAACTCTGACCTGCTAATCTCAGTACCAGGGAGACTCGTTGCCAGTGGGGCACAACCTCTGATCTGCAGTTAACTGTGAGTAAGCGTGCTTATTCCAATAAAGGACGTTTTCGGAGAGATTAGTCTTCAGGTGTCAATTGGTGTGCCAATGTTATACAGCAGTAACAAGTCCTAGAGGCCTGCGTGTATGCAGGTCCCTGGAGCACTTTTAGTGGGTACCGCAGTGCACTTCAGCCAGGTGGACCCAGGCCCATCCCCCCCTACCTGTAACACTTGTGCTGGTAAATGGGAGGCCTCCAAAACCCACTGTACCCACATGTAGGTGCCCCCTTCACCCCTAAGAGCTATGGTAGTGTTGTACATTTGTGGGTAGTGGGTTTTGGGGGAGGGGGGTGGGAGCTCAGCAACCGTGGTAAGGGAGCTATGCATGTGGGAGCTTTTTCTGAAGTCCACCGCACTGACCTAGGGTGCCCAGTTGGTGTCTTGGCATATCAGGGGGGAGAGTGTACTACGAATCCTGGCCTCTCCCACGACCAAATAGCTTGGATTAGGACGTTTTTGAGCTGGGCGTTTTTAGTTTCCATTATCGCTAAAAAAACCAAATGCCCAGCTCAAAAACATCCATTTTTTCGAAAATACGGTTCAGCCCGCCCCCTCACGGACCCGTTCTCGGAGATAAACGCCCATGGAGATAGGCGTTTCCGTTCGATTGTGCCCCTCTTTGTGTACTGTTTCCAGTTTGCTATCAACTGATACACCGGCCTTTTGCTTAATAGGGCTAGCAAATACCATCTCATTCGAAATCAGAGGCATAGCCAGACCTTGACTTGGGGGGGGGGGGCTGAGCCCAAAGGGGGGGCACATTTTGCCACTCCTCCTTGCCGCAACTCCACATACCTGGGCTGGCAGGGGGTACCCAAGCCCTGCTAACAGAAGCCTTTCCTTTAGCAATACTTGGCACCATGCTGCCTGCCCTGCTTTCCAGCCCTAGTGTTCATGCTCAGTTTTAGTAAAATTGAGCATGTGCGAAGCTACTGCTTGCTCAATTTCTTTAAAACTGAGCATTCACGTGAGGAAGGGGGAAGCGGGGAAGGCAGCGCAGTGGTGAATATCGCCGCAGGAGAGCTTCTGCTAGAAGGGCTTGGGGTCCCCCACCAGCCAAACCAGCAGACTTTGGGTCTGATAGAATTTAAAAAATGAACTTGCAGAACTATTGTTAGTAATATGTAATTTATCTTCAAAATCAAGCATGGTACTGGAAGATTGGAGGGTGGCCAATGTAACGCTGATTTTTAACAAGGTTCCATATGTGGTCCAGGAAATTATAGACTGGTGAGCCAAACATTGATGCCGGGCAAAATGGTAGAGACTATTATAAAGAACAAAATTACAGAGTATATTCATAAGTATGAATTAATGAGACAAAGCCAACATGGATTTAGTGAAGGGAAATCTTGCCTCACCAATCTACTACATTTCTTTGAAGGAGTGAACAAACATGTGGATAAAGGTGAGCCAGTTAATATTGTGTATCTGGATTTTCAAAAGGCATTTGACAACACTTGGCATTTGGGTGCTAAACCCGGATATTCAATGCTTGTCCATTTCTGGTGATTGGCATTGAATATCCGGTTTTAACCAGCCACTTTGATATTCAGTGCTAGCCACTTAAAGTGAGACCGACCAAAGTTATTCTACCTATTGTGGTAGATACAGTAAATATGGCCATTCTCAGTTTTAAAATCGGTGGATAGCCGGTTATATCGCCCGATATAACCGGCTAGAATATTGCCAGATAGCCACTTAAGTGCTGTTTTAGCAGCCATTTTCATTTGAATATTGGGTGGTATGTTTATAGGTAATAGTAGTGTTTCTTGGGATACTACAAAATGATGTCTTAGAATGCACTTGCTGATGGATTTCTAAGTAATCTGCCCAACAGCTGCCCTGAATCAGGAAAAACTGCATACATTCTTAATGGAAAAATGATATGTTTAAATATAATTACATTATCCCATATCTTAAAATATGGCTGCTCTTTTATTTTATTGAGCTTGAGCTAAATGGTATGCACTAAGATAAGACAATGGTCTTTATTCTAGAAGACCTATTTGTGAACATACATAACAGAAGAACAGAAGAGTAGCCATACTGGATCAGACCAATGGTTCATCTAGCCCAGTATCCTGTTAACAACAGTGGCCAAGCCAGGTCACAAGTACTTGGCAGAAACTCAAATAATGGCAACATTGTATGCTGCAAATCCCAGAGCAAGCAGTGACTTCCCCCATGTCCATCTCAATAACAGACTACAGACTTTTCCTCTAGGAACTTGTCCGAACCTTTTTTAAACCCAGATACGCTAACTGCTGTTACCGAGCAAAATGGTAGAGGCTATTATAAAGAACAAAATTACAGAACATATTCAAAAGCATGGATTAATGAGACAAAGCCAACACGGATTTAGTGAAGGGAAATCTTGCCTCACCAATCTATTACATGTATTTGAAGGGATGAAAAAACCTGTAGATAAAGATGAGCCAGTCAATTTTGTGTAATCTGGATTTTCAAAAGGCGTTTGACAAAGTCATGAAAGACTCCAGAAGAAATTGCAAAGTCATAGAATAGGAGGTAGTGTCCTACTGTGGATTAAAAATTGGTTAAAAGATAGAAAACAGAGAGTAGGGTTAAATGGTCAGTATTCTCAATGAAGAAGAGTATATAGTGGGGTTCCCCAGGGGTCTGTGATGGGACCGTTGCCTTTTAACATATTTATAAATGATCTAGAGATGGGAATGACTAGTGAGCTAATTACATTTTTTGACAACACAAAGTTATTCAAAGTTGTTAAATTACAAGAGGATTGTAAAAAATTACAAGAGGACCTTATGAGACTGGGAGACTGGGCATCTAAATGGCAGATGATGTTTAATGTGAGCAAGTGCAAAGTGATGCATGTGGGAAAGAGAAACCCGAATTATAGCTACATAATGCAAGGTTCCACTTTGTCACTGACCAAGAAAGGGATCTAGGTGTCATCATTGATGATACGTTGAAACCCTCTGCTCAGTGTTCGACGGTGGCTAAGAAAGCAGGTAGAATGTTAGGTATTATTAGAAAAGGAATGGAAAACAGAAATGAGAACGTTATAATGCCTTTGTATCACTCCATGGTGCAATTGCACCTTGAATATTGTGTTCAACTCTGGTCACCGTATCTCAAAAAAGATATAGTGGAATTGGAAAAGGTACAGAGAAGGGCGACAAAAATGATAAAGGGAAAGGGACAACTTCTCCATGAGGAAAGGCTGAAGCGGCTAGGGCACATACTAATCCTTAAAACGTATTAAATAAAAAAACATATATTTTTTTCTTTTTTACCTTTGTTGACTGCGTACTTTTCTAATTGGATTGGTCCCAGTCTGTTCCACTTTTTGTGTTAGGTTTGCCTTTCCATTTCTTCTTTCCATTCGTCTGGTAATGATCTTTTTTTGTTTGTTTAATGGTTCTTTTTTTCATTTTTCTGCCTCTATATTCACCATATATGATTTTTACCATTCATTCTTCCTTTCTCTCACCCTCTAGTATGTAGACACCTTCTTTTCACCTCTCATTCTCTCTCCAGCAATTTCATTGCCTCCTTTTCTTTTTTCTCCAACCCCAGTCTACTAATCCTCCCTGTATCTTTCACCTGCTCTCGTCCCCCATTTCCATCCTCTATACTCACCCTCTCAGCTCTCTTCTACTCTTCACTACTTCTCATCCCCTCATCAGACCCAACTCTATCTCTGTCTCTCCAGGCCATTCCATCTCTTGTCTTCTATCCCATGTCCCATTGCCTCTCTCTGACAACATTAACTCCATTTCTACCCTCACTCAGCCCCTTGGGATCTATCTCCTTCCTCTCTCATACTCTTCCAGAGCACCCGATCCTGGCCCCTGTTCAAATACAGGATAACCACAAACTAACCCCCGCCCCTTTTACAAAGCCGTGTGGTAATGCTGAATGGGCTGGGTCAGTATTACCGCACTGGTAGCGCTTTCTAAAAAAAAGGGGGGGGGGGGGGTAAAAGTAATAATCTAGACAAAAATTAAACTGAAACCCGAGATGCCAGACTCTGCATGCAGCGCAACACCAAATAGAAAGAAATGCATTTCCTCATGTACAGTGCACGCAGATGTAAATTCTCAGAACTGACATAATTCAATCACTAACTGAAAATAAAATCATTTTTCCTACATTTGTTGTCTGGTGATTTTATTTTTCTAATCATCTTGTTCCCAGTCTCTGGATCTGTTTCCCTACCTTTGTGTGCTTAACAACAGCCAGGACCTCCTGTTGATTTGCTATTTCTTTTCTGGCCTCCTTCTACTTCACTTCCTGCCCTACATCCATCTTTAGCACTGATCTTTCACCTTTCTTCCATTTTTCTGCCTCTTTCCAAATCTATTTAGTTTTCCAACTCTTCCCCCCTCTTCAGTCCATGTGCAGCATCCCTCCCCCTTTTCCCTTCCATCCATGGGCTGCATGTCCCCCTCTTGCTTCCTATCCATTCATGTGCAGCATGTACCCCTTTCCTCTCTGTTCCCTTTTATCCATGTGTAGTATGTTCACCCTCTCCTCTCTCTTGCATCCATGGGCATCTTGTCCTCCTCTCCTCAACCCTCCTTTCATGCAAGTGCAGCTTCTCCCCTCCCCCTCCCCCTGTGGGTCCAGCATCAAATCCTTACCTCCCTATCTGTCCTCCCTCCCTGTGGGCTCTACAAAATTACAGAGTTCACCGCCATTGTCAGCAGTGATTACAACAGACTCTTTACAGCAGATCAAAGGCTTTCCCTCTGTCACATCCTTCCCATGCAGCAACAGGAAATTGTGACAGAGAAAAGAACCCCTAGGCTGGGAGGAGAGAGTCTGTGGCAATCACTGCTGGGCCGGCAGTGCCTGTGAACTCTTTAAGTTTGCAGCTTTGGCACTAACATTCAGTGGGAGTGCAAAGGGGGGGGGGAGGCAACTAAGATTTTGTGTGTATTTGCCCCCCCCCCCCTTGCCTTCCCCCCACCCCCCCAATAACAGCTCCTTTGCCTTTGTATAAGTTTCACAAGATGTTCCAAATTTGAGTAATACCATGAGTTGGTTCAGGTTCAGTGTCTGAATTTTGCTAGTCTGGTTTGTGTCATCCCATCCCTTTACCCCATGATCTAGCATGTTTACCTCTCTCTTTTGTTCCTCCTCTTCACCGCATGATCCAGCATGTTTCCCTCTCTCATCCCTCCCCTTCACCCCATGATCCAGCAACTTACCACCCTACCCTCCCTTCACTCCATGATCTAGCATGTTTCCCTCTCTCTTTGTTCCTCCTCTTCACCGCATGATCCAGCATGTTTCCCTCTCTCATCCCTCCCCTTCACCCCATGATCCAGCATGTTTCCCTCTCTTTCATCTCTCCCCTTCTCCCCATGATCCAGCATGTTTCCCTCTCTCTTTCATCCCTCTTTCACCCCATGATCCAGCATGTTTCCCTATCTCCTTTGTCCCTTCCCTTTATCCCATGATCTAGCACCTCTGCCCCAGGTCCAGTATCTCATCTTCCTTTCCACCTCTGCCCTGGGTCCAGTAGTCTTCTCTCCCCCCCCCCCCCTCCCCACTGTCTAGCATGCCTCTCTCCTGCCAACTGCCGCCTGCTGCCACCCACCCGGGTTGAGTAAACATTTCCCTATGCAACATTCCCCCCATCTAGCATTTCTCACTCATGCCACCTGCCACCCCCTGCCTGGGTTGGGTAAACATTTCTCCATGCAACACCCCCCACCCCCTGCCATGTACCTTTCAACATGATTTTCCTCTTCGGACCACTTACAGTGGCAGTGTTTCACATTCATCTGTGAGCATTGGCCCCGGAGTCCTTCTCTCTCTGCTGTGCCCCTGCAGAAACAGGAAGTTACATCAAAGGGACGGGGCACGGCAGAAAGGAGGACTCCGGGTCTGACACTCACAGCTGAATGTGAAATGCTGGCACTGTTAGTGCTCTGAAGAGGAAAATTGCTTTGAAAAGTACACTGGGGGAAGAGAGAGAAACCAGGTCAGGACAGCTGAGAATTTCCTAGAGGCCTTGGACTATCCAAATGTAGATGAAAAGACACCTACAGTGTCAGAACAGGTTGTTATTTGGAATACACACTTAGCTAAGACCTTAGAGAAAACAGCACCACTAAAAAAGGTCTTATGCCCCACTCACAAACGCTAACCTTGCTTTTCTCCTGAACTTCAGAAGGTGTCACAAAAATCGTGAACTCCTCTCTTTCCAATGGGCAACTACCAACAGCATTAAAAAGGGCAGTGGTGCGTCCTTTGCTAAAGAAGAACAATCGTGACCATGACAAACTTGAAAGTAACCGGCCAGTATCCAACATCCCATTTCTAGGAAAACGTATAGAACAAATAGAATGTGATTGGCTAGAGGAGAGAAACTGGCTAGTTCCATTTCAGTCTGATTTCAGACCCGGTTATGGAACAGAAACAGTCCTTGTATCCCTACTAGATGATCTTTACAGAAAGCAAGAAAGGGGATTTGCTTCGATGTTAGTACTGTAAATTTCTCAGCAGCTTTTGACACTGTGGATCATGATATCATGCTAGCATGACTGGTAGAAACAGGTAACAATGGAATAGTATTTGTCTGGTCCAGATCCTATCTATCAGACAGGCAAAAGGCCATAGTGTTTGGCAGCAACTCATCACCACCATGGACACTGACATCAATTCAAGAACAAACAAACTTTGCCTGAACCCAAGTAAAACCTAGCATCTATGGGTCCCTAACACAAATGGGTACATACCCAACATTAAAATCTCTTTTGGGAAATATGAAGTCCCCCTCAAATCACAAGCCAGGAACCTTGAAATAAGTTCAATTCTGATCCTTCAAATCCAAGCAACTTACTCTGATTCCCCCCAAATCCAAGCAACCTTCAAGAGCAGCTTCTATCACCTGCAACAACTACGCTGCCTGTCTCCTTACATTGAGAAGGCAAACCTTGTCTCGGTTGTGCATGCCATGATAACATCAAGACTGGATTACTGTAATGCACTCTACACTGCCCTGATTATAAAGGGTCTGCACCAACTTGATTCAGAATGCTGCAGCAAGACTAATAGACGTTTTGCAAAAACTTCACTGGCTACCAGTACAATACAGGGTCAAATTTAAAACTATGTTTGACCTTCAAGGCCCTTAAAGGAAATGGTCCAAAGTACTTAAAGAACAGGATCTCCTTCTATACACCTCCAAGGTCACTAAGGTCCTCCCAAGGAGTATCCCTAACCATACCCTCTCCAAAGGACATCATATGATGTGATGTGATACCCAAAAGCGAGCCTTCTCCAGAGTAGCCCCCCTCCCACTGGAATGTACTCCCTGAAGGCTTTGCTTAACACAAGACTATTTGTACTTCAGGAAGCAGGTGAGATCTTGGCTCTTCAACTAGGCCTTTAATAGAGGAAGTAACTAACTTGCTAATCAAACACACACACACACACACACATATATATGAGGAATGACACCGCCTGCACATACTATAGCAGGATATGCTTATCCACTCCTACCCTAGCTAAGATAACATTCAAGCACTTTTCTGACCTCATTTGCAATTTTCTTTGAATTAATACCTTATTTTCTTACTCCTGTTAGTTACTCTTTTATCTATATGTTACATCTTTGCTTACAACCTATGCTGTCTATTAAAATGTTTTATTGCGTATTGTGTTGATATTGTAATGTAGCATACTATGCTATACTATGTATTGTACTTTGAATATTTTTACTGCTGTAATTGTCTATTGCTTATGTTTGACTTATTCTTGCTGTACACTGCCTTGACTGAATACCTTCAAAAAGGTGGTAAATAAATCCTAATAAATAAATACATAATTTAATTTTAGGGCATGTTGTTTCATGTTAACATGTGATACTAGATATCCCCAGGGACATGTTTTGGGCAGCATCAGAAAGTAACACATTTTTCTGCATGTTTCATAAAAATTCTACATGCACAAAAGTGTAGTGTGTACCAAAAATTATTTTCCAAAGGAGAGCACATGCATACTTTCCTTCTGAAATTTGATTTTTAAAGTCCATGGGTTAAACATTCCCAAATAGTTGTCCCAATGCAGTCCCTCGTTGCATTCAAAAGATCCCGGGCTTTTAAAAGATGGCATCTCTGTCTAATATATCGAGTGTGTTTTTTCTAATGAAAAAGGTGCCGGTACTCAAATGCCAGGCCACCCTTCAGAGGTGGGGTGATCACTGAGGGACCCACACCACAATAGCCAGGCCCCCTGCAACCAGTCACAGAATCTATGACAAGGCACCTTGAGTATTGTGTTCAATTCTGGTCGCCGCATCTCAAAAAAGATATAGTAGAATTGGAAAAGGTGCAGTGAAGGGCGACTAAAATGATAGTGGGGATGGGACGACTTTCCTATGAAGAAAGACTAAGGAGGCTAGGGCTATACAGCTTGGAGAAGAGACGGCTGAGGGGAGACATGATAGAGGTATATAAAATAATGAGTGGAGTGGAACAGGTGGATGTGAAGCGTCTGTTCATGCTTTCCAAAAATACTAGAACTAGGGGGCATGCGATGAAACTACAGTGTAGTAAATTTAAAACAAATCGGAGAAAATGTTTCTTCACCCAACACATAATTAAACTCTGGAATTCGTTGCCGGAGAACGTGGTGAAGGTGGTTAGCTTGGCAGAGTTTAAAAAGGGGTTAGACGGTTTCCTAAAGGACAAGTCCATAAACCACTACTAAATGGACTTGGGAAAAATCCACAATTCCAGGAATAACATGTATAGAATGTTTGTACGTTTTGGAAGCTTGCCAGGTGCCCTTGGCCTGGATTGGCCGCTGTCGTGGACAGGATGCTGGGCTCGATGGACCCTTGGTCTTTTCCCAGTGTGGCATTACTTATGTACTTATGTACTAAGGCAGAATTGGAGTGAAGAGCCTGAGCTCTTTCATTAAAACTTGGGGACCATGGGTCAATTTTATCAGACAATGGAAAAGGTGCCAGTACCCAAGTACCCCCTTAAAAAAAGCCCTGAATAATATCCCTGCGCCTTCACTTTTCAGCTTCTTCTTCTTTTGTATGCTGTTCCTCAGCTAGGTTCAGCCTTTAAGAAACGAAGCATTTCATATTCAAATACTGTTTTTCATATTTAAATGTATCCTGAAGAAAGGGTTTTGCTGACATTTCAGTTAAAGCTAACTTTGAGATTAGTAAGAGCCTCTAGGTGTTTTAGAATATTAATTTAAGTGCTTTGATGCATTTTCACATCTTTCCAGCTCCCAAAGCCCTGTCTTCTTAAGACATGCTTCACTGAAAATTGTATATGGTAAAGAAAAGACATATTCAAGCATCTTGCTAAAACAATGAATGAATAAATGCATGAAGAGAATGCTTAAAAACTATTGTTCTTTACCTTCCATTAGTCCGATGCTCCTAGAACAGAAAAATGCTCCCAGTTTTTTGCTGGTAGCATTTTTCCAGGAATGATGTGGCTTGTAGTGTTCACAGGAAGCCAAATTATTATGATTATTATTATTATTATTACATGGTTTGCATGCATTTGTGTGCTTTGTTTCTCATTATTATGTATCTCATGGTACCTAGAGTGGAGGAGTAGCCTAATAGTTAGTGCAGTGCAGTGGCATAGCCACAGGTGGGCCTGGGTGGGCCGGGGCCCACCCACTTAGGGCTCAGGCCCACCCAATAGTAGCACATGTTTAGCGGTAGCTGGTGGGGATCCCAAGCTCGGCCGGCTCAAGATTTCCCCCTGATGGTAACGAAAACGCTACTCTCCACAATAACGGCACCTGCGCACGCTCAGTTTTCAGTGCATGCGTGCTGCAAACTGCCAAGATGGGAAGACGCATTTTCTCACCAGCTGAGATATTTTTTGGGTGGAGGTTTGGGGGGGGGGGGGGAGAACACTTGGTGCCCACCCACATCTTGCCTAGGCCCACCCAAAATCTGTCTGGCTACGCCCCTGGTGCAGTGGGCTGAGAACTAGGGAACCGGATTCAGGTCCCACTGTGGCTCCTTCTGACCCTAAGCAAGTCACAGCCCTTTTGAGCCCAGTAGGTTCAGAGAAAGTGCTATGTAAACTGTTTTGGTTGTACCACAGAAAGGCAGTATATTAAGAATTCAATAAACATAAAAATAACATGTTTTATGGTTATACAACACATATTGTTGTCCTCTGACCTGCATCAATGGGCAAACAGCATGTGTTAGAGCCATAGCAAATCTTAAAAACTACTTCCCTAATTGAAAGTTATCACTAAAAACAGTGACTAATCACAAAGCTTTGAATTTGTGTTTATTACTTCTTTATTTTGGCTTTAAAGATACTCTTGCAAATTAAGCAATGCAGGCAAGGGTAGGCCCTGCTAATCCATTCCTGTGTTATCAGTGTTTAATTGAAGCTTACAAATTCTTAGCCAGTCTGATAGCTTTCCTGAGCATTCTGATAAAGCCTGGATTGCAGCTGCTCTGAATCAGTGGGGTCACAAGGGACATATAGATGTTAAAAATAACATAGAAAGAGAAGGTTCGCCGTCTGGTGTGATGGCAAGGCCCTAGATCCTCATTCTTGTCCTACACAAGCCCTGCTTGAATACCTTCTGCACTTGTCAGAGTCTGGTCTTAAAACCAACTCAGTAAGGGTTCATCTTAGTGCGATTAGTGCTTATCATTTTCGGGTGGAAGGTAAGCCGATCTCGGGACAGCCTTTAGAAAGGTATTAATCCGCAAGCGAACCTTTTCGTGAGATGCGAAGGCGGTAGAACGAGAGGGCATGAAATGAGATTGAAGGGGGGCAGACTCAAGAAAAATGTCAGGAAGTATTTTTTCACGGAGAGAGTGGTGGATACGTGGAATGCCCTCCCGCGGGAGGTGGTGGAGATGAAAACAGTAGCAGAATTCAAAAATGCGTGGCATAAACATAAAGGAATCCTGTTCAGAAGGAATGGATCCTAAGGAGCTTAGGATAAATCCCTCCTCTCAGTACCCTTCTCCACCACCGCCAACTCCAGGCTCCGCTCATTCTGCCTCGCCTCACCCTATGCTTGGAACAACCTTCCTGAGCCCTTACGCCAAGCCCCCTCCCTGCCCGTCTTCAAGTCTTTGCTTAAAGCCCACCTCTTCAATGCTGCATTCGGCACCTAACCCTTACCGTTCAGTGAATCCAGACTGCCTCAATTTGACTGCCCCTATCGGACCAACCGTTCACTTGTCTATTAGATTGTAAGCTCTTTGAGCAGGGACTGTCTCTCTTTGTTAAATTGTACAGCGCTGCGTAACCCTAGTAGCGCTCTAGAAATGTTAAGTAGTAGTAGTAGTAGTAATCTAAACATGTTTGGAATAAATAGAAGTTGAGGCTTGATAAATTGGGGGGGGGGGGTGGTACAGAGGTTCAGTTAGGGTTGGTTTAAATATGAGTGGAAACCCACCATGGAAGACAACCGGGGAGATGAACTTGATGAATTAGCCTCTATCTGCCATCATCTACTATGCTACTTGGAATACGGAATTATTTACTGCTTTAGAGAGAAATGTCTCTTTAATTTCTGCATTTGGCCAACTCCAATATACAATTTTTATATGTATCGGTGGATCCCAGTTATCGCCATTACTGTTTGTCTTGAAGTACAAAGGATACAAGACAAGGTTTACATCAACTGGTAGAGACTTCCTCTCATCAAGGAAATATTGGACAGCATGGGTAAGAAGTGAAAATTGAATATTAATAATTTTTAGTAGTAAATATCCAAGTCTTCATATTATACTGTTTCCTTGGCTGACAGACTTGAATAACCCTGTGGTCAAGGCATTTACTTTAGAAGGTTCTCTTTGTATTTTGGATGTGTATAAACTGTCGTTTAGACATGCTTATTGCACAGACATCTAAATCCTGTTGTAAGATCTTTGAGCAGGGACTGTCTTTCTTCTATGTTTGTGCAGCGCTGCATACGCCTTGTAGCGCTATAGAAATGCTAAATAGTAGTAGTAATTTTAGAAAGCTGGAATATACACATTTAAAAATCATTAACGTGCCTATAGCAAGAAAGTATTTTTAGGCATGTTTTGGGTGGGATTAGGGTGGGGCAAAAAATATGCATTTTCCATTTCAACAAGTGACTGTATATTAATGTCCAGTGGGATTTCGCCGACGGACATTGTTCCTTTTTCCTCACTCACGGTCCCTGCATGAGCCCCGATGAGGTGAGTACAGCTCAGCCGGTAAACTTCACCAGGCATGACAAGATAGAGCAAAAAATTGGAACTGCAGTTCAGCGCTGCTCTTCTTGTGCTTGCTGGTCACAAAATGACTCCCTCTCAGTGTCCTTCCTGTCTCTCGCTCCTCCTTCCTTCTTCCCTCCCCTTTCTCTTTAACCCCTTCCTCACCTAATTCTCTTGTAGTTGTTCCGTATCCTGCCCCTCTCTTAACCCCCTCCCCCCACACCGCCCTTGTCCTCGTTGGCCTTCAGCTCGTTTGTGTGCGACCCACCCCCTTATTGGGTTTGCCTAGTTCTTTTCAACAAGTGACTGTATATTAATGTCCAGCGGGATTTACACCTGCTCCCAGGTGCTCATTTTATGCAGTGCTTCAGTAGAGGGCATAGGGGTGGTCACACCCTTAATCCCACAGTTGTTTTGTCCCCCTCCCCTCAAAAAGTGATACTAGCAAGAGATATCGGACTCTGTGACAAGTTTGGGAACAATACACATGTATGTTTCTAAAATGGTTGATGTAAATGTGTATAAAGTATTGGAATCCATTACTTTTTAATATTCGGACAGAATTCTCTTATCTTTGTTTTAGGAAATTGCTAAACACTTTCTTGTTTAAAAAATTTCTGTTATCTTAATTATTTTTAATTGTGCTTATGTTATAAATTAGGGATGTTAATTGTTTCCCTGTGCTACTTCTTTTGTAATCCACACTAAACCTTCTAGTAATGTAGTGGTCTAAACGTCAGTCGCATTATATTGTATTCTACTATATACATGTTTATATTGGTATTTCAGAACATATACATGTATGTGCCAGCATATACAAGTTTATGCTGTCACATAGATCCCATTGATATGTCAGACATTTATGGTTCCAAAATGCCCTTGTAGAAAACTGGCCCATTCCTCAATGTGTGATAGAACAGGCTCTATGTTGGCAGATTCTGTTCAAAGTACATGTGGTGAAGAGCAAATCCAAGAAGACAGGAGGAGCCTCCACAGAGAGTCAAAGCAAAACAGCAAAAGTAGAGGCTGAAAAATGCGCAAACCAATAGGGAGATAATATCAAAAAACAGTTTATTTAGAATATTGGTATCAAGGACCCATCACAGTCCGTGTTTCTGCGCCAAAGCGCCTGCCTCAGGGGTCACAAACAACTTTCTCTGAGAAGAAGCTGATTTGCTTGAATAATTCCTTTATGTATCATGTCACATGGTTTTGCTGATGGGTTGGCTGGTCTTTTGTTCTCTCTGTGGATTAACTTGTTTTTATAACCACGTGCATACATAAAGGAATTATTCAAGCCAATCAGCTTCTTCTCAGAGGGGACCATGCCATGTTTTATTTGTTAATTTACCGCTAAAAGTAAAGTGTAGCTGATTGGAAAAGCCAGATGAAGTGCATATCATAGGCTGGGCTTTCCAAAAAGGCAAGCAAGCCAAACCACCACAAGGGTGGAGGTACACAAATTCCTATGAAAAGTAGAATCTGAGGAAAGGGGGAGTAGGAGGAGTAGGCTCTTGAACAACACTAGTAGGCGACGTAGATTAGGAACAATCTCTTTATTTAAATATACACTCGACTCAACACAGCCGTGTTTCGGCGCTACAGACGCCTTCTTCAGGAGTCAATCAAAGAAGGATGACATCTTGTGATATATAAATATACGAATATTAAGCTCAAAGAGAATGAAAGCAAGGCTTCTGCTACAATTGTAATCCACTGCTGATGCAGGAAAAAAAGCTCAGCGTATTCAATTGCACTTCATCATCCTTGGCCAGACCAGCCCTTCACCTTCAAATGTCGGAGTGGAGGAGTGGCCTAGTGATTAGGGTGGTGGACTTTGGTCCTGGGGAACTGAGTTCAATTCCCACTTCAGGCACAGGCAGCTCCTTGTGACTCTGGGCAAGTCACTTAACCCTCCATTGCCCCATGTAAGCCACATTGAGCCTGCCATGAGTGGGAAAGCACGGGGTACAAATGTAACAAAACAAATGCCAGAAGCAGGACATGGACAATCTGAGGCAGAATGTGAGTGCTGAAGTCAGCAGTCAACAATTAAGAGGGACTTTGTCCCCTTGTTTATTATTTGCTGCAAGGGTATTGGGCCTAGATCTGAATTAAGGGTGTGGTCAAATCTGTGCTCCTTTGTTCAAGAAAGTGATGTCAGCACCTTAGGCCAGAATGACCCTTGAAAGTTCACACTGGAAGCAAGAAATGGGATAAGGGAAGGCAAAATGTGAACTTTGGAGGCAGCAGCTGTCAATCAACTGGCACATTGTCCCTTTAATATTTATTTTCTTTAACTGGTCCAGAACTGAATTAAGGGGCAAGTAAGCTCCAAGTCCCAAGGTCCACTGAAGTGATGTCATCATCTTCGGCACAGCAGTCCTTGAAAGGTCAAAATGGAGGTGGACACACTGACAAAGGAGCCCTTGTATGCTTTAGCATGCACCACCTATGAGCAACATTTTCAGACAAGTAAGATAGTAACATAGTAGATGACGGCAGAAAAAGACCTGCACGGTCCATCCAGTCTGCCCAACAAGATAAATTCATATGTATTAAATACTTTTTGTGTATACCTTACCTTGATTTGTACCTGTCCTTTTCTGGGCACAGACCGTATAAGTCTGCCCAGCACTATCCCCACCTCCCAACCACCAGCCCCCGCCTCCCACCACCGGCTCTGGCACAGACCGTATAAGTCTGCCCAGCACCACCCCACCTCCCAACCACCAGTCCCGCCTCCCACCACCGGCTCTGGCACAGACCGTATAAGTCTGCCCAGCACCATCCCCGCCTCCCGCCACCGGCTCTGCCACCCAATCTCGGCTAAGCTCCTTAGGATCCATTCCTTCTGAAGGTTAAGACCTTGGTTGGATAAGGCCTTGGCTAGTGGGGTCATCATTAGGTTGAGAGGATCGGGGATAGTGGTGAGCCTTGTGGTACTGCGCAATCTGCTTTCCATGGTGATGATGTGTTTGATTTTGACTTTACCTGATACATTCTTATTGAAACAAGATGGACGTTCATCTTTCGTTTCGATAATACGGTCGGAGATGCCCAAATCTCAACATTTAGGTCGACCTTAGAGATGGTCGTCCCCGGTTTTCACCGATAATGGAAACCGAGGACGCCCATCTCAAAAATGACCAAATCCAAGGCATTTGGTCATGGGAGGAGCCAGCATTCGTAGTGCACCTGTCCCCCTCAGATGCCAGGACACCAACTGGGCACCCTAGGGGGCACTGCAGTGGACTTCACAAATTGCTCCCAGCTGCATAGCTCCCTTACCTTGGGTGCTGATCCCCCCCAACCCCCCCCCCAAAAAACCACAACTGTACATCACTACCATAGCCCTAAGGGGTGAAGGGGGGCACCTACATGTGGGTACAGTGGGTTTCGGGTGGGTTTTGGAGGGCTCCCATTTACTACCACAAGTGTAAAAGGTGGGGGAATGGGCCTGGGTCTGCCTGCCTGAAGTGCACTGCACGCATTAAAAACTGCTCCAGGGACCTGCATACTGCTGTGATGGAGCTGGGTATGACATTTGAGGCTGGCATAGAGGCTGGAAAAAATGTTTTTTTAAGTTTTTTTTCTTGGGAGGGAGGGGGTTAGTGACCACTGGGGGAGTAAGGGGAGGTACATAAGTAAATAAGTAATGCCATACTGGGAAAAGACCAAGGGTCCATCGAGCCCAGCATCCTGTCCATGACAGCGGCCAATCCAGGCCAAGGGCACCTGGCAAGCTTCCCAAACGTACAAACATTCTATACATGTTATTCCTGGAGTTGTGGATGTTTCCCAAGTCCATTTAGTAGCTGTTTATGGACTTGTCCTTTAGGAAACCGTCCAACTCCTTTTTAAACTCTGCTAAGCTAACCGCCTTCACCACTTTCTCTGGCAATGAATTCCAGAGTTTAATTATACGTTGGGTGAAGAAAATTTTTCTCCGATTTCCTCTGATGATCATCTGGTCAGTTCGGGCACCTTTTCGAGGCTTGGTCATGAAAAAAAAGGGACCAAGTAAAGTCAGCCAAATGCTCGTGAGGGACGCCCTTTTTTTTCCATTATCGGCCGAGGACATTCATCTCTTAACCACGCCACCGTCCCACCTTCGGTACACTGCTGACATGCCCCCATGAACTTTGGTCATCCCCGCGACGGAAAGCAGTTGAGGACGCCCAAAATTGGCTTTCAATTATGCCGATTTGGGCAACCCTGAGAGAAGGACGCCCATCTACCGATTTGTGTTGGAAGATGGGCGCCCTTCTCTTTCGAAAATGCCCCTGATAGGTTTCCACAACATTCACAGTTCAATATATGTACTGCAATACTTGCACAGAAAAAGCTCTGGTCCAATTTCAAAAGTCAGTAACCATTTGGATTAACTCTTGCAGTGTTTGTCCTTCCTTGGATCGCTGCTGCTGTTTGGTTGTTCTGCTTCTGCAGTATACTGATACATGTAGGTGGAGCATGGGTGAGCCATGGGAATGATGCCAAATAACACCTACAATTTATAGAATATTATCAGTTGCTTGCATTGATTGGTACACCTAGTCATGCCCACTTATATAGAAACAGAAAAAAATATAAGCAGGTAAAGACCATGTAGCTTATCCAGTCTGCTCATCCATGCAATCTACTCACCCTATCACTCCCTTAAAGATCCTATGTACTTATCCCAAGCTCTCTTGAATTCAAATACTCTTTTCATCTCCACCATTTCCACTGGGGGGGTCCATTCCTTGAATTCACCACCATTTCCGTGAAGAAGCGTTTCCTCTGGTTACTTCTGAGTCTATCCCCTTTCACCTTCATCCTATACCCCCTCATTCAAGATCTTCCTTTCAATTGACTTGCCTCCTGTGTGTAATATCCCATGGGAATGGGTATTACTAAAGTGATTTTTCCAGAGCCCTGGGGGGGGGGGGGGAGGAAGGAGGTCCCTACTAGAGGGCTGGAGTGGTAGGATGACCCTGGGTGGGAGGAGGCCCAGTCCATGGGGAGTGGTTTTGAAATAGAATGCTGGAGAAAAGAGATGCCATTGTAGAGGATGACAAAGGTTAAAGAGTGACAAAGGGTATAAAGATTGCATATGCGATTTTTAACGACTTATAGAATAGAATTAGGGAGTAAGTGCTCCAGTGTTAACTGCATTTTCCAGTCAGTGCCTGCTAATCATAATACACTAGCTGTAAAACACAGGAGTGCCCACTCTCTGTCCATAACACACCCCCTCCAAAAAAATATTTTTGAAAAATCAGTAACATAAAAATTAGCACACCCAAATAAGCAAAATACCATAAAACACGTTAGTGTTTCTGTGGTAGCCTGTGTGTGCTAACAGCACATCAAGGGCTTAAAGCCCTTTAGTAAAAGGACCCCTAAGTTTCCTTCTGATTTATGCATCATGATTTCCACCTAACTGAGGACTTGGATTTAAGCCATTTGATTATAATTGCTTTAAACTTTTTGTAATTTTTTTTTTACCTTTAATATTGTATAGCATTCATTTGGTTAAAATACTCTTGAGTAAATTAATGTGGAAGCCATGTTAGTCCACTTTTAAAGGTAATAGAAATAAAACAAAACATAGGAAAGAAAATAAGATAATACCTTTTTTTTATAGGACTTAACAATAAAATAAAGTGTATTAAGTTAGTTCAATAGGAAAGGTATCATCTTATTTTTTTTCTTGGTTTTATGTTGGGCTTATATATATATATATTACCAGTATATTCTTGAAACTGTATAAAACGTGGAGGTAAATAAGGTTTAAAAGAAAAGAAAATGTTAATCTTAGCTGCTAAATAAGCAGTACATGGTTAATTTTGTCCTTTATCTTACAAGCTCAGTGTGCAATTTCCACATAGAAATGCATGCATTTACGGTGGTGGGAGGCGGGGCTGGTGGTTGGGAGGCGGGGATAGTGCTGGGCAGACTTATACGGTCTTTGCCAGAGCCGGTGGTGGGAGGCGGGGCTGGTGGTTGGGAGGTGGGGATAGTGCTGGGCAGACTTATACGGTCTGTGCCAGAGCCGGTGGTGGGAGGCGGGGCTGGTGGTTGGGAGGTGGGGATAGTGCTGGGCAGACTTATGTGGTACTACTACTACTACTTAACATTTTTAAAGCGCTACTAGGGTTACGCAGCGCTGTACAATTTAACATGGAAGGACAGTCCCTGCTCAAGGAGCTTACAATCTAAAAGACAGGTGTACAATCTAAAGACAAGTGTCCGTCTGATAGGGCATACTATATTTCACGAAAGGTTAGGTGCCGAAAGCAGCATTGAAGAGGTGAGTTTTAAGCAGAGCCGGTGGTGGGAGGTGGGACTGGTGGTTGGGAGGAGGGGATAGTGCTGGGCAGACTTATACGGTCTGTGACCTGAAAAAGGCAGGTACAAATCAAGGTAAGGTATACACATATGAGTTTATCTTGTTGGGCAGACTGGATGGACCGTGCAGGTCTTTTTCTGCCGTCATCTACTATGTTACTATAACATGAAAATAGTGATTTTGTGACAGGCACAATCTACATATTGGTGCACTGGTAATGCTGAGACTCCTGTGTTTTTAAAAGAGGCCTGCTGGGGTCATGGCATGGGCAGCACTGAGATACACAAATATATATTTGCAAATCCCAAGGGTGGAAAATCTAATTGCTGGCAGTTGCATCGCCTATAAATCACGCATAAATGCCACCCTCACTTGTCTTTTGGACCTGGTGCTTTTGTTTGTGGTTGCTGGAGGAGGTATGAGGGCACTTTCATTGTTGTCTGTGTCCACATAGGTGTATTTTTGGCTATCTTACATTTGTTTCCAGCCTTGTAGCCTCCTCATTTAAACTGCCTGTATCTCACCTCTTCCACCCTAGCCAGGCTGTGCTCAAACTCCCTGTCTGTATTTACCACCTTGCCATTGTGTCTGTCTGAAGCTGTTTCTGGTGAGCAAGGGTCTGTCATATTTTGTGTATGAGTGTGTATTCCTGACTCCCTGTTTTTCTGACAGTAAATGAATGACTATATCAGTGTGTAGGGGTTATTATTCTACAGCACAACTAGGTGCTGGGCCACACAGAGTCCTGGTAGTGGACCAGAGAAGTTATAAATGACTTAAGTAGTTCAGTTCTGCAGGCCATGCTACAGTGGGCACACATGGCACAGAGAAAGGCCAGGAGGAGGCAGCCTTATCGGAGAATATAGACCCAAGACTGAGTTCCTGGACCTCATAAATAAGCAGTGCTTCAGTACGTTCTGCTTTGATAAGGCTGCCGTCCACCATCTCTGCCTGTAGCTTGACCCTCTCCTCTGCTCCCACAAAGAGGGAACAGTCCATTCTAGTGTAATACCCCATGGTATTACAACGCAGCAAAGAGAGAGGGTACAAAGCACAGAATGAAGTCCAAATAGCACAAGAAAGCACCAAGAGCCTTCAAAAACAGGAGAAAAAATTCCTTCATAGACCCCTGACGCAGGCACTGTGTGCCAAAACACAGCCCGTTTCAGGTCATTTTCTGAAGACTGCTTCCTAAGGTGTGTGAATAAAGGAATGTTGTCCTGGTTTTGAAGGCTCTTGGTGCTTTCTTATGGATAGACTTTTCCAGAGGCCCTGGTGGGAAGGAGGTCCCTGCCAGTGGGCTGGAGAGTGGAATGCTCCTGTGTGGGAGGAAGCCCAGCCCAAGGAAGTGGTGTTGAAATAAGCTGCAGAGATAAAGTGCTTCCCTGTGGAGAGTGACAGCAAGGGTGGAGTCTGAGTTTAATAAAAAAAAATCTGGAGAGAAGTACACAAGGTCTTTGGTTGCCTGTACCCTCACCAGGCACCTTGGGACCATTGGAGGGTCCTGGAGTGAAAGGGATAAGTTCAAGCTGAATACAGGAGAGTTGGTGCCCCTATATGTGGCCACTGAGAAAGGAAGTTAGTTTCAGATGGATAAGGGGAATCCAGCCTGGAAGCGGGGCCAGGACTGGGGAAGCCTGCCCAAGGCCAGAGTGTAACCCTGCGTCATACACTGCTGGAAGGACAACCTAAAGGGTCTGTGCCTGAAGGAGTTGGATTGATATCAGGAGTAACAGGAGCAGCTTTGAAGTTATTGCTGTCACAACGGGATAGATAAAGGACAGGAGCACATGTAAATATGTACGGTCTGGAATGTTCCAAAAGATTGGAGTGGAATAACCAAGATTACCCCAAATGTCTTGGATGGACAGTGTATATAATGGAATTGAAAAGTTTGATTGCCAGTTGCAACAATTCCCATAAAATTGGTTTGCATTTAAATAAAACTGGAGTCCAGAGTGGTTCTTGGCAGAGAGTGAGTACTCTGGATCTTGAACTGAGACTAACTGGCTCATTAGGTGATGTGTATCTGGCCCTAAGTACTGGACTGTGTGACACAGTTAAAGGCTTATTATTTGTTGAGATCTACATTGCAAAGGCTTGGCTGGAAGGTCAGAGTAACGTGGAGGGGCATAATCGAACAGAAACGCCTATCTCCATGGGCGTTTATCTCCGAGAACGGGTCCGTGAAGGGGCGGACCGAATCGTATTTTCGAAAAAACATGGACGTTTATCTTTTTTTGAGCTGGGCGTTTTTGTTTTTCAGCGATAATGGAAACCGAAAACGCCCAGCTCAAAAACGAATAACTCCAAGACATTTATTCGTGGGAGGGGCCAGGATTCATACTGCACCGGTCCACCTCACATGCCAGGACACCAACCGGGCACCCTAGGGGGCACTTTTACAAAAAAAAAAAAAAAGGTAAAACAGCTCCCAGGTGCATAGCACCCATCCCTTGGGTGTTGAGCCCCCCAAATCCCCCTCAAAACCCACTGCCCACAAGTCTACACCATTACTATAGCCCTAAGGGGTGAAGGGGGGCACCTACACGTGGGTACAGTGGGTTTGGGGGGCGGTTTGGAGGACTCCCATTTACCAGCACAAGTGTAACAGGTGGGGGGGGGGGGATGAGCCTGGGTCCACCTGCCTGAAGTCCACTGCTCCAGTGACCTGCATACTGCTGCCAGGGAGGTGGGTATGACATTTGAGGGTGAAAATAAAAAGTTGTGAAACGGCATATTTTGTGGTGGGAGGGGGTTCGTGACCACTGGGGGAGTCAGGGGGAGGTCATCCCCGATTCCCTCCAGTGGTCATCTGGTCATTTAGGGCACTTTTTGGGGCCTTATTCGTGGAAAAACAGGGTCCAGGAAAAGTGCCCTAAATTCTCGCTAAAAACGCATATTTATTTTCCATTATCGGCGAAAGGCGCCCATCTCTGATCGGCAGATAACCACGCCCCAGTTCCGCCTTCACCACGCCTTCGACACGCCCCCATCAACGTTGTCCGCATCCGCGACGGAGTGTAGTTGAAAACGTCCAAATTCGGCTTTTGATTATACCGCTTTATTCGTTTTTGGGAGATAAACGTCTATCTCCCGATTTGGGTCACAATATAGGCGTTTTTCTCTTTCGATTATAAGCAGGATAGTAACATAATAGATGACGGCAGAAAAAGACCTGCACGGTCCATCCAGTCTGCCCAACAAGATAAACTCATATGTGCTACTTTTTGTGTATACCTTGATTTGTACCTGTCCTCTTCAGGGCACAGACCGTATAAGTCTGCCCAGCACTATCCCCGCCTCCCAACCACCAGCCCCGCCTCCCACCACCAGCTCTGGCACAGACCGTATAAATCTGCCCAGCACTATCCCCGCCTCCCAACCACCAGCCTCGCCTCCCACCACCGGCTCTGGCACAGACCGTATAAGTCTGCCCAGCACTATCCCCGCCTCCCAACCACCAGCCCTGCCTCCCGATCTTGACTAAGCTCCTGAGGATCCATTCCTTCGGCACAGGATTCCTTTATGCTTATAACCAAAATGTCCAGGATGACCAAAGTTTATTCTCCACCGGCTGGGAGTTATAAAACCTAAGACATCTCTTCCTTGTGGTGTCTCTGATTTATAGTCAGTGGAGGACTCTGCTGCCATCAGAGCTTCCCTCTGATTATACTGGACACTCCTGTTCTATCAAGTCCATTGGTTCTAAAGTAGAAGCACTGAGAATTCAGGCAAACACTCCTCACTGGAATATCACTACTGGTAAAAGTGCCAAGCCAATTATCTATATGACTACATATCATAAATTGACATGACTCATACAGAGAAAAGCAACTAATGTCTCAAAAAAAAAGTAGCGCTCACACTACATAATACCTAACAAATAAAAAAAAAAAAAAAACATATGGGTTATACATAAGATAACAAATAAGCACAAACCAAGACCAAAGATAAAAGAATCTAACATACAGCAGTTTATCCAATAAGGATACTACATAATTAACACAGTTAAACACTTCTGCATATTCACAACGTCACAGGAGTGAGCAAGGTTGATACTGGCAATAAAATAATACAAGCAATGCTAAATCAGGGCACTTAAAATATCAATTTGTAAAAGGGAGATTTACTTACAGACAAAAAAAGTGAGGGGTCCTTTTACTAAGGTGCACTGAAAAATGGCCTGCACAAGTTTTGGGCGCGCGCAGATCCATTTTTCAGTATGCCTGTAAAAAAGGCCTTTTTTTATTTTGCTGAAAATGGACATGTGGCAAAATAAAAATTGGTGCGTGTCCAGTTTGGGTCTGAGACCTTACTGCCACCCATTGACTTAGAAGTAAGGTCTCACGCGGTAGCCATGCGGTAATTGTCTACCTCCCGGTTTCCGCCGCATGCAGGTAAATAAAACTTATTCTCCGGCGTGCGTATCGGGCGCACATAAAAAACAACAGGCGGTAACTGCATGTAGGATGCGCATATGTACCTACGCGGCTTAGTAAAAGGGCCCCTGAATCTCTTCATAAAGTTGGTTAATAAAGCTCAATAAATATATATATAAATAAAATATATTCAATCATATTGTAAAAAGCAGCCAGATGACATCATGAGGGCATCATTTAAATATCACCAACTTCTATTTCCAGCTAAAGTGACAAATATATATATATTTTTTTTTTCTTTTGCAGCATCTTTTAAAGCAGCATCATATCTGCTAGTGCAATATAGAGTTCCGATTTTTGTACATTCTATTTTACAACAAGGCACACTCCAACTGAACTGCCAATATAGTTAATATATATTGATATTCAGTTATTCTACATATATGTATACAGGTCGTAGAAGTAGAATAGTCTTCCTTATTCTCAATTTTTGAGGTTTTGCGGTGAAGTTGAGACATGCAGGTCAGTGCATCTCAAATTTCACCAGTATTTTAGAACAGAATCTAGTGTTCTATGTTTTTACAGTATTGTTCTCTGGGAGGGAGTTGATCATGATTCTGATTTTAATTATCACTATCTCGGAGTAGAAGGTAAGGGATTAAGGCAAGAATTCTCTGGGTGCCTAGCAACATCTTTAGAGGTGCTAGTAGAGAATGGTGCGTAAAAATGAGCAAGCACGTGAAAGAAGTATATGTGGAGTGACGGAGCAGATGGACAAGAGGACAGGAAAGAAGAAGAACGGTTTAGGGGCCTAGTGGTTAGAGCCAGTGCCGTAGCGAGGGTGCCTGACACCTGGGGCGGGTCGCCGCTACGCACCCCCCCCCCCGGGTGCAGGGCACGGAGCCCCCCCCCCCCTCCAGAGCGCACCCCCCCCAAAACACACCCTACCTTTCAGCGGGGGGCAGGCGGGAGGGCCGATCCGCCCCCAGTGCACGTCACTGGGAGCTGCGTCGGCTCTGCTGCTTCCCTGCTTTCTCTGCCCTGGAACAGGAAGTAACCTGTTCCGAGGCAGAAAGAGCAGGGAACCAGCGAGCCGACACCCCCACCCCCCGGCACGTGCACCCGGGGCGGACCGCCCCACCGCCCCCCCCCCCTTCCTACGCCACTGGTTAGAGCAGAAGGCTGTGACTGCATTCAAGTCATGCTTCGCTCAGTGATGCTCCTCGTGATCTTGGGCTTAACTATCTATTTACTCTGGTACAACTTACATCATAAGATTCATCAGGAAGGGGAACAGTAACTTCAGGGCCGGTCTTAGGCAGAGGCGACCAAGGCGGCCGCATAGGGCCCCACGCCTAAGGGGGCCCCGCTCAGCGTGCCTCAACTCTGCCTCGTGCCTCCGCTCCGACCCGGACCGGGACCGCATTGAGTCACTCAACCTCTCTCCAGCCATAGGTAGATACAGCATTCCTGGCATACCTTGTACACTGTAGCACTGTGCTGGATCTTTTCTTAATATTTTTCCTTATTTTCTCCTTTGTTATGAGAATTGGAACTACTAATTGTAGTGGACTTGAACTGAATAATTTCTGGGGAGAGGGGAGGTTTCATGATGATAGCATTGTGCTTATTATTTCAATCAGTTTTTTTGTACAAGTTTAGCTTCATTTGTCTTTATTTGAAATTTCATAAATAAAAAAAAATTCTAAAAATGGAATAATCTTATCAATGGGGTGGAGCTAGGGTGGGGGCGGGGCTAGGATGGGGCCCCACCAAATTGGTCTGCACAGGGCCCCGCACTTGCTAAGACCGGCCCTGAGTAACTTGTATACCTGATTGTATCTCACCTTGAGCTCAGAGTTGGAAACGGTAAGTAATTAAATCTGACGTCCAAACCTAAGAAAGGCCAGACTTCATTAAGATGCCTCTTGCTACCTATTTCCTTCTAATCATTTGTTTGTAAGTTCTCAGCACCACCTCAGCTGCCTCCCATCTATTTGACATCCATAAGATCCTCATGGGACAAGCTCAAATGTGGGCTGCAGTCAAGAGGAGGGCTATGAAGAGTGGAAAACAAACACACATAAGCAAAAAGGGTTTCGGATCAGATATGTGAATTAAATTGTTAAAAAGGCTCTTATTTTACATGCACTATTTGTATTTTGGATGTCTGAAAACTGACATTTAGACATCCATATTACGTGGCCAACCCAATTCCTGATTTTTTTTAAATCTGGGATATGGATGTCTGAAACTGCAATATGTCCTTATGGCAAAGGGGCGTGGTCGGTGTGTTTGGGGTGGGACTAGGAAGGGGCCAAAATACGAACTTCCAACTCTGATTTCAGAAGGGAAAGGGACATCTATGTCCAAAAAACCAGACACTGATATTTAGACCTGGTAACCAGCACGTCCAGTTAAAGAAAGGTGCTCCGACTGATCAGTTCTCCACTGGAAAGAGTAAGGGGCGTTGTTTTTCTGTCCCTGGAAGGCTCACACTTTTTTTTTTTTAAATGCAAAATTTACAATGAGCTATAGTAGGATTTGAACTGGCTACTCTAGTTATAAGCACACCCAACTTTGATGTTCCCCTGAAGAAGCCAGTTGATGAAACGAGACCCCGTTGGGAGATTACAGCTTAACATAAAGCTAAGTACACTTGTTTATTATACTTATGCACTATTGTACTTTTTTGAAGGTGTTTTGACCAATGATTATGAGTAGTGTGGTGAGATGCTGCTGAGCATAAAAAGCTCCTTTAGTCCTCAGGCGGTCTGTTGAGACCAGTATTGGGAATTTTCCCTGTTTACAGACATATCCAAGGTCTTTTTCTTCCATTAGTATTTTTTTTTTTTTTTTTGCATTTTGTGTATATTTCATCCACTGTTTTGGTTGAGTTTACGCTGTTTTTGTGGATGTATTCTCATTTTTGATTTACTCTATTAGGCTACTCCTCCACATGGATGTCTGTGTGGCCATTTTATGCTGCTACAATGATTTCCTTGTCTCGTGTTTTACACTGTTCATGGTTTGGATGTTACAGTTTGTAAAATGGATGTTCCTGCTGGATGTAGAGAGCACTTGGACATCCGTTTCTTGTGCATTTTAGAACAGGCTGTGTGTTAGTCGATCCTATTTAAAACAAACACATGAGACGATGCGTGGATGAGACGATGGTGCAGGGAGGAGGGTTTTAGATTTGTTAGGAACTGGACAACATTCTGGGGAAGGAGGAGCCTATTCCGAAACGATGGGCTCCATCTTAACCAGGGTGGGACCAGGCTGCTGGCGTCGGCATTCAAAAAAGAGATAGAGCAGCTTTTAAACTAGAAATGGGGGGAAGGCCGACAGTCACACAACAGCGCATGGTTCGGGATAAGGTATCTTGCAATGATACCTCACATACTGGGAAGATAGGGTTTCTGGATAGTGAGGTTACACAAGGAACCGTGGTAGGCCAGGTACCCTTAAATACAACTAAAGATTAGACAAAAGATGGCAAATCAATAGTGTCAAGCACTAAGCATCGTGCAAATAGGAACAACAAACATACTCTGAAATGTCTATATGCAAATGCTAGGAGTCTAAGAAATAAGATGGGAGAGTTGGAATATATTGCACTAAATGAAAAATTGGACATAATAGGCATTACTGAGACCTGATGGAAGGAGGATAACCAGTGGGACACTGTCATACCGGGGTACAAAGTATATCGTAGTGATAGGCTGGACCGGACTGATGGAGGGGTAGCATTGTATATTAACGAGAGCCTTGACTCAGATTGATTACAAATTCAGCAGGACACAAATCACACCTTTGAATCACTGTGGGTTGAAATTTAAAAAGGGGTTGGACTACTAAATGGACTTGGGAAAAATCCACAATTTCGGGAATAACATGTATAAAATGTTTGTAAGTTTGGGTAGCTTGCCAGGTGCCCTTGACCTGGATTGGCCGCTGTCGGGGACAGGATGCTGGGCTTGATGGACCTTTGGTCTTTTCCCAGTGTGGCATTACTTATGTACTTATGTACTAAATGGACATCCATATGCAACATGCTGTCTTGGATGTCCTTATTCTGAGTTGTATGTTCTTTCTGAAATGTGCCTCTTTGTATAAAATGTACTCACCCAAATGTTCCTTACTTGCAGTGCTTGCTGAGTCTTCTCCTGGAATCCCTCCTGCTCCATCTGGGCTAATTTTATCCCTCTTTTTCTCTCTGAAACTGTCCCGCCTCCATTTTAACCTGACTCTGTGCTCTTTCTTCCCCTGCTACTGAAATAAGAGCACGATTAAAGGTCTTGCAGTGGTGAAACAAATTGTTCCATCAGGTTGCGGTCGTCTCCTTTATGCAGTCTGCACTGAGAGACACCTTTCAGTAATGACTTGTTTTCAGCAAGCTTCTTATGACAAATACCACACCATATATCACACTTAGGTATTGGGCATTTTGCCTGTATGTACTAAATTATTCCTTGTTTGCCGGACCATCGCTAAATTTACATTGGCAAAAATCACAATACTATGGTCGCCATGTACATACAAACACTTAAACAAAATAATGGCACCAATATCCACTACTGGTATAAGTTAACACTTCAACAATCAAGTGGACAGAATAGGTTCAATAATTCAAGTGAGAAATTTGGAAGAAAAAGACCTAAGATATTGCATTTACCTTATACAAAACCCAAAATATAACAGGCTACAAAAATGGTCTTATTGTGACAATTCAATCACGGGTCAAAAAACTCCGTGCGCAATAATTTATCCTTGTGTTCATTAATTCTCTTGTTTTTGTGCTTATTGATTTTGTTAACTTTAATCAATCATATCAAAAATATCCAATACTCGACTGCACAAGAGCCATAGGCAAAATTAAGTGACACTTATCTCTCATACAGGATCCCGACAAGCACCCATTTCACAATATTTCTTTGTCAGGGGATCGCCAAAAAATATCACAATCAATGTGTTGAAACTGAATTGTGAATCTAAACACTAAAAGACATTATCCTGTACACACTATGTTGTTACCTATGCCAGCTTCAGACTTGTTTCCAGTGTGTTTTTTCTAGCAAAAAAGGTGCCAGTACTCAAATGATTGGCCACCCTTCAGGAGTGGGGTGATCACTGAGGGACCCACCCCACAATAGCCAGGCCCCCTGCAACCAGTCACAGAATCTATGACGAGGCAGAATTGGTGTGTAGAGCCTGAGCTCTTTCATTAAAACTTGGGGACCATGGGTCAATTTTAGCAGACAATGGAAAAGGTGCCGGTACTCAGCAACCCCTCAAAAAAAGCCCTGCTTGTTTCGCTCCTGTGTGAAACCGAAACCAAGATGGCAACATAGTGGAACGGGTGCCTGACGAAATCCTGTATGAGAGATAAGTGTCACTTCATTTTGCCTATGGCTCTAGTTAGATTTAATTGGGACCTACGTATATAAATTTAGGTGCAGGATCCATACCTACAATTTATGAGTGGCATGGAAATGGGGAGTGTCATGGGCATTTTTAGGTGGATCCGGGATGTGGGTAATGATAGAATAATGGTACTCTATGCATAAATTGAGACGTGGTCAGGGGGACCAGTGCATTACGAATGCTGGCTCCTCCCATGACCAAAGGGCTTGTATTTGGTTGTTTCTGAGATGGGCGTCCTTGGTTTCCATTATCGCCGAAAATCAGAAACAACCGAGTCTAGGGATGACCATCTCTAAGGATGACCTAAATGTCAAGATTTGGGCGTCCACGACCGTATTATCGAAACGAAAGATGGACGTCCATCTTGTTTTGATAATACGGGTTTCCTCGCCCCTCCACCGGGATGTTTTGCAAGGACATCCTCAGCAAAACTTAGGCGTCCCTTTCGATTATGCCCCTCCACGTCAGATCTCTCAAGGAAATTAATTAGATCAGGATTATCTGGTAGAACCTTGTTGGTTAGGAACAGTCTTCTTTTTCCCCTCAGGTAGGTAATAAATCTTTGAGATCAGAGGGTAAGAGTCTTCTGGAACCTTCAACACTTCAGAAAGATAGCTCTTAATCATATCAAGAGCAGAAAAGAAAATTGATCAGTCTGAGGTTCTGATGTCTGACAGCATTTTCCAAATTTTCGAGTTTAAAAAGTATGTTCCCGCTGTCTTTCATCCAGGTTTCACTCCCGGTTTGCAAAGTCTCCAACCAACGTAGTCTCAAAATTTTCTGTTTTAGTTTCCAAGTCAATTATTCATTATCTTTAACATTTTATTTCATTCCTGAAGAAGTGTGGATGTTTAATGCTTTGGAAATTCTGTCTCTCTGTGTAGCTTGTTACTGAGAAAGACATTCTCAGACTAAAATTTAAGAAGACAACTTTCAAAGACATTTACAACCATAAAATTTGGTTTTATATTTTAAAGTAAGGTTTTTGAACATTGTCCTCCACTTATGTGTATACAATTGTGTGCCTGTGAGTGAACAGTCTATTTAAATGGACCTATAATTTTCTAGTGTGGGGAATCCATCTAAATGTACCTAAATTATCCCAAACACTCTTTCCTTTCACAATTTCACAAGGTATTCCCACAATGAGCTAATTCATAATCAACTACTATCAAACGGGGATCTTCAGAGTTTCAAGTGCTTCCACCATCCAGGGACTAAGCCTCAATAGTTTTTTATGGTGTTGCTTGCATCGTCATTGATCAACCCGTGATTTTTTTATTTTTCTACAAAAAACGTTCTTATTTATATTTCTTTTCACAATTTCTTTATAACTTCTTGTGAAATTGTGAAAGAGTGTTTGGGATAATTTAGGTACATGTGAGTGAATAGTTGCATATTTATGGGGGTGGGTTGAGGTGAAAAGTACATGTATATACATCATTTTCTTTTTCCAAAAGCAGGAAAAGTACCTGTATTTTTCTAGTGTCTATTTTTAAAGGGAACTTTTTTCCAGTGTAATATTAAAAACACGAGTTCATTTTGAATCTGTAATTTTAAATTATATTGAAAAAAAACTGCAGCAATGTGTGTCCTGCATAGGTACACGTGATTCTCAAGTCACAAATTGAGTACCAAAGCCACAAAGTGAAAGGTATAGTACTTGCTAAACACCAGTATGAGGAATTTGACCTCTGAGGTAAGAATGTGGTGAATTAATTATGCAGTGCTATGACATAAAGTAGTACCTTGAGGTGAATAATGTGTTTTATTTTGGTGCAAAGCCAAAAGCGTTACTATTGCTTCTCGTTTAATTGTTTAGATTGTTTTGAATGTTGGCTGTTCGTTTGATTTATGTTATGATTGCTGCTGCTTCTCCTCAGCACAATACTATTTTCATAGCTACTGAACTCCAGTGAAAGAGCCTGAGGGGAGACAGTGACTAGGTCAGGAGAGGAAAATTTAGCCTACACTGAGCAGTAAACAATGAAAATATCTTTCATTTATATACAGTACAGTACAGTTACTTGTGACTTTGGACAAACTTCATCCAAATAGAATAATATTCAAATCTAATAAAGTATATAATTTCCATGCATAATTAGACAATTTGACATTTGTGCATTCCTAGGATATAATCTGAAATTCCATCAGCTTTAGACTATCTGAGGGGTCTTTTTTACTAAGGTGCACTGAAAAAATGGCCTGCGGTAGTGTAGGTGCAGGTTTTGGGCACGCACAGAATCATTTTTCAGCACACCTGTAAAAAAAAAAGGCCTTTTAAAAAATTTTTGCTGAAAATGGACATGCAGCAAAATGAAAATTGACGCACGTCCATTTTGGGTCTGAGACCTTGCTGCCAGCCACTGACCTAGCAGTAAAGCCTCACGCAGTAAGCAGGCGATAATGACCTACACATGCCGAATGCCACTTGGCGCACATCCGATACGCGCAGCAGAAAATAAAAATTATTTTTCGGCCGCACGTATTGCATGCGCAGCAAAAATGAAATTACTGCAAGAGCCAAGCGGTAGCCGTGTGGTAACTCCATTTTGGTACACATTGGGCGCACGTAGATTCTTATGCGGCTTTGTAAAAGGGCTCCTGAGTAACTTCGAATGCATTGGGGACCATTCTATTTTAAGATAGCCAACTGAAAGCACAAGCAAACCAGATCTCTGGGTCTTTCTTCCCGGTTTATCTCTGACAAATTTTGATGTCGGATCTCTTTCTAGATCAAGAGTACCATTGGTGGGAGCAGTAGCAAAATACAAGATCATAGCTCTTATGACTGCTTCTTCTCTGCTTCCTCTCTATGAACCCTCCTTTCTAGAGAGGAAATTTGAGGAAGGGACATGAAAGGAAGAAAGAAGAGCCACAGAAATAGTCTCATACCTGTTCACATTGTCCCTTCACTGTCTACTGCTACCGAACCAAATGAAAAGAGTCAAGGAAAGAAATATCGAGGAAGTGAGGTGGAAAGTAGGAAGAGGAAGACAGAGGGATGAAGGAAGGCTACAGATGAATGGAAAAATGGATTAGTAAGTAGTAAAGAGAAGTGGGAAACATATGGAAAATTTTATATTGGATGACAAACATGGGTAGCTACAAAACTGTCGTTACCCAGTTTCAGGAGGGAGACATTTCGACCAGTCCTGGTTCTGAACTTACATCCTTACTTCCTGATTCTATCCATTGAAATCAGTTCTGCAGGTCGCATTGTACCATAGGACTGCCCCAAAATTGCCCTCTAAGAGCTAGGAAACTTGGCAGTTCTGGAGATGCAATGATAAGAAAAGATATACAGAACGAATGATGCATTTTGTTATATTACAGAGGAGGTTGTTGATATTATAATTGTGTTCTAAGTAACCCTAATTGTTTGGGCTGTAAAGACTTGACATTGTGCCCTCACTTTCATAGTTTTGAAATAAAAATGTGTCTACATCTTTTCTAAAAGTGGCCTAGTGGTTAGGGTGGTGGACTTTGGTTCTAGAGAGCTGAGTTCAAGTCCCACTTCAGGCACAGGCAGCTACTTGTGACTCTGGGCAAGTCACTTAACCCTCCGTTGCCACATTGAGCCTGCCATGAGTGGGAAAGCATGGGGTACAAATGTAATAAAATTGCTCAAAAATTATTACCTCATCCAAACATATCTCAAAAACAGTACCTTTCTTTTACATACGGACACTATGGAACCCTTTTACTAAACGACGTTAAGCCAAACCCCTGGATTCTGCATAGGTCACAAATGTAGGTGCAGAACCCAGATCTGCACGTAATCTAGTCAATTAAGCGCTAATAGTTAATTATTGGAGTTAACAAGCACTCAATTGGCAATAAGTAGGAGTTCCTCGCAGATCTTCCGTATGCCGTATTCTATGACATGCTCACGTAAATTTCATATCGCACAATTCCAAAAGGGCAGAGCCATGGAAGGGGCATGAGTAGGTCAGGGACATTCCCAGAATTTAGGCACGTTATAGAATACCTGCATTTGCACATCTAACTGCCATCCATTGAGTGCAAGCATTTACACTGGCCTTTGGCGGGTGGTAATGCTCGTGCCCAAAGTTAGGCGTGAAATGCGCACTGGGCTACTGTTCTATAAAGGACCTCTGGGGGTTCTTTTACTAAGGCGTGCTAGCGTTTTTAGTGTGCACTAATATTTAGGATGTACTAAACATTAGAGACACCCATAGGAATATATGGGCATCTCTAACTTTTAGCATGCACTAAATATTAGCGCCCGCTAAAAATGCTAGCACGCCTTAGTAAAAGACCCCCCTCTGTGCAAAGCACCCTTTACAGAATACTAGCTTAGCACAGATCATCCCGGTGCCTAACTTTGAGTTCAGTTTATTGAATCCAGGGACGTAGCTATGGGGGGGGGGGGGGGCACGGGGGCCTGGGCCTCTGCAAATTTCATCCAGGCCCCTGGTTTGGCTAGTGGGGGTCCCCAACCCCCACCAGCCAAAGCCTTCTTCAGCAACGGTCTGCGGCGCAGCTGCGTTCACTGTCCTGCTCTTCTTCTTTCTTCTTCCTTCTCCTATGCACGCTGATGCTCTTTACGTGAAACTGAGAAGGAGCGTCAGCGTGCACAGGAGGAGCAAGAAGAAAGAAGAGCAGGGCAGCGAACGCGGCTGCCCCGGAGACCGTCGCTGAAGAAGGCTTTGGTGGCAGGGGTTGGGGACCCGGCGGTAATTGGGCAGTGGACTAGCGCGGGAGCCCTTACTACCACCTCGATGGGTGGCGGTAAGTGCTACCCCCAAAATGGCCATGCAGCAAGTGCTTCACTTGCCGCATGGCCATTTCCTGAAAAAAAGAAAGACCTGCCTTTTACCTGCTGCAGTAAAAGGAGGTCTCGGCATGGGTCAAAAACACGCACCGACGCCAGAGCAGGCCCCCTTTTCCCCACAGCTTCGTAAAAGGGGTCCCAAGTTTATAGTAGATGGTTTTTGCTTGTATGGTGACTATTGTGACCTGCAACGCTGGTCACCGTGTAAGGAGTGGCCTAGTGGTTAGGGTGGTGGACTCTGGTGGACTCTGGTCCTGAGGAACTGAGTTCGATTCCCACTTCAGGCACAGACAGCTCTTTGTGACTCTGAGCAAGTCACTTATCCTTCCATTGCCCCAGGTACAAATAAGTACCCATATACAATATATAAGCTGCATTGAGCCTGCCATGAGTGGGAAAGTGCAGGGTACAAATGTAACCAAAAAAGGAGAAGATAGGTTAGATTCCAGAGATCCTCTACAGATCACCATGTTTACAAGGGAGATACATGGAAGCACATTGTCCTTGGAGTATTTCATTTGGGATCTGCGTCCTTTTACATGGATTTGTATAGATCTGAACAGCCTCTTTGGTGCATGTTGTCAGTATTTTAGAACAAACACCAATTGGAGAGGAATTGCATAAGGAATCTCACTGGGAAACAAACATATAAAATACAAAACAGTAAAAGTCCCATAGAGTGTATAATATACCGGTAACCATAACCAATAAATCTGATATAAAAATAGTGTGCTCATTCGTTTTCTTCAGACTCACGTAGACCCAGATGGTCTGGAGATGTCCTTCAATATAATCATTGCATATTTTTTTTTATTTTTAATATATTTTTAAAGTGTCCTTCTGTGCTAGTCCAACCACAAATTTTATTTCTATAAAAAGCTCTTGAAAATACATATCTGGATTTCCCAACAGGAAACATTTCCAGCCATTTCTCTTTTTTATTTTTGGCATTCCAATTGCAGTTCAGGTCTCAATCTGCTCCCTAGGAGTCTTCCTAGATGTGTGGCTTATTTTCTATGCTCATTTCTGCTGTAATTGAATTTTCTTTTATGCACTATGACAAATTTGTTCAATTAAGTCTGTTCTTTAAGTAAAGAACCTCTGCCTCATCTCCGTTTGCTCATTCTAAATAGATTGGATTACTAGAATCCCCTTTACAGTGGCTTTAAACTGGCCTCCTTTCAGCACCTCCCATTTACCCGAAACATGGCGGTGAAGTAAGTCTGCAGGACTAAACAAGCTGATCATGTTAGTCCTCTCCTGGGTGAAAAAGACTGACATCCAGTGTTGTTTAGAGAGTTAAATGCAAGATTCTCGTGCTGATTCATCAGAGCATTTACACTAATGTCTAAGTTTAGGTAACAGATCTACATATTTTCAAAATTCCTCCATGGTCACTTCATTCACCACAAAGTATCTTGACCCTAGTCACCTGGAGGTTAGCTGAGGCATCGCAATGCCTTCCTTGCTGCTTCTCTGTGGAATGCATTTCCCCAAGGCCTCAGACATGAATTTTTCAATACTAAATTTAAGGCCAGCCTAAAAAATGTGTCTCTTATTTTTTTTTTTGCCCAGGTTTTCCAACTAGGGGGTCAATTTATTAAGCTGTGTTAATAGAGTACTGTGGGAGACTCAGCCATCTTGCGGTACTATCAAAATGTATGCATGCTAATACATTTTATGAGAGGAGTGTGTTGGGGCAGACAGCGGCGTTCCTGCCCTAACCAGTTAGCGCGTCTACATTACCGCGTAATAACCGGTTATTGCAGGGATACTGTGTGAGCCCTTTCTGCCTTCAAAATGGATGGCGACAAGTGCTCACGCAGGAATATTTTTAAAAGGCCATGCACCAGTGGCAACATTAGCCCATAGCTATTAATATAAAAAAATATTAAATAGGCCATTTTATGGCTGTGGTAAAAATGGCCTTAGTTTGCAGGATTAGCTGGAGTGGCCAGAGACAACCACTGCCTCTGAGGATTGGCATGAATTTTTTGCCCTTTGCTGAATTTTCTTTAATTTCCCTGAACCACTAGTTTCTTCTATATTTCTCAGTATACTTTGCCAGTATTAGTACTATACATTATACTTGGTGGCTTCCTTTTTATTGGCCTCAGATAAAATATTGAAATCACTTTTTTTTTCTTGCTAGACTGTAGCTTTTTCATGAGCATAAAAATGTATGTCTTTCCTGACGTCTCTGCGAAGCAGTGGCGTAGCCAGAATGTAATTTTTGGGTGGGCCAGTGGGTAGGTTGGGTGGGCATGCATTTCTTCTTCCCTTCTCTACCCCCCCCCCCCCCATGAACTTTAAAAGTTAAATACTATAAATTTGAACCCCCCTCCACCCCACCCCGACATCCCATCTGAGCCCCCCTGCACGACCCAGTCCCCACCTGCCTACCAGCTCCACGATCGACGAGCAGATGACCCTCGTCTTCCATCCGGCATCAAGTCTTAAAAAAAAAAAAAAAAGCCCAGAGAAACACCTCGCGTCTGCTGTGCACTGCTGTAAAGCAAGCAGCAAATCGTCTCGTCGGTCCTTCCTTCACTGTGCCCGCCCTTGCGGAAATAGGAAGTTACATCAGAGGGCGGGACACAGTGAAGGAAGGACCGACGAGACGATTTGCTGCTTGCTTTACAGCAGTGCACAGCAGACGCGAGGCGTTTCTCCGGGCTTTTTTTTTTTTTTAAGACTCGATGCCAGATGGAAGACGAGGGTCGTCTGCTCGTCGATCGTGGAGCTGGTAGGTAGGTGGGGACTGCAGCGCCAGCAGAGCAGCCCCCCTCCCCACCTGCTGACACCCGGGGCTGGGCGGGCCTGGAGGGAAACTGGCTGGGCCTGGGCCCGTCCAGGCCCACCCGTGGCTACGCCCCTGCTGCGAAGATGCAATCAGAAAGGAATTTCTTCAGCTCTACCAAAGTGTGTTGGCCCTTGGGGATGAGTGCTTTTCTTGAAATTTCCTAGAGAGTGGTTTGTTAAATTTCAGGATCATGATTGTTTTCTTGGACCCAGTACATATGGAAGCGTTTGTACTGCTTCAGCAATGGGCCAGGGCTTTCCGTCAAAAGGATTGTTATCGAGTTAAAGCATTTAATTTTAAGGGGCTTTTAGTTATTCAGAGACACAGTGGTTATGATTACCTTTCTTATCTTGTGGTTAGGAGTATGTTGACTCCCCCACCAATTTATAAATGTATAGATTGTATTCAGTGGTGTGCTGATTTTAGGAAGAACATTAATCTGGGCAGCAAGATTTTAGTTGTGCAATTTGACATGTCTTGTGCCTTCGATGTTGTGGATCATGAGCTCTTACTAAACATTTTGAATCATTTTGTGTTATGCAGGATGGTCTTGAAGTGATCCCAGGGCTTCCTTAAATCTAGAACTTACCAGGTGAAAATGGTGGGCATCCTTCCTCCTCCTTGGCTCACGGAATCTGGTCTACCACAGGGCTTGCCTTTGTTTCTGATTTTATTTAATGTAATGATGGCACCCAGGTTAGAATCTGTGGGTTTTCAAACTTCATCTATGCAGATGATGTCACAATCTTTATCCCTTTTAAACGTGACCTTAAAGACATTACTCAGGATCAAGCTGGGTCTCAGCTTTATGGAATCTTGGGCCTCAGAATTTAAATTAAAGGTAAAGAAAGATAAAACTAAATTCCTCACTTTGACCCAGGGCCGCTGAGAGACTGAACCAGGCTTGGGGCAGAGCCCCCCCCCCTCCCTCCCGTCGCTGCTGCGCCCCCTGGATCACTGTCATCCCCCAACCACCACCGTACACAATTCAATTACCTTACCGTCAGCCATAGACCAAGCAGTAAAGAATTTGGGTGGTACAACGTGCAGGACGTCAGAAACAGAACGAAGCTTTCGGAGGAAAAAGAGGACCTCCTCGGCTGGCGGGAATTGGGGTCCCCCGCCAGCAAAGGTAGCCCACGGCGATGGCGGGGGAGGGTTGGCGGCGGGAGGGGGTCGAGAGGGTCATCGACAGGGGTCGTCAAATTTGGCGGTGGCGGGGGGTCGGCAATAGCGGGGGGGTTCAGTAATGGCGGGGGGAGGGTCGGCGGCGCCGGCGGGGCTAAAATGTGCCCCCTCATCTCGGGCTATGACCCCCCTTCCCGCCGAAGTCTGCCTACACCCCTGTTCTGAATATCGGCCAGTAAGTTTGTACGTGGGGCAATAGAGGATTACATGTCTTGCCTGAAGTCACAAGGATCCAGGGTGGGATTTGAACTGGGCTTTCTTGGTCCTCAACCCACTGTTCTAAGCATTAGGCTACTCCTCCATTACACATCTGAAGAAGAGCATCTGGTATGTACTTATGCCACCTACACTGGAGCTGAGATGAGTAGAAAGAGGCATGAAGGGGGAAAACTTCAGGTAGGTGGATGTTATGCATAATGTTGATGTAATAAATCTACTCATAGACTATACACTTGCAGCTCCAAAGACTAGAATATGTGAAGGAGGAAACACCTTACTTCCTTCTAGTGGGCCTTGAGGGATGGAGCCACGGTTGATAGATGGCCACGCACCCTCGCAGTGTTTTTCAAAACCTTTCACTCAGGTGCTCCTCCAATCAAAACTTCCCTCTGTTGACTGCAGAAACTATGGTTTAAAATATTTAAAGTGAGTTATGCATTTGTTGGCAAATGCATAACTCACCTATCCATTATATTATCAGTTATTATATGGATAAAATTAGTCTATTTAATTCACCAAATAGCCATATATTATTCCTATAATAAGGAGTCATCTTGAGGAAAGAGCAAAGACATAACTGACTGTTTAGCACAATATTCAGCCGCTAACTACCAGATTCTATATATCGTGCCTAGCATTTCACACCAAAAACTAAGCGTATTCCATAACAATGCGCGCAACTTAATCGGCTTAACAAGCCAATCAGTGTTTTTAACAGCACTTAACCAAGCAATAATGAGCACTAATTGGCAATAATTAGAATTTACGTTTATAACTAGCTAAGCGTATTCAGTAATGAACTGCACCTAAATTCTAAAGCGCGCAGTTCAAAAGGGGCATGGCTATGGGCGGGGAAAATGGGTGTTTCATGGGTGTTCCCCAATTTACACGCATTGTTATAGAATATGGCCCAGTGCACGTAAATCTATGCACAGTGATTTACGCCACAGTTTCACTGGTGTAAATGGAGGTGCATAGTTTTAGGTGCTGGGATATCAACTAAACATATTCTATATCCCGTTCCCAAACCTTATAGAATATGCTTAGGTGAAAATGAGTTCCGCGCAGATTTTCCAGGCGCCATATATAGAATCTGGCCCTAAATGGATAAGTTATCCATTCTGTTTAGGCATGAGGGAAAGTGGAAGGAGGGGTTGTCACAAGGTCTGTGAGTGAAGTATGTTATTGTCGTCATATAGGCTGCTTCTGTCTGCTTTTATGTTCCAGGCCAATTAGAGAAATGCACAGCAAAGGCATTGCTTCCATTTTCATTCTGTCAGGCTGCACCTGGGGTTGGAGCCTTCATAACGCCATCCTAATTACAGAACTGTTTTATAATGCTGAAGGAGGGGGGGTGATCATTGGCATTGGGAAATAGTGTGTGTTGCTGTCTTGAAGTGGAAAGGACTAAAGAAAGAATTGCAAAATTGTCGTTATCTTAGTATCGGACCAGAAAAAAGAGGAATATGACCTTTGCACAATCGGTACACAGGAAAACAGTGAAGATGACTCAATAATGAACAGACGATGCTCCAAAGCATCCATGACTCGACCCAGCTGCTAAGCTGTTTTCATTTCTACATCTACTAACTATTAGGTGTTTGTGCCCTTTGGGACCCTAATAGTTGATAATCCCTGATGCAGCCTCTAGAGAGGCGAAACGTGGCCATGTCAGGTTGTGTTTTAAAGGAGCAAGAATAAAAGCCTTTTTAACTGTTAGAAGATGTGTATTCTGCTTTTGTGGACTATACTATTCTTTCTGCAGAACTTTTGATTTCCTCTTCTGGATTTCCTTTGCTCACCCATACACAGGTTTTTCCCGGGAACTAAGGACATTTTTACTGTTGCAGGAAAATGGCTGATTTTCTAGTTCTCCTATTAATGGCCATTAGCTAATAGTGACATTAAAAAGAATTGTGTGAGCACTTACACCTATTTTGTAGGCGGTAAGGGCTCATGTGGTAATCTGGCGCTAACCAGTTAGCATATGGTAATGTAGCAACGCTGAGTAGTTCAGAACGCCCACTCTCTGTCCCCAGCCATGCGCGGTTGCATGTGGAGTTTGGAACTTAGCGCAGAATGTCTGTGCATGTCCCATGGCAAGCCATTTTAAGCTGCCATTTTAAGCTTAGTAAAATGGCCCCTAAGTTTGGTACAGCCTCCAAAAACATGCTTTAAAAACCACCTGTGAGACCACGAGTGAGAGAGGGGAGAGGGCCAATGGAATAACATAGCTAGACTACAGGTATGAATGCAAAATAAGTATTTATTTACAGGATTTCTGGGCCTGTTACTTCACAGGGCCCGGGTCATAGCGTGGGTAAACCTCTGCGGTTCAGAAATTCAGTTATTAAACAGGCCTCTGGTAGCAGTCCTACCACAGTGTGTGGCTGCTGGGGTTGCCATGCCCCAAACACAACCGCGAGTTCTCAAGTATGTCAAGCTCCATCTCTGGCCATCTTCAAATCTAAGCTAAAAGCCCACCTTTTTGATGCTGCTTTTCACTCCTAACCCTTATTCACTTGTTCAGAACCCTTATTTTATCATCCTCACTTTAATATTCCCTTATCTCTCGTTTGTCCTGTTTGTCTGTCCTAATTAGATTGTAAGCTCTGTCGAGCAGGGACTGTCTCTTCATGTTCAAGTGCACAGCGCTGCGTACGTCTAATAGCGCTTTTGAAATGATAAGTAGTAGTAGTAGTTTGTCAAAGTTCAAGTCTGGCTCCCAGACCTCAGCAAGCTTTTAAGTCTTAACGAAAACACAAAGAGGTTGGCTTATCTCAACCAGATCACAGCAATTAGATTTATTCAGTCAGAGCATATGCTGGGGCTTCTCCTCTTCCTCCCCTGGGCCTCCTTACATTCTCCCTGGCTCTGTCTTTTAAAGTTCCCCATAGTTACTCCACCCCACCCAGCTTACTTCCTCCCAAGGCAGGACCTGCTCTCTTAAGGTGGCCCAGGCTACTTAAAGAGAGACAGGTGAGGGGTAATGTCCTCTAAACTCCATCACACCTTCATATATACATTTATATATACATATACATTTAGTCTTTTGGCATAAATAGTAAAGAGCACTGAAGGACAAGCCTATGAAAGTCACTATACACATTCAAATTATTACTACAATGCTGCTTATATCTTCAGGAAAATTACTTGGCAACTGGATGTTTATTGTGTTTTGGAATTAATATATTCCTGCTGATTATTCTTTCATTATAATTGCATTATGCAGTAGGTGCTCTGCTAGTTTCCGATTCTGATTTGAATGAGTTCCAATCTCATTATGCATCCAAGGGTGTAGGGTATAAGGAAACAGATCATAGAGAATTGTGTAGGTAAATTATCGCTTAGCTAATGGATTATTCAGTAAGAATATTTGAAACAGACACAGAATGCTTGAAGTCCTATCTCCAGGATCGATGATTCTTTTGTTGTTTAAGCTTGAAATAGGAGACCAGGAGTGGGCTACGTTGTTATCTGTGGTTATCCTTTCTTTAACCAAGTTGCTGCCTCCGTGTCAGCATTTTTAAGAAACATACAGTCTAGAATTTTGTATATGCTTTAAAACACGCGGCAGAAAAATATTGGTTCTGTGTTCATATGAGGGCAAGTAGGGAATTTGTCCTTGATAAAGAAGGACTGAAAGAAGGAGGAGGAACTTAGACTGAGCCAGAAATGTGTGCCTTGTGTTTCTTCCAAGAATCTTGAGACAGAAAGAGAACAAATATAAGATTAAAAAAAAAAAAGAGGAAAGAAATGGGATCATAGGAACATTGTTCTCTATCAATATTTTCTTATACTCTTAAAGATTAGATATATAGCAAAACAATACAGGGCTCCTTTTACTAAGCGGCGGTAAGCCCAAAGCGGGCTTACCGCTCGCTATAACGGAAGTACCGCCAGGCTACCGCAGCAGCCCAGCGGTACTTCCCACCCCTACCGTGCCATAATTTCCGGCGCTACAAAAATGTATTTATTTTTGTAGCCTCTAAATATGAAAAGGGAATTTCAAACTTGAAATGTGAATACCAAACACTAAAGAAGTTTGAAAATATAAAGCTATCTTTGTGTCTCACCCTCCTGTAACCTTCAGATTTCAATCAGGAAATCTCTAGGTGAATTTTAAACGATTGGAACCTCAAACGCCTCCCGATAGGGAAAATACCAACAGTATACAAAATCCACTATCCAAATTGGGAGTGAGGTACTATCATAGGTCCCTGCCTGGGCAAAAGGAAAAAAAGAATCATCTGCAAAAACTCTAATTACAGAGAAAATCAGATGATTTAAAAAAACTTTTACCAAAAGAAGGACAGGTGAGTGACACCACAAAACATAAAAACAAACAAAAAAAAAACGTGAAGCCCAAAATAACACTACCAAATCAACAAAATCCCTCAAAAAATGGCACTGGTCCTGGAGGAAAAAAGATTCCCCTACACAAGAACAGGTATACATTAATGTAAGACCAAAAAACGCTGAGCCTGTAAATATAGTGATACTTATAGCTGCAGTTCTAATTGAAGATAGCAGGAAAGAAACTGCTCCTGGAAATCGTCACGCATTCACATTAATATCTGACATCAAAGATGGCGCTGGAAAAATCACACAAGCCGGCTTGTGCGTCGTGGCGTCTGGCATGCCTTTCCATTGGCGGCACCGGCTTCTTTTGTGATTGGCCAGCCGGCTATGCAGAGGGTTTTAAATTTCTCGGCTTGTGTGATTCTTCCAGCTCCATCTTTGATGTCAGATATTAATGAGAATGCGTGACGATTGGCAGGAGCAGTTTCTTTCCTGAAGCAGCCAAAAAAATGGGCGAAACAAGGCGCTCTTGTTGAGGGAAACATTTTCTGTGGCTGCTCCAATTTTGTGGAATGCACTATCTGGAGCTCTGTGATTGTGCAATATGCAGTTTAACAAGCGTTTAAAAACACACTTGCTTGTGCAGACATTCTTTGTTGTTTAATTGTTTTTATTCTGTGGCAGGCTGCACAAGACAAAGCACAAGATAAAGCAACTTATAACTGAGCATTTAAGCAATTTGAGTGTGAAGAAAAGGGAAGCCCCATTAGTGGATCATTGGGAGCAATTTCACCATTTATTTAGATTTTGTTCACACCTTTCGCAGTAGTAGCTTGAGGTGAGTTACATTCAGGTATACTGGATATTTCTCTGTCCTAGAAGGGCTCACAATCTAAGTTTGTATCCCAGGCAATGGAGGGTTAAGTGACTTGCCCAAGATCACAAGGAGCAGCAGTGGGATTTGAATTGGCCACCTCTGGATTGCAAAACTGGTGCTCTAACCACTAGGCCATTCCGCCATTCATCCATTTAGAGGACAACTTCTGCTTTGTAGATTTGATGCAACTTAGTCAACCCAGGGGAGGTAATATTTCAGTTAATTTAATTAACAAAGAGCAGAGATTGATTTTTTTTTTTTTTGTTTGGGATACAGTTGCTCTGAGAGGTTTAAACAGATATAGAGTGGCTGATTCCATGATTAGAGCGGACCAATCACAGTGAAACGGTTGAGCCAATAGGGAGGTTTATTTATGTATAATGAGCACTTGTGCCGGCGTTCTGTGAGATGGGGAGAGTTGGAGTTGCTTGTATTCCTTCTCAGGTTGGTCAAAATAAAAGTTAATATAGTAGGAATTAAAAAAAAAAAGTATAAATTATGTTTTCATTTATAGAATTAGATCAGGTTTTTTTTGTTTTCATTTCATTTCTGTTTTCCTGATGACGCTACTAGCAGTGAAACATGGTTCCATGTCTGGGACAGAGAGAGAATAGAGGATGAGACTCTGTTTTTCACTGTCTCTAGTGTCCCACGGATTTGGATACTCATTATTAGAATTTGGCCATTGCCAGACGCTCCTTTAAGAAGAATCCTGTCACATAGATAAGTGATTTTTTTTTTTTTATGGACAGTTTGTGCCTGGACTTGAAATTTAAAAAAAATCTGAAGATCTGTTGATTAAACTAGCATTCGTTCTAGACAGGGAGGCTATGGTGCAGTGTTGGTTGGCAATGAGTGTCTTTGAACACTGCTGAGGGCCTGGGCCTCCATTGAGAGTCATTAGCATTGCACCGTTCATTCTGAGAACCAAAAAAAAAATTGTAAACACATTATTTATTAGATTTCATATATTGAATAGTTTATTGAAATAGGGTTTTGGATATTTCGCAAAAAGTGAAGACCCCAGAACATACAGTTTCAATTTTTTACTGCCAGACCTTTACTACTACTACTACTTAACATTTCTAGAGCGCTACTAGGGTTATGCAGCGCTGTACAGTTTAACATAGAAGGACAGTGCCTGCTCAAAGGAGCTTACAATCTAAATAATACAGACAGACAAGACAGTTATGGGTGAGGGAAGTAATGGGTGAGAAGGGAGGAAGGGACAAGGGGAGTGGAGGAGTGGCCTACTACTACTACTTAACATTTCTAGAGCGCTACTAGGGTTACGCAGCGCTGTACAGTTTAACATAGAAGGACAGTGCCTGCTCAAAGGAGCTTACAATCTAAATAATACAGACAGACAAGACAGTTATGGGTGAGGGAAGTAATGGGTGAGAAGGGAGGAAGGGACAAGGGGAGTGGAGGAGTGGCCTACTACTACTACTTAACATTTCTAGAGCGCTACTAGGGTTACGCAGCGCTGTACAGTTTAACATAGAAGGACAGTGCCTGCTCAAAGGAGCTTACAATCTAAATAATACAGACAGACAAGACAGTTATGGGTGAGGGAAGTAATGGGTGAGAAGGGAGGAAGGGACAAGGGGAGTGGAGGAGTGGCCTACTACTTAACATTTCTAGAGCGCTACTAGGGTTACGCAGCGCTGTACAGTTTAACATAGAAGGACAGTGCCTGCTCAAAGGAGCTTACAATCTAAATAATACAGACAGACAAGACAGTTATGGGTGAGGGAAGTAATGGGTGAGAAGGGAGGAAGGGACAAGGGGAGTGGAGGAGTGGCCTACTACTACTACTTAACATTTCTAGAGCGCTACTAGGGTTACGCAGCGCTGTACAGTTTAACATAGAAGGACAGTGCCTGCTCGAAGGAGCTTACAATCTAAAGGACGAAATGTCAAGTTGGGGCAGTCTAGATTTCCTGAATAGAGGTGTAGTGGTTAGGTGCCAAAGGCGACATTGAAGAGGCGGGCTTTGAGCAAGGGTTTGAAGAAGGGCAGGGAGGGGGCCTGGCGTATGGGCTCATGGAGTTTATTCCAAGCATGGGGTGAGGCGAGGCAGAAAGGGCGGAGCCTGGAGTTGGCGGTGGTGGAGAAGGGTACTGAAAGGAGTGACTTGTCTTGAGAGCGGAGGTTACCTTTGACCATTCTTCTAGTTTTTGGAGATTTCTTCTCATGGTTTCTACTCCCTCCGGGGTATACAGTCTATTGGCTATCTTTGTGTAATCTGCAAAAAGGCAAACTAGAAAAAATAGATGGAGGATTTATTAAAATTTTGTAAGTTCTTTGTAGCAATCTAAGGGGCCCTTTTACTAAGCCGCGTAAGTGTCTACACGTGCCCAATGCACGCCACAAAGGAGTTACCGTCCGGCTACCACGTGGCTCTTGCGGTAATTTCATTGTTGGCGCACGTCCAATACGCACGGCTGAAAAATATTTTTTATATTTCCGGGCGCACGCCAAGTGGCATTTGGTGTACATAGGTCATTACCGCCTGGTTACCGCGTGAATCTTTCCCGCTAGGTCAATGGCTGGAGGTAAGTTCTCAGACCCAAAATGGACTTGTGGCAATTTTCATTTTGCCGCACGTCCATTTCTGGCAAAAATTTAAGAAAGGGCTTTTTTACAGGTGCGCTAAAAAAATGGATCGGCACGTGCCCCAAACTCATGCCTACACTACCGCAAGCCATTTTTCAGCGCACCTTTGTAAAAGGACCCCCTAAGGCAGCTGCTAAGTGCAGCTTCTGTCAGCAGTGCTCATGATGGCTATCTTATCAAAGGTGGATTGCAGGGAGGTGTCCCTTAATTATGTCTGGACTGGCAGAGGGGCAGAAGTGAAATGTTCTTGGAATGTGTCTCAAAGTGAAAGAAAGATGTCTAAGTTAATTGCTTTAGAGTTTCTAGATTTCTGAGGAGAGTGAAAATGGGTAGAAGGGGAAACTGTGGAGAATCGGGAGAGCATAATCAGAGCGTGGTCTGACCAGTGAGTTGGGGGAACTTGAAAGGTATAAATTGAAGAAGTATAACCATGTTCATTGTATGGCCAGCATTAGGTGTGGGCAAAGCACACAAAAAAAAAAACAGCACAAAGGACCTTTAAAAACAAAGGGAACACAGTTCTTTCATCAAAAGAGTCCTTTAATGGTAAAATTTGATTGGAGGAAGACCCGACACGGGCCGTGTTTCGGTGCTGCCGCACCTGCGTCAGGGGTCTACATCAAAACACATTAATAAACAATCAAAAAAACATACAAAAACTGAGTGATGGTCTTCCGCCAATCAAATTTTACTATTAAAGGACTCTTTTGATGAAAGAACTGTGTTCCCTTTGTTTTTTTAAAGGCCCTTTGTGCTGTTTTTTTGCTTGGACCTTTTTTTGTACTTTGTTCCCTCTCTCTCTGTTACATTACAGCATTAGGTGTGGGCCAACATTACATGTTGGGTTAAGTTGGAGGCAAATGAAAAAAGATAACAATTCTCTGGCTACAGCATCCTGGGATCAGCTACATACTACTACTACTACTTATCATTTCTATAGCTACATGCAGATTAAAGTCCCCTAAAATAAAGGCCATAGGGGATTCAAGAAGCTGCAAGGAAAGGAGGTTTTAAAGAATCTATAAGGAAAAGGTAGTGACTGGATTTTGGTTGATAGATCAGATGAACGTCTAAGGGCTGAGGACCATTTACCTTGAAGGACAGGCATTCTACCTCCAAATAGAGGTGCATTGCTAAAGTACAGAGTCCTGCATAATATATAGCAGTTAAACCATTACCTCTTCTATGAAGCCATTAGAAAACAAATGATAGCCGGGTGGGAAGGCTTGACTCCGATAAAACAGGATAGCATCAGTGAGCCAGGTTTCAGTGAGGCAAAGCATATCTAGCCTGACCAGTGACCAATTAGGCCTTAGAGTACAAAGAGTGTATACGTAAGTCCAATATTTCATGTAAGCCCAGTTATAGAAAGTGGACTTTGTGTGTGGGGATCTGGAAGTTTGACCTGTTGCTTAGAGGAGTGGTGGAACAGGATGTGTGGAAGATATGGACCCCAAAGTACAGGTATTTGGTTACAGTGAGACACTACTGACAGCTGAACTACGAGAGAACCATGGAATAGTATTACAAGGTGAGTTAGCATGGGAAGCTCCCTCAGGAGATGCACAAAAGAATGCATTAAAAGCTAGAGAGAAAAAAAATTCATTTTTAAACCTCTCTTACAGTTTTAAAGTTTGGTTTCCAACTTTAAGATAATGCAGCAAAGCATTCCACAAAGCTGGGGCGAAGTAGAATAATTCAGCTTGATGTGTACTATCTAGTCTGGCATTAACCAAGGAAAAAATCAGCAGACGATTCTGGTCTTGAAAGCGTTAATGGTACATAAGGAATAAGAAAACTAAGGGTGTCTTTTAATAAGCCACAGAAGCATTTTTAATTAGCACACCCTCAACGCTAGAGACGCTCATAGGAATATATTGTACTCCAATATAAGAATTTTGAATTTAATATGGTAGGATACTGAAAGCCACTGAAATTCCTGCAGTAGTGGAGTGACATGGTCATATTTACCCAAGTGAGTAATTATTTGATTGCCATATTCTGAATCATTTGGAGACAATGTACTAGTAAGAGAGGAAGACGACTGTTCAATGAATTACATCATTTAAGACAACTTAATAGAAGGGTAAAGACTAAAGTGAAAAGAGCAGATTGAGAAATATTCTAATAGCTTCGATGTTTCTCTTTACCAAAAAAAACATAACACTGAGGAAATCTGACCATCAAAGAAAAGCTATAGCTCAAAGTAACAGCCAATAATTTTTTAAGATGACATTAAGGAAAGAGTATGTCCTAGACGTTTAGGGAGAAATATTAGGTTTGAGGCATGACCTGTGACCCACATTGATTTAAACTTTGACTGTACCACAGAAAGGCGTTATATCAAATCTTTTTCCCCCCTTCTTGTGCCCTACAGTTGACAAGCAGTCATTAAGGATTGTAAGATCTGGATGAGCTAAATCTGTAAAGACAATCAACTAGACTTCAGCAAAAAAAATTACCACTAATCCCCAGTGATTCAACTAAAAATGCCAGTGAGAGCATGAAACCCTGTGGCTTCGTAATGAATATTGATCAGACATTGGAGAATTAAGGAACACTATATAGATACAATCAGAAAAGATCTCAGCTGCTGCAAGATATTACTTTTGTATTCCAAAGTTTCTCAAACAGGACAAAAGCAAAGAATGGTCCACAAAAGGAGATTTTACCTTTTTTGTTTTTATTTATTTATTTATTTATTTATTATTTTCTTTCTTTTAACAAGTATACCACTTGATAAGCAATACAGATAGGAAAAAAAATCATTATTTATACAGAAATGTAAATTCTATTTATAATAGTTACTCTTCTTTAGACCACAGTTACAGGGGGGTGGGGTTGTCATTTATGAAAATACTAGGAAAAAATGCCCGTTTCTGAGCGCAATGAAACGGCCGCTAGCAAGAGGCCCCCTCCCTCCGAGCTACTTGCCTTGTTCGGGGTTGCCTCTGTGGCCGTGCCTGTGGCGTTTCCGTTTGGGCCCTCGAGTGTCATAGCTCCGCCCTCGACGTCATGACGTTTTGACGCGAGGGCGGTACAGACACTCCAGGGCACACCGGATATCTCAGGCGCCTCAACGTCCGTGGAGGCTTCATAGAACGTTGGGGTTGCCTTTTATATAGAGAGATAATGAGGTATAACATAATAGAGATTTTACCTTTTCTAGGAAACCATGAATCTCACTCAAAAGAGCTATCAGACTAGTTTCAGGGTGACACAGTTCTCTAAAAACAGACTGAAGAGGGTAGAGGGGATTTTCCCACTATTTTAGCCATAAATGGAATGTTAGATATCGGTCATGAAAGGATACTTCTAAATTTCTTTCTTTTTTTTTTCCTTTTTTTTTAACATGGGCTTAATAACAGCTGATTATCAAGTCTAATAGTGTTTTTCCGTACATGTTTACAATTTCTGCTCTTACTATGTTTTTTTTTTACTAAGTAGTTATGTATTTTTTTAATTATATTTTTCCTTTTTAATTCTTTTAGATTGTACCCTACGTTAAACCATAACAGAGTACAAATGGGATATGTGTCTGTTTTAATTAATCAAGAAAATACTTGTTACCCTAGGAAAATGCCTTTGAGAATTACCTTCCCTAGTACCTCACCATGGAGAAGAATAACAACATTGTACAGATTTAAGAAACCAGTTTACCATTTTATTTTATTTATTTATTTATTTTAGGCATTTATATCCCACACTTTCCCGCCCATGGGCAGGCTCAATGTGGCTTACATTAGTTCAAAAGGTTAACAGCAGTATAAAAAGACACATCAATCTAGTAATAGATAAACAGACACATTAAGGGCGAGGTAGTTGGTGGGGGGAGACAGAGGGAGAGAAGTGAGAAAGGAGGTAAGGAATGCAGTATGGTCACATAACATAATGGGTCAGAAAACATCAAGGCAGTGCGGAGCTGCAGTGTAAGCTGTCCTGAATAAAGCGGTCTTCAGGGAGATTCTAAAAGCCTGTTGTTCGGAGGTAGCTTTTACGGAGTTGGGTAAACCATTCCACAAACTTGTACTGATGTAGGGAAAGGTCGATGCGTGGCTGGTTTTAAACTTGAGGCCATTGCACGAGGGGTAGTGGAGATGTAAGAAGGATCGGGAAGATTTGCTCGTTCCTTGGTGCAGGGGTGTAGCTACGGGTGGGCCTGGGTGGGCCCAGGCCCACCCAATCTCGGCCTGGGCCCGCCCAGTCTTTTGGGACCCTCACCTACCACGACGACGATGACTTCGTTTTTTTGCCCGCAGCGGCCAGCGGATGTAAAAGCAGCAAGCAGCGAGCCAGTCTCGACTCCGCGTCCTTCACTTCCTGCCCTCTCAGCGTCCCGCCCGCCTGAAAGGAAATGACATCAGAGGAAGGCGGGACCGCACAGAGAGAGGGCAGGAAGCGAAGGACGGAGTCGAGACTGGCTCGCTGCTTGCTGCTTTTGCGCTGCAACTTCGGGAGTGGAAGTGAGCCAGCCAGAAAGAAGCGATTTGGTTTCCACTCCTCCGCGCAGCCATCGCCGTTCGCTCAAAACACAGGGCAAGCAAACCTGTGAGCTGCTGCATCCACGTTGTCGTTCTTTTGAGGGGGGGGCAGGGGAAATGCCAGATAGAATGGGGAAGGGGATTAAAATAAACAGGATGGGCAGGGGAGAGAGGAGAATTGCCGGACAACAGGGATTGATGGAGGGGGCAAGGGAGAGAGGAAATTTGCTGGAGATGGATGGAGGAGAAGGCAGGGGAGAATGGAGAGTTGCTGGATGGAGTGGAGGGCAGGGGAAGGGGAAGGAGGAGAATTGCTGGACATGGCTAGATGGAGGGAAAGGGGAGAGAGGAAATTGGCTGGAGATAGATGGAGGAGAAGGCAGGGGAGAATGGAGAGTTGCTGGACGGAGCGGAGGGCAGGGGAAGGGGAAGGAGGAGAATTGCTGGACATGGCTAGATGGAGGGAAAAGGGGAGAGAGGAAATTGGCTGGAGATGGATGGATGGAGGAGAGGGCAGGGGAGAATGGAGAGTTGCTGGACGGAGCGGAGGGCAGGGGAAGGGGAAGGAGGAGAATTGCTGGACATGGCTAGATGGAGGGAAAAGGGGAGAGAGGAAATTGGCTGGAGATGGATGGATGGAGGAGAGGGCAGGGGAGAATGGAGAGTTGCTGGACGGAGCGGAGGGCAGGGGAAGGGGAAGGAGGAGAATTGCTGGACATGGCTAGATGGAGGGAAAAGGGGAGAGAGGAAATTGGCTGGAGATAGATGGAGGAGAAGGCAGGGGAGAATGGAGAGTTGCTGGACGGAGCGGAGGGCAGGGGAAGGGGAAGGAGGAGAATTGCTGGACATGGCTAGATGGAGGGAAAAGGGGAGAGAGGAAATTGGCTGGAGATGGATGGATGGAGGAGAGGGCAGGGGAGAATGGAGAGTTGCTGGACGGAGCGGAGGGCAGGGGAAGGGGAAGGAGGAGAATTGCTGGACATGGCTAGATGGAGGGAAAAGGGGAGAGAGGAAATTGGCTGGAGATGGATGGAGGAGAGGGCAGGGGAGAATGGAGAGTTGCTGGACGGAGCGGAGGGCAGGGGAAGGAGGAGAATTGCTGGACATGGATGGATGGAGGGAAAAGGGGAGAGAGGACATTGGCTGGAGATGGATGGATGGAGGAGAGGGCAGGGGAGAATGGAGAGTTGCTGGACGGAGCGGAGGGCAGGGGAAGGAGGAGAATTCCTGGACATGGATGGATGGAGGGGAAAGGGGAGGAAGGAACTTTGCTGGGTATGGTTGGATGGAGGAGAGGGCAGGAGAGAATGGAGAGTTGCTGGACGGAGCGGAGGGCAGGGGAAGGAGGAGAATTGCTGGACATGGCTAGATGGAGGGAAAAGGGGAGAGAGGAAATTGGCTGGAGATGGATGGATGGAAGGGAGGGCAGAGGAGAGAGGAGAATTGCTGGACGGAGCGGAGGGCATGGGAAGGAGGAGAATTGCTGGACATGGATGGATGGAGGGGAAAGGGGAGAGAGGAAATTTGCTGGGTATGGATGGATGGAGGAGAGGGCAGAGGAGAGAGGAGAATTGCTGAACATGGATGGATGAATGCAGGGGACAGAGGACATTTGCTGGATATGGGTGGATGGAGGAGAGAGCAGGGGAGAATGGAGAGTTGCTGGGTGGATGGAGGGAAGGGAGAGAAGTCAGGGAGGAGATACGCATGGATGGAGGGGAGGGAAGAGAGGAGAAATGCTGGAGTGGAGGGCAGGGAAGAGAAGGAAAAATGTTGGACAAGGATGGAGGGGAGGGAAGACAGAGGAAATAGAAGCACATGGATGGAGGGGAGTAAGGAGAAATGCTGAATATGGATGGAGGGAAAACTGCTGAGTTTAAGGGCTGGTTTGGAACACGTTGAGGGCAGATACTGAAACTCGAGGAAGGATAGGGACAGGGCTACAGATGGTAGACAGGACACATAGGACACAGGAGGATGGTGGACATGGTGAGAGAAAAAATATCAGATGGAAATGAGACACTGCATAAAACAGAAGATACTGGGACCAAAGCGAATAGAAAAACTAAATGATCAGACAACAAAGGTAGAAAAAAGTATTTTATTCAGAATTTATTAATTGGAATATGTCAGCTTTTGCGTAACCTTAGTAGCGCTTTAGAAATGTTAAGTAGTAGTAGTAGTAGTAGCTTTTGGAAATGTGAATCTGATATTTTGCATGTAAGTTTCAATTTTTCTGGTATTGCTGCATGCTGAGTCTGACTTCTTGAGTTAACTTTCCAGTTCAGTATTTTGCCTTCATATTTTTTGATTTCTAGTTCCTTGTGTCATGTCTGTTGTGTCATGTGTTTTTCATGTGTGATCAAGGTGCAGCATTCTGCTAGCATGTAGTATTTGCAGCCCTTTTTGTTTTGTTTTTTTCACGAAGTAGTGTATTGGTGTTTTAGAGCCTAGTGTAATTACAGTTCTGCCTTTTCAAGCATAAGGTTGTAGCTCGTCCTGTCCTTGGAATTAGTGCTGTTATGGTTTAGTAAGGATATGAGTGTGTTTTTGCACAAGTTTGTGTATAGCATTTTGCAGTGGAGAGATTGTGGGATAATGTAATTATATTTAAAAATATCAATTTTTCCATTAAGTATGTATGTGGTTATACTGATGCAGGGCAGCTGTTGGGCATCGTGAATTCTAAGGCATTATTTTGTAGGATCCCAAGAGACGCTACTCAAACTTATATAGACAGTGCGTGCCCACCCATATTAGCTCTGGGCCCACCCAAAATCTCAGGTCTGGCTACGCCACTGCCTTGGTGGCAAGAGGATAAGATCATCCATATAAGCTGGAGCTTCGCCGTTAAGGATTTTGTGCACCAGGGCACAAATGTTGAATGTTATACGCTCCTTGACAGCTGTCTCCCTCTAATACGTGGATCTCTAGTTTAGGGACCATTTACTAAAGGTTAGTGCATGCTAATGGCCTGCACTAGGAGCTATGCTACCCATGAGTTTTAAATTGAATATAGTGTTTAGCACATGCTGTCTGTTAGCATTTGCTAAGCTTTAGTAAAAGGGTCCCTTAGTTTCTGAAGACAGTTTACCTTTTTTTGTTTTAGAGGGTGTCTTTTACTAAGGATTAGCACTTGTTAGTGTTAACATGTTTGCAGGATTTAGCTACCTGGCCGCCAAATGGTGGAACTCAATACCAAAAGCCACAAGAAACATCACTAACTATCTTCAGTTCAGAAAAGAGCTGAAAACATAACTCTTTAAAAAGAAACTTCTATAGTTAACTACGTAAGCTACAGATGTTCCTTCCATGTGCTAACTGTAAAACACTATTGCAATTTCGCCAAACTGTAAATTGTAAGCTACTTTGAACCGAAACTTGTTTTTGGATAATAATGAGATACAAGAATAAATAAATAAACAATCAAACTACAGCAGGGTCCATAGGAATAAAATGTGTCCTATGGCAGATAGCATGCACTACTCATTAGTAAAAGACATCCTTAGTTTTACATACATGCAAAAGTGAAAAATGTTTGATATGAGATTTGCTTTTCAAGACTGATTTTCATATATTAATTTGGAAAGTCTTCTATGCTGTCTCACTCGCTCTCTCTCTCTTTCATAGAAACTGAGTGCCAGATATGTTAATTTTTTGAGCTGAACAATAAAAATATTTCAGCATAGATGGATGTGCTAAATTTTTAGCTTGCACACTAATATCACTTTTGGCATGTAAAAATAGTGATATAGTAGAAGACGGCAGATAAAACAAACATGGCCTATCAAATATGCCCAGAAAGGTGCCCAGGGTTGTACCTGTGACTCTAGTGGGCTCATTTTCGAAAGAGGAGGACGTCCATCTTTCGACATAAATCGGAAGATGGATGTCCTTCTCCCAGAGACGTCCAAATCGGTATAATCAAAACCCGATTTTGGACGTCTCCAACTGCAGTCCGTCGCAAGGATAGCCAAAGTTCAAGGGGGCATGTCAGAGGCGTAGCAAAGGCGGGACTTGGGTGTGCCTAACACTTGGACATCCTTGACCCATAATCAAAAAAAACAAGGATGTCCCTGACGAACATTTGGACGTTTTCACCCGGACGTATTTTTATTACGAATAAGGCACAAAAAGGTGTCCGAAATGACCAGATGGCCACCAGAAGGAATTGGGGATGACCTCCTGTTACTCCCCCAGTGGTCACTAACCCCCTCCCACCCTCAAAAAATATCTTTCAAAATATGTCGTGCCAGCCTCAGATGTCATACTCAGCTCCATGACAGTACATGCAGGTCCCTGGAGCAGTTTTAGTGGGTACTGCAGTGCACTTCAGACAGGCGGACCCAGCCCCATCCCCCCCCCCCCACCTGATACATTTGTGGAGGAAACAGCGAGCCCTCCAAAACCCACCAGAAACCCACTGTACCAACATCTAGGTGCCCCCCTTCAACCGTAAGGGCTATGGTAGTGGTGTACAGTTGTGAGTAGTGGGCTTTGGGGGTGTTTTGTAGGGCTCAGCACACAAGGTAAGGGAGCTAAGTACCTGGGAGTAATTTATGAAGCCCACTGCAGTGCCCCCTAAGATGCCCGATTGGCGTCCTGACATGTCAGGGGGACCAGTGCGCTACAAATGCTGGCTCCTCCCACAACCAAATGGCTTGCATTTGGCCGTTTTTGACATGGATGTCTTTCATTTCAAAAATCGCCAAAAGTCAGAAACGTCCATGTCTAGAGATGTCCAAATCTAGGGACAGGCAAATTTAAGGATTTGGACGTCTCTGATGGTATTTTCGAAAAGAAAGATGGACGTCCATCTTTTTTCAAAAGTACGGTTCCCCGCCCCTGGATTTTGCCGTTTTGCAAGGATGTCCAAATCGCAACTTGGATGTCCCTTTCGAAAATGCCCCTCCACGTGGGTTACACCCTCCCCTTTTTTCTTTGGGGTTGTAACTGATGCTCAGAGCAGTCTACCCCCCCCCCCCCCCCCAATCTGTGCCTCTTTTTTTTTTCTTTAAGTATAAAGGTTATTTAAATTTTACTTTGAGTAGAAATGCTCTATATTGATTCCATCTTTATGTCATGAAGGGAACCTCTGTGCTTATCAAAGGCCTTTTTTAATTCTGTCAGTTTTCTACTTCACCACTTCCCATGGAAGAGTATTAGAGATATTCACCACGCTCTCTGTGAGAAAGCGTTTCGTGATGTTGTTCTTAAGTTGCCCTCCTTCCAACGTCATTTCATGCCCTCTAGTTCTATAACCTCTTCATGTTAGGAAAGGGTTGTTTTGTTCCTTAATGTATTTCAAGGGGGTGGAGTCTGAGGTGGACTAATCTTTGTGAGGGAGATCCCTAGGAAGGGGTCCAAACTTGTTGGACGGATTGGGAGAGGGACTGATCATACTTAATCAGTATGGCTTGCTATACATAGTTTTAGAGAAGTGCTGGCTAATCAATTTAAGGAAACAAGCATGAAGCTTTCTACTTTAGCTAGGAAAACTTCAGAACGTACTATTTTATTGGCTGATCATGCTAAAAAGAGGAAAACTGGAATCTTACTGCTGTGAAGAAGTGCATACAGAAAACTCTTGCAGCAGATGCCTGTGTTCATTTTACCTTGGGAATTTTTGGTTCAGCGCTCATGAATAAAAAGTACCAAATACTTTGCACCAGCATAGACCGACTGAAATTTATCCCCATGCTGCCCAAAACTTGTGAACAGCTGAACATGTGGAAGGTAATTTTATAAGGAAGGAAAGTAGGGCCTAGTGTATCATAACCTAAGAACATAAAAATAGCCATACTGGATCAGACCAATTGTGCATCTAGCCCAGTATCCTGCTTCCAAAACTGGCCAATCCAGGTCATAAGTACCTGGCAGAATCCCAAATAGTAGCGAGATTACGGAATCCCAAATAGTAGCAACATTCCAGAATCCCAATTAATAGCAACATTCCATGCCACCAATCCCAGGGCAGGCAGTGGCTTCCCCTATGTCCAGCTCAATAACAGACTATGGACTTTTCTTCCAGGAACTTGTCCAATCCTTTTTTTTAAAACCCAGATACTACTACTACGCTAACCGCTGTTACCACATCCTTTGGCAATGAGTTCCAGAGCTACACCTACAATGTAGGCATGGACATTTACACCAGCCGTAGTAAATAACCGCATTGCATACATGCAAATTATAAGATTTTATTACCTATTCCCCAGATTCTATATGTTTGTACAGCGCTGCGTATGCCTTGTAGCGCTATAGAAATGCTAAATAGTAGTAGTAGTAGTAGTAGTGACTAAAGTTGCATGCATAAATTTGACAGTGCGGCCAATTTGCACGTGTAACTTATTTGGTTAACAAGCCAATTGGTGCTGATAATGGGCCAATAATGAGCAATTATTGGTACTAATTAGAATTTATACATGCAACTTTCTAAGCGTATTCTGTAAACTGGTGCATGTACACAGTGACGATCCTAGGTCGGCTGCCACCCGGGGCGAATCGCTGATGCGCCCCCCCCCCCCCCCGGGTGCAGCACAACCCCCCCCCCCTGGCGCAATGACACCCCCCCCCCCCAGAACATCAAACCCCCCCCCCCCCCCCGGGTGCATTCTTGGCTGCTGGGAGCAGCCGTGCAGCTCTCGGCTCCGCTAGCTCCCTGCTCCCTCTGCCCCGGAACAGGAAGTAACCTGTTCCGGGGCAGAGGGAGCAGGGAAACAGTGGAGCTGACAGGCGTGTGGCTGCTCTCTGCACCCCTCAAGCAGCGTGCACCCGGAGTGACCGCCCACATCGCCCCGCCCTTGCTACATCGCTGTATGTACATTCTAATGCGTGGATCTCAAAAGGGGGAGAGGCATGGAAGGGGCATGGTGGAGTCGTGAGTGTTTCTAGAAATTATGCGCACTGTTAAAGAATATGGCGATCCACACCTAAGTTTTAGTTGGCATTCATGATCGTGCCTAAATTTAGTCATGGGTCCAGGTGCTACGTGTATTCTATAAGCCTCGCCTAACATTAGTTGTGGGTTATAGAATAGCACTTAGCACATTTTTTATTCCATGCAGATTTTTTTAGCACCAAATATAGAATCTGGTCCTATGTGTGTAATTGTGTGCATCACCAATGCTGTGCCCAAACTCTACCCATGTACATGACGACTGGCAAAATATGCACCATGTTATAAAATCATACCCAGAGGAAAAGAGCCTGTACACATGTACATGGCTAAAATGCTGCCATTTACCTATCTTATTAGCACCTACAGCTAGACACATCCTAATAAAATTAATCTCCGAGGACTAGATTCAGTAAATGGCACCAACAAAAAAAATGCATGCTGAGCGCAATTCTATAAACAGAGCTCCGAGTTGGGCAACATACATAGAATATAGCACATAGTGCCGGGGCAAGGATTTACACCAACTGAAACCCGACATAAATCCTCAAGTGTAAATTAGGCGCGGATCTCCCAAATTCTACAATACTGCACGCATCGTTAGTATATGCCCCTAATCTGCTTATGCTCCTTCCATGGCGATGATACTTTTTAGTTTACGTGCACATTTTTACTGAATAGCAAGATGCAAATTGCTGCCAATTAACACAGTCATTGATTGTTAGCGATCAATTATTGGCGCTAATTGGCTCATTCGATTAAATTGTGCGCACACCCAAATTTGTGCAATTCTGAGATCCATACGTAGAATCCGGGGGAGAATGTGTAACTCTGTCTGTGATTTTGTGCTCTGACCTAGAAAAGATTCATTTTATTTTATTTCTCCCTCTGTTGTTGGTTGCATCTAATGTACTAGTAAAAAGAAACCGCTCTGTGACAGCAAATCTGTGATTCTCTGGTTATAAACAATTTGCAGTTCATCATATTTTTCAGCCTGGTTTGACCAAGGTAAGCAGCCATCCTCACAACAAGGATTTGTCTTTGAGGGAAGTGATTTAGATGAAAAGTGCTCAGAGGAAATCATATATTTTTTTTTTAGAAAACAAAGAGATATTTTTGCTTTAGTTTTTAATAGGTGCAATACATAATAGGTCTCTGGAAGACTAGATTGGTGAAGCCAGAGTTATTCCTTTTATTATCACAGAAATAATAAGAAAAATGCATTCATGGTTTACACTGTGTTCATGGTACGCAGCAAGAGATGTTCATGTCAAGGGCATATTAAATTTTATTCTGGACTGCTGATGAGCAACACATGTTCTTTCTCAACTAGAATTTCGAGTTCACCTGTTATTGTATCATATCGGTCTTGGCGTTAGGAAGTATTCTGTTGACATGGTAGATACTTGTCAATAATTTTGATTAGTTTTTCAAGAAAAGTATAGTGTTCACTGAAAAGTTCAGTAAATATATCTCACTCTGTAAGGAGCAAGTGTCAAAACACCAGCAACAAGGACCCCCCCACCTCCCCAACTGATACCCTATCAGCTCTCCTACTCCCTAATTTCCATACCCCCATTCCCACCCCTTGCTTTTACCAGGGGTTCCTGGTGGTGTCTTGGGAGAACGGGCGATTCTGGCCACGCCTGCTCTCAAGCTGCAGGTTCAAATTGGCTGTCACAATTCGTATTGGTCATCTTGCAATACTACCACGAGGGGTTCAGGCTTCCAAATCAGGGGATAGGGTTAAAGGGAGTGGGAGAAGGAACTGACGGAAAGCCCCATAATGAGTTCCTTATTGTTGGTCTTCTTTATGGTGAGGGGGGTCGACTAGGGAAAATAGAATGCTTTGGGGGAATGGGAATCAGATGTTTGGGGGTAGGGGATTCTAACAATACAGAGGGATGAGAGAACACTGGTGCTGTGGTTGCATTGATTCTAAAAAAGCTGATCCCATATACATGTGGGGGAGGGGTTGCTGTTGTGTTTGTTTCTCAAGTGCAACTTTTTTAAAATCACTGCTCCCACTGGATGTGGGGTGCTATACATGTCCTGACCTATTTTACGAGGGGCTCTACGTTTGGCTGCACCTCTTGTACAATACTATGGGAATTTTCCACATCCTGACCTGGACACATGAATTCTCCTCTCCATGCCCTTTGTACACTAGGACTCCACACGTGGTTACACACACACAATAAAAGGGTAGGTGCCTACTTTTCTATATGGAAAGCTAGCACTTACATTTATTGTACAATCACTTACACCAGTCCTATAGCTGGTAAAAGGTCATGGATTTGATAGGCCACCTTTCTGTGGGTACAACCACCCAGGAAAAGGATAGGTGTCATTGTTGATATGTTGAAACCCTCTGCTCAGTGTGCAGCAGCAGATAAAGAAAGCAAATAGAATGGTAGGAATTATTAGGAAAGGAATGGAGAACAAAATTGAGAATATTATAATGCTTTTGTATCACACCATGGTGCCATTACACCTTGAAAACTGTGGGCAATTCTGGTCATTGTATCTCAAAAAGGATAGAGGGGAATTTTGAATAAAACATCTAACTCCAGTTTTGGACATTTTGCGAAAAACATCCAAAAACCCAGTGACGAACATAGCCATTTTCGAACCTGAAAAATGACTACCTTTTTGATTCAAAAATCACCTTTTTCTAGACATTTTACTACTACTACTACTTAACATTTCTAGAGCGCTACTAGGGTTACGCAGTGCTGTACAGTTTAACAGAAAAGGACAGTCCCTGCTCAAAGGAGCTTACAATCTAAAGGACAAAATGTCAAGTTGGGGCAGTCTAGATATCCTGAATAGAGGTATGGTAGTTAGGTGCTTAAGGCGACATTGAAGAGGTGGGATTTGAGTAAGGATTTGAAGATGGGCAGGGAGGGGGCCTGGTGAATGGGCTCAGGGAGTTTATTCCAAGCATGGGGTGAGGCGAGGCAGAAAGGGTGGAGCCTGGAGTTGGCGGTGGTGGAGAAGGATACTGAGAGGAGGGATTTGTCTTGAGAGCGGAGGTTACGGGTAGGAACGCAGGGGGAGATGAGGGTAGAGAGGTAGGGAGGGGCTGCAGATCGAGTGCATTTGTAGGTTAGTAGGAGAAGCTTGAACTGTATGCGGTACCTAATCGGAAGCCAGTGCAGTGACTTGAGGAGAGGGGTGATATGAGCATATCGGTCTAGGCAGAAGATAAGACGTACAGCAGAGTTCTGAACGGACTGACCATTTTGTGCTCAATGCGTTTTTATTTTGTGGAAAAAAATGCTCAAGAGAAAAACACCCAAAAACTAGCCATTGGGGCATCATTCTTAGTAGACTGGCCACAAAGACATCCCAGCAGAGCAGTGGGACAGTCTAGGGGACACTGTAGTGGTCTTCACGTAAAAGGTCCTGGGTACACATCTCACCATGAACTACTTGTATGGTATGGTGAGCCCTCCAGGAACGGAGAAAAACTTACTGTACCTCACTGTACAGCACTACAATAGCCCTCAAGCTTGCAGGTGTCACCTATATGTAGTGGATGTTTAGTGATTTATGGAGGGCTCACATATTCCACAACAAGTGTACCAGTTAGACGGTGATAAGGCCCTGGGTCCCCTTCTCTGCAGTCCACTGCATTGACTACTAGCCTACTCCTGGGTCCTGCCTGCTGCTCTAATAAGAATGGCCATCATATCTGAAGCTGTCATAGAGACTGGTATGCATTGTTACTGTCACAACATAGGAGGGTGGGTGGGGATCTGAGAACACTGGGGAGTAGGGAGGGGGAGTTGTGCCTTGATCCTTCCAGTGGTCATTTAGTCATTTAAGGCACCTCTTGGTCACTTATTCATGAATGAAATAGTTCTAGCCAAAAAAGATTTTAATTTTGGCCGTAGATGTTTTCGTTTTGTAAAACATGCCCCTAACATGCTCTCTTGAAATTTGGACGAAATGTGGAGGAAAATGTTGAAAATCAGAGTGTCGAAAATCACAACTTGAAGATTTTTTTAGAGAAAAACACCCATCTGCCACCTTATGACATTTTTTGGACGTTTCATTCTTTTGAAAATGAGCCTCATAGTGGATTTAGAAAAGATACAGAGAAGAGCAACAGAAATGTTAAAGGGGATGGGACTACTTCCCTCGGTGCTCAGGGTCTTGGCAGGGGCAAGCAACCAAAGACCCCGTTTCAACCAACTCAACCCTTTTATCTCCTCACCCTGCCCACTAGGGCTTGGACTCTCTGTATCCACCCACAGAGCTGGTGGCTCCATCCCTTGTTGTCACAGAGGGGCATAATCGAAACGGACACCCAGGTTTACCTGGGGACGTCCTCACAGGACGGCTCCAGCAAGGGGCGGGGAAACCCGTATTATCGAAACAAGATAGGTGTCCATCTTTCGTTTTGATAATACGGTCGGGGACACCCAAATCAGCAAATTTAGGTTGACCTTAGAGATGGTTGTCCCCAGCAGAGATGGTCGTCCCCAGAACTTGGTTGTTTCTGATTTTCAGTGATAATGGAAAGCGAGGATGCCCATTCAGAAATGACCAAATCCAAGCCATTTTGTCGTGGAAGGAGCCAGCATTCGTAGTGCACTGGTCCCTCTCACATGCCAGGACACCAACCGGGCACCCTAGGGGGCACTGCAGTGGCCTTCTCAAATTGCTCCCAGGTACATAGCTCCCTTACCTTCAGCCAGATGCACTTGCTGAATGGAAAAAGCCCTTCCCTTACCGATCCCTTAGTGATTCAGAAAGGAACGGGCATGCATGAAGGAAATCACATGCAAATGAGCTGCTCGCTCTTAGCTCATTTGCACACGATTTCCTTCCTAAGGAGGGGAAGCCAGTGCAGAGCAGCCAAGCATTATGCTTGGCTGCTCTGCGCATGCCAAAGATGGCTTCATACATGCAGACAAGCTGCGAGTATAATAGCCATCTACAACCTTAAATAAATTGCTGTCTACAACCTTAGAAAAACACAAGTCCAGGTGAAAACATCCAAGTGCTCGTGAGGGACATTTTTTTTAGAGTATGGGTGAAGGATGTCCTTCACTATGCCTCCGTCCCTGGATGTTTCTGTGAGAAGTGAAAGGGAAATGGGACTTGATATACTGCCTTTCTGAGTTTTTTACAACTACATTCAAGGTGGTTTACATATATTCAGGTACTTATTTTGTACCAGGGTCAATGGAGGGTCAAGTGAATTGTCCAGAATCACAAGGAGCTGTAGTGGGAATTGAACTGCACTAACCACTAGGCCACTCCTCCATATCCATGCCTTTGGTATGCCTTTGACACCCTCTTTATTTATTTGGATTTTGGATCACAAGTAGCAGCAGTGGGATTTGAACTGGCCACCTCTGGATTGCAAGACCAGTGCTCTAACCACTAGGCCACTCCTCCACTCCACTCCCTTGATATTTGGCCATCCCTGTGTGTGTGGGGGGGGAGCAGTTCAGGACATACCTCCCCCCCCCCCCCCCCCCCCCCCCCCAGGGACCTGCATACTGCTGCGATGGACCTGAGTATGACATTTCATGCTGGCAAAAAAAGATTTTAAAGTTTTTTTCACGGTAGGAGGGGGTTAGTGACCACTGGGGGAGACAGGGGAGGTCATCCCCGATTCCCTCCGGTGGTCATCTGGTCAGTTCGGGCACCTTTCTGAGGCTTGGTCATAAGAAAAAATGGACCAAGTAAAGTCGACCAAGTGCTCGTCAGGGACACCCTTCTTTTTTCCATTATCGCTTAAGGATGCCCATGTGTTAGGCACGCTCCAGTCCTGCCTTCGTTACGCCTCCAAAATGCCCCCAGGAACTTTGGTCATCCCCGCGACAGGAAACAGTTGAGGACGCCCAAAATCAGCTTTCAATTATGCCGATTTGGGCGACCCTGAGAGAAGGACATCAATCTCCCGATTTATGTCGAAAGATGGGCACCCTTTTCTTTCGAAAATAAGCCTGATAGTAACCCCCAGAAAATCTTCCTACCTTTTGCCTGCAGCAAAGACACTTTTCAGGGGGAGTCACACGCACTTACTATATGGCAAAATGATAAGTGTATAGGAAGATGCTGGGAATGCTCCGAACAGTTACACATAGGATGTGCTGCATGGTATTTTGGGCACCCACTATGTGGTAAATATCCAACTTTACCACAGTTTCGTAAAAGGGTGCCTAAGGGGTATCTTTACTAAAGTGTGTCAGTAAATGGGCTTAGCACCTGCTAATGTGGGACGTTCCTGTGTACCTAGTGTACCTAGGAAACAGAGCAATTTCCAGTATTTCTCTTTCAGGTTGTGTGTTACTGCTTGCATTAGCACGCATAACATGAAAAAAATTGATGGGGAAGCACTTACCACCACTTCTTTAGGAGGCACTGAGAGATCCCACATTATGGACACGCTAACCAGTTAGCACCAGGGGCATAGCTACGTGAGGCCACAGGGGCCTGGGCCCCCATAGATTTGGCCCTGGACCCCCCTGCTGACGACCCTCTTGACTCCCTCCTCCCGCCAACCCGTTGTCAACCTGCTGTTGCCTACCTTTGCTGGCGGGGAACCCCAACCCCCGCCAGCCGAGGTCCTCTTCTTCCTTCGTTGTACGTGCAGGACGTCAGACTCAGAAACAGAAAGAAGGAAGAAGAGGACCTCGGCTGGCGGGGGTTGGGGTCCCCTGCCAGCAAAGGTAGGCGACGGCGACAGCAGGGGAGGGTTGGCGGCGGGAGGGGGGGTCGAGAGGGTCTTCAGCAGGGGGGGTCAAAGTTGTTGGTGGTGGTGGTGGCGGCGGCGGGGGGTCGGCAATGGCGGGGGGGTCGGCAGCACTGGGGGGCTAAAATGTGCCCCCTCACCTCAGGCTCTGGACCCCCCTCTCGCTGAAGTCTGGCTACGCCCCTGGTTAGCATACAGTAATCGGAACGTGCTAGCTGGATAGCGTGCCCACGGCTATTCTCTGCCCCTGACATGCCTCCTCAAAAAAATAACTACTCGCTCTTAGCTTTAACATGCTTTGTATTAAGCATTTTCAACACACGCTAAGCACCTGTTAGGGCTTAAAGCCCTTTAGCAGACGTACCCCTAAGTTGTCTTCTTTTGAGACATGACTGTATACTCTTATTCTCTTTCATGTTCATTCAGTCTTAGCTTGCACTCCAGACACCTTCTACACACACACAAATATCTTTTATTTATAAATGTTTCAGCTACACCAAGACACAACAAAGGTCCATGGGACTCTAGATCCATAGGAATGCATTGATAGAAAAAAATAGTAAGTATTCGCCCTCACTGACTTGATAGCACTGCATAGCAAGTATACAGAAATGTTCCTGTTTCATTCTGTTTTCCCATTTCATAGGGATTTATTTTTCATTTGTATGTTTATTTCATTCGTCATTTTGTTTCTTTCTGTTTACTTGAAATGAAAAAAATAAACCACACAGCAAATGACATTTTTAAAAGGAACAAAATTAATTTCAGGCCCAGACTCACCATAAACAAAACCCCCTCCTGGATCTTCACCAAATCGTCCCAGAGCCTCCAACAGCTGATTAGCCATGGACGGGGTTAAGTAGCTGTTTAGTAACATAGTAGATGACGGCAGAAAAAGACCTGCACGGTCCATCCAGTCTGCCCAACAAGATAACTCATATGTGCTAATTTTTCTGTATACCCTACTTTGATTTGTACCTGTGTTCTTCAGGGCACAGACCGTATAAGTCTGCCCAGCACTATCCCCGTCTCCCAACCACCAGCCCCGCTTCCCACCACCAGCTCTGGCACAGACCGTATAAGTCTGCCTAGCACTATCCCCGCCTCCCAACCACCAAGGAGTATTTTTTTGGGGGGGGGAGGAGATATCAAATGGCAGTACAAGATAATTTTGGAATACGATGAGTAGGAAGGCCTGAGCTGGCCATCTCTACCTGTTATTAAATCTATGCTGAAGGCTCACCTTTTCACTGCTGCCTTTGACTCCTAGCTGCTACTCATTTGCCCTCCTCCTCCCCTGTTCCTCTTTACCCTGTAATTCCCTTGCCCTTAATGTCTTGTCTGTCTGTTTTACCTAGATTGTAAGCCTTTTGAGCAGGGACTGTCTCTCTATGTCAAATGTTCAGCGCTGCGTGCGTCTGGTAGCGCTATATAAATGCTATTAGTAGTAGTAGTAAAATTAAATGAAATGATAAACAAACCAAATTTCACCCTTTTTCATTAGTTTTGCTTTTGAAACTGGGCAGCCAGTGAATGTGTAATTTTTGTATCAGAAGAATCTCAAAAGTTATAAGGGGCATATAGGGTCTTTACCCCCCCCCCCCCCCCAAAGGGGTCTTTTACTAAACCACAGTAGCGTTTTTAGCTCACGGTAGAAATCAGCTGGCGGTAAACACCGAGATACCCATTATATTCCTATGGGTGTCTCGGCATTTACCGCCAGCTGATTTCTACTGTGAACTAAAAACGCTATACGGCTTAGTAAAAGACCACCCTAAACAGCCTGATACTATCCATTTAATTGTTAGGGATTTGCATTCACTAGAAATAACATTTTCCATGTCATTTCATGTTGTTTTCTGCCTGAAATGACAGGGTGAAAAAATACAAAATTTGTGGCCCGATATTTAAAGTGATTTAAAAGGCCAGGAGAAGTTTCTGGCTGTTTAAATCATCTGTCCGGAGCTAACTGAGCATTTTCAGTGCCACTGAGCTGGATAGTGCTGCTGAATACACCTGGTTAGCATGTACGATGAAACTGGACAGTTTGTGGGCGTTCCGGGGCGGAATCCGGTAAAGTGCCTATATTCAGCACTTCCTTGTCATCAATACCAAACCAGTTCAGACCAATGGGGCGGAAGGAGACAGAGAAAATAGTTCCAAGTACTTTGTCTCTTAAGGATATCATGCGGCTTGGAATGCTCCTAATGGATGTGCAGCCCCTCTTGGTGTTTGCTGACTATGCTCCTGCTGGCTAAGCTCCTGCCTCAGCTCTACTGGGAGACAGTTGAGCAAGGGGTGTAAGCTCTGGGCTCCTTACCCGGCAGTAAACAGCAGCTGGTGCACGCTGCATGTTTACCGTGCGGGTAGCGCATGAAACCTTAATGCTAGGTCATTGGGTGGCGGTAAGGTCTCAGGCCAAAAATGGATGTGTGTTGGTTTCAATTTTAGCTCACGTCCATTTTCTTTTCCCTAGACATGGTAAACAAAATATCCCAGCGCGTGCCCAAAAGACGCACTCGCACTACCAAAGGCCACTTTTTACCATGGCTTAGTTTTGATCATGGGGGTACTTCTGCGGGAGGGTTGCGCCTAGGCATACGCCCAAGGCACAGTCCTCCCATAGAAGTTGACAGGCCAGACAGGCTCAGTGACCTCCATCCCTGACACAGGGAGCCTTGAGGTCCAATGGACCTCCAGCCCCCAACACAAGGGCACTGGGGGACTGAGGTCTGGCGGACCTCCAACCCCCCTAAAAGCCCTCCCTGGTGGCCCAGTGCTGGGCAGACTTTAACGTTCTACGCCCTGATTGTGACTGAATAGATATGGATGGGCATATTTTAGAGAATACACCTAGGCGTGTTTTTTGCATTCCATTTTAGGAGTTACAACCAAAGAAAAGGACCTTGAGGTCATTGAGATCAAGTGTATAAAATCGTCAGCTCAGTATATAGCAGCAGCCAAAAAACAAAACAAACAAAAACAACAAATTGTTTGGAATTATTCAGAGAATTATAGATTTTAGAATCATATCCACTAGGGATGGACATTTCTTTGAAATGACATGGGAAATATAGATACGATTTCCCATCTTGTGTCATACTATCTTAAAACGGAAACCTAAGGAAAACTGGCATTTTTTTTCAGCATCATTCAGTGAGCACTATCTCCCGGAATCTATATAGCACAACTTAAGTTAGTCTGGATTTGCATGCACAACATAATGAGTTAACAGTGCCAATAATTGCTAATTAACAATTATTAAACAAAAAAACAAAAAGGTGCACAACTGCTTACAAAACAATAAATATAAAACAACAAAGCAGTGGGATCAATGCATTTATTGGAACAATACCCGATGTGGCCACGTTTCGTCCTCAGTCTTATACACACTTGTAGTGGGATAAGAACAATTGTTCCAAAAATCTAGTTCCCCTTATCTGCTACTTCTAACTGAACTGCTAGAAGTAGCAGATAAGGGGAACTAGATTTTTGGAACAATTGTTCTTATCCCACTACAAGTGTGTATAATATATTTATATACACTTTTGATAGTTTGTACCCCTGACGCAGCCTGAGGACAAAACGTGGCCACATCGGGTATTGTTCCAATAAATGCATTGATCCCACTGCTTTGTTGTTTTATAATTAACAATTATTGACACTTATTGGTATTAATTAGAATTTTATGTGCACAGTTGTCTAAGCATTATCTGTAAAGCGATGCATATAAATTCTAATGCGTGTAGCTGAAAAGGGGTCTTGGCCATGGACGTGGAATGGGCAGGTCATGGGCATTTCTAAAATCTATGCATGTTGTTATAGAATACACCTGGTCTGCGCCTAATTAAGTCACGGGAATTTACATCAAGTTTTACTTGACATAAATGCCTGCGACTACATTTAGTTGCATGGACAGCCACTCTGCGTATTCGATAAACTCTGCCAAAACAGGTGTATTCTATGAAAAGCATATAGAATACGACTAGGTATATTGTTCTCCATGCAGATTTTTTACACGTGATTATATAGAATCTAGCCTTTGTGCCCAAAGGGAGTGATTATCAGAATCATATGCAATGGTAGAGAAGGGACTATGCATTACTGAGAATATTCATAAGCATGGGTTAATGAAACAAACCCAGCATAGAATTAGTGAAGGGAAATCTTGCCTCACCAATCTACTACATTTCTTTGAAGGTGTGAACAAACATGTGGGTAAGGGTGAGCTGGTTGATGTGCAGGGGCATAATTGAACAAAAATGTCTATCTCCATGGGTGTTTATCTCCGAGAACGGGTCTGTGAAGGGGCGGACCGAACCGTATTTTCGAAAAAAATAGACGTCCATGTTTTGTTCGACAATTTGTGAGCTGGGCGTTTTTGTTTTTCAGTGATAATGGAAAATGAAAGCGCCCAGCTCAAAAACGAATAAATCCAAGGCATTTGTTCGTGGGAGGGGCCAGGAGTCGTAGTGCACTGGTCCCCCTCACATGCCAGGACACCAACCGGGCACCCTAGGGGGCGCTTTTACAAAAACAAAAAAAAAGGTAAAAGAGCTCCCAGGTGCATAGCACCCTTCCCTTGGGTGTTGAGCCCCCCAAATCCCCCTCAAAACCCACCGCCCACAAGTCTACACCATTACTATAGCCCTAAGGGGTTTGGGGGGCACCTACATGTGGGTACAGTGGGTTTGGGGGGCGGTTTGGAGGGCTCCCATTTACCAGCACAAGTGTAACATGTGGGGGGGGGGATGGGCTTGGGTCCACCTGCCTGAAGTCCACTGCACCCCCTAATAACTGCTCCAGTGACCTGCATACTGCTGCCAGGGAGGTGGGTATGACATTTGAGGGTAAAAATAAAAAGTTGTGAAACGGCATATTTTGTGGTGGGAGGGGGTTTGTGACCACTGGGGGAGTCAGGAGAGGTCATCCCCGATTCCTTCCAGTGGTCATCTGGTCATTTAGGGCACTTTTTCGGGCCTTATTCGTGGAAAAACAGGGTCCAGGAAAAGTACCCTAAATTCTCGCTAAAAACGCATATTTTTCTTCCATTATCAGCGGAAGGCGACCATCTCTGATCGCCCGATAACCACGCCCAAGTTCCGCCTTCACCACGCCTTCGACACGCCCCCATCAACTTTGTCTGCATCCGCGACGGAGTGCAGTTGAAAACGTCCAAATTCGGCTTTCGATTATACCGCTTTATTCGTTTTTGTGAGATAAACGTCTATCTCCCGATTTGGGTCGCAATATAGACGTTTTTCTTTTTCAATTATAAGCTGGATTGTGTATCTGGATTTTTGACAAAGTACCTCATGAAAGACTCCAGAGGAAATTGGAGAGTCATGGGATAGGAGGTAGTGTTCTATTGTGGATTAAAAACAGGTTAAAAGGTAGAAAACAGAGAGTAGGGAAAGGGAACTTGATACACTACCTTTCACAACTACATTCAAAGCGGTTTACGTATATGCAGGTACTTATTTTGTACCAAGGGCAATGGAGGGTTAAGTGACTTGCCTAGAGTCACAAGGAGCTGCAGTGGGAATTGAACTCACTTTCCCAAGATCAAAGGCCACTGCGCTAGCCACTAGGCTACTCCTCCACTCCTAAGATTACATTTCAGAATTCTCATTGGAGAAGGGTAGATAGTGGGGTTCCCCAGGGGTCTGTGCTGGGACCGCTGCTTTTTAACATATTTATAAATGATCTGGAGATAGGAGTAACTAGAGAGGTAATTAAATTTGCTGACAACACAAAGTTATTCAAAGTTGTTAAATCGCAAGAGGATTATGAAAAATTACAAGAGGACCTTATGAGACTGGGAAACTGGGCATCCAAATGGCACATGATGTTTAATGTGAGCAAGTGCAAAGTGATGCATATGGGAAAGAGGAACCCAAACTACAGACGTGATTCAAGGTTCCACATTAGGAGTCACTGACCAGGAAAGGGATCTAGGTGTCATCGTTGATGATACGTTGAACCTCTCTGCTCAGTGCGCAGCGGCGGCTAAGAAAGCAAATAGAATGTTAGGTATTATTAGGAAAGGAATTGGAATAAAAAATGAAGATGTTACAATGCCTTTGTATTGCTCCATGGTGTGACAGCACCTTGAATACTGTGTGCAGTTCTGGTCACTGCATCTCGAAAAAGATATAGCGGAATTAGAAAAGGTACAGAGAAGGGCGACAAAAATGATAAAAGGGATGGGACGACTTCCCTATAAGGAAAGGCTAAAGTGGCTAGGGCTCTTTAGCTTTGAGGAAAGATGGTTGTGGGGGGGACTTGATAGAGGTCTATAAAAGTATGAGTGAACCGGTAAATGTGAATGGCTTGTTTACTCTTTCCAAAAATACTAGGACTAGGGGGCACGCAATGAAGCTACAAATTAGTAAACTTAAAACAAATCAGAGAAAATATTTGTTCACTCAACATGTAATTAAACTCTGGAATTCATTTGCCGGATAATGATAACTTCCTAAAAGAAAAGTCCTTAACCCATTATTAAGATGAACTTGGGGAAAATCCACTGCTTATTTCTAGGATAAGCAGCATCAAATTATTATACTGTTTTGGGATCTTCACATTCACGTACTTGTAACCTGGATTTTCCACTGTTGGAAATAGGATGCTGGGCTTTATGGACGTTCAGTCTGTCCCAGAATGTCAACATAGTAACATAGTAGATGACGGCAGAAAAACACCTGCACGGCCCATCCAGTCTGCCCAACAAGATAAACTCATATGTGCCACTTTTTGTGTATACCTTACCTTGATTTGTACCTGTCTTTTTCAGGGCACAGACTGTATAAGTCTGCTCAGCACTATCCCCGCCCTCCAACCACCAGCCCCGCCTCCCACCACCAGCTCTGGCACAGACCGTATAAGTCTGTCCAGCACTATCCCCGCCTCCCACCACCGGCTCTGGCACAGACCGTTCTTATGTTCTTACTTAACATGGTGTTTTACTGTTAAATGTTACTGACGATATTTGACGATATATTAAAAAGGAGCCTTAAATTATTGAACATGGAGTGGGCCTCCATAAATCCACATTGATTAGGGTATATAATGGAACCAAGCACTTGGGAAAATCTGTTAGGTAGGACTTTAGTAAAAAATCTTGCTTTCAACAAGGATGTGAATCGGGTTGGATCCTTCCCTGGTTTGGGTATAATTACTATCTTGGCAAATGGGGTGGTGTTAAGGGCTCAGGCCATAAATAGGCACGAGCTGGTTTCAGTTTTACCACAGGCCCTTTTCCCATCCCATTGAAACAAAGCCCTTTTCCCCAGACGCAGTAGAAACTGTCCCAGAGCGCGCCAAAAACACGCACCCACACTACCGCAGGCCACTTTATGCCACGGCTTAGTAAAAGGACCCCTATATGCAGGTACTTGCTCTGTCCATAGAGGGCTCACAATCTAAGTTTTTGTACCTGGGGCAATGGAAGGTTAAAGGCTTCATTTACAAAGCTGCACTAGTGATTCCCGTGAATGGGCTTCCTCTTATTCGCCGCACCAGGAATCGGTAGCACGGCTTTGTAAAAGAAGCCCTAAGTGACTTGCCCAAAGAGCTACAATGAGAATTGAACCCAGGTTGCCAAGATCAAAGCCTTCTGCACTAACCATTAGGCTACTCCACTGCTCCCATGTGTTTACCCTGGAGGCTGAAATCGTATTTATAATTCAGTATAACAAGTAGTTCCCTGTTTGTGTGAAAGGCTACAGATATTAGATAATTTCCAGGAATTAAAGAGGAACAAATAATCTGATATCAAGTAGTTCTAAAATATCTAGACATTGTTTATGTTTTTGAGAGACAAGAGACTTATGGTCTTTTACTTAATTTCTAGTATGCTATTTTGCTAGATCTGTCAATCCTATGTGACATAAAAACCCCAAGAATCCAGATGACAAAGAAACATAGAAGGAGAAGAAAAAGACCCTTACGGATGTAAAACAACAAGCAAAAAAAGTGAGATACAAAAAGAGGCGTCCAAGGTCATTTGGAATGAGCGTGACTGTTTTAAGAGCTTGTCTCCTCGGATTCCTCTTTTCGTACCTCACTTTTTTTGCTTAGAGATCCAGAGAATATCATAAAATCAATTTCTCCATCTCTTCAGTGCAATCCTTGCTTTTACACAGTACGCCCTTCAGAGGCAGACAAATGAAACAAGCATGTCTATTACAATCATAGCGTATTCTTCACGCTCTTGTACCAGGCAAATGTATTTCCTAGATAATGTTATTACAAAATAAACAAAATAGTGATTAGGGCCTCATAGAAAAATATCAGTTTAAATGCAGGTATTACTGGTGAACTATTTAAATATTTGTTATAATAAGAAAAAAAATCTTCCTCATTTTCTTTCATAATTTCTTGGGCAAATATTTTCCAAACAACAATGATATCCACAATAGTATGATTGTGACTTAACACTTCTTTTTAAATAGGAGGGAAAAGCCTCAAATATACAGGGAGAACTCCGTCGTTGAATAATACAACATAAGGGAGATCCACTGAATCATCACGGGCAAAAAACCTCCTAATTAAATATAGAAAAAAGAGCTTCTGTGCTCACAATAACCATGTAATATTACTAAACGGTTCAAGTAAACTTATCTCAAAAATTTGCAGTCAGAAAACACCTCCCACGGCCCGACTTCAGGCCCAAGTTTCGATCCCTGCCTCAGGGACCGTGGTGTCAGACTGTAGAGACCTGCAAAAAGAAAAAGATAAGTCACGATATCATTTTTTAATTTTTAACAACAACCTCACCAAAAAACTCCTCAGAACTTCCTCACAAAGTAACGCTGGAACCAGCTATAACTCCACACACCACTGATACAAAATGGCCACGGTTATAACATCTTACGTCAGACGCTAACCAAGGAATCCATCCAATAACAACGCTGGTATTCTAAAAAAAAAGTGATTCCACTCAATTCTAATATTTAACCCATAAGGGTGTAAAGTATGCAAACGAAAAATCCAGCGTTGCTCTTGTCGCAGTAAAAGCAATTTTCTGTCACCACTCCCAGGATGCCATTCAAGTTGTTGTAGCACCACACATCGCAAGCTTTCGAAGGAATGACCTTTCCTAATTCAATGAGCTGCTAGGGGTGCCGAAGTTTTTTTAGTATTAATGTTGCTTTTTTCCCAGTTTACCGTACAGTATTTGCTATTTTTTTTAAAATTTATATTCTACTCATTCCACAGCGGATAATACTTGGAAAACATGCATAATTAAAATTATTATTATTAGCATTTGTATAGCGCTACCAGACGCACGCAGCGCTGAACACCTGATACAAAGAGACAGTCCCTGCTCAAAAGAGCTTACAATCCAAGTAATACAGACAAACAAGACAGTTACGGGTGAGGAAAATAAACAGAAGTAAATGACAACTTAAAACTACAAATATAAGGCAAAATAATATGAGAGCTGTAGCTGGGCATCACAATCAGGACCCTAATGAGACCCACATATGACACATGAGTGAATAATTATGAATAGACTTTTTGAAACAAGTGCCACTTAAGCTGTTTCCTAAATAACACAATTGAATAAATTTTATTCAGCTCCAAAGGCAATGAAATCTATAATTTACTACTACTAATCATTTCTATGGTGCTCCTAGACATACACAGCACTGTACAGATTAGATACAAGTAATTTCTCTGCCCCTAGAGAACACACAGTCTAAGTTTTTTTTTTGTACCTGGGGCAATGGAAGTTTAAATGACTTGCCCAAGATCACAAGGAGCTGCAGTGGGAATCAAACCCAGGTTGCCTAGATCAAAGCTCATTGCACTAACCATTAGGCTACAAATGATAGAGATTCGTGCACTGCCTTTCTGTGGTTACAATCAAAGCAGGTATTTAGTTTCAACAATTTTTATTGATGATACAACAGATTCACAATCATCAATCGCCATATAAACATATGAAACAATACAAACTGAATACTGGTTAATGCGTTATCATCAAATATTTTATAACATTCCCTCCCCTCCCCCACTACCCCCTTTACCCTTTCACAGGTTATAGCAATCTGATAACTAGTTCTGGATCTGTTTGAACCAGTAAACTCCACATTACAATCCATTCCTGTAGTCCTCAACAGTCAAAGAAAGGAGAGAGAGCCTGTTTTCTTATAGCCCTCCCCCCTTGCACTTTTCAGCTTTGCATATTTCTGTTTAAGTCTGTTTACGGTATCCGAACATTGGATATACATTCAGCAAAGCGCAGCACAGAACATTTCAATTACAGCAGACCATTAGCAGACAATCATCAAACAGTTCTTTTCCCTTCTTTAATCCCCAATCTACCCCTCTCCCTCCCACCCTCTCTTCTTGGGGAAACCCCCACGCCAGTAATGGCTTAGCATGAGCCGGTACCTTAATATTCTCTCGAATTTGAAAATTGACAATTTAGGATCAGTACCATTAAATAAAACATCTTATTATAGGGTCTAATACCAACCAAAACCCCTTCAAACTCCCCTCCCCCCCAAATAAATCAAGAAAAGTGAGCCTACTAAACAGCTACCCTCCCACACCCGTCTACCCGAGTGCCCACCTATCCTTTATGACAGGGAGCATCAAGTTCTTCTAAGCGGTGAGAGCAGTTGGAGATGAACCAGACAGAGCAGTAAGTTTGTTAAGAATATAACTTCTGGCTTTAGGAGACACCACCTGAAGATATCCCTTCCAGGTTAAGTAAAAATTGTTTTGTCTTTTAAAGTTAAGCAAAGAATCCTGGAGTTCCATTAAGAGTAAAGCATGGAAACGGTTACGCCAAGCAGGTATTTAATTTTTACCTGGGGCAATAGAGGGTTAAGGGGTCCTTTTACTAAAGTGCCCTAGAAAGTGGCCAGTGCTTCGGTTAGTGAATGGGTTTTCCACTTGCTCCGGCCTATTTCTAAAGTGGTAGAAAAATAGCCGTGGTTGGCTCTTTTTTTTTTTTAATGGCCATAAGCTAATTTCTCCAGTAGTGCATGGCTGTTACCACTGGGAGTCTTTACAGCCACCTATTTAGGAGGCTGTAAGGGATCCTGCGCTACTTCTGCGATAATCAGGTAGCGCACTGTAATATGCCCGCACTACCTGATTAGTAGTGCCCCCAGATATTCCTCCCGTGGCAAATAGAAAATATTTTTTATGGCGAGAGTAGCTCGCGCTGCTGCCCAAACTACTGTGGGATGCCTCTGCGCATTCTACCGTAGTGACCTTTTACTGCGCAGTAGGCCCGTGGTAGGCCTACCACAGCTTAGTAAAAGGACCTCTAAGTGACTTGCCCAAGGTCACAAGATGTTGTAGTGAGAACTGAATCTAGTTCCTCTGGTTTTCATTAGACTAGTCTTCCCCTCCAATCACTTGAAATGTAGATGGATGAAAGCCAAGGAGACTAACCTGCTTATTTTCGAAACAGATCGCCGGCCATCTTCCGACACAAATTGGGAGATGGCTGGCCATCTCCTGAAGCCGGCCAAATCGGTGTAATGGAAAGCCAATTTTGGCTGGCTCCAACTGCTTTCCGTCGCAGAGCTGGCCAAAGTTAAAGGGGGCGTTTCGGAAGGGTATGGAAGGCGGGACGGGGGCGTGGTTATGAGATGGCCGGCTTCGGCCGATAATGGAAAAAAGATGGCCGGCTCTGACGAGCATTTGCCCGTCTTCACTTGGTCCATTTATTTTTAGGACCAAGCCTCAAAAAAGTGCCCCAACTGACCAGATGACCACCAGAGGGAGCAGCCGTGTTCTTATAAGGATTACTGAACACCCATTTATGATGTCAGTGTCCTTTTCCAGATACTAAAATCACTAGAACATGATGAAGGATCTTCCTCAGGTAATCCTTAGTAATTCTAAACTCTCAGCAGTTCTGCCTTGCTTCAATTCTTCCCTTAACCACTAATTAAAACACTTCATTGTAGGGATGTGCACAGGAAAGCTATTTTTGGATTTGTGTCCTTTATCCTAGTATGGCCTGATTTTTCTAGTATTCTTTTTGGTTTGTTTCATACATTTGTTTTGATAAAAAAAATATTAAAGTGAATAACAGCTTTTAAACATGCTCAAGGTTTTAAATCAATATTATACGTGGAGGGGCATTTTCGAAAGGGACGTCCAAGTTGCGATTTGGACATCCTTGCAAAACGGTGAAATCCAGGGGCTGGGTAACCTGTCTTTTTGAAATAGGATGGACGTCCATCTTTTGTTTCGAAAATACCATCAGAGTCGTCCAGATCTTAAATTTGGACGTCCCTAGATTTGGTCGTCCCTGGACATGGACGTTTCTGACTTTCGGCAATTTTCGAAACCAAAGACGTCCATGTTATACGTGCAGGACGTCAGAAACAGAAGGAAGCCTTTTCAGAGAAGAAGAGGACCTTGGCTGGCAGAGGGAAGCAAGCACAGAACATTTAAAATACAGTCGAGTATCCCACGGACCCTGATGAAGGAGGCGAAACTTGGGCCAAAGTTGGGCCATGGATGGGGGTATAGAAGACTAAAATCGTGCATAAGACTGCTCAGTAGTTTTAACGGCAGCAAGTTAAGTAACCCCCGAGATTGATATATGGAATGACCAAAATAATACGGGAGGGTTACATAGTAGAGGTTTTTGAGCCTATGATGAACAGGTAGTGCTCCCTAAAGTTGGACTCAACATAAGGAGTATGTGCCTGGATTTGAGGCTTTTCCTCTATATAAAGTAAGATCTCATCTGACACTATATTAGTAATAGGGGTCACTTGATTTAAATGGTTAAGTATTAACTAACTGACTTCCTACGGGCTCTATCCTAATAGTGCTAGGAGTTATGACAATATAACCTACCCAACCTCCACACAAATACACACATTTTTTAGCCTCACCAATGATACATTAACTTTTAGCAGCATTTTTCTTGGGGGGGGGGGGGCATTATAGTCACAGAGGGCCCCTTTTACTAAGCCGTGTAAGCATCTACGTGTACCCAAAGCGCACCAAAATGAACTTACCGCCTGACTACTGCGTGGCTCTTGTGGTAATTTCATTTCTGGCGCGCATCTGCTACGCGCGTCTGAAAAATAACTTTTATTTTCTGGCGCGTGTAGTGGGCGTGTGCCAAGTGGCATCTGACGTGCGTAGGTCATTACCGCACAAATTCTTTACCGCTAGGTCTATGGCTGGTGGTAAGCTCAGAGACCTAAAATGGACGCATGGCAATTTTGATTTTGTCTCACATCCATTTTTGGGGAAAAAGAAAGAGGGCTTTTTTACAGGTTCACTGAAAAATATGAAAACAGCTAACAACTGTGCACCTAAAAAGTATGTATTTATCAGATGATTCTAGTTGCCTTTCATCTCATTTCTTCTGCTAGGGACATCTCTTTTTTGTTTGTTTTTGCATAACCCCTGCAAGCATGCAAACGTGGATTCTGGTTTATTTATTTATTTATTGTTTGCATTTGTATCCCACATTTTCCCACCTCTTTGCGGGCTCAGTGTGGCTTACAATAAGATATGAATAATGAAAATAAATTTGTTACAACTTGGTTATGGTTGGACCCATTCTTTTGTAATGTTCTATGTAAAGTGTCTTTTCTTTCTTGCACTTTTGCTCTTCAATTCCAATTTGTATCTGATATCACCCAGAGATATCTCTCTCTGGTTTTGTAAGCCACATTCAGCCTGCATGTTTGTGGGGATAATGTGAGGTATAAATACATTGATAAATAAATAAATAAATACTGATAGCATCAAGTTTATTGTAAGTTTGACAAATGTTTTAAACCTTTAAACTGATGTCTTCTCATACTGAGGTGTCTAATTTACAGGTTAGTTCAGATCCAGGCTTCACCAAGCTTTGCACATGCATCTGTTTAAAAGCCAGAGACAATGACCTTGATTAGACTGTATCTAGTGAGTAGCTGTGGAAAGATGCTAATAAGAACAAGAGATGCTTTGTCCTGAAATAAAATGTGTATCATTGTTGAGACTGGGAAAACCATGTTTTGGGAAACACAAAATAATAGAACTGGATACACACACAAGTGATAGGAAGCTAGCCAGCACATTTTACTAGATGCATTAACACACACGTTTTTAACAAGAATCTAATAGGGGACAGTATTCACACAGCCCACGCAGTTGCAGATCACATGAGTGTAATGCGTGCGCTTTATCTGATTTTTCAAAGAGAAGCCATGCAGAGGTTTTCCCTTTAAAAATTCAGGTAACATATAAGTGTTGAAACTGCCCATGTAGCTTGCACCTGGTTTTTGTGAGGGTACATAAGTACATAAGCACCGCCATACTGGGAAAAGACCAAGGGTCCATGAAGCCCAGCATCCTGTCTCCAACAGCGGCCAATCCAGGCTTCAAGAACCCGGTAAATCCCTCCCCCCCAAAAAATTAATAATGTTCAATTGACTTTTCCCTCAGGGATCTGTCCAAACCCCCTTTAAATTCTGCAAGGCCAGCTGCTGTTACTACATTCTCCGGCAACGGGTTCCATGGGTGGCCATGAGAGGAAAATAGTATGTGTACTTTTAAAAATAGCATGTGTGCTTGCTTTTCTTCCAGCCTAAAAATGACCCCTTTTAATGCAACTAAAAGTGCACAGATTGTGAATCCTGTGTAGGACCGTCACAAGGGATGGGATAAGGAGGTCAAAGAGGATAACACGGTACCCTTTTGAGTCGGCCTGTGAGTTTGCTAGCACAGAAGACCAAAAGACAAGGGGCATGCAGAAAACAACTCTTGCCCTGTGTGCCACTTTGTCCAGAGACTGCCCTGACTCTAAAAGTACATTTTTGGGCTAGTCTGTGGAGTGCAATATGCCTCTTTGTGGATGATACCAAAATCTACAACAGAGTAGACACCCTGGAATGTGTGGAAAACATGAGAAGAGCTATAGCAAAGCTTGAAGAATGATCTACTTTGGCAGCTGCGATTTAGTGCATCTGAGCTGCAAATAGCCTAGGGAGTTGTACAGTGTAGGGGATGAAGTACTTCTGGACCTGAAAGAAGAGCAGGACCTGGAGGTGATTGTATCTACTACTACTACTACTACTACTATTTAGCATTTCTATAGCGCTACAAGGCGTACGCAGCTCTGCACAAACATAGAAGAAAGACAGTCCCTGCTCAAAGAGCTTACAATCTAATAGACAAAAAATAAAGTAAGCAAATCAAATCAATTAATGTGTACAGGAAGGAGGAGAGGAGGTAGGTGGAAGCGAGTGGTTACAAGTGGTTACGAGTCAAAAGCAATATTAAAGAGGTGGGCTTCAGTCTAGATTTAAAGATGGCCAAGGATGGGGCAAGACGTATGGGCTCACGAAGTTTATTCCAGGCGTAGGGTGCAGCGAGACAGAAGGCACGAAGTCTGGAGTTGGCAGTAGTGGAGAAGGGAACAGATAAGAAGGATTTATCCATGGAGCGGAGTGCACGGGAAGGGGTGTAGGGAAGGACGAGTGTGGAGAGATACTGGGGAGCAGCAGAGTGAGTACATTTATAGGTTAGTAGAAGTAGTTTGAACAGAATGCGAAAACAGATAGGGAGCCAGTGAAGGGTCTTGAGGAGAGGGGTAGTATGAGTAAAGCGACCCTGGCGGAAGACGAGACGGGCAGCAGAGTTTTGAACCGATTGGAGAGGGGAGAGGTGACTAAGTGGGAGGCCAGCAAGAAGCAGATTGCAGTAGTCTAAACGAGAGGTGACAAGAGTGTGGATGAGGGTTTTGGTAGAGTGCTCGGAAAGAAAGGGGCGGATTTTACGGATGTTGTAAAGAAAGAAACGACAGGTCTTGACGGTCTGCTGGCTATGAGCAGAGAAGGAGAGAGAAGAGTCAAAGATGACTGATGATATTAAGATGGTCAAACAAGTAAAAATGACACCAAAAGACAGGAAGATGCTTGGGTGCATAAAGACAGGAATGGCGAGCAGGAAAAGGGAGGTGAAAGTGCCTCTATATGTCTCTAGTGAAACCTCATGTAGAGTAATATGTACAATTTTGGAGACCGCATTGTCAAAAAGATATAAACAGGATGGAGCAATTCCTGATGGTGACTACCAAATGGTCAGTGGTCTTCATCATAAAGCATATGGGGACAGGCTTAAAGATATCAACATGTCTACTTTGGAAGAGAGGTGGGGGAGGGGGAATCTGATAAGAGACATTTAAATACAATTCAACCTATGCATCCAGCTTTTCCTACATAAGCACACAACTATGGAACGCATTACCAAAAGCCGTGAAAACAACTTATGATCACCTAAACTTCCGGAAATCATTAAAAACTAACCTGTTCAACTACCGACCCAACTTAAATGTCTGTACCCTGCAACACAACGAAACCAAAGCTCGTAATGGACATATAATAACTTTTCCTCTCTACGATTATCTTCCTCTCTACGATTCTCTAATGTGTCTGTACACACGAACCTTATTCTACCACAACATTACTGTATTTGTTCATACCGGAATTGGCAAACTCCTTTACGGTTCTATGTAAGCCACATTGAGCCTGCAAATAGGTGGGAAAATGTGGGATACAAATGTAATAAATAAATAAATAAACACCTCTGTGACATAAATACAGAAGAAGCAGGCTTTTTTCAAAGGAAGCTCTGAAATGAGGAGGAGGCATAGGATGAAGGGGAAAGAGGGTAGACTCTAAGGAAATATTTATTTATGGAAAGGGTAGTGGGAGCATGGGGAAGCATCTTACTGGAGGTGGCAGAGCTGAGGACTGTATTTGAATTCAAGAAAACATGGAGCAAACATAAGAATAGCCATACTGGGCCAGACCAACGGTCCAGCATCCCCGTTTCCAACAGTGGCCAATCTAGGTCACAAGCACCTGGCAAAAACCCAAACAATAGCAACATTCTATGCTACCATTCCCAGAGCAAGCAGTGGTTTCCCCATGTCTCAGGGTTCCGATATCGTATCTCCCTTCGCTAATGTGCTTACATTTAACCAGGTACCCAAAACAATAGGGGAAGGAAACTTACTCAAGGCCACATGGGGTGTTAGTGACAACAACAGGATCTGACCTCTGCCTTTGCTGATCCTCAGTGCAATGTTCTAAATAAAATGGAAAATACTGAGGGAAATTCTATCTTAGAGATATACATGGAACTAGGAAAACAATCACTCAGACACCATGGAGGGAGGGAGGGGATAGGACAGGACAGTGGCTAATGGAAAATGAAGAATTGTCACTGCATTTTGAATATGTCTTTCCCCCCCCCCCCCCCCCCCACACACACACACAATTCTTTGTGTTCCATCATTGCAACTAGAAGAATATGAAGAGGAACCAAGTGGCTTCTGAATTCTATAAGATCTTGCAAGGCTCCTCCCCAGTTTACAGAGAGTTTGGCTGAATGAGGTGGAAGCCGAGCTCACGGATGCTGAATGGAGCTTTTTGGCTCAAAATAAACAGTCACCTACTTTTACTCTCTACCTTAACAATTATTGTATTTCCTGGCTCAGAAGGCTGCTTAGTCTACTGTCAAGTTGCATAGAGTGAATTCAGGGGCCCTTTTACTAAGTCGTATAAGCGTCTACGCACGCCCAGCATGCGCCAAAATGGAGTTACCGCCCGACTACCACATGGCTCTTGTGGTAATTCCATTTTTGGCGCGCATCCAAGATGCGCATTTGAAAATTATTTTTTTATTTTTGGAGGCACATAATGGACGCGTGCAGGTCATTACCTACCGGATTCTTTACCGCTAGGTCAATGGCTGGTGGTAAGGTCTCATACCCAAAATGGACACATGGCAATTCACAGGCGCACTGAAAAATGGATTGGCATGCACCCAAAACCCATGCCTACACTACCTCAAGCCATTCTTCAGCGCACATTAGTAAAAGGACCCCTCAAAATATGTGTACTAATGCTATGGGCATGATGGATCCTACGGTCTTTTTGTGTCTAGTATTCTTTTAGTTTTGGGAGCAAGTAATGGCAAGAGTTACGTTCAAGTGGCATTGATTTTTAAAGTTGTTATTTTTAGATCATGTTCCTTCCAGGCTCTCTCAATAGATACCATAAAAAGCTTTTCTGATGTATTGATTGGTTTGGCATGAAAACTGATGATCTGAGCACCAGCATTGAATTTCCGGGTTTTCAGAGCCAGCTAACAGACAGCTGGTTAAGTGCCATATTCAGCACTTAACCAGCTACGAGTTACTGCAGAAAGATAGGACTAACTGTTATGGAGTTGCATTTATGTGGTTAACCTAGCTGGAACTGGCCAAGTGCTGACTCCGCCCCCCCGAAATAGCCAGTTTTCTGTTTGGCTCTAACCGGTTATTTTCAGCAGCTGAAAATTAGCAGTTAACCCTGAACAGGTGATTTAACCAGCCAGGAGGAGATTTGGCCAGTTAAATCGCTTTGAATATCAACCCCCCATATTAATGGATTGGAAGACAGCCAAAAGGGCTAATGCTCACTATTGGTGGAGCCTGGTATATTAAACAGCGAAGCATGAAGCAGTAGTAACTGAATGTAGAGACATGAATGATGTGAATAGAATTGTATGGGAGCCTATTTGTGAATATTGTTGCATGCTCTGAGGAGCTGTGGTGTAACCTCTGATGTCACTCTCTCATAATATTGTCCTGCCTGCACTAATGTTCTTATATAGGATGATTTGTTGCCCTCCTCAGTGTGATAACCATTCCCACTTCCCAGGTCCATCATACCAAGGTTGCTGCATAATTAACAAAGGAGCAGATAGAGTCCCCCAGATATTCAAAGGCATTTAAAATGCCTCATAACCGGCTATCCAGCTATCTCCTGCTAAATATTACTGGTTAGCAGCTATCTGCTGATTTTCAGGCCCAGTTTAGCAGTTATGGGGTCTTTTTACTAAGGTGCCCTGAAAAATGGCCTGAAGTAGTGTAGGCGCTGGTTTCGGGTGCGTGCTTATCCATTTTTGAACAATGGTGTACCTCCCATTTTAACTCTTTTATTTCTGTATAAATATGTGAGCCCTCCTGGAATATAGAAATACCTACTGTACTTGAATTTATAAGACACCAAGCGCGGTGGCAATTGTAATGAATTACCTTTAGGTACAGGAAGGCTCACAATAACATATAAAGGAATTAAGGTGGGAATTATACCTGGGTGCTGTTGTTTAAAATCCACTGCACTGACTGCTAGGCTGCCCTTCTGCTCTGTAGGGATATAAGACGCTTTTCTGTTTTGAAAATGGCTATCCAGCTTATTTTCAAAGGAGATCGCCGGCCATCTCCTAAACCTGGCCAAATCGGTGTAATCGAAAGCCGATTTTGGCCGGCTTCAACTGCTTTCCATCGCAGAGCCGGCGGAAGTTCAAGGGGGCATGTCGGCAGTGTACCGAAGGAGGGACGGGGGCGTGGTTAAGAGATGGTCAGCTTCGGTCGATAATGGAAAAAAGAAGGCGAACTCTGACGAGCATTCGGCCGGCTTCACTTGGTCCATTTATTTTTAGGACCAAGCCTCCAAAAAGTGCCCCAAATGACCAGAGGACCATCGGAGGGAATCGGGGATCACCTCCCCTTACTCCTCCAGTGGTCACCAACCCCCTCCCACCCAAAAAAAGATTAAAAATTATTTTTTGCCAGCCTTTATGCCAGCCTGAAATGTCATACCCAGCTCCATGACAGCAGTATGAAGGTCCCTGGAGCAGTTTTTAGTGGGTGCAGTGTACTTCAGGCAGGTGGACCCAGGCCCATCCTCCCCCCACCTGTTACACTTGTGGTCGTAAATGGGAGTTCTCCAAACCCCCCCGAAAACCCACTGTACCCATATGTAGGTGCCCCCCTTCACCCATAAGGGCTATGGTAATGCTGTACAGTTGTGGGGAGTGGGTTTTGGGGGGATTTGGGGGCTCAGCACACAAGGTAAGGGAGGTATGCACTTGGGAGCAATTTTTGAAGTCCACTGCAGTGCCTCCTAGGGTGCCCAGTTGGTGTCCTGGCATGTGAGGGGGACCAGTGCACTACAAATGCTGGCTCCTCCCACGACCAAATGCCTTGGATTTGGCCGGGTTTGAGATGGCCGGCATCAGTTTCCATTATCGGCGAAAACCAATGCTGGACATCTCAAACCCTGCCATCTCTGACATTTGGCCGGCCCCAACCGTATTATCGAAACGAAAGATGGCCGGCCATCTTTTTCGATAATAAGGTTTGGAACTGCTCTTTGCGGCACCAGCCATATAGATGGCCGCCCATATAGATGGCCGGCGCCGTTTGTTTATGCCCCTCTACATCACCCGCTTGAATTTTGGACATTTTTAGCAAAACGTTCAAAGTTGGACTTAGACGTCATATTGAAAATGTCCCTCTCTATCACATAAGTGAAATGAAATGGTAGGTCGACATATGGACGTATAGATAGATATAGATTATGTCATCAACTTGTCAGCTCTGTGGTTCTGAAAATTTGATTATTCCTAGAGCTTTTGGTTATGCCCTCAGAAAGCCCCCAAATGGCCCTCATGTTACATGTTTATCTCTAGCACTCAGAAACAATATTTGTATAACTGGCAGTTGTTCGAAAATCCATTTAGTGTGGATAGCCACAGTTAAATGCAAAATGAACCGCTTTATATCAAACATATAAATGGCAAGTGACCGACTCACCTGCAAATGCGCAGTAGAGACTTCCCTCTCTGTCCCGCCCTCGCGTCAACGTGATGACGTCAGAGGGCGGAACAGAGAGGGAAACGGAGTCGGGCATGCTGCCATTGCCGCTGGAGCCTGGGAAGTTAAAAAGAACAAACATCGCCAGCGCACCAACCTCCAACCCACCCATCCCGGATGTCGTCGTCGCCGCTGCTGCTCCCGCCCCCCTCTGTATCGGGCCCCCGGCACTGACATGAGAGCAGGCATCAGCGCTTTCACACGGAGGCACACCCACAAGATGAGACGCCGCTACCCTCCTCCTCCCCATGAGGGCCGCAACACCCAAAACAAAGTAACACGATACCGACGCAACCCTGCCCCCCCTCCGATGCCAGCACCGCCGAAGAACGTCCGACCCGCCCCTCATCTTCAGAAAACCCAACCAGAAGAGACGCCGACAACAACGGTGGTACCGCCCCCCCCCCCCCCCCCCCAGCGAAAAACTGAAAAGAAAGCTCGGGGAAGGAGAAAACCGGTCTTTTTTCCAGCCTGTCAGGTTAATTTTTTATTCACATGGCAGCAGAACAAGGGGGAAAGATTATTTTTTTCTTTTCTGCATATCTGAAGGAGGTGTAACTAAAGCGGAGGGAGGGTTGGAGAGAAATTGCGATAGGACAAAAATCATTCACCAGCACAGCAAGGGGAGGACACCAGTTAAAGAGAGAGAGAGAGAGAGAGAGAGGAGTACCCCTTCATCTACACCCCCCCCCCCCCCCGTCATTCACAGACACAATCTTTCACACACACACAAGCTGACACATTAGCTCTGTCTGCTAACCTCCCCCTCCCTCCGACAGAGGCAAGGAACACCCCCTCTACGACTTTGCAACCCCCTTCTGTCATTCTGACACACACTCGCTCCCACACTCCCAGTTACCACCCCCTCTCTCACACACATACACAAGATCTGTCTCTGTGACACACACTCATGCAGCCTTCCAGTTTGCCAACCCCGCCACTCCTCTGTCAATGTCACACTGATACAGCACACCTATAAACCACACACCAAACCCCCCCCCCACAACCCCTACCACTTCACCACCCCTACCACTTCACCACCCCGCCCCCCCCCCTCTCATTCTGATACATACACACAATCTCTACAACTTTGCCACTCTCGCCCCCCGTCACTCTCACACACACACTGATGCAGCTCAACCCCACCCCTGTCATTCTGACTCACACACACTCGATCCCACACTCCCAGTTACCCCCCTCACTTACACACATACACACGATCTGTCTCTGTGAGGTGAGAATTATCACATTTTGCAAAAAAAAAAATCTTGCCCGTTTTAACGTCAGAGGGCGGAACAGGGAAACGGAGTAGGACTGTCGGACGCTGCCACTGGAGCCTGGAAACGAACATCGAGCGCACCAACCTTCAGCCCCCCTCCGTATCGGGCCCCCTGCACTGACCTGACAGCGCCTTTCACCTCTGTGTGGAACATGGAGGTGAGAGGTGCTGTCAGGTCATTGCAGGGGGCGGCGGCGAGGAGAGTAGCTGGAAATCTCGCCCGTTTTTACGGGCTTAACGGCTAGTATTTACATGAAGCATGAGTCTTTGAATATTGACCTCACTAAATACTGCTACTTAGTATAAAGGCCCATTAGTCAGCCTTTATTTCCCAGAAATAAGCAGTCTTCTGTGGTCTTATGTCTTTGTTGTGTTCTATAGGCTTAGGTCATATAAATGTTTCAGGGCATATTTATAGAAGCTTATGAAATGATTGAATATATAATCAACACCAATAAAGGTCTAAAGAAAAACTCTCTTCTCCAATTTCATTTTGTCCTTTCTCTTTCTGCTTCTCTCCTTTTTCTTGGCTCAGTAATAACCCATTTATAATCTACAGTATAGAAATTCTGTTTGATTGTAACTTGATTGAAAGAGAACAGATTGTGCAATTTCACTTCACAGCAGAAGTCAAATTTGGAATAGATTTTAAGGAGCAGCTGATCTCACATTATGTCATGTTGTCATGGTTAGAATACAGGGGTCCTTTTACTACGCTGTGGTAAAATGTGGCCTTAGCATACCCTTAAGCTGGTCTTTCCTGTGCACTAAGGTCACTTTACCGCAGCTAGAAAATGGCTGATTTTCCATATTACCCAATTAATGGCCATGTGGTAATGTTTGAAATATACTCTACGAATGGAGAATTTATTCCGTTATGAAATAGCCTTTACTCAATATCCAAAGTAGAAGAATGTGAAATATCTTCACAAGGAATCACTCTATTTAATCAAATATTCCAAAATCCTATAAATTCTGAGGAAAAAGAGCCTTAGTCCACGCTGGATGAGTTTCTTTGGTGAGTCAGAAAGTATCACTGACCACTTTCAGCTACTTTCTATTATTGGCTCTAAACCTCCCCCCTCCAAATAATAGATTCTCAATTCTAATTATGGGGTTTTTTTTGTGTCTTTTTTTCCTTTGTCTTTCTATAAATAGTCAGCTTTTTTTAAAGGCTCCCCTTTTGTGTGGGTTTTACCTTGGTCACCTGTGAGTCAGAGGATAAGGCATGTTCCTTGATTTTTAAGGCTTTGGTAGGTGTTGGACCATTTTTTCTTCCCCTGGTTTTTGTTTGATTTAGCTCACTGTGGAAGTTACAATTGGTGCAGACTGAAGACATTTCTTAGTTGCTTCTAACTAATGGTTTTGAATATTGGATTTACCAGGGGTTGGGTCCTTGTATCTCCTCTTCAAACTACCATTCTTAGGTTTATGGGTGCCTACTTTGGAGTAGGGGCTCAGGAGTCCAGTGTGGGGCTTGGTGCTATAGTTGTCCCTGAGGAGATTGATTTGTCGCTCAACAGAAAACCTAGGCAGTTACCTTTTATGCTGGTGGAGTTAAATCAATTGCTGACAGGCTTGGTGAGTCTGGTATCAGTGGTTGGTTCTGCTCAGTGTTGTTTTTCTAGTAAAAAAGGTGCCGGTACTCAAATGCTAGGCCACCCTTCAGGAGTGGGGTAATCACTGAGGGACCCACCCCATAATAGCCAGGCCACCTGCAACCAGTCATAGAATTGGTGTGTAGAGCCTGAGCTCTTTCATTAAAACTTGGGTTCCATGGGTCAATTTTAGCAGACAATGGAAAAGGTGCTGGTACTCAGTACCCCCCAAGTACCCCCTCATAAAAAGCCCTGGTTCTGCTACTGAGGGCTCCACTGAGGGTTTATACAGTTAGACCCTGAAAAGAGATGGTGGAGAAATTGGTGAATGACAGGATGGAAACAGCATGCTAACTAACCCCCAAGAGTTAATAGACATATGTATATTTGGATTACACATTCCTACTTGATTTTTACCTCTGGTAAACACTAAGGGCCCTGTTTACTAAGCCGTGCTATAGCATTTTTAGCACGTGCTAAAAATTAGCACGCGCTAACGCTAGAGACACCATGGGTGTTTCCAGTGTTAGCGCATGCTAATTTTTAGTGCTCGTTAAAAATGCTAGTGCACCTTAGTAAACAGGGCCCTAAGGGACCTTTTTACCAAACAGTGGTAAACAGTGGCCTAGCATGCCCTACGTGGACCTTTCCCCAAGTGCTAAGCCAAATTGTACCACTGAGGTAAAATGGCCGAATTTCCTATTTTTTTGTATTACTCACCATATGCTAATTTTGCCATTAGCCTGTGGCCATTAAAACAAATTGACCCATTATGTAGGCAATAAAGTATGGTTAGTTTTAAAACTTACTTCACCTTGAGTGCAAAACATAATGTGTAGTAAGAGCAAAGCCTGTGCGGTAAGTGCCTAGTAGTTAGTGTAGCAGGCTTTGATCCTGGTGAACTGGGTTCAATTCCCACTGCTGCTCCTTGAGACTCTGGGCAAGTCACTTAACCTTCCATTGCCCTAGGTCCAAAATAGAATATGTAAACCACTTTGATTGTAACCACAGAAAGGTGGTATATCAAGTCCCATCCCCATCCCCTTTCCCTGCAATTACTGCACGGAGAAGGCACTTACCGCATGGTAAATGCATCAGAAGAAGGTGTAGGTGCATCAGTGTTATCTGCCATTGCATGTACATCAATTTTCACCTTCTCAACCCAAAGCACATGGTCAAGGCCTTGCCCTCTACCCCAGCCTCTCCCCCAACCCAAAGCACATGGTCAAGGCCTTGCCCTCTACCCCAGCCTCTCCCCCAACCCAAAGCACATGGTCAAGGCCTTGCCCTCTACCCCAGCCTCTCCCCCAACCCAAAGCACATGGTCAAGGCCTTGCCCTCTACCCCAGCCTCTCCCCCAACCCAAAGCACATGGTCAAGCCTCAACCCTCCACTTCAACCCCAGATACCTACTAAAGAAACCAACCAATTAGTGAGATTGAATGGCGGTTGTTAGTGTTTGATTGTGCAAAGGCATCATGAGTTCCCTTTGATCTAAAAGATGTTCATAACAGGAGAATTCTAACCGGTTACACATGATTTTTCAAGTGATATTAAGCAACGCGTCTAGTGAGTGAAACGCAGCAGGTAAAGTTTGGGATCTTTTTCTTCCATATACCATTAATTCATTTGTTTAAGGTTTGGGTTTATTATCCAGAGCTGGGCGTGCATTAGTTTCTATGAAGTGTACCGCCCCATTTTAGAAAGGATGTAGACGTGGGAAATCAGACATGCAGGTCAGTGTCTCTCAAGTTTCACTGGTATTTTAGAACAAAATCTGCTGACGTAGAGGCTGTCCTAAAATGTAGGAGAAGTGGAGGTTTGTGCACTGAGTGAGGATGATATGAACATCCATTTTAGAAAAAGAAAGTCAAAATTTTGCATGGGTTGAAAACCAGCACATATACATATTTGTGCTGACGCATGCCTATTCATGTTGTGGAATAGGAACATAAACACGTATGCACCAGTGGGACGCTGTTCAATAGCAGCTGTTTATCCAATCTTAAAACTGCTTGGTAGCAGGTGTATCGCCCAACTTTTTTTTTTTTTTTTATCATTTATAATTTTTATTAGTTTTATAAACTTAATACAGACATAAACTGTTCAAGTGAAATACAGCCAGGCATAACAATAAAGTTATTACAGAAGAATTATCTTTTCATAACGGAATTTAAACATTGGCTTCATTAGACCTCAATTATTAAGGAAAACAAAGGGGGGCAGGAATTAAGTGAAGATTTTTTAATGCAAACAATGATAAAGAAACTATGGCGTCGTTTTCTCATATTTTGTCTCTAATGTTGTCTAGCTTCTAGGAAGGTCTTAAGCTGATCCGGTATATAGTAAACATATTTTATCTGATTTAACCTTATGACACATTTACACGGATATGCAAGGAGAAAAGAGCCTCCTAAATCCAAAATTTTAGACCTCATAGAAAGAAACTTTTTCCTCTTTTCTTGAGTAGTCTTGGTCACATCAGGGTATAGCCAAATTTTTTGGCCCCCAAACATATGGTTAGCTGATTTAAAATAAAGTCTCATTATTGAATTCAAGTCTTGTTGGAAAACAAAAGAAACTATCAGTGTCCCCCTTTCTGACACATCTTCAAGTGATTGTTCCAATATGGCTGTAACATTTTGCAAGTCAATGGATTTTTCTCCCTCTGTTTTTTTCATAGTAGTCGGAACATAATAAATTTTGTTCAATGGGGGAATAACTTCTTGAGGAAAATTAAGATTTTCTTTCAAAAATCTGGTAAACATGTCCTGTGGAGAAACTCCTAATAGTCTGGGAAAATTAAGCACCCGAAGGTTCAATCTCCTATAAAAATGTTCCATTTGTTCAATTTTCCTTCTTATTTCTGAGTTTTCTTTTATTACAGCCACCTTAAATTCATCTGTTTGTTTAGTCTCTCTCTGCAAGGCCTCTAATTCCAAAGAAACATCTTGTTTAACCATAGCAACAGAGCTCTTCACTTCCTGCATATTCAAGTTCAAAGTTTTTACCTCTTCAGATGACTGCCATAAGGTTTTCTCCATTTCAAGCAATTTCAGCCAGATCTTACCCAGATTCACCTCCGTTTCATCCGCAACTGATGTTATCGCTGCAAATTCAGGTTCCCTACGGGGCTCAGCAGATTCACCCCTTCCGGGTTCCACTGGAAACCCCGCCCGACTCGCTGCAGTTGCTGGGTTGGGAGGGATCTTAGAGCTCGGCGGAGGAGAAAGAGATGTTTCAGCTTCCAGCGTGGAAACCGCTTCACCGGGATCACACGCTAAGGAATCCAACCCGCTTGTGCGAGAAATTGCGGGGAAGAAGTGTTCTAAGCCTCGTTTCGCCGGAGTGGACGTCTCGGTAGGTAGGGGAACCCCCCGAATCGTCGCTTTGCGCTTTGTATGAGGCATATTTTAAATTTTGCGTTTGTATTCGGCAAAAAGAAGCTGGAGCTCACTTGCTACACCACCGCTCACGGCGCCATCTTGACACGCCCCCTGTATCGCCCAACTTTGATCTTTAGGACTCAACGCAAAGTTAAACTCTGGAACTCTTTGCCAGAGGATGTAGTAACAGCGGTTAGATTATCTGGATTTAAAAAAGGTTTGCACAATTTCCTGTAGGAAAAGTCCATAGTCTGCAATTGAGACAGGCATAGGGAAGCCACTGCTTGCCCTGGGATTGGCAGCATGGAATGTTGCCACTATTTGGGATTCTGCCAGGTACTTGTGACCTGGATTGGCCACTGTTGGAAACAGGATACCGGGTTAGATGGACCACTGGTCTGACCCAGTATGGCTATTCTTCTGTTTCACAGAGTAAAGATTTCATTTGATCTTTTAATACATTTATTTTATTGTAAACTATTCATCTTTTTCTAATGTCCTTTACCCTTTTTCACCGTATGACTTAAATTATTGTAAACTGCTTAGACATAGTTTATAGGTAGCACATCCAGTATTAAAAGTGTATTTATAATTGATATTACTGTCAACCCTAGTAAAAAAAATAACAATATTAATAACTGTAGCATTGACTAATGGTTAAAAGTAACAGCCACTTCTCTATCACAACTGGCACCCACATCATCAACCTCTGGAAAACGTAATCACTCTATGGCAGTGGCATAGCTACGTGGGGCCTGGACCCCCGTAGATTTGGCCCTGGACCCCCCCTGCCGACGACCCGCCCAATCCCCCCTCCCGCCACCAACCCGTCATCGCCGTCGCCTGCCTTTGCTGGCGGGGGGTCCCCAACCCCCGCCAGCCGAGGTCCTCTCCTCGGAAAAGGCTTCCTTCTGTTTCTGACGTCTTGCGCGTACAACGTGCGGGACATCAGAAACAGAAGGAAGCCTTTTGCGAGAAGAAGAGGACCTCGGCTGGTGGGGGTTGGGGTCCCCCGCCAGCAAAGGTATGCGACAGCGGGTTGACGGCGGGAGGGGGGTCAAGAGGGTCGGCGGCGGGGGGGGCAAAGTCGGCAATGGCGGGGGGGCGGTGGCGCCGGGGGGAGGTCTAAAATGTGCCCCCGTACCTCGGGCTCTGGACCCCCCTCCCACCAAAGTCTGGCTACGCCCCCTGCTTCTACAGAATAATTGTAAAATACTCATTTACTCTCTCCTTTGCAGTGGTAGTCTCTCCAGAACAGTACTGAAACATACCGAAATTTCAACAGCCAGATCAAGTACGATGATTGAGCAGTTTAAAGCAATTTCTGGATGGTAAAAGAAAGAAATCAAAATTGGCGTCAGCTACTACTTGAAAAGTGAAGAAATAGTCTTTAGAACCTTGCAGTAAAAAATTGTTGAAGTAGATAGTCTTGGTTGATATACAGTATGATATAGATAAGGGGAATGAAAAGAAAGCAAATGTTTTTTTTTTTTTAAAAGGCAGAAGGAAGATGATAAAAATGAAGAATAGTCTATCAGGCGAGTTGTTCAAGCAAAGATGCTTTGGTAAATCAAGATTCAATTAGCTGTCATTCCGTCTGCAGCACTAAATATTAGCGAGACAGAGGAATATTAAAACAACATATCTAGTCTGGCTATGTACAGCATAATAAACCAATAATTGCTTCTTTCAAGTAAGGTGATAATTTAGCTAAGGAAGAGAGGAAATGTGATTCTTATCCCTCATTATTATTATTACACTATTTAATAGACTGCCTTTCGATGTGGATAGCAAAGAGGTTTACAAACATCTCTTAAAGACAGGGAAAGGGCAAAAGTGGTAGAAGCAAGAAGGAAAGGGAGAACCCTTATAGCTAAGTTGAATCCAAACACATTGCTCAGATGCTGAAAGCTCACCTAATTTTAAAAAAAAAGGAGGATTTTAATCTAACCTTGAGAAGGCTCAGTTCTGTGCTGAAGTGGAAAGACATTCCTAATAAAAGAATAAGATATGCAAAACCTAACCAGTTATCTCAAAGGTGCAATCTAGAAAGAGGGGAAGCTGATAAGAAAATTAGAACATAAGCGTAGCCATACTGGGACAGATCGAAGATCTATCAAGCCCAGAATCCTGTTTCCAACAGTGGCCAAGCCAGGTCACAAGTACCTGGCAAGATCCCAAAACCGTACAATACATTTTATGCTGCTTATCTTAGAAATAAGCAGTGGATTTTCCCCCAAGTCCATTTTAATAATGGCTTATGGACTTTTCTTTTAGGAAGCTATCCATACCTTTTTTAAACCCCGCTAAACTAACTAGTTTTACTATATTCTCTGGCAACGAATACCAGAGTTTAAATGCACATTGAGTGAAGAAATATTTTCTCCAATTCTTTTTAAATTTACTATTTTGTAGCTTCATTGTGTGCCCCCTAGTCCTAGTATTTTTGGAAAGAGTAAACAAGCAATTCACATCCACCCGTTCTACTCCGCTCATTATTTTATAGACCTCTATCATATCTCCCCTCAGTCGTCTTTTCGCCAAACTGAAGAGCCCTAGCCACTTTAGCCTTTCCTCATAGGGAAGTCATCTCATCCTCTTTATCATTTTCTTTGCCCTTCTCTGTACCTCTTCTAATTCCCTCTATCTTTTTTGAGATACGGTGACCAGAATTGCACATAGTATTCCAAGTGCTGTCACAACATGGAGTGATACAAAGGCATTATAACATCCTCATTTTTGTTTTCCATTCCTTTCCTAATAATACCTAACATTCTACTTTCTTTCTTAGCCGCCACCGCACACTGAGCAGAGGGTTTCAACGTATCATCAATGATGTCACCTAGATCCCTTTCCTGGTCGATGATTCCTAATGTGGAACCTTACATTGCATAGCTATAATTTGGGTTCCTCTTTCCCACATGCATCACTTTGCACTTGCTCACATTAAATGTCATCTGCCATTTGGATGCCCAGTTTCCCAGTCTCATAAGGTCCTCTTGTAATTTTTCACAATCCTCTTGCGATTTATCAACTTTGAATAACTTTGAGTCATCAGCAAATTTAATTACCTCACTAGTTACTCCCATCTCTAGAACATTTATAAATATGTTAAAAAGCAACGGTCCCAGCATAGACCCCTGGGGAACCCCACTATCCACCCTTCTCCATTGAGAATACTGACCATTTAACCCTACTCTCTGTTTCTATCTTTTAACCTGTTTTTAACCCACAATAGGACTCTACCTCCTATCCCATGACTCTCCAATTTCCTCTGGAATCTTTCATGAGGTACTTTGTCAAATGCCTTTTGAAAATCCAGATACACAATATCAACCGGCACACCTTTATCCATATGTTTGTTCACCCCTTCAAAGAAATGTAATAGATTGGTGAAGCAAGATTTCCCTTCACTAAATCCATGTTGGTTTGTTATTAATCCAAACCCAGCATCCTGTTTCCAACAGAGGCCAATCTAGGTTACAATTACCTGGCAAGATCCCAAAACAGTACAATACATTTTTTTTTTTTTTTTTTGCTGTTTAGCCTAGAAATAAACAGTGGATTTTCCCCAAGTCCATCTTAATAATAGCTTATGGACTTTTCTTTTAGGAAGTTATCCAAACCTTTTTTAAACCCAACAAACCTGCTTTTACCAAATTCTCTGGCAATGAATTTCAGAGTTTAATTACACGTTGTTCTGTGATACATATAAAATGCAGGATGGAAAGTAAGAAATAAGCTAGTCAGCAAAATAATTAGACTGATCTGTATACAGTACTCTATGGGTGGTGATAAGAAATGGTAACGGAATTCAAACATGCGTGGGATAAACATAAAGGAATCCTGTTCCAAGGGAATGGATCCTCAGAAGCTTAGCTGAGATTGGGTGGCAGAGCCGGTGGTGGGAGGCAGGGCTGGTGGTTGGGAGGCGAGGATATTGCTGGGCAGACTTGTACGGTCTGTGCCAGAACCAGTGGTTGGGAGGCGGGGATAGTGCTGGGCTCACTTATACGGTCTGTGCCAGAACCGGTGGTAGGAGGCGGGGCTGGTGGTTGGGAGGCGGGGATAGTGCTGGGCTGACTTATACGGTCTGTTGCCAGAACCGGTGGTGGGAGGCGGGACTGGTGGTTTGGAGGCGGGGATAGTGCTGGGCAGACTTATACGGTCTGTGCCGGGGCTGGTGGTTGGGCGGCGGGGATAGTGCTGGGCAGACTTATACGGTCTGTGCCAGAGCCGGTGGTGGGAGGTGGGACTGGTGGTTTGGAGGCGGGGATAGTGCTGGGCAGACTTATATGGTCTGTGCCAGAACCGGTGGTGGGAGGTGGGGCTGGTGGTTGGGAGGCGGGGATAGTGCTGGGCAGACTTATACGGTCTGTGCCCTGAAAAGGACAGGTACAAATCAAGGTAAGGTATACACAAAAAGTAGCACATATGAGTTTATCTTGTTGGACAGACTGGATGGACCGTGCAGGTCTTTTCTGTCGTCATCTACTATGTATGTTACTATGAATTTAATCCTGTGACCAATTGGTGGAAGCCAAAGATGACTTGCCAAAAGTGTGAGAGACACGATAGAAGTGAGTGCTTCAAGGAGTTTTCTGAATCAGTTGAAATTGTTTTAAGGAAATACCAGGGAAGCTGTTAATGTGTGTTGCACTGGTTAACTTGACTAGTGACCAGAACATGGATTTACCTTGGTGGCATAAGGGGTGTGCAGAGTAAATTCTTCATTTGATTAGTTTCCCACACCATTTTCAGGATTTTTGTAAAAATGTGGTTTTACGGTCAATACCCCCGATATTCAAAACCATTTAGCCAGCCAGGAACGGCACCTGGCTGGTTAAATGGCACTTAGCCGGCTATCCACTGATATTTTCCAGTGTGAGAGGTGTGCCCATAGGCGGAGAGTAGGCATGCCTGTGCTAATCGGGTAGAGTGCGCACATTACTGCGCACAAACCAATTAGTGTGAGAGCCCTTACTGCCTCCTAAATAGCTGGTGGAAAGGCCCCTGTGGTAATGGCCAGGCGCTAATGGGGAAATTAACGAGTGGCCTTTACCAAAAAAAATGATGCAGCAGCCATATTACCGCCATGCTAAAAGTGGAAACAGCGCATAGAAAACCCATGTGCTGACACCTGCGCCGGCCACTTTTTAGGGTGGCTTGGTAAAAGGACCCCAAAGTTAGGATGGTGAAACAGCTGTCCAAACTTCATGTGCCAGCTGGTGCTCAGTTAAATTCTTACTGACCTATAAGTGCATTCACTCTACCGCTCCCCAGTACCTCTCCACTCTTGTCTCTCCCTACGCCCCCCCCCCCCTCGGGTACTCCGTTCTGTGGATAAATCTCTCTCTTGTCTGTCCCCTTCTCCTCTACTGCTAATTCTAGACTCCGTTCCTCTTATCCCGCTGCACCTCACGCCTGGAATAGACTTCCGAGCCTGTATGTCTAGCCCTGTCTTTGGCCGTTTTCAAATCCAGGCTAAAAGCCCACCTCTTTACCGCTGCTTTTGACTCCTAACCACTACTCACTTGCCCTGTACCCTTTTATCCCCACCTCTTTAATTCCCTTACCTCTTAGTTGTTCTGTCTGTTTTGCCTGTCCTATTTAGATTGTGGGCTCTTTGAGCAGGGACTGTCTTTTCATGTATGGTGTACAGCGCTGCGTATGCCTTGCAGTGCCGTAGCGAGGACGGCTGACACCCGGGGCAGGTCGCCGCTGCGCACCCCCCCCCCCCCCCGGGTGCAACACGGCGCACCCCCCCCCCCCCCTCTAAGCGCACCCCCCCCCCCCCCCCGGAGCGCATTCTTACTAGCATAGGAAAGCGGGGAGCGGGCGGGAGGGCTGATCCGCCCCGACTGCACGTCACTGGGAGCTGCGTTGGCTCCACTGGTTCCCTGCTCTCTCTGCCCCGGAACAGGAAGTAACCTGTTCCGGGACAGAGGGAGCAGTGAACCAGCGGAGCCAACACCCCCCCCCCCCCCAGCGGTGTGCACCCGGGGCGGACCGCCCCACCGCCCCCCCTTCCTACGCCACTGATGCCTTGTAGTGTATATAGAAGTGATAAGTAGTAGTAGTAGTAGGTCGGTGGATATACCAGGATTCAATGCAGGGAGCCTCGCATTCCACAATATTGAGTATCCAGGGTACGGCCTCCAGTGAGCTGAATAATCGACCCTATATGTATGATGTATGCACTTTTTGACCACCCAGACCATACCCATAACATGCCACCTTTGAATCTATGAATAGGTCTTTTTCATAGACATGCAACTGTGGCGTAAAAGTTGCAAAATGACCTCCAGAATCTGAAAAGGAAAAATATTTATACACAAGGGCACTGTTATTCAAATACGATGTTTTGCTACTCTGCTATCACTTTTGATACTATAATTGCCATGTTTTCTTTCTTTTTAGGAGATTCATGTTAACCAAGGTGACAGTCATTCCAACGGGAGTTTTCTCTGGACTCGATGTCCTTCAGAAAATGTGCGTATTTTTATCTTTGCCCAAGAAAACAGCAAGTGTGTTGATAAATGTGTTTAGGCAAGCTATAAATATATGCTTCAAATATATATACATACATATATATATATATATATATATATATATATATATATATATATATATATATATATATTGCATTTATATCCCACATTTTCCCACCTATTTGCAGGCTCTATGCCATTTCAGAGTAAAGATACAATTACCTGACTCTTCGTCCCCCTTTCCCTCCCTAAGTTCCCTCCAATTGTACCTACCATACATGTACCTCATTCTACCACAATATTTATTTATTTATTTATTTATTGCATTTGTATCCCACATTTTCCCACCTTTTTGCGGGTTCAGTGTGGCTTACAGTATGAGTTGAATGTTGGAAATACAATTTGTTACAGATAGTTATGGATTACATTATGCATGGTTAAGCGAAACAATTGAGGTGTCGTTAAGGGATGTAATAATGGAACATAGGCATTGCAACTTTGGAAGGAAACAATGGGAACTTAGGGGCGATAAAAAGGCATGAAGGCATATGGTATATATCTTTATGTGAGTAAAGATATGAGTGATGTGATAATACGGGAATGGGAGTTCAGAGGTGAATGTATGATGCATTAGTGAACAGTAAGTGTGGACTTTGTATTCATTCATACCATGTATTTGTTCAGACCGGAATCGGCTAACGCCATTAACGGTTATGTGTAAGCCACATTGAGCCTGCAAAAAGGTGGGAAAATGTGGGATATAAATGTAACAAATAATAATAATAATTTTGTTTGTATTCAGTTATTCAGATGTAGACTTGATTTTGTGTTTTGGATCATTGTCTTACTGCATAACCCAGTTACGCTTCAGCTCATGTTGCGGCTTCTTCAGGAACTCTTGCTGTTAATGCATAGATTGTATCAGTCACCAGTTCTTTGTGAACGCTTTTCTGCAAAAGAAAAAAATTGTTAACTTCAGGAACTTCGCATTCAATTATTTTACCTCAAATCTCACGGTACCCATAACTTCTTGTCGTTTTCTCCCTCAATCAGTTATGGCGCTCATATGTCACACGCCAACTTGACGATATTTGAAGTCTCCTTAACGTCACTTCCTGTGCATGAAAAATTCTTTAAAAAGCAATTTATAATGTTGTTCAAACCAATCGGTTCAAGAAACCTTGGACAAAAAATCTAGACATTTTATGGTGCGCATTGCAGAGATTCAGAGTTTTGTGACTTCTCAGGCGAGTTCTAACTGTGCTTTAGACTTCGTGGTGACTACTTCACTCTTATGGTAAGGTTCAGTATACAGTGAGGTTGAGATTCAAAGGGGCTGGCTGAAATCAAGCCTGGCTGTGTTCAATCAGATGAATCTAATTATCAAATAAATTTGGTCAGTTGGTTGAGTGAGTAACTAAGGGGTCCTTTCACCAAGCTGCTCTAAAAAAGTGGCCTGTGCTGGTGTCAGCACATGGGTTTTCCACACACAGTAGTGCCATTTGAGCATGCAGAAGGCCCGGATTAGGCCTACCGTGCCTTAGCAAATGGGCCTGTAAGAGAGCAATTACTTATTCACATGAGTGATATGGGTTTGGGCTAACTTTGAGGCCCTTTTACTAACTCATAACTTAACGAGCAGTAAGTGCAAAAGCTGTGTGATCAATGAAGGAGGCATACCCAACATTTGTCCTGCATTTACTGCACAGGGTTGACAGATACCGCACTGGCACTGTGCTAATTGCAGTGCTGTACAGAACAGCACTACATGTAATGCGGTGTAGGGTCAGGAAAAATAATGCATTGTCAAAGAGGTGCCCCCCTCCCCCCCCCCACACATACACACACACATCTGTACACACACACACATATCTGTACACAGGACAAAATTGCATGATTTAATTATAGAAGTCTTGCTCTAAATCAGTGGTTCCCAAACCTAGTCCTGGAGGCACCCCAGCCAATCAGATTTTCAAGATCTCCACAATGAATATTCATGAGAGAGATATGCATGCACTGCCTCCACTGCATGTAAATCTATCTCATGAATACTCATTGTGGATATCCTGAAAATCTGACTGGCTGGGGTGCCTCCAGGACCAGGTTTGGGAAACACTGCTCTGTGTACTTAACTTTAAATGAAATCACTTTTCTTGTAGAATCTATCCCCCTGATATTCAAAACTATTTAACCGGCCGGGAACAGCTCCTGGCCAGTTAAATAGCATTAGAGCACCTAACCACAGATATTCAGCTTAAGATAATTGGGGGCCCTTTTACTAAGCCGCGGTTGGCTCTGCCTGCGTGCAGCATGTGCCAAAATGAGACTACCACCAAGCCAGCATGCTCTCCTGGCGGTAATTTCAGATTTGGTGCAAGCTGGATGAATTATTTATTTATTTCCTCCTACACGCACCAGTTCCGGCAGTAGTTGGCACGTGGCGCACTCCAACCGGTCACCGCGTGTGTACCGTGTGAGCCTTTACTGCTAGATCAATGGGTGGCGTTACGGGCTTGGGCCTGTTTTGGGCGCACGCTGGTTTCATTTTTACCCCAGGCCCTTTTCCCATCCCATTAAAAAAAAAACACATTTTTTTTGTAGATGCAGTAAAACCCGGCCCAGTGCACGCCCAATACACGCGCCTACACTACCGCAGGCCACTTTTTCCCATGGCTTAGTAAAAGGACCCCTTGGTTTTTTCCCGCTGAATATCCCGGTTAGCAGCTAGCCTCTAATCGGCTATATCGTGCAACATAGCCAGTTAGGCGTGGATATTCAGTGCCAAACTGACTATGCTGAGCAGTCAAAATAGGCCACTTAAATAGCAGGCCTATCTTTGACTGCTAAAAAGTTAACCTGTTAGTGCTGAATATCGGCATAGCCAGTTAACTTTTTAGCGGCCAAAATAAACCCAGATATTCAATGCCAGTCGCTAGATATGGCCTGGCATTGAATACCCGGGTTTAACACTGGCAGCAGACAGCAAATGTGTTGAATATCCGGCCCCCTAACTCCATATCAAAAGTCATTCTTGCGCAAAAGTCCCAAGTCCCAACAAAGGCCCCTGTTTTTGTTGCTTCACTGTACTAGGGGAACTGGAGACTACAATATCCAAAAACGATCTCGAAGTGGCTTCTCTCCCCATTATAGAAGGCCAAGGTTTGAATTCCACCGATGGTTACACTGCAAGCTAGTGATGTCCAACTGGTCAATCAGTAAAACAAAAATAAATTGGAAAACCATACAATACCATCTCAAGACATGCTACATCCACAATCCGTCATTAATAAAATACATTCCATCACACTGATTGATTTATTACTGATTTCTAGGGAGTTTTCACTTTTGTGTTCTATTTTGCATAGATATAAAACTTATTAAAGAACAATCTCAGTTATATTACCCCCCCCCCCTTAAAATTGTCAGTTTTCTTTCATTGATTTATAAAAGTTCATATTGAAGGTCAAACACCTATTGGATGATAAGGCAGGCCAAGCAACAGAATGGGTAGGATCCTGTTTATAGTCGAAGGTTGTAATGATACAATAGTTCTGATGTTACGAGATGTTGAAAAGGTGGGGGGGGGGAAACGGTGTGGAGCATCCTGTCCACGACAGCGGCCAATCCAGCCTGGCGAGCTTCCCAAACGTACAAACATTCTATACATTTTATTCCTGGAATTGTGGATTTTTCCCAAGTCCATTTAGTAGTGGTTTATGGACTTGTCCTTTAGGAAACCGTCTAGCCCCTTTTTAAACTCTGCTAAGCTAACCGCCTTCACCACGGACATTTATCAGGAAAGGACAGACAAAGTGGTAAGAGTTGACATTTAATTTTGAGTTCAGTGTTAGTCAATCCCTTCCAATGCTGGATTTTGTTATTTGGTAATATTGCCAAAAACTTTGAAGACACTGGATTATGGAATGAGTTACAAAGTGTGCTGCAAACTGTTTGTTTGTTTGTTTATTTGTAATTAACTCCCAAGCCATTTGTAAAATCGCTGCCTGAATGTGAAGATTGCGGGTACCTGCAGTGCATGTGACAAAAGGTTGATTTATGGTAAAGCTAAGACATTTCCTATGGAAATACGATCAATTTAAAATAATTCAATGTCCTAGAAAATTGTTTGTAACAAAGTGCTTTTAAAATACGAGTGTGATACATATGTAAATTAGAGCAATTAATGCCTCTTATGGGATGGTATATGCAGATGAGAAAGCAGCATGAGACAAAATGTGCAATAGTTCACAAAGCATAAATATAAAATGGATTTGAAGTATTGATGATAACAACATAAGGACAAACATTTATATACCATATATGGAGGCACCTTAACGCAATACCATTTGTAATTTTGTTACCCGGAAATGGCAACCGCCATTACAGCAAATGTAAGCCACATTGAGCCTGCAAATTGGTGGGAAAATGTGGGATACAAATGCTACAAATAAATAAATAAATAAAATATATACAGACTTCATTGTTTAGATGCTGTTTTATATATACCCAGAGCAAAAAAAAAAAAAAATTTAAAAGACGTGGAAATTTCTGATGAAGGTTAGATATTTCAGGAGCTGCTGAATATACCTCAATGAAGGCAGGGGTGGGACTGGATTGATCTTTAAGAATCAAAGGGAGAAGTTATCAATGAGAGCTACCATAAAGATATGTTAATTTACTGTTTTTCCTAGTTATTATCAGGGGCGAAGCCAGACTTTGGCGGGAGGGGGGTCTAGAGCCTGAGGTGAGGGGGCACATTTTAGCCCCCCCCCCCCCGGCACCGCCAACCACCCTGCCACTTTTGACCCCTCCCGGTGCCGCCGCCCCTCCCCCATCCCTTTCGACCCCTTCTCCCGCCACCGCCAACCCTTCCCCTGCCACCAGGTACCTTTGCTGGCGAGGAGTCCCCAACCCCTGACAGCCGAAGTCCTCTTCAGGGCCGGTCTCCGGCGCGTTGCTTATCTGGATTCTGTTTCTATGAGTCCTGACGTCCTGCATGTTCCTACAGCGCTGAAGAGGACTTCGGCTGGCGGGGGTTGGGGACTTCCCGCCAGCAAAGGTACCTGATGGCGGCACCGGGGGAGAGCTGGCGGCGGAAGGAGGGGGGGTCGAATGTGGTGGGGGAGGGTCGGCAGCAGGGGGGCCAGGGCTAAATCTGTGGGGGCCCATGCCCCCGTGGCCCCACCTAGCTACGCCCCTGGTTATTATTAACTAGAGGGTGTGTCCACTATAGGGCGTCAAGCCCTAATGTTACGTAGGGCTAGATTGTATATATATGATGCCTGAAAACTCTTCGCAGAATAAATTTCCGCCTAAGCGTAGTCTGTAGGCGATGCCTATATTTAGATGCAGTATATAAAATCCGATTAGTTGATATCACGGCGCTTAAAACTTTGGATATCTATTTACGCCAAGGGAAATGTGGCATAAATACCAGCACATAGATTTAGGCGCAAGGGGGCATACTCTATAACAACTTGCATACATTTTGGAATGTCTACGAAACACCTATTTCCCCACCCATAACCATGCCCCTTAGAATTTAGGTGCAGTGTGTTACAGGATACGCTTAGCAAGTTGTGCACGTAAATTCTAATTATTGCCAATTAGTGCTCATTATTGCTCATTAAGACCTGTTATCCACGCTGATTAGCTTCTTAAGCCAATTAAATAGTGCACGTTGTTTGTAGAATATGCCTGGACTTTGGCACGGAATACTAGCCACAATATATAGAATCCAGGGGTTAGTGTACATGAAAGTGTTTACTGCAAAGTGCATTAAAGCATTTTATGGTATGTAACCATTTTGCATGCGCTAAGCATGACTAACAAGCAGGAAACAGACCTGTGTCTAAATTTGTGGTAAATACTCGCCTTGATACAGCGATTTTTTGGCGAAACTGAGGCCTGAGTCGTGACACTTCTTTATCTATACCTGCATGCTTAAAAGTTAAGTTCAACTTGTTTTTATTAGTTCTTTTGATATGGATCCCCTCCTTTTTTGATTTTGTGGATTCTTTTAGTATCCTTTACCTTTTGAAACACAAGGGTTTTCCTGTCTGTGATGAGAACCCCCTCCGATGTTAGAAGAGCACTACGGCTCTCAATGTGAAGCCTTGTATATATATAGGCTGGAGGTTGGGGAATTCTGAGGCTTTTCCCTTGTTGTATTTTCAAAATTAGAACGGATACACTCCACAGAATCTTTAATGGGATAGATTCAAGTGTTTTTTTCTGTGCCACAGCTATTATGAGAGCTTTCTTCTTTTTTTGATTACTTGGTAGTATTGCTCTCTTTCTCTTTTGTGATATACGTTTGACAAGGTACCTCATGAAAGGCTACAGAGGAAATTGGAGGGTCATGGGATAGGAGGAAAAGTCCTATTGTGGATTAAAAACTGGTTGAAGGATAGGAAACAGAGTGTGGGGTTAAATGGGCAGTATTCACAATAGAGAAGGGTAGTTAGTGGGGTTCCTCAGGAGTCTGTGCTAGGACCGCTGCTTTTTAATATATTTATAAATGATTTAGAGATGGCAGTAACTAGCGAGGTAATTAAATTTGCTGATGACACAAAGTTATTCAAAGTCGTTAAATCGCGACAGGATTGTGAAAAATTACAAGAGGACCTTACGAGACTGGGAGACTGGGCGGCTAAATGGCAGATGATGTTTAATGTGAGCAAGTGCAAGGTGATGCATGTGGGAAAAAAGAACCCGAATTATAGCTACGTCATGCAAGGTTCCACGTTAGGAGTTACGGACCAAGAAAGGGATCTGGGTGTCGTCGTCAATAATACACTGAAACCGTCTGCTCAGTGTGCTGTTGCGGCTCGGAAAGCGAATAGATTGTTGGGTATTATTAGGAAAGATATGGAAAACAGGTGTGAGCATGTTATAATGCCATTATATCGCTCCATGTTGCGACCGCACCTTGAGTATTGCGTTCAATTCTGGTCGCCGCATCTCAAGAAAGATATAGCAAATTGGAAAAGGTGCAGCGAAGGGCGATTAAAATGATAGCGGGGATGTGACGACTTCCCTATGAAGAAATACAAAGGAGGCTAGGGCTTTTAAGCTTGGAGAAGAGACGGCTGAGGGGGACATGATAGAGGTATATAAAATAATGAGTGGAGTGAACAGGTGAATGTGAAGCGTCTGTTCACGCTTTCCAAAAATACTAGGACTAGGGGGCATGCGATGAAACTACAGTGTAGTAAATTTAAAACAAATCAGAGAAAATATTTCTTCACCCAACGCATAATTAAACTCTGGAATTCATTGCCGGAGAACGTGGTGAAGGCGGTTAGCTTGGCAGAGTTTAAAAAGGGGTTGGACGGTTTCCTAAAGGACAAGTCCATAAATCGCTACTAAATGGACTTGGGAAAAATCCACAATTCCAGGAATAACATGTATAGAATGTTTGTACGTTTGGGAAGCTCACCAGGTGCCCTTGGCCTGGATTGGCCACTGTCGTGGACAGGATGCTGGGCTCGATGGACCCTTGGTCTTTTCCCAGTGTGGCATTACTTATGTACTTATATTTTTGCATCCATTTTTACAGGATTTTGTCGGGACAGAGAATGGCCATGGATGCGCTATTCAGCTATGTGTCAACATTTGCATGTACTAACTGGTTAGCACGTGCATAATGCAGGAGCCCTTACTATCTTCTACATAGGAGATGATAACTGCTCCCGTGTCAATTTTTTTTCAGAGTGTGCACACTAATGCAAACAGCGCATGACCTGAAAAAGAAATACCTAGAAATGCCCTATTTTCTGGGTGCACTGAGTAGAGAGGTGTGATAGCCGTGTTAGTCCACTTTTAAAGGTAATCAACAGAAATAAAACAAAATAAAACATGGAAAAGAAAATAAGAAGATACCTTTTTATTGGACATAACTTAATACATTTCTTGATTTGCTTTCGAAGGTTGCCCTTCTTCGTCAGATCAGAAATAAGCAAATGTTGGTAGATGACAGTATATATATAAGTGAACCTGGAAACTGGTGCACTGGAAATGGGTTTAATATGTTTGAAAGTCTCACATTAGCATATGCTAAGCCCATTTCCCAGAATCCTTAGGGCCCTGTTTACTAAGCTGCGCTAGCGTTTTTAGCGCGCAGGAAGATGCCAAGGTACAGGTAGAGGGGTAAAGTAACCAAATATTGATACGGGGACTCCGGGTCAACAGTGCCTAGACTATGCATTCATTTGAAACACGAGAAATGTCTTTAGCCTGAAAAAAAAAACAGGGGAAAAAGAACAAATTTCATTTTTTTTCTGTTGTCATGAATGTGCACAGTCTCTGCAACTAATGCATACTGTTTCCAGAGAGAACACACTCTTCATAAATAATGCACCCTCTTAGTAAAGAGTTCACACTATTTGCAAAAAGCATATACTGTTTTTCAGTAGGGTTCCAGGAAACAGGTTGGAAAACAGTCTGCTAGTCCCAAAAGGATAGAGTACGTGGAAACAGGTGCAATTGATGGATGATAAAATAAACTTTATTGTAAAACCAAAATAAAATCTCCCAACACAACCGTGTTTCACCCAGAAGGGGATGCTTCAGGGGCACACGCTTACCTTGTAATGTAAGTCATTCACTATTACTACTACTACTATTTAACATTTCTAAAGCGCTACTAGGATTACGCAGCGCTGTACAATTTAACATGGAAAGACAGTCCCTGCTCAAAGAGCTTACAATCTAAAAGACAGGTGTACGATCTAAGCTTACAATCTAGAAGACAGGTGTACAATCAAGAGATAATCTAAACAATCTAAAGATAAGTGTGCAGTCAACGGACAAGTGTAGAGTCCGTCTGATAGGGCATACTATATCATTCACCTCCCCTGAGGCATTACACATAGTCTGGGATAATAGCATTTTAATATTTGAAATCAATATCTTGGATACATCAACCTTCCTTCTCCTGTTTCTATTACCATTTCTATGAATATCCTTTCCAAGAATTACATTTCCCATGTTATTTCCCATAACGATCTGACTTCCTAATTATTCCAATCACAGCTATTAAAGAACCCTCCTATCTGTTCATCCTAATTACATCCTCAAGACTGAATATTATATCTTGTCCTGATATCATTATGTTATGTTATGTTGATCTTTCAATCCATTTCCAATCCAATATGATTAATTATGCACTCTTATTTGTAATAATTGTAAACTTATTATTCCGTTAATATGATTGCTATGATATTCTATGTACCCATCTGTATCTATATTCTGAAATTCTTATCCTATAATGTGTACATGTTGCTATAACATTTTGTAAGCCACATTGAGCCTGCAAATAGGTGGGGAAATGTGGGATACAAGTGCAGCAAATAAATAAATAAATAAATAGAATTTCAGTTGAATGTTCATCCCTATATACATAAGTACATAAGTACATAAGTAGTGCCATACTGGGAAAGACCAAAGGTCCATCTAGCCCAGCATCCTGTCACTGACAGTGGCCAATCCAGGTCAAGGGCACCTGGCACGCTCCCCAAACGTAAAAACATTCCAGACAAGTTATACCTAAAAATGCGGAATTTTTCCAAGTTCATTTAATAGCGGTCTATGGACTTGTCCTTTAGGAATCTATCTAACCCCTTTTTAAACTCCGTCAAGCTAACCGCCCGTACCACGTTCTCCGGCAACGAATTCCAGAGTCTAATTACACGTTGGGTGAAGAAAAATTTTCTCCGATTCGTTTTAAATTTACCACACTGTAGCTTCAACTCATGCCCTCTAGTCCTAGTATTTTTGGATAGCGTGAACAGTCGCTTCACATCCACCCGATCCATTCCACTCATTATTTTATACACTTCTATCATATCTCCCCTCAGCCGTCTCTTCTCCAAGCTGAAAAGCCCTAGCCTTCTCAGCCTCTCTTCATAGGAAAGTCGTCCCATCCCCACTATCATTTTCGTCGCCCTTCGCTGTACCTTTTCCAATTCTACTATATCTTTTTTGAGATACGGAGACCAGTACTGAACACAATACTCCAGGTGCGGTCGCACCATGGAGCGATACAACGGCATTATAACATCCGCACACCTGGACTCCATACCCTTCCTAATAACACCCAACATTCTATTCGCTTTCCTAGCCGCAGCAGCACACTGAGCAGAAGGTTTCAGCGTATCATCGACGACGACACCCAGATCCCTTTCTTGATCCGTAACTCCTAACGCGGAACCTTGCAAGACGTAGCTATAATTCGGGTTCCTCTTACCCACATGCATCACTTTGCACTTGTCAACATTGAACTTCATCTGCCACTTGCACGCCCATTCTCCCAGTCTCGCAAGGTCCTCCTGTAATCGTTCACATTCCTCCTGCGACTTGACGACCCTGAATAATTTTGTGTCATCGGCGAATTTAATTACCTCACTAGTTATTCCCATCTCTAGGTCATTTATAAATACATTAAAAAGCAACAGACCCAGCACAGACCCCTGCGGGACCCCACTAACTACCCTCCTCCACTGAGAATACTGGCCACGCAATCCTACTCTCTGCTTCCTATCTTTCAACCAGTTCTTAATCCATAATAATACCCTACCTCCGATTCCATGACTCTGCAATTTCTTCAGGAGTCTTTCGTGCGGCACTTTGTCAAACGCCTTCTGAAAATCCAGATATACAATATCAACCGGCTCCCCATTGTCCACATGTTTGCTTACCCCCTCAAAAAAATGCATTAGATTGGTGAGGCAAGACTTCCCTTCACTAAATCCGTGCTGACTTTGTCTCATCAGTCCATGTTTTTGTATATGCTCTGCAATTTTATTCTTAATAATAGCCTCCACCATCTTGCCCGGCACCGACGTCAGACTCACCGGTCTATAATTTCCCGGATCTCCTCTGGAACCCTTCTTAAAAATCGGAGTAACATTGGCTACCCTCCAGTCTTCCGGTACTACACTCGATTTTAGGGACAGATTGCATATTTCTAATAGTAGCTCCGCAAGTTCATTTTTTAGTTCTATTAATACTCTGGGATGAATACCATCAGGTCCCGGTGATTTACTACTCTTCAGCTTGCTGAACTGACCCATTACATCCTCCAAGGTTACAGAGAATTTGTTTAGTTTCTCCGACTCCCCCGCTTCAAATATTCTTTCCGGCACCGGTGTCCCCCCCAAATCCTCCTCGGTGAAGACCGAAGCAAAGAATTCATTTAATTTCTCCGCTACGGCTTTGTCCTCCTTGATCGCCCCTTTAACACCATTTTCGTCCAGCGGCCCAACCGACTCTTTGGCCGGTTTCCTGCTTTTAATGTATCTAAAAAAATTTTTACTATGTATTTTTGCTTCCAACGCTAATTTCTTCTCAAAGTCCTTTTTTGCCCTCCTTATCTCCGCTTTGCATTTGGCTTGGCATTCCTTATGATCTATCCTGTTACTTTCAGTTGGTTCTCTTCTCCACTTTCTGAAGGATTGTTTTTTGGCTCTAATGATTTCCTTTATCTTACTGTTTAGCCACGCCGGCTGACGTTTAGTCTTTTTTCCCTTTTTTCTAATACGTGGAATATATTTGTCCTGAACCTCCAGGATGGTGTTTTTAAACAGCATCCACGCCTGATGCAAGTTTTTTACTCTGCGAGCTGCTCCTTTCAGTCTTTTTTTCACCATTTTTCTCATTTTGTCGTAATCACCTTTTCTATAGTTAAACGCTAGCGTACTTGATTTCCTAGTTTCACTTCCTTCAATGCCAATATCAAAACCGATCATATTATGATCACTGTTATCAAGCGGCCCTCGTATCGTTACCCCCTGCACTAGATCATGAGCACCACTAAGGACTAAGTCTAGTATTTTTCCTTCTCTTGTCGGCTCCTGAACTAGCTGTTCCATGAAGCTGTCCTTGATTTCATCAAGAAATCTTATGTCCCTTGCGTGTACAGATGTTACATTAACCCAGTCTATATGCGGGTAATTGAAATCCCCCATTATTATATATATAGCTGCATACTGTTCTTCCCCCGCCAGATGGATTCCAACTGGCTAATTTGTCTACTTCCCCGGCCCTACTACCACCACCTCTTCTCTGCAGCTGGGAAGTGCTTCAATTAAGTCAGTGAGTCTAACTCCCTTTCAGGTTTCTTAACTACCTACCTGCATTGTAGCAGCTCATTAATACAGCATTCAAATAAACTAACATATAGTCCTGGATACTGGAAAAACAGGATTGAATTGGGATATACACTGGAAAGGGAGATAGCACCCTAAGCTTCAAATGAAGTTTCTCAATTGTGGGCAGATGATATCATCTGACATGGGCTTGTTGCTACTGAGCCTAGTAGATTGTTCAAAAAATCTTCTTTGCACATCCTCTAAAAAGCAACCACCAATGTGTGGTGCCCTAAACATAGGAGCCAACTTTCAAAATGATTGGGAGTGCTGAAATTTTTCTTTTTTTTTTTTTACAAGTAGTACATTCCCCCCTGCCCTCCCCCTGTCCCCCCTCCCTCTTCCCCGCCCCCTCCCCTCCCTCCCCTCCCTTCCCTCTCCTCCCCTCCCTCCAAGTTCCAGGTTCCCCTCCCTGCCTCCCTCCGAGTTCCAGGCCCCCCTTTCCAAGTTCCAGGCCCCCTCCCTCCCTCCGAGCCAGGCCCCTGCCCTCCCTCCATCTGAGTTCCAGGTCCCCCTCCCTCCCTCCAAGTTCCAGCCCCTCCCTCCGAGTTCTAGGCCCCCTCTATCGGGGCTCCGTCCAGGCCTTCCCTCCCTCCGAGTTCCGAATTTTAAAAGTCATCTTACCTCTGGGTCTCAGCGGCAGCAGACAGTGTAAGGCTTGCAGGCTCGGCGCGTCAGCCTTCCCTTCTCTCTTTCTCAGCTCTGGTCCCGCCCTTGCGGAAACAGGAAATGAGGGCAGGACCAGAGCTAAGAGAGAGAGAAGGGAAGGCTGAAACACCAAGCCTGCTCGCCTTTCACTGCTGCCGCCGAGACCCCGAGGTAAGATGACTTTTAAAATTCTGGGTGGCACACAGGAAGGCAAGGACGGGCACTGGGCTGGCAAAGGGAACTTCTGGTTCCGGCGGGTGAAATATTGGGGGTGCTCGAGCACCCACGGAGTAAACGCCTATGGCCCTAAATAGTATTTGTGGTCCTTTTTCTTTAAGTGACAGTACAATATCTTTAAATACAAACTTGATTTTCAACCTGGGAAACGTGGTTTCCTAATTTTAACTTTAACTCATGTGGTGCGATCAGTGTTTACCAAATATATAGATACTGAGGATAAGCATCTACGTACGCCAAAATGGAGTTACCACACGGCTACTGTGTGGCCCTTGTGGTAATTTCATTTTTACCGCGCGTCCGAAAAATAATGTTTTATTTTCTGCCGCGCATATCAGATGCGCGCCAAGTGGCATTTGGCGTGTGTTGGTCCTTACCGCCCAGGTACCGCGTGAGACTTTACCGCTAGGTCAATGGCTGGCGGTAAGGTCACAGACCCAAAATGGATGAACGGCAATTTTCATCTTGCCGCATGTCCATTTTTGGCACAAATTTTAAAAAGGCCTTTTTTAAAGGTGCGCTGAAAAAATTATTCTGCACGTGCCCAAAACCTGCACCTACACTGCCACAGGCCATTATTCAGTGCACCTTAGTAAAAGGACTCCTGAAGAAGCATTCTATCTTATAGGAAAATTTAATAACAAAACTTGCTCTGTGTACTGGCCTAGCACATGTTGAAAGGTTCAAAATAAATGTTCACTGCTGAGTTAAATATTGTTGTATTTATGTTTTCCTATGGAGAGAAGATGGGGGCATGTCGTAAGAATATGCATTACACTCCGGCTCTAATCAGTGCAGTCCACGCACTCTCTCACTTATCTCGAAATTCCTTAGCTTGGTGCAACACCTGGTGTTCTGCTTTCCTTGCCAAGGCAAGATAGATCTGTGGGAGAGACCTTGAAGTGTGTTACTCTTGTTGCAGCTCGCACGTGCAATAAAATGAACTGGCCTTCTTTTCTTTTTTTTTTTTAATCACACAGCAATAACTTACTGCTTGAATCTAATTGAAGATTCAGACTAACAGCTTCAAATTAGTTTTCCCAGTTAAGTACAATAATTCCTAAAGAAGAGATTTGGACATTTTTATTAGGTTGGAGGAGCAACGAGCAGATTTAATTCAGAAAATACAATACTCGACAAGAAAGATTATCCCCTGGTGGAAACTGACTACAAGATCAGTAGACCGACTCTCTGGCTTTTGTACATAACCCACTACATGTTGCTTATGGCAGCGCTGGCTTCGGAGAGCATTTTCCATCTCGCAGATGGGCTGCTGCAGAGAATGCCTTCTCCTGCTTTGGACTTGGCCTGGCCTCAGAGTGACATCCTGTGGCATGTCTCCTGTCCGGCTGGGCTCTCTCTTTCATCGAGCACTGCCATTTCCTCCCTTCCCCCTCCCCACAGACAGTTTGAACTTCGTGGGTGTGGCTTGGATCTCTTTCAGGGAGAGACAACTAGCGGCTTATGGCAGCGCTGGCTTCGGACAGCATTTTCCATCTCGCAGATGGGCTGCTGCAGAGAATGCCTTCTCCTGCTTTGGACTTAGTCCCGCCCACCCTACCCCTCTACCCACCCACCCCTAGAGTGACATGTCTTATATAACCTCCCTATCAACCCAATCATTACTTTTACCTCACCCAAGTACACCTATTTCTATTCTTCTATCACCTTCTCCCCACTACTCCAACCAGAGTTACACCTGATCACACTGACCACCCTTCAACATCTTCGGTCCTTCTGTGACTGTTCTCTTGTGCTTAACTGCTTAAATACTTTAAATTTTAAATGCTTTACTTTTTGTCTATTGGATTGTAAGCTCTTTGAGCAGGGACTGTCTTTCTTCTGTGTTTGTACAGCGCTGCGTACACTTTGTAGCGCTCTAGAAATGTTAAATAGTAGTAGTAGTAGTACGTGTTGAGTTGCAAATAATTCCAGAACTATCCACTCTGAAGCCATAAATTATGATTCTAGAAAACTACTCAAATTTAACAAGAATGAAACCGGACTTCGCAATAGGCTTTCTGCTTTTGGCTTAAATTATAATTACCCTCCCACTGACTCAAAGATGACATGAAATTAAATGGTTTGTCATTGCAGTATAACATATTCTACTCGTATTTTTGTTTATGCTAAAACACATGTAATAGCCTTTGAGAAGCTTGTGATCACAGCATGGTTTTGAAACAAAACCCAGAATAGGCAGTGAGGGAGGAACGCCAAGTACAAGGCATTCTTAGCTGTTAAGGAAACTTCACTGTTGTGGGAAAAGTTGAAAACTCTTTCATGAGTAAACACTAACCCCCCCCCCCCCCCCCATTTATTAAGCCACACGGCAATGCCGACACTGCCCATTCAAAGTGAATGGGCGGTGTCGGCATTAGCACACGGCAGCCACTAACGTGGATTAGTAAACAGGGGGGTAACTTAGATGCTCAAAGGCTTCTTATAAAATTAGATCACTCCTAAAAGTACGCAAGGTACAAGCAGGCGTGATCTCAGGGGAGGTTGTTTGGCCACAGCATGGGGAGAATCACAATTTATGTACATACTTTACGTGCAAGAATATAGGCTGCTCTCGAACATGCTTAAATGTCGGCAGCCACGGTCTAGGCACTATTTCTGCAGGATTTGTGCCAGGGGAAGGGGGCAATTCTGTAAATGGCACAAGTTAAGTACCAAAATGCAGTGTGCTGAGTGTGAATTCTATAACGGCATCTGGGTGCCCAGATTACATTATAGGAGTACTACTATAAGGTCGACATTTACTTGCCAACATTTAGATATGCCCACTTTCAACATGTCTATGGCAGGCATACACAAATGCACCTACCTGTTCAATAAGGAGGGACATAATCGAACAGGGCCAGCCATCTATAATGACGGCCCTGTAAAGCGGCGTACCCAGTTGTATTATCGAAACAAGATGGCCGGCCATCTTTCGTTTCGATAATACGGTCGGGGACAGCCAAATCTCAACATTTGGGCTGCCCTTAGAGATCGCCGGCGATAGAGATGGCTGCCATTAGTTTTCGCCAATAATGGAAACTAATGGCGGCCATCTCAAACCCGGCCAAATCCAAGCCATTTGGTCATGGGAGGAGCCAGCATTTGTAGTGCACTGGTCCCCCTCACATGCCAGGACACCAACCGGGCACCCTAGGGGGCACTGCAGTGGATATCACAAATTGCTCCCAGGTGCATACCTCCCTTACCTTGTGTGCTGAGCACCCAAAACCCACTCCCCACAACTGTACACCACTACCATAGCCCTAAGGGGTGAAGGGGGTACCCACATGTGGGTACAGTGGGTTTTGGGGGGTTTGGAGGGCTCAACATTTACCACCACAAGTGTAACAGGTAGGGGGGGATGGGCCTGGGTCCGCCTGCCTGAAGTGCACTGTACCCACTAAAAACTGCTCCAGGGACCTGCATAGTGCTGTGATGGAGCTGGGTATGACATTTGAGGCTGGCATAGAGGCTGGCAAAAAATGTTTTTACAATTTGTTTTGGGTGGGAGGGGGTTGGTGACCACTGGGGGAGTAAGGGGAGGTGATCCCCGATTCCCTCCGGCGGTCATCTGGTCAGTTCGGGCACCTTTTTGAGGTTTGGTCATGAACAAAAAGGGACCAAGTAAAGTCAGCCAAATGCTCATCAGGGCCAGCCTTCTTTTTTCCATTATCAGCCGAGGCCAGCCATCTGTTAACCACGCACCCGTCCCGCCTTCAGTACACTGCCAACACACCCCCTTGAACTTTGGCTGGCCCTGCGACGGAAAGCAGTTGAAGCCGGACAAAATTGGCTTTCGATTATACCGATTTGGCCGGCTTTAGGAGAAGGCTGGCCATCTCCCAATTTGTGTCGGAAGATGGCTGGCCTTCTCCTTCAAAAATAAGCAGGAAGGCGTACCATACCGACCCAACATAAATGCCTCAACTCTACAACACAGCAAAACCATAGATTGTATTGGACACTATATAACCTCCCCTATCTTTGACCCCTAATGTACCTGTATCATACCTACCCTATCCGACCTTAACATCACATTGTATTTGTTCCCCTACCGGACTTGGCGATCGCCTTTACGGTACTATGTAAGCCACATTGAGCCTGCAAACAGGTGGGAATATGTGGGGTACAAATGTAACAAATAAATAAATGCAGCACTTTAGCTGATAAATGCTAGTATTCAAAAACCTAAGGGGCCCTTTTACTACTACTACTACTTAACATTTCTAAAGTGCTACTAGGGTTACGCAGCGCTGTACAGTTTAACATGGAAGGACGGGCCCTGCTGGAAGAGCTTACAATCTAAAAAGACAAATGTACAGTTAATCATATAGGTCAGACAGATTGGGGCAACCTAAATGTTCGAAAGGTTAGGTTCCGAATGCAGCATTGAAGAGGTGAGCTTTAAGCAAGGATTTGAAGATGGGTAGGGAGGGGGCTTGGCGTAGGGATTCAGGAAGACTGTTTTACTAAGCTGTGGTAGGATTAACACGCAGGCAGTGTGCACCAAATCAACACTACCACCAGGGTAGCAAGGGCACCCAGCGGTAATTCCGAAGTTGGTGCGCGCAGTTTCCCCTGGTAGAAAATAATTTTCTACCATGGGGGCATTCCCGGCAGTAATCGCCAGCTCGGCCACATTGATGCACACTGCCTGATTACTGCACAAGTAGCGCGTGAGCCTTTACCGCCAAGTAAATAGGTGACAGTGTGGGCTCAGGCAGTAAATAGCTGTGTGCTACTTTTAATATTAGCACACGGCACTTTTACTGCCCCATTTTAAAAAGGCCACAGTAAAAAAATGGCCCAATGCGCACCAATTTCACAAACCCACACTAGTGCAGGCCACTTTTTACTGCAGCCTAGTAAAAGGGCCCCTAAGTGCATAATTGTTTGACATGCCGATGCCCCACCCAACTGCCTCCCCTTTGCAGTTATGCGCTATGCAACTTGCATGCCTACATTATAGAATACCTGTGTTCACACATACTACTTACACACGTGAATGCAACATTCATGCATGTAAATGCTAGTATTCTTATTCATAGCACACAAGTAGCACTTGTAGTTAGGCACTAAAGTCAGTGGTGTGCTGGAGCAGGCTCTCACAGGCTCGCAAGAGCCGGTTGTTAAGTTTTTAAGAATTTTGGGAGCCGGTTGTTAAAGTAGGGCCCTCCATGGCTACTTTAACAACTGGATCCCAAAATGTGGGCTTGGGCCCCCTGCTGAATTCTCTTTTACTTTGCTGGTGGGGATGCTGAGCCCTGCCAGCCAAGTCAATAGACTACTGCTGCTCCCCTCTCCTTGTTTCCAGCTCTGAGCAGCAGGCTGGGACTTCTCGAGCATGTGAGAGAAGTTCCAGCATGCTGCTCAGAGTAAGACGTTGGGAGTGGTGGCAGTCCATTTATTGGCTGCCAGCAAAGGTATGCCTAGCTTGCCCACACGAAGGGAGGGAGGAGAGAGAGGCAAGTGTTACTCCCCCCCCCCCCCCCCCCCCGGCCGCCCCTGGCCCTTCCAACTGCAGAGCTGGCTATGTCCAGAGGAAGAGCCTGTTGTTAAAAATTTACCAGCACACCCCTGACTAAAGTGTAAATTCTATAAATGGTGCTGAACAATTAGAACTGGAAAAAATTAGTATGTAGAAGGGGGAGCCGGCGTGATGGCAGTCCATAGAAATTGCCATCCACTGGCAGCATTGGAGAGCTTCTGACCACTGGAAGAGATGGCAGGGCTTGTGGATCCCTGCCAGGTCTGGCATTTAAAGCTTGTGTTGTGGACCACGTGGGGGGGGGGGGAGGGCACTGAGAGCAGGGTGAGGGCATGGGATGAGAATGGGGGCAGATCAAAGTTTTGTGCCCACCCACTTTGGACATAGACCCCCTTAAAGCTGAAGGTCTGGCTACACCACTGCTCGACACATAGTAAAACTCTGGAACTTGTTGTTGGAAGGTGTGAAAAAGCAGTTAGCATAGCTGTGTTTAAAAAAGGTTTTGACAAATACCTGGAAGAAAAGTCCATAAACTATTAGGAAAGTAGACCTGTGGAAAGTCATTGGCTAACCTGTGGAAAGTGAAGAAACAATGTGACAAGGTGACGGACGGCAGTGGCCTGAAGGATGCTAGGCTGCATAGAGAGGGGTATAACCAGCAGAAGAAAGGAGGTGTTGATGCCCCTCTACAAGTCATTCGTGAGGCCCCACTTGGAGCACTGTGTTCAGTTTTGGAGGCCATATCTTGCTAAAGATGTAAAAAGACTGGAAGCGGTGTGAAGAAAAGCTACAAAAACGGTATGGGATTTGCATTGCAAACCGTACAAGGAGAGAATTGCCAACCTGAACATGTATACCTTGGAGGAAAGGAGAAACAGGGGTGACATGATACAGACGTTCAAATATTTGAAAGGTATTAATCCACAAACCTTTTCTGGAGACGGGACGGTGGTAGAACTAGAGGACATGAATTAAGGTTGAAGGGGGGCAGACTCAGGAGTAATGTCAGGAAGTATTTTTTCACGGAAAGGGTGGTAGATACGTGGAATGCCCTCCATGGGAGGTGGTAGAGATTAAAATGGTAATAGAATTCAAACATGCATGGGATAAACACAAAGGAATCCTGTTTAGAAGGAATGGATCTACGGAATCTTAGCGAAGATTGAGTGGCAACGCCGGTAATTGGGAAGCAAAAACAGTGCTGGGCAGATTTCTACGGTCTATGCCCTGATCGTAACTGAATAGATATGGATGGGCTGAAGTGTATATTTTAAGGTGCTTCGACGTTAGCTTCAGAACTTTTAGTACAAGAACAGTGCTGGGAAGACTTCTAAGGTCTGTACCCTGAGAATGGCAAGGACAAATCAAACTCAGGTATACATATAAAGTATCACATACCATGTAAAATGAGTTTATCTTGTTGGGCAGACTGGATGGATCGTTCAGGTCTTTATCTGCCGTCATTTACTATGTTACTATTTGTTACTATCCATGGAGGAAAGTAGCATGGGATCTTGCTACTTGTTGGGATTCTGCCAAATACTTGTGACCTGGATTGGCTGCTGTTGGAAAAAGGATGCTGGGCTAGATGACCCAGAATGGCAATTCTTATCACATCTTTTCATGGAGAATGATTTTGCTCAGGTGATGTACTACTACTACTACTTAACATTTCTAGAGCGCTACTAGGGTTATGCAGCGATGTACAATTTAACAAAAAGGACAGTCCCTGCTCAAAGGAGCTTACAATCTAACGGGGGAAATGTCAAGTTGGGGCAGTCTAGATTTCCCGAATAGAGGTATATATATGAATAGAGATTATTACAATGTTCAATATTTGAGCTTGCCAACAATTTCTTTGGTGACTGCACTTGGTACAACATGCAGCAGCAGGGTTCTGAGGCAAAGTATGGGTTCAAGAATATACTTCCCCTGTCTTAAACTGCTGAAAGTGTTAGGGCTACAGTAGTTAAGGAATGGAAGAAGTTTACATTCAGACGGTGCAAAGCTGTTAGAGGTCTCAGGATTGGGTATAGCTCAGTTGATGGACTTCAAGGGCATGTTCTTCTTCTGTTAGAGCGCTGTGTTATGAAGCAAATTGCTGCAAGAGGTACACTTAGATTTGTCACTCTATTTTTAGAAGGCAGCTGAAGACTTTTTAAAGAGAATTAATCTGGGAAGGTTAAAAATGGTTGGGGGAGCATTATTTTTTATATGTATGTTCATGACGTTATTGTACTGATTCTACAATAGTGTACATTAAACTGTAACCTTGAATTTGGAAAGGATAAAATACAGAAATAAATAAATAGTAATTATGCATTAAAATTTGCAGAAAGATGTGTTTAATTTCGTAGCATGCAAAGGTTGTCAGCATCTGTTTCGTACCCCCCTTCCCTACCCCCTTTCTATGTCAGGGCCACTGAGAGACAGAGCTGAGGCTAGGGCAGGGCTGCCGCCACTGCCGGGTTCCCCACTTTGACTGCCGCCCCCCCCCCCCCCCCCCCCCCTTACCTTCCTGCATCTGCTCCTTCCTCGGTCTGTCACTCTCCTGCTCTTATGTGCTTGGACCTGGGACTGGGTTATTGCGTTAACGCAGTCACCCAGGTCCTGATACACAGGAGCAGGAGAAAGAAAGAATGAGAAAGCAGGATCTTCTGGTGCCGGGTCCCCCTTGGAGGTCGGGCCAAGGGAATCTTGCTCTCCCTGCCCCTCCTCTCTGTGGCCCTGATCTCTGTTGCTCCCCTTTTCCCTGCATCTGCCCCTCTATCTGTCTCAGGTAACAAAAGTGAATGATGGGAGCCTACCCCATGACTTCCTGTGAACGCAAGGCAAGCATTTTCAAAAAGCATGTCAGTACTTCCTGATTTACAAAATCAGTGCAATGTACCAGTATGTTTCACAAGTCTAGACCAGGACATGAGAGTAAACTGAACACATGGATTAACACATAGGAGCCGACTCTGTGGGCACTGTGGGTGCTTGAGCACCTCCAATATTGAGAAAATTGCTTGTATGTGTCCAGGGAGGGGTTATTTCCATTGGGCTTAGCACCTCCAACAATTTTGAAAAGTTGGCTCCTATGGATTAACACATGCAAAGTAGCTTATAGTCAAGTTGGTTCTTCTGATGTTTCCATAGCCTGAAACTTTGACCCCTGGGATCTATTCCTGCTCCCCCCCATTAAGTAATGGACGTGATACCATACCAAACAGCTTAGGAACCACAGCCTCGGGGTATTCCAGACCTTTGGCATGTAGTCTATAGTTTATCAACAGCTCATTTGGTATCAACTCTGACTGCCACCCATGGAAGGAAAAATACATTCATATCGGAGTTCTTGATTGCTCTTCTAAGTCACATACAATTTTCAATTACAATATCTTGAAAAAAAAAGCACAACAATATTATTTATGGGACAAAATGGTAAAAGCAGACATAATGGTGACTAACTATAATTAATTTTGCTTTATCTATCTAAAATGTAACTGTATGATTGCCCATTTTTATGTATTATGTTTATGTTTTATTATTTATAGCCTGCCTTGATCCAAGGCAGATAACAATACAACATACACAATTAAAATATAATCAACAGACAACTAATAAGCACAACTGCAGCAAGGGAGCAGAGTCAGTGAGGCACAGACAAATCATGGTAGGTCAATAGGTTGGCTTAATATGTGATTTAAGATGCTACATTCTGTTGTGCCGCTCTGGTCTACCCCATTTTGAAAAAACCTACATTAGACCCAACAATTCCAGGTCATTACTGTCCAGTCTCTAACCTGTGTTACCTATCAAAAATCTTAGAAAAAATTGTTTTTGCACAGTTCACTTCCTATACTGAAAAAACATTAGCCCTCCATCCTAGGCAGTCTGGTTTCTGACTGCATCATAGTACCGAGACAGTTCTAACTGCACTACTGAGTGAAATTCATTCATACTTAGACAAACAGTGTAGTTTTGGTGGTGTCATTAGATTTATCAGCCGCCTTCAACTTAGTCCAATCTAGTTTGTTGCTTTCACAACTGTCTTCATTAGGGATCTCAGGGAAGGTATTATCTTGGTTTTCCTCATTCCTGTAGTAGAGAGGTGTGGTAGCCGTGTTAGTCCACTCTTAAAGGTTATCAATAGAAATCAAACAAAATAAAACATGGAAAAGAAAATAAGATGATACCTTTTGTATTGGACATAACTTAAGACATTTCTTGATTAGCTTTCGAAGGTGCTATATTGGAGAAACTGGCCAGATGCTTAAGACAAGATTCAATCTGCACAGACATCACATGAAAATAGCCGGTGCCAGATAAGCCCCCACCTCTGTGGGCCAACACTTTACAAGACCAGAACACTGCACCAGTGATTCACAGTAAGAATACTGAAAGATAATTTTAAAACAATACAGGAACGTAACACCTTTGAAATAAGAATGATTGAATATTTTGACACCCAATAAACAGGACTTAATAAGGATCTGGGTTTTCTAACCCATTATAAACCATAAAGCTGTATTTCTCTGTTTATTACCCTCCTCTCACCTACCAACACCCATTCTGTTAGAATATCAATGAAATGCTTTGATGTCCCCATGCATACCTCCTACCCACCCCCACCCTCCCCACCCTCTGTCAGACTATCAAAGTAATGCTTTGATGTTTCTCTTATATATACTATCTGCTACCACATTTGCTTATTTCCGATCTGACAAAGAAGGGCAACCTTCGAAAGCTAATCAAGAAATGTATTAAGTTATGTTCAATAAAAAAGGTATCATCTTATTTTCTTTTCCATGTTTTATTTTGTTTGATTTCTATTGATAACCTCATTCCTGTCAAATCAAACATTTAAAGTAGCTTCATTACAAACTACTTCAGATGTACAGTCACTACCTTGTGGAGTCCCTCAGGAATCCATACTTTCCCCCCTCCTGTTTAATCTGTTTGTGAGCTCATTGGTTGCCCTCATAACATCAAGAGGTATATCTACATATTTCTATACAGATCTTATGATCTATCCTGCAAACCCTTTTTCTCCCTCCATTGAACCTCTCCAAGGTTGCTTAGATGCCATTGCTGAGTGGTTATTCGAGCATAGATTGATACTAAACAAAGGCAAAACTGTAGTGTCCTGGATTACTGGACAATTCGAAATTAGAAGATTTTCAGCTCTCTATTCCCTGTACTTGGAGTTAAAATATGGAACTCTCTACCTATTGCCATCAGAACAAAAAACAGACTAAAAACCTTCTACCTCCTAGTATCATCCATTATCCTTTCCTATAATGTTTTTGGTTTCATGCATTACACCAGTGACCTCTTGTTGTTCTCATACCTCACACTAACATTATCGGCTTTTGTCTCACCTAGAATGTAAACCGCACTGAACTCTGGAAAGGGGATATTAGCGGTATACAAGAATTGATTTGATTTGATCTCTCTAAGCCATCCATTACTATTTCACTTTTTGGTAGTGTTATTACTCCAGTCAACTCGTTCAAGTATCTAGGGGATTGGTTAAGACTCCAAATTATAATTTGCCCCGCAAATCTCTCAAGTGTTATTTTTTCACATTTCACCAATTACATTCAGTCAGGTACCTCTGACTGAGATACATTTCATAATCTTATCTTGTCCTTACTTATTGCCAAACTTGATTACTGTAACATCATTTATTCAGGTCTACCTCTTTCACAGTTAAACAAATTGCAATTGATTCAAAATACTGACATATATATATTTATTTATTGCATTTGTATCCCACATTTTCCCACCTTTTTTGAAGGCTCATGAATGGTGAAGATATATTAGAAAATAGACATTTAGTGTTACAGAAGAATCATGGGTAGATTGATAATGATAGAACATGATAGTAATATAACAAGCAGATATTATAAGACAGTTCTGAATGTATGTGGAGGAGTGGAGTATGTTCACATTTGTTGATCTTTGTGCTATGCTTTGTTAAAGAGATGGGTCTTCAGTAGTTTTCGGAAGTTGGTTAGTTCGTAAATCGTTTTTAAGTTGTGTGGCAGTGCGTTCCATAACTGTGTGCTCAAGTAGGTAAAGTTCGACCCATGCATTAATTTGTATTTTAGACCTTTGCAGTTGGGGAAGTGCAAATTAAGGAATGTGCGGGATGATCTTTTAGCATTCCTGGGTGGTAAGTCTATCAGGTCTGACGTGTAGGCTGGTGCTTCTCCGTGAATGATTTTGTGAACTAGGGAGCATATTTGAACGTGATGCGTTCTTTAAGTGGGAGCCAATGTAGCTTTTCTTGTAGGGGTTTAGCACTTTCATATTTATCATGCAAACAAAATCTGATCATGTTACCCAAATTTTTAAAGAAAAGCACTGGTTACCCATTGAACAAAGAATTACTTACAAATTATTACTACTTACTTTTAAGGCTTTTAAGCTGGGAGCCCCAGATTATTTAGCGTCTCTTACAATTCCATACACACCAGCAAGAGTTTTACGCTTAATTAATGACAAAACAGGCTCATCTCGAGACTACTAGGCACAGTGCCTCCTATTTCACTACCCCTGCTTCATGGAATAATTTACCATTATGTATTCGTAGTGTTACTACCATCAAAGAATTCAAACGAACTATAAAAACATGGCTATTTGAGCATGCCATTGACCCATAGATGGCTGGTAATATTTAAAAATGCATTCTATTTGGTTATTGACTGTTCTGTACCTTTAGTATGAATGTTTTTCTCTGTCCCATAATTATTATAGTTCCTTTTCCTTTCATTTTCTATACACATTTTTCATTTACAAATTGTACTCCGCCCTGTTCTGCATGTCAGTATGGGCGGTATAGAAAGTGTGAATAAACTATAAACTATAAGAGCAACTTGTTCCACTCTGAAGGGCCGACTAAAGAAAACATCCCAGTTCTTGTAATATTCAGATGCTGGTGTCTTAAAGACAGCACAACCAGTGCACACGCACACGCTGAACGCATCAATATTGTCAATGTGCCAAAGGAATGTAGATCAATTACTAAAGCATAGCGTGCACTAATGGAATTAGCATGTGCTAAATGCTAAAAAGCCCATAGGTAATTCTGTTAGCTGCGCTACACTTTAGTAAAAGGGCCCCTTAATTTTCAAGATCTTATGCTTTATATAGAGTTGCATAAAATCCAGGGCTTTTTTTGAGGGGGTACTTGGGGGTACTGAGTACCGGCACCTTTTCCACTGTCTGCTAAACTTGACCTATGGTTCTCGTATTTAATGAAAGAGCTCAGGTTCTACATACAAATTCTGCCTTGTCATAGATTCTATGACTGGTTGCAGGGGTCCTGGCTATTGTAGGGTGGGTCCCTCAATGATCACTCCACCCCTGAAGGGTGGCCTGGCATTTGAGTACCGGCACCTTTTTTGCTAGACAAAATGCACTGATAAAAATCAATCACTTTATCCACTTGTACAGGATGCCCAAGTTGCCAGTGTGAGGGAGATGCACACCACGCCTATGCTGCCGGATGGCACATTTCTAACCATTTAACCTTCTGTTATCAGTGGCAAATTAAATTAGCTTGTGAGAGATATATTCAAAATGTTTTCTTAATATCCAGAGCTGTACTCTGGTAGGACCCGTGGTTTTATCTGCTTTCAGTAGTGACAATACCTTAAATTCTTTCTCTGTCAATGGATTTATGATCACTGAATGATTATGCCCGTTTTCTGACCTTGACATATTTTTAGCTTTTTCTTCTACTGTATGTATCATTATCCTTTTCTCTTACATCATCATTTTTTTCACCTAGTGTGAATTCTGAGCAAAAGTATTTATTTGAAATAAACTTAGCCTCCTCTTCCTCGAGCTGTGCCTCTCACTTTATGTCTTCTTTTAGCATTTCCACTTAAGTTTTACCTTCATTATGAGGGGAAGTGAAGGTCAAGACTTACCCACTTAGCCCTCCTTCCCTCTAGAGTTCCAATGCACAATTTTCAATCAGAGAATCAGGTGGGACCTCAGATTCCTGATCTAATAGCAGCTCCCTGACTTAATCTTGATGTTAAATTTCTTCCTGAGGTTTGTGCAATTCTTTCTGACAGAGGTGGTGGATTGATTTGCCAATCAAGTTAGTATATGTGCAGCTGTTTCAAATAGAAAGGAGAAACATGGTCTTCAAAAGCCCATCAATGACTACTGTATTCTAGCTATGACCAAAGTGTAGCATGTTCCAGGGAAGAGGCATGGGATCAAAGTAGAAGAGCAGTAGAGAACAAACCTATCCTAAGATTGAGCTGGATCTCACACAGGCACTGTAAAAATCCTTGGAAGATTATTCTAATAAGGCCTGCAGTCATTACTAGAGCCAGGTAATCACTCAGATAGCAATTACATTGGATACATTTGACGAGATATGACAGTGCGTAAAGTTCTAGCCTTCTGGTTCTAGCTAGACTGTCCACAATGAAGGAATAATGCGAAGGTGGAAATATGTATTATTTATTATATAATAGCAATTATGGCAAGCAAATTCAAAACATATTATGTAACAAATATTAAAGGTTACACCAATAGATAGATAGATAGATAGATAGATAGATAGATAGATAATGTAATTACACCACTATAATATATCCTGAGAAGAAATTACCAACTTAGCAGCAAAGTTAGGCTAATGACCACAGGTCCTGAGACAACCAGTCTTTCACAAGCAAAGACAATTTTAACCCTGAGCAAAGAGGAATAACCATTAGTTTCTCATCCTCAGTAGATGGGGATGACATGAATCTTCTTCAGAACTCAGCTATTCCAGCGAGCCCCTATTATCAGGGTTCAGTCCATGTCCCTGTCTTGAAAGGCAGCCGGATGTTTAGTGTTGGGGAAACCACAAATCAGCTACCAAATTGTTCCTGGTGCTCTCTCAGCACACAACAAAACGAGCGGAAGCTATCCAGAAGGACCAGACTGAAGCCACAAATGTTGGAAACCAGAATAATTTATTACGACCCAACACGGTCCGTGTTTTGGCCGAAAAGGCCTTCTTCAGGGGTCTAAAACAAAAATATAACATATATAATAAAAACATAATAAAAACATAAAGACACATATCATATATAATAGTGGCTTTAAAATAAAATTTTATATCAGAAGTATACATTTAAAGTGCATATATGTAATCGCAACCCATTTATATAATGAGTGTGTGAAATCACAGCTCTCTCAGCACAGCCAGGCTTTGAAGCCGAGCCAGCTCCTGACTTTGGCCTTGGCTACACTAGGCACATGGAAACATAGGGCTAGATGCATCAACCAAACGTTAAAAAATCTAAATCGTAAAAGTGCTTAACGAATTTGAAACAACGAAGAATGCACAAAAAAAAACAGCTCAGAAATGTTCGGTGCGGTATTGAAAAGTACAATGTATCATACGTTCATAATCCCCGTCGTTAATTTGCCCCTTAAGCATGCGCAGAGCAGCCAAGCGTTATGCTGGCTGCTCTGAGCATGCCACAAACGTATTAAACCTACGTAGGTTACTTACATCAGACTGGGGCGTGCAAGGGGGGATCGGATCTAGCTCTCCTGCTAGATCAGAGAGCATAAAGGCTTGCAGGTCCTGGACCTGCAAGCCTTTAAGCTCTCTGATCTAGCAGGAGAGTGCAGTTGAAGATGACTCTAAAAAGAAAGACCCTGGTAAACCCCCTTTTGTAACAAAAGACCTCTTTCACTGTGATGGAACAAGAAGGGAGGGGGAAGGGGAAGGGGCAGCTTGTTTACAGTACTGGGAAATTGGCTTCAGGGGATAACAGAGAGTGTTAATTTTCAAAGCTGTGGGAGAAGGAGAGAGAGAGACAGGATTTTTAAGCTGCAGGGAGAAGCCGGGAGATGACAGCTCAGGCCTTAATGACAGGTCTGAGCTCATGTAAAATTTCTGACGGTAAATAATTCGTTGCAATCGTCGGTATGGTTAGTGCATTCCGAATTGTCCACATTTCAATGGTAGTTTCTCGTTTGCATTCCGTTTTCGTTAGCTGCTTGCTTCGTAGGAAAAAGGCCTTTAATGCATGCAAGGGTTAGGAATTTCCTTCGTTAAAGGGTTGTTAGAGGGTCCTTAAGGTTTAGTGCATCTAGCCCATAGTTCATAGGTGTTCTAGCAATCTTGTCTCTCTCAGAGAGATGTGCACACCATCTTTTTTTTTTGTTCTTCCTTTTCCATTCTCCAAGTCCAGCATTGGTACAGCTCTCCTGGTCCACAGGTGACAAACAAGGACCAATTACCAAGTGCATACCCCTGCTCTGCAGGTTACATATGACCAAGTAACACCACTTCTGCGAGAGGCACATTGGTTGCCTCTTGTGTTCTGAATTTCTTATACAATTCTGCTCCTAGTCCATAAAGTCTTGCATACTCATCATCCTCTTTTTCTAATTCAGTTGTTGCTACCTTATTCTCTATGATGGTCACTTTGTTCTAGTCAATAGCATCTTCTTGACATCCCTACTTTCAGGCAGATAAAGCTCGAGTGCATTCGAAAGAGGATCTTCAGTATTCAAGGCCCCTATCTCTGGAACTGTCCCTTTATCTTTGCAATTAGAGGAGTCCTTATCGGCATTCAAAGCTGAACTAAAAACTTACCTGTTCAGGAAAGCTTTTCTTTAGGTCTTCACTTGCGGGGGAAGAGCCTGAGATGTAAGACATGAGTGCTAAAGGGAACCCTGGAGGGCACCGTAGCCCTATTTTACTGTTCCTTCTTTCTCCTTTCCTATCCTAATAGAATTCTGCTTTCTCTTTTTTTTTTCTTTTTCTTGTTTAATTTCTTCTTTTCTATGTAATTACATATGTAAACCGCTCAGATAACTTTTGATGGGTGCATAAGTAATTGATGAGGCAAGATTTCCCTTCACTAAATCCATGTTGGCTTTCTTGCTTATTTTCGAAAGGAGAAAAATGCCCATGTTCGGGAGATGGGCATCCGTTTCCCGTGGGCGGCCAAATCAGTATAATCGAAAGCCGATTTTGGTCGTCTTCAACTGCACTCCATCGCGGGAACGAATAAAGTTGACGGGGGCATGTCGGAGGCGTGGTGAAGGCGGGACTGGGGTGTGGTTATCGACCGAGCAGAGATGGGCGCGCTCGGCCGATAATGGAAAAAAGAAAGGCGTTTTAAGCGAGAATTTACGACACTTTTTTTGGACCCTTTTTTCTCATGAATAGGTCCCAAAAAAGTGCCCTAAATGACCAGATGACCACAGGAGGGAATCAGGAATCACCTCCCCTGACTCCCCCAGTGGTCACTAACCCCCTCCCACCAAAAAAAAACCCACTTGCAAAAACCTTATTTCCCAGCCTCTATGCCACCCTCAAATTCCGTACCCACCTCCATGACAGCAGAATGTGTTCGATCCTCTCACAGCCTTTCCCTGGGTCAGATGTGGCTCTCGGGTGCACTGCAGGGTCACATCAGCATTGCATTGTGGTGGGTGTAGGGTATTGGGCTCCGTGATTTCATTAGCTTGTGTTACAGTCTCACGATGTTGGTAGTTGGTAGGCTCTTCTCCAATGGTGCTTTTCCCTCTTCTTACTGGGTCAGAGTGTGCCCTGTTTTGTTTCCGGTAGTCCACGAGGTAGTCGCCATTTTTGTAAGTCCGTTTTAGATCCCTTTCATGTGTTACCCACGTTAGAGAACATTATTACCTTGAATGTGGCTGAAAGAGGGCATTGTACACCAATCTGCCAGCTCTGACCTACTGCTAATCTTAGTACCAGGGAGACTCGTTACTAGTGGGGCACAACCTCTGATCTGCAGTTAACTGTGAGTAAACGCGGTTATTGAAATAAAGGACGTTTTCAGCGAGATTAGTCTTACGGTGTGAACTGCTGTGCCAAGGTTATACAGAAGCAGCAAGTCCTGTCCCTGGAGCAGTTTTAGTGGGTAATGCAGTGCACTTCAGGCAGGCGGACCCAGGCCCATCCCTCCCCTACCTGTACCACTTGTGGTGGTAAATGGGAGCTCTCTAACCCCCCCCCCCCCCCCCACAACCCACTGTACCCATATGTAGGTGCCCCCTTCACCATTAAGTGCTATGGTAATGGTGTTGAGTTGTGGGGAGTGGGTTTTGGGGGGGATTTGGGGGTCTCAGTACTCAAGGTAAAGGAGCTATGCACCTGGGAGGTAATTTAATGTTTTTTCCTATTTTTTAATAGTGCCCCCTAGGGTGCCCGGTTGGTGTCCTGGCATGTGAGGGGGACCAGTGTACTACGAATCCTGGCCCCTCCCACGACCCAAAGCCTTGGATTTGGTCGTTTTTGAGCTAGGATGCTTCAGTTTCGATTATTGCTGAAAAACGAAAACGCCCAGCTCAAACAAACGCCCACATCTCAAAAACGCCCACATCCAATGCATTTGCCTGGCACAAACTGTATTTGCGAAACTAAAGATAAATGTCCATCTTTTTCAAAAATACGATTCAGCACACCCCTTCACGGACCCGTTCTCGGAGATGGACGTTCTTACACATGGGCGTTTGCGTTCGATTATGCCCCTCCATGTCTCATTAATCCATGCTTTTGAATATGCTCTGTAATTTTGTTCTTTATAATAGTCTCAACCATTTTGTCCGGCACCGACGTCAGGCTCACCTGTCTATAATTTCCCGGATCACCACTGGAACCTTTTTTAAAACATTGGTGTTACATTGACCACCCACCAATCATCTGGTATCATGCTTAATTTTAAAGATGAATTACATATTACTAACAATAGTTCCGCAAGTTCATTTTTCAATTCTATCAGTACTCTGGGATGAATACCATCCGGTCCGGGTGATTTGTTACTCTTCAATTTGTCAAATTGCACCATTACATCCTCCAGGTTTATAGAGATTTCATTCAGTTTCTCTGTCTCGTCAGCTTTGAATACCATTTCTGGCACCGGTATCTCTCCCAAATATTCCTTGGTGAAGACTGAAGCAAAGAATTCATTTAATCTCTCCGCTATGGCTTTGTCTTCCCTGAGTGCCCCTTTTACTCCTCGGTCATCTAGTGGTCCAGCTGGCTTCCTGTTTTAATATACCTTAAAAAAATGTATTATGTGTTTTTGCCTCTAACGCAATCTTTTTTTCAACGTCCCTCTTTGCCTTCCTTATCAGTGCTTTGCATTTGACTCACCATTGCTTATGCTGTTTCTTATTATTTTTAGTCGGGTTCTTCTTCCATTTTCTGAAGGACTTTCTTTTAGCTCTAATAGCTTCTTTCACTTCACTTTTTAACCATGCCGGCTGTTGTTTGACTTCCTTCCTCATTTTTTAATACACGGAATATATTTGGCCTGGGTTTCCATGATAGTATTTTTGAACAGCATGCACACCTGATGCAAATTTTTGACCTTCACAGCTGCTCCCCTACATTTTTTCACCGTTCTTCTTATTTTATCATAGTCTCCTTTTTGAAAGTTAAATGCTAACGTATTGGATTTCCTGTGTGTACTTACTCCAAAACCGATATCAAATCTGATCATATTATGATCGCTGTTATCAAGCGGCCCCAGCACCATTACCTCCTGCACTCCATTAAGGACTAGGTCTAGAATTTTTCCTGCTCTTGTTGGCTCCTGTACCAGCTGCTCCATAAAGCAGTCCTTGATTTCGTCAAGGAATTTTACCTTCCTAGCATGTCCCGATGTTACATTTACCCAGTCAATATCGGGGTAATTGAAATCACCCATTATTATTGTGTTGCCCATTTTGTTTGCTTCCCTAATTTCCTCCAACATTTCTACATCCGTCTGCTCATCCTGGTCAGGCGGGCGGTAGTACACTCCTATCACTATCCTTCTCCCCTTTACACATGGAATTTCAATCCATAGGGATTCCAAGATATGTTTTGTTTCCTGCAGAATTTTCAATCTATTTGATTCAAGGCTCTCCTTAACATACAATTTTACCCCTTCACCAATTCGATCCACCCTATCACTACGATATAATTTGTACCCTGTTATGACAGTGTCCCACTGGTTATCCTCCTTCCACCAGGTCTATTATATCTAATTATATCTAATTTTTCATTTAGTGCAATATATTCTAACTCTCCCATCTTATTTCTTAGACTTCTGGCATTCGCATATAGACATTTCAAACTATGTTTGTTGTTCCTATTTACATTATGCTCAGTACTTGACAGTATTAATTTGCAATCTTTCGTCTGTTTTCTATTTTTATTTAAGGATACCTGATATACTACGGTCTCTTTTGCAACCTCACTATCGGGATACCCTATCTTCCCTGTTTTGGTGATATCTTTGCAAGATACCTTATCCCGAACCATGCGCTTTTGAGCAACTGTCGGCCTTTACCCCGTTTCTAGTTTGAAAGCTGCTCTATCTCCTTTTTAAATGCCGATGCCAGCAGCAAGGTCCCACCCTAGTTAAGGTAGAGCCAATCCTTTCTAAATAGGCTCCCCCTTCCCCAGAATGTTGTCCAGTTCCTAACAAATCTAAACCTCTTCTCCCTGCACCATCGTCTCATCCATGCATTGAGACTCCGGAGCTCTGCCTGTCTCTTGCAATTTTTCACAATCTTCTTGCAAATTAACAACTTTGAATAACTTTGTGTCATCAGCGAATTGAATTACCTCACTAGTTATTCCCATATCTAGATAATTTATAAATATGTTAAAAAGCAGCGGTCTCAACACAGACCCCTGCATTCCCTGGTTTGTTATTTGTCTTCCTTATTATTGGAGTCTTCTTTAAAAATTTAAACCACTTCAATCCATTAGGAGTAACAGCGGTATATTATAGTATAGTAGAAGTCATTATTAAAGTAGACCTGGGGAAAGCTACTACTTATCTCTGAGGTCAGTATCGTGGATGGGTTCATTTTTGAAAGAGAAGGACTTCCATCTTTCGACTTAAAATGGAAGATGAACGTCCTTCTCACAGAGACGTCCAAATCAGTATAATCAAAACCCGATTTAGGACGTCTCCAACTGCACTCCGTCACAAGGATGTCCAAATTTCAAGGGGGTGTGTCGGAGGAGTAGCGAAGGTGGGACTTGGGCGTGCTTGACAATTGGATGTTTTTGACCCATAATTGAAAAAAAAGGACGTCCCTGATGAACACTTCGACGTTTTCACCTGGACGTGTTTTTATTACGAATTACGCACAAAAATGTGCCCGAAATGACCAGATGACCACCGGAGGGAATCGGGGTTGACCTCCCGTTACTCCCCCAGTGGTCACTAACCCCTCCCATCCTCAAAAAACATCTTTAAAAATATGTCGTGCCAGGCTCAGGTGTCATACGTCCGTGACAGCGCATGCAGGTCCCAGGAGCAGTTTTAGTGGGTACTGCAGTGCACTTCAGGCAGGCGGACCCAGGCCCATAGCCCCCCTACCTGTTATGTTTGTGGAGGAAACAGCAGGGTCTCCAAAACCCACCACAAACCCACTGTACCCATGTATAGGTGTCCCCCTTCACCTGTAAGGGCTATGGTAGTGGTGTACATTTGTAGGTAGTAGGTTTTGGGGGGCTCAGCACACAAGGTAAGGGAGCTATGTTCCTGGGAGCAATTTATGAAGTCTGCCTTGTAGCACTATAGAAATGTTAAATAGTAGTAGTAGTAGTACTTCAGTGCCCCCTAGGGTGCCTGGCTGGTGTCCTGGCATGTCAGGGGGACCAGTGCACTACAAATGCTGGCTCCTTCCACGTCCAAATGGCTTGCATTTGGAAGATTTTGGCATGGACATCTTTGGTTTCAACAATTGCCGAAAGTCAGAAACATCCAGATCCAAGGACGTCCAAATCTAGGGACGTCCAAATTTAAGGATTTGGACGTCTCTGACGGTACTTTCGAAACAAAAGATGGACGTCCATCTTTTTTTGAAAATACGGGTTTCCCTGCCCTAGGATTTCGCCATTTTGCAAAGATGTCCAAATCACAACTTGGACGTTTCTTTCGAAAATGCCCCTCAGAATCTTGCTAATTTTCAGGACTCTGCCTGGTACTTGTGACCTGGATTAGCCACTGTTGGAAGTTGGATATTGGGCTAGATAAACACTTGGTCTGATCCAATAGGGCAACTTTTATGTTCTTAGTTAAGACAGATAGACACAACACATGGACATCAAGCAGAAAAAGCCGTTTTGGTAACAGAGAACCAATGCTGAGTGGAAAAAAAAAAACTAAACTGAGTGGAATAAAACTGGGAATAATTGAATAAAACTGCATGAATTGTGGATTTTAAAAAGTTACGCATAACCTAGCAACACAGGAAGCCTCGTAGTACAGTTGGTAGGTTGCTTACCTACTGCACCCATAGCCTGAGTTCTAATCTTGTGCTGGGTTTTCTGTCAGTTAATCAGCCTCTGGCCAAGTCAGGCATCCATCCACTTTCAGCCAGTAAATGAATACCCAGCATTAGCAGAGGAGCGAAGATGACTGGGGAAGGAAACGGAAAACCACCCCACTAATAGTCTACTAAGAAACCCCACACGAGTGGCAGCTCCCATAAGTTGTTCACTTCTTGGCACCTGTATACAGGGGGACTACTTTTACCTTTAGTAGCACAGTAATATGCAATGCTACAGTTATCATTGTCATGTTTAGAATATTTTTACACACCGCACATCTAGTACCTGTCTTTTTGTTTTATTCTCGCATTCTTTATTGTGTACTGAATAAATAGTAATGTGAGTATATACTATTTTTCTAAGTATTTTTTTGCATTTTTTCTTCCTCTATTCTTCAATTTCCTTGCTTGAAATATTATTTAATTTTAATGAATGTAATTACAAAGTGTATTTTATTTATTTATTTATTTTATTTATCAAGCAGTGTACAATAAAAAAACGACCGGCAGAACATAATATAATAGCATACGAACAAATAAGGAAAGACACAAAAGGAAGGGGTGTGTGTAGTAACAATAACAATTATCCATAAAACAAACAATGGAATACAAGTTGTATGGGAGCAAGAGACCATTAAGTTAGAGAAAAAAAAACCCAAAAACAATGAAAGCGAAAAATCATCAGGAAACAAAATCTAGAAAAAGCATGAGGTTTACTAGACAAAGTTTTATCTCCTGTATTTACTAATTGGTCAATATATTTCTCCAAGTAAGCATTTAACAGTCATGCCTCCAGCCACCCTTTTTTCCTCCTCCTCATTTTGCCTGCCCTTCTTTGTTCTTGTTTTCTGACTGCTAATATTTTTGCCATTTTTTTCTTCTACCATATTGGTGAACCATAATAATTTATTTATCGGCTTGCTGACACAAAGATTTGTTGCTGTTTTAAGTCTCCTTTATATCGCTGCAAAATGCAGGCAGAAAGTCACACACAAGAAAATATAAAAAGAGGTGCTGAGATTAAATTAAGGTACAAGGTGATGGAAAAAAAAATCATGCACCCTCAAATATATATATCATTTTAAATGGAAGATTTTACTCTGGAAGTGAAACAGCTGTAAAACGATTTTCCATTAAAAAAAATATAGATATATATATGATTGAAGGTATTTAAAGTGTTCTGCTACCTTTCTATTGCTGTCCATAATTCCTGTGTCCCTTCTAAATCCCCTGATCTTGGCAAGACGTTTTGTTTTTTGGCTAATTTGTTTTCTTGAAGTCAGACTTTCTGTTCTAGAGCCCTTGTTCTAGGATGGTTGTGTTCTAATTCATTACCCATATTGATCCAGACTACATGATCATCACAGGGCAGTGCAAGGGTATTGGGCACCCTAGGTGAATCTTCAGTGTTACAACCCTACCTAAACCCCCATTAGATTTTGATTATTAAATTCTACCATCATGGTCACCCAAACACCATCGCTCACACAACAACTTGTAAAAATGCATAATTGAACATCAGCTACCTAGTATTCCAATGGATTTAACTGGGCTGAAGTGGCTGCCCTCTTAAATTCCGCTTGGCTGCCTAAATGTTGATATTCAATGGCACTTAATGGCACAGCTGAATATCACCACAGACCACCCCTGTGCTGTCTGGTTAATGATGGAGCAGTCAATGGGTGGAGCTTGGCAGGGCTTGAGAGGAGCTGGAACTTAACTGGTTAGCAGCCATATTCAGATTGCTAAATGGTTAAGCAAGTGACTAAAGTTGTCAGTGTGCTGCGGTGGCCAAGAAAGCGCACAGAATGTTGAGTATAATTAGGAAAGGGATGGAAAACAAACACAAGGATGTTATAATGCCGTTGTATCGCTCCATGGTGCAACTGCACCTCGAATATTGTGTCCAAGTCTGGTCACCGCATCTCAAAAAAAGATATAAAGGAATTGGAGAAGGTGCAGAGAAGGGCAACGAAAATGATAAAAGGGATGGAACGACTTCCCTATGAGGAAAGGCTAAGAAGGTTAGGGTTCTTCAGCTTGGAGAAAAGGCGGCTGAGGGGTGATATGATAGAAGTCTACAAATTAATGAGCGGACAGATGTGAAGCGTTTGTTTACACTTTCAAACAATAATAGAACCAGGGGACACAAGATGAAGCTAGAATATGGTAGATTTAAAACAAATAAGAGAAAGTTTTTTCTTTACTCAGCATGTAGTTGGATTCTGGAACTCGTTGCCGGAGAATGTGGTGGCAGCGGCTGGCCTTACGGAGTTTAAGGAAGGTTTGGACAGATTCCTGAAGGAAAAGTCCATTGAACATTATTAAATTTTTTTTTTTTTGGGGAGGGGGGGGGGGGGGGTTGCCGGGTTCTTGAAGCCTGGATTGGCCGCTGTCAGAGACAGGATGCTGGGCTTGATGGACCCTTGGTTTTTTCCCAGTATGGCGGTGCTTATGTGCTAAGGTTAGGGTCAGTGGGCCCTCCAGACATCCTTGGAGGCATCTTCAGCACAGTGCTTTGGATCCCTCCATCCTTACCGGCACTAATACTGGCATTGGGCAGCCAGAAAATTTTCATTTTGTATAGGTCTGCACATCAATTAACCATTTTAATCACATAATTAATCAGGTTTAAAATTGTTATTTGCACAATTAATCGCCTAAAGCGCCCCCCTCACATTTCCTCCTGTAGAGTGCAAAATATAGGCAACAGATACAAATTCTCCAAACTGACATTTCAATCACCGAGGAGGATTTGGGGGGGACACCGGTGCCGGAAAGAATATTTGAAGCGGGGGAGTCGGAGAAACTAAACAAATTCTCTGTAACCTTGGAGGATGTAATGGGTCAGTTCAGCAAGCTGAAGAGTAGTAAATCACCGGGACCTGATGGTATTCATCCCAGAGTATTAATAGAACTAAAAAATGAACTTGCGGAGCTACTGTTAGAAATATGCAATCTGTCCCTAAAATCGAGTGTAGTACCGGAAGACTGGAGGGTAGCCAATGTTACTCCGATTTTTAAGAAGGGTTCCAGAGGAGATCCGGGAAATTATAGACCGGTGAGTCTGACGTCGGTGCCGGGCAAGATGGTGGAGGCTATTATTAAGAATAAAATTGCAGAGCATATACAAAAACATGGACTGATGAGACAAAGTCAGCACGGATTTAGTGAAGGGAAGTCTTGCCTCACCAATCTAATGCATTTTTTTGAGGGGGTAAGCAAACATGTGGACAATGGGGGAGCCGGTTGATATTGTATATCTGGATTTTCAGAAGGCGTTTGACAAAGTGCCGCACGAAAGACTCCTGAAGAAATTGCAGAGTCATGGAATCAGAGGTAGGGTATTATTATGGATTAAGAACTGGTTGAAAGATAGGAAGCAGAGAGTAGGATTGCGTGGCCAGTATTCTCAGTGGAGGAGGGTAGTTAGTGGGGTCCCGCAGGGGTCTGTGCTGGGTCCGTTGCTTTTTAATGTATTTATAAATGACCTAGAGATGGGAATAACTAGTGAGGTAATTAAATTCGCCGATGACACAAAATTATTCAGGGTCGTCAAGTCGCAGGAGGAATGTGAACGATTACAGGAGGACCTTGCGAGACTGGGAGAATGGGCGTGCAAGTGGCAGATGAAGTTCAATGTTGACAAGTGCAAAGTGATGCATGTGGGTAAGAGGAACCCGAATTATAGCTACGTCTTGCAAGGTTCCGCGTTAGGAGTTACGGATCAAGAAAGGGATCTGGGTGTCATCGTCGATGATACGCTGAAACCTTCTGCTCAGTGTGCTGCTGCGGCTAGGAAAGCGAATAGAATGTTGGGTGTTATTAGGAAGGGTATGGAGTCCAGGTGTGCGGATGTTATAATGCCGTTGTATCACTCCATGGTGCGACCGCACCTGGAGTATTGTGTTCAGTACTGGTCTCCGTATCTCAAAAAAGATATAGTAGAATTGGAAAAGGTACAGCGAAGGGCGACGAAAATGATAGTGGGGATGGGACGACTTTCCTATGAAGAGAGGCTGAGAAGGCTAGGGCTTTTCAGCTTGGAGAAGAGACGGCTGAGGGGAGATATGATAGAAGTGTATAAAATAATGAGTGGAATGGATCGGGTGGATGTGAAGCGACTGTTCACGCTATCCAAAAATACTAGGACTAGAGGGCATGAGTTGAAGCTACAGTGTGGTAAATTTAAAACGAATCGGAGAAAATTTTTCTTCACCCAACGTGTAATTAGACTCTGGAATTCGTTGCCGGAGAACGTGGTACGGGCGGTTAGCTTGACGGAGTTTAAAAAGGGGTTAGATAGATTCCTAAAGGACAAGTCCATAGACCGCTATTAAATGGACTTGGAAAAATTCCGCATTTTTAGGTATAACTTGTCTGGAATGTTTTTACGTTTGGGGAGCGTGCCAGGTGCCCTTGACCTGGATTGGCCACTGTCGGTGACAGGATGCTGGGCTAGATGGACCTTTGGTCTTTCCCAGTATGGCACTACTTATGTACTTATGTACTTAATCACCAAACTGAAAATAAATTTTTTTTTTTTTTTTTAACCTTTGTTGTCTAGTGATTTTATTTTTCTAATCATCTTTTTCCCTGCCTCTGGTTCTGCTTCTCTCTGTCTGTGCTCTGAACTCGGTTTCCAGGGCATCCTGTCCATTCATTATTTCTTTTCGCTCCTTTTTTTTTCTTCTCTTTCTGCCCTATATCTGTCTTTCACATTCAACTTTCTTCCACTTTTCTTCCTCCTTCTGAAATCTGTCTAGTTTCTATCTCTCCTCTTCCCTTCCACAGGCACCATCTCTTCTTTTTTCCTTCCCCCTCCCCTCCACTTCAAGGGCACCATCTCTTCTTTTTTCCTTCCCCCTCCCCTCCACTTCAAGGGCACCATCTCTTCTTTTTTCCTTCCCCCTCCCCTCCACTTCAAGGGCACCATCTCTTCTTTTTTCCTTCCCCCTCCCCTCCACTTCAAGGGCACCATCTCCTCCCTTCTCTCTTCCTTCCCTTCCCCTACATGGACACCATCTCCCTTGTTTATTTATTCCATCTCCTATTTCAGGTCATAAGTATTGCCAGAGCCATAGTGAGGGGAGATGACACCCGGGGCGGGTCGCCGCTGCGCACTCCCCCCCCCCCCTGGGTGCAGCACGGCGCACCCTCCTCCCGCTGGAGCGCACCCCCCCCCCCCCCGGAGCGCATACCTGCGGCGAGGGACGGGCGGGAGGGCCGATCCGCCCCAACTGCACGTTGCTGGGGTGTGTCGGCTCCGCGCTGGTTTACTGCTCTCTCTGTCCCGGAACAGGAAGTAACCTGTTCCGGGGTAGAGAGGGCAGTGCACCAGCGCGGAGCCGACACCTCCCAGCGGCGTGCACCCAGGGCGGACCGCCCCCCCCCCCCCACCCCCCTTCCTACGCCACTGAGTATTGCCATACTGGGAAAGACCAAAGGTCCATCAAGCCCAGCATCTTGTTTCCAACAGTGGCCAATCCAGGTCACAAATACCTGGCAATATCCCAAAAAAGTGCAAAACATTTTATACTGCTTCACATCTCTGCCTGGCTGCCTCACTCCTCCCCTTCACCTGCAGTCTTGTCATCTCTCACTTTCCTCCCCTCCCCCTCTACAATCTGGATCTCTCTCTCTGTTCTTTCTCCTGCAGGTCCCAACAACTCTACCTGCCTCTCCAGTCCTTCTGCACTGAGGCATCTGACTCTCCTTACCCCTACCCACCCACTCTGATGGAACTTCCTGTTCCCTGCGGATGGGATGCTACAGAGGGAGGGATCCCGGCTAGAGATAAGCAGCATGTGTATAGCACTGCAGATTGTAAAGGCAAGCTTGGAGGGCCACCAGGGGGAGTGAGAGGGAGATGCTGGAGCATGTGCATGTGTACGCATTCGGGAGACGTGTACACATTGAGGGGAGGGGGTTGCACTAGCAGGAGAGAAAGATACTGGAAGGAGGAAGCTGAGAGGAGAAGATGAACGGGAGAGATTATGAGAAGGTAGCGGTGCAAGGAACAGGGAGCTTAATGTGATTAACGTGTTAAAGTGATTAACCGAAGTTGAAATTTTATTGTGTTAATTGCGTTAAAAATGTGCAGCCCTCGTTTTGTGTCATTTCCTGCATTGTTTATGTGAATCCTTATTTTTTTCAGCATTTTCTGGGCATTTTCTCATTACAGGAGCTATGTTGTCAAGAGTGCATGCTCTTTCAGAAAGACGGTGTGATCTTTTGAAAGAGTACACTTCAAACAAAGGGGAAAATTCTATAAATGGCAATAAAATCTTGCACTTAACGCGATTCTATAAAAAGTGCTCCAAGATGACCGCTCTTTAGAGAATAGTGTTGAGCACCAAATTCCGCGCTCAACTTTGGGTGTACAGACTTATGCTACCCGAAGCTTGGTGTAAATTCTGATGCGCAACTTGGGCATGGATCCCCGCTATTCTTTAACACTGCATGCATCTTTTGTGAATGCCCTGACCCTTCCATTTCCCTCCCATGGCCACACCCTATTTTGAGTTGTGCACGATCCAGTTTAGGCACTCATTGTTACAGAATAGCATGCAGCCAAATCGGCGCTCAAATCATAATTAGTTCCAATTAAGTAGTTGTTAACACCAATAATTCAATCATTGGAGCCCATTAACTAATTAATTCGGGCACTAATCTGGGATGTGTGCCCAATTTTGGGTGCCCAAGAATCCAGGGGAAAGTGAACACTTTCTACAGACCGCACTCTTTGGAAAGAAAGCACACTCTTGCAAAATGAGTTTGTACTCTTTCCCAATTATGTGCATATGCACGTGTAATCCCCCATTATAATTGGGATTACTGAGCGATGAGAAAGCCCCTCCCTGGAGTCACTGGGGGGGGGGGGGGGGGGGACAGAATTGGTTGGAAATGGAGTGAGTTTGAAGCCCATCCCCAAGGAGAGTGTTTGTGGGAAAGTGCTGGGGGAAATGTTCCTGGTTGTTGAATGTCAGTAGAGGAGAAATTTTGGCGTTAATACTGTTGTGGAAAGCACGGGATCTTTGGTTGCTTCTACCCCCACCGGGACCCTTGAGGAGAGGGGGGTGTCCTGGATGGGTTCAAGAAAGTAAGGCTGCCTAAAGTGGAGGCTTCTGCCAGTTTAGCATTAACCATGAAGTGGAGGAGTGCTTCAGGTGGGAAACGGGGTCCCATCCTGGAAGCAGGAACAGGAAGAGCCTGTTCAGAAAAAAGGTAGTAGCCAAGAGAGGATTGTGGACAAACAGGGAGGTCTGATCCAACAGCCTTAAGTTGTTATACTCAGAAGGGATGGATATGGACAGGAGGAGCTGTAACTATGTATATACTATAGGACTTATAAATTGAACGAGAGAAGAAACGCCCTGTGGCTTGTTTGCATCTGATATCAAATTGGATTACAAATTGATTTGATTTATGCCCGAAAGGATTCTGAACAGCCTGTTGCAGAGAGTTTCACTAAATTTCCTGTTTGTTTGCATAAAAACCTGGACTGGAGTTTTTTTCTTGGCGTGAAAGTGGAATTTATTTGCTTCCGAACTACTAAAGAGAAGAGATTAAAGATTAAGAGCCCCGGTTTAATACTCTATGGCCTTCCGGATTATATCCGGCCCTGGCTCGCGCCCAGCTCAGTGTGTGTGTAGAGACTGTTGTTAAGGAATTTGTATTTTTGTGGCCCTGGTCTTGGGTGCTGACCCACCCAGAGCTAGCTGGTGCCCAGAGTGGTGAGATCAGGATTACAGAAGCATTATTCAAGCATGCATGCACTTTTTGGAAAGCCTGTGCATTCTTTCTATAAGAGTGCCCTCTTTGCAAACAGTGTATTCTCTTTTGAAAGCGTGTGTGATGGCAAATGAAAAAAAGCCCATGAAATTACTGCTCCTTCATATTTCCAAAATTTTTGAACCCTCTTGCTTCTCTTTTTCCTTTCTGCCACTGAATCTGTTTTGTCACTTTAGATTCTACTGGGGTTACTCTGGGCTGACCTTATCTGATCTTATTGATTGTCAGCAATTGAGAGCTAATTGAAAACTGAGTTGCCATGGTAATTCTCCAGCTGACATAAAAGAAACAGTGTCTGTATTAGATTTCTAAAATCACAAGCAAACATCCAAAAACAGACATTCAAGACCTGAACATTAGTTTTGAGCTAAAAATCGCCTTTTAAATGAAACACAATATTGTATCATTCCATAACACTTCTTGCCCACCATCTGTCATGAGAAGGATCATTTTCAATGATATTTCAGGAGATAGTTACTAAACTGCAGTATCTCAGTACCACAGGTTAGTGACTTCCCTTTTACATAAATAATGCAGCTTGCTGAATTATTCATACTATCTGAGAACATGGGCTACTAGCCCAAGGCCTGATGCATCTATGTGGTATCTTAAAGGGGCCAAGTAGATACTGCTTCCCCATCCACCTGAATACACCACCCAACATATGCATGCTTTTATGCACCCCATGGTAACTTAAACTAACAAGTTACAGTAATATAATGCACATTATTGCCATTTCACATGGAGTGGCCTAGTGGTTAGGGTGGTGGACTTTGGTCCTGAAGAACTGAGTTCAATTCCCAACACACGCAGTTCCTTGTGACTCTGAGCAAGTCACTTAACCCTCCATTGCCCCATGTAAGCCGCATTGAGCCTGCCATGAGTGGGAAAGTGTGGGGTACAAATGTAACAACAACAATTAAGAGGAAAATAACATTATTGCTGTCATGCACCTTAAAAACTATCCCCCTTAACTGGGTAACATAAAGGTCGTATTCAAAGCATTTGTCTGGCAAACTTTTGTCAGACCAATTTCATCAAATGAAAATCCCCTTCATTTTAGGCTCTGCGGTTAAATGTATTTTTATAATAGGTCACTTGAAGTGAAGGCCACAGAGGTGCCTATTTCCACCCTACTTTTAAAAAGTTACGTGGAGGGGCATAATCGAACGGGGCGCCCAAGTTTTCATTTGGGCTTCCTCGCAGGACGGCCCCATAAAGGGGCGGGGCAACCCGTATTATCGAAACAAGATAAGCGTCCATCTTTCGTTTCGATAATACGGTCAGGGACGCCCAAATCAGCAAATTTAGGTCGGCCTTAGAGATGGTCGTCCTTAGGTCGTTTTTGAGATGGTCGTCCCCGGTCTTCGGCGATAATGGAAACTGAGGATGGCCATCACTGTGCGCTAAATTTTTTTGTTTGTTTCAGGGAGCATGTCTGGGGACAGAGAGTGGGTATTCCTGCGCTAATAATTTAAGGCAACTACATTAATGTGTACTAACTGGTTAGCGCAGGATTACTTCATGAACCCTTAGCACCAACAACATTGGTGTCAATAAGTTCTCACACGGAAATAGTTTTAATGGCTATGCGTTAATGGCAACATTAATGCATGATAAACTATACTGGAACTATACTGGAAGGGAGCCAAATTATGTCTTCAACACTTTATATAACAAAGGTTCTCCAATGTAAACATAAGTATCAAAAGCAAAGGGAGGAAGCTTCCAGTTTAAAAGCTTGTAGAGCAGGGCTGCTTCATCATCAGCTGAAAAAGATGCTTATGTTTACATTGGAGAACCTTCGCTATATAATATTAGTGCATGGCCATTAATACAAAAAAATGGAAAATTGGCTATTTTACTGCTGTGGTAAAAATGGTCTTAGCGCACAGGAAAAACCCATGCAAAGTCGTGCTAAGGCTAGATTTTGGCAACTGTTGGAAGCAGAATACTGGATTAAATGGACCATTGGTCTGACCCAGTATGGCTATTCTTATGTTCTTATGACCCACTGCCAGAGCATCTGCGGGCTGTTACTTGATCTATTTCTTTCAGGTGGGTCCCCAGCATCAAGAAACTATAAAGTTCCATGTGTTCCTCATGTCTGTCTATCTGGTCATTTTGGGGCTTCCCTGGTTGCAGAAACATGAACCTCATATCGAATGGTGCTCCGGAGATATTCTAGCCTGGAGCCCAACCTGTTCTCAGTCTTGCTTCACATCTGTCAACCCTCAGCTAACCTTACCTAAGTTGGATTCACCTCTGCCTTTTGATCTGCTGGCTGCTTCTGCCTCCAACACAGAGGTTCCTGGCAAGAAGGAAGCCATACCGCGTCTTTGGGAGTGTGACTGTCCTAGTGATTTAAGCCAGGCAAGATGCCACTCCAAGGCAAGGCTTCTTCGCCTTCCATCTCAGAGTCCCGACCCATCTTGAACACTGCAAAGATTCTTGCTTTCTCCCAGATCACTATCTCCGGGAAAAACTGCGATCTATAAGCGGTCAAGGAAGTGGGTCTTGCGCTGGGCATGCAACTTCAAATCTAAAGTGTGCCCAGGGAAGAAGGAAACCCTTCAATCAGGGATACATCCAGTGGTGTGCTGGTAAATTTTTAACAACAGGCTCTCTCCCCGGTCCACCTCGGCGCCCCCCCGTCCACCTCGGCGCCCCCCCCCAATCCACCGCTGCGCCCTCCCCACCCACCTCTGCGCCCCCCCAAAATTGCAGAGCTGGCCATAGCCGGGGGGAGGGGGCAATGCATTACTCTCTCCAGGAAAAAAAATTAAATGATCCCAGGTTCCAATCTAATTCATGTTTAATATGGGATAAAATGCCATAAATAAGTAAATAAATATAAACTTTTAACATTCAGCACCTGATTCTCAAAGTGGACATATTCCAAACACTATAATGAAAATAACATTATTTTTTTCTACCTTTGTTGTCTGGTGACTTTGTTTCTCTGATCATGCTGGTCCAGTATCTGATTCTGCTGCTCTCTATCTGTTCCCTTGACTCCGTTTCCAAGGCTTCCTTTCCATTTATTTCTTTTCTTTTCTTTCCTCCTTTCTTCTTCATTTCTGGTCCTCCGCAGGCTTGATTGTCCAGTGGATCTAGCTTCTTCCTATTTTCTCCATCCTTGTGCAGTTTCTCTCCTCAATTCCTTTTCCCTCATCTAATCTCCTTCCTCTATCTTCCCTCCATGTCCAGCATTTCTTCTCTCTCCCTTCCCTCCCCTCCATCCATGTCCAGAATTTCTCTTGCTCTCCCCTCCATCCATGTCCTGAAACTCTCCTCTCTCCCCTGCCCCCCTCTCCCCATCCATGCCCAGCAAGTCTCTCCCCTGCCCCCCTCTACCCATCCATGCCCAGAAAGTCTCTACCCTGCCCCCCTCTCCCCATCCATGCCCAGCAGGTCTCTCCTCTGCCCCCTCTCCCCATCCATGCCCAGAAAGTCTCTCCCCTGCCCCCCTCTCCCCATCCATGCCCAGCAAGTCTCTCCCCTGCCCCCCTCTACCCATCCATGCCCAGCAAATCTCTCCCCTGCCCCCTCTCCCCATCCATGCCCAGCAAATCTCTCCCCTGCCCCCCTCTCCCCATCCATGCCCAGCAAGTCTCTCCCCTGCCCCCCTCTCCCCATCCATACCCAGTGATTCTCCTCCCTCCCCTGCCCTTCCCTCCCGCTCCCAAACATGTCCAGCGAACGATGTCCTTCGCCCCCACCCTCCCCTCCCGCTCCCATCTGACTTTTTAAATTACCTCCGTCGAAACCGCTATTTAAAGCCCTGCTGCGTGCAGGCCATCTCTCCAGGCTTCCCCTGCTTGCTTCGGTGATGTTCGTGCCCTTAGTCCCACCTTCGCGGAAAAAGGAAATGACGTCAGAATGACGTCAGAAGGCGGGACTAAGGGTGCGAACATCACCGAAGCAAGCAGGGGAAGCCTGGAGAGACGGCCTGCACGCAGCAGGGCTTTAAATAGTGATTTCGACGGAGGTAATTTAAAAAGTCAGATGGGAGTGGGAGGGTGGGGGCGAAGGACATCGTTTACCATGTTTCGGAGCAGCAGGGGAGGTAAGCATGTCCTGTGATGGCACCCTCCTGCCATGCTTACCTCCCCTAATGGAGCCGGCTCGCCCCCCAACAACAACCGGCTCGCAAGAGCTGTCAAAATTTAACAAGCGGCTCTTGCGAGCCGGACAGAGCCGGCTCCAGCACACCACTGGATACATCAGTACTGGTGGTCCCAAATTCCCCATGTTATGCAAGATATTTTAGACGTTAGAAGGATAAGAGGGAGACTACTATATCTTCTTGCTTGGAAGGGCTTTGGACCTGAAGATAATATGTGGGAACCTGCTGTCAATGTTCATGTCCCCGTATGTGTAATATGTCATCAACTTTATTCCCTCAAGCCTGAACCCATGGGTCCGGGGAGAGGGCTTCAGTGAGGGGGTACTGTCACATTCCTTACCTGTTTTCTGTGGCCTCTAGCAGCATTCCATGCCAAGAAGAATCTGTTTTACGTCCTAGAAACTCTGCACTTCCTTTATAGCCCTGCATGAGGGCGCTGGCTGATGTCATCACTTTCTGTCGCCTAGCCTGGTCTAGAATGAGTTCCAGCCTGTGTCTTCAGTTCTGTGCCAGAGCCATGACGAAGTGCAACTGGCATATTGCTGCTCACAAAAAGAATACAGCTTTTCAGCATATGAATTCCATCAGTGGAAATTAAATGCAACCAAAATCAAGCTGGTTTGATTAAGAAGCCATTTGCCCAATATTCAGCCAGCAGCAGACAGCGTTTGTTTGTCCACCGCAGTCGCTAAAACTGGAACAAACCAAACATTCCTGTAAATGACATGCGAACAATATGGAATGAAAGTTTTTTGGGCTGAACACATCTAGTAAAAACATCCAATGTAATTTATAAATTTATAAATTCTCTTTGCTTCATGTACAATTTCTCATTCATAATAGATTTTCTAAATGTTAAACATCCATAGCTATCCCAGTATGTTTATGATACTGTATTGTAAAATTGGATTCTTACAACAAATTACTTTCTTATGCATTATTCTTTGTTATGTGTCCTATACTGTTTATTGTAAGCCACATTGAACTCAAACTTGTTTGGGATAATGTGGGATATAAATGTCACAAATAAAATAAACAAATAAACAAACACTATTTTGTAACAGCTATAATTGTGATCTATATCCCCAAATAAAGAATGTTATTAGAACACTAGTAAAAAAAAGGCCCATTTCTGTTAGAAATGAAACGGGTGCTAACAAGGTAATATTCATATGTTGATTGTTGTTAACCAAACAGTTCATAGTAAAGTGCTATAATGAGATGGAGTGAAGGGTGTATAATGAGGAAGATTGTTCATGAGTATGACATGTTTTTTCCCCTTTTAATTGTATTTCATGTGTTGCCCTGTTGTACCCCCATGTGCAGCAACCCCCTCCCCATGTCCACCAACCGTTCTCTTTTTCCTGTGGGTTTTTTTTTCTTTTAAGTTTAATTCACCCAATGTATTTGTCTGTGTGTTTGTGCCCTCACCCTATGTTCACCAACTATCCTGTTTCCTTTAAGCGTCATATTTTATTTTTTTGCATGTTTGTTTACTGAGTTCCATGACCCCCTCCTTCCCTTCCCTTCCTCTCCTTCCCTCTGATGAGAGAGAGTGTGTGGGCAGGACCACAGGGGTGAGCATTGAGACAGAGTGTATGTGTGTGTGAGAGTGTGTGTGTGAGAAAGAGAGAGAGAGAGAGAGACAGACTGTGTGTGTTTGAGAGAGAGAGTGTGTGTGAGAGTGAGACAGAGGGAGTGAAAGAGTGTGTGTGTGTGAGAGAGAGAGAGAGAGAGACTGTGTGTGTGTGTGACAGAGAGATACAGTGTGACACAGAGTGTGTGTATGGGACTGAGTTTCATGACCCTCTCCTTCCCTTCCTCTCCTCCCGTCTGATGAGAGAGAGTGTGTGGGCAGGACCACAGGGGCAGGCGGTGAGACAGAGTGCATGTGTGTGTGAGAGTGTGTGTAAGACAGAGAGAGAGTCAGAGTGCATGTGTGTGTGTGTCAGAGAGAGTGTGTGTGAGAGTGAGACAGAGAGAGTGAAAGACTGTGTGTGTGTAAGAAAGAAAGAAAGAAGTTCCTGGCTTTTAAACCTTTCAACCAGTCTTCCTAGGGAATATGCTGTTCAAAGTTCAAGACAGATTTTATTCCCTTTCTGTTTATAGTAATTTTGTTTATAGCCAAAGTCTGCAAAATACTGACTGCTTTTCTTTCCAGCAGGTTCACATTTTCCTATGCAACTCTATTCTAATAAATTCCTGTGACAGTTCATAATGGTGCAACTAGAGCTAGACTCGCCCCTCCCTCCTACGGTTCACAATCATTGTGTCTGCCCAGGCAAAAACTGCCCTAGCGAGGTGCAAGAAAGCTAATAGCCCTTTTCCATGCATTCACCAAAGAAAATACCTTGTGTAGCCCATGTCCATTTCCTCAAAAGGGAATCTCTCCTGCTCAGGGACTTGCTATGGGGAAGGAAGCCATTCCATCTAGTCTTCTAAGCTGGCATCCTGTTTAAGGAGAGTTCAGGGGCTTTTCCTCGGACTTCCTGTAAGCAGGCAGTTGCTCAGGGTAGGGAGGGGGCAGAGGCTATATTGCCTGTGTTCCCAAGGAAATTACTCAATCTTCTTCACCCCCCTCCCCCCCCCCCCCCCCCCCCCCCCCACCATCAGACACAGGTGCTTCTGCCAGTGTTTTCTTCTAGACTTGAGACAGGACTGAGACTCTCCCCTCCCCCTATGGGCAAACAGGTTTCTCTTTCCATATTTTAGGATGAAAATATACTGACCCGGGACATTGTTACTTAGGTTGAGCCTTGCTGGCAGGAAAAGACGTGGGATGGTATTTTCTGTCCCTGTCACAATATATATGCTGAAATTTTATAAATACTGTGACATACCTATATCTGGCACTTTTATATGTAAATGTTGGATATTTTATATATACTAGCTGGAAAAATTCAAATCCATGGCAAGGGAAGGGTAGGTTTACCATATTTACTCCCCCAAAAAAGAGGACACATGCTGTGCCCCCGCCACACCCTGCCCTACCTACCCATCACATTCCCACCCCGATCACACCTCCACCCCGCCCCCTATCACACTCCCTAAGAGTGTCATCATTGTGTCCCCTTACCTTACTGTACTGCCCTGGTGGTCTAGTGACCCCCTCTTTCCTACCCGGAGCGGCTGCAGCCTCTCTTGCTGCCTTCCATCCCAGCACTAATTCAAAATGGCTGCCGAGAATTCAAGCAGTGACCTTGCAAGACTTCTGCGGAAGTCTCGCGAGGCCGCCGCATGAACTCTCGGCAGCCATTTTGAATCGGCACCAGGACCGAAGGCAAAAATCTGTAGTGCTCCAGGCATGAAAGACGGGGCTCTTTCCTGCCCCGAAGAGGTCACTAGACCACCAGGACAGTACAGTAAGGGGAGGGGAGGATAGGACACCCCTAGGCCTGCCCATTTGTCCAGACAAATCTGGACAAACGGGCAGACTGGCAAAACCCACCCAGTTGCCCGGCCATGTCCTCAAAAAGAGGACATGTCCAGGTAAAACCGGATGTATGGTAACCCTGGGGAAGGGAGATTGGATTCTCACAGTGGTGTATACATCTTTACCATCAAGTACTCCAGTAACCCCCAGGTTCAAAAGACAAGTTAGTCAGGGCTTGAAGCAGGTGTAAATGCCAATGCAAATTTTTACAGGGCCTACATGTAATACTTCAAAGGGCCGCCTAGACCAGAATGCACCTCCCTTTTATATGCTTTCAACCCTGTGTGCTGCATGTTATCCCCCCAGATTCTGTATAGGTCACCCAAATTTGGACGCAGATCCCTGTGTAAACCAATTAGTCACTTAAGTGCTAACAATCAGCTGGGTTATTTTACTGAGACGTATAAGCCCTAACACAACCTGGAGCGTCACTTCCAGTTGTGTTATGGTATTTTCATAGGGGTTCTTTTAATAAGCTACTGTAAGCACTAGCATGTGCTTAACACAACTTAAAAGGGCTTACCACAGGATGCTCTGAGAGGAACTGCACTAGCTTCCTGTCAAGGACCGTATCACTTTTAAACTCTGGTGCATAAAATCATCTATGGTGAAGCCCCAGCATATATGGACACCCTCATCAACTTGCCACCAAGGAACTCTCACAGATCCACGCGATCGTACTTAAACCTTCATTATCCAGTATATATTGGACTTAAATACAAAAGCATCTATGCATCAACTTTCTCCTAAACTAGCGCTTGTCTGTAGAATGATCTGCCTAAATTGGTGAAACTTACTCCTGATCACCCCACCTTCAAACAGCGCCTCAAGACCTTTCTATTTGGCAAAGCTTATGCGCCACTCCCGCCTGGCACCTCTAACTTCTGAACTCTCTTTATCCCGGTGTCATATTAATCACCACTGCTCATTTTCTTTTTCTTTATCTCTGCAACAATCTACATAAAACACGACAAGGCAGAGTTCAAACCAGGGGCGTATCTGCGTGGGGCCACAGGGGCCTGGGCCCCGCAGATTTTGCCCCGGACCCCCTACCGCCGTTAACCCTCCCTCCCTCGCCTACCGCCGTCACCTACCCCGAGGTCCGCTTCCTCCGTTTTTTTAAAATATTGCTTCAGCTGGCGGGGGACCCCAACCCCCCGCCAGCCCAGCCGCGATCTTTAACTTTTTCATCCTCGTCGTGCAGCGCGCTGTGAAAGCTGCATGCATCTTTAGTTCCAGTTGGATGGAGTCTGACGTCGCAGCACGTTGACGTTACAACGTGCTGCGACGTCAGACTCCATCCAACTGGAACTAAAGATGCATGCAGCTTTCACAGCGCGCTGCACGTCGAGGATGAAAAAGTTAAAGATCGCGGCTGGGCTGGCGGGGGGGGGGAGTTGGGTTCCCCCGCCAGCTGAAGCAATATTTTAAAAAGCGGGAGGAAGCGGACCTCGGGGTAGGTGACGGCGGTAGGCGGGGGAGGGAGGGAGTGTTAACGGCGGTAGGGGAGGGTTGACGGTGGTAGGGGGGGCTATAATGTGCCCCCTCACTCTAGCCCCTGCCCCCCCTACCGCCGAACCTCAGATACGCCCCTGGTTCAAACAATCAATGTCTTAGAAGTAAAATGGTAAAAAAAAAAGACATTGATTGTTTGAACTCTGCCTTGTCGTGTGTTTTATGTAGATTGTTGTAAGCCACATTGGGCCTACCCCTGGGTGGGAAACTGTGGGATATAAATGCTGTAAATAAATAAATTAATTAAATCCCAATTTACGTGCACAAACCACACTCCAAAACAAATTTCTGATTTTAGTTTTTAGAGGGAGCATATCTGGGGGCTGAGAGTGGGCATGACAGCATGAATCATCGCAACCACATTACCACGTGCTAACTGATTAACGCAGGATTAGCTCGTGAGTCCTTACTGCCTACAAAATGGGTGGCGGTAAGGGCTCATGTGCTAAGTGCTGTTCATGGTCGCACGCTAACGGCAACAGTGCATGGCCATTAATTAGGAAAAATGGAAAATTGGTGATTTTCTGGCTGTTGTAAAAATGGCCTTAGCGCACGGGAAAGACCCACGAAAGGCTGCGCTAAGGCCACTTTTTACGGCAGCTTATAAAAGGACCCCATAGTAAGAAGACGCAAAACATGCATTACTATTTATCCTGCTGTGACTTGGATATCACTGTGGTAAATTAAGACAAGCTGCATTAGGACCCTTTAAGGGGCAAATAACACAACTTGATAATTTTCCCCATAAATGAAAGCTAAATAGAAGGTTTTCACTTGCTTGAGGTTTGTAATTTTTGTTTTAATTAAAAGTTATCTTTGCTTTTTTTCCCACAGTTAAAGCCATTGTTGTGCTTTACAGCACTTGCCTCCGAATTACAATAGAAAGACCTAAATCTAATTAAAACCTAAAGTGGTTTATGCAGAATCTCTATGATTCATGAATTATTTTTTATTGCTGAAAGTATGACCTTCCTTTTAAAACTCTTGTGCAAATATACTGAAATGCTTATAGATCACTAGTAAAAGAGGCCCGTTTCAGAGCAAATGAAACGGGTGCTAGCAAGGTTTTCATCGCCAACACCCCCTCCCTCCCTGGCCAACCCCTTCGTTGTTCTGCCATTGCTCCGCCCCCAACGCCATGACGTTTGACGCGAGGGCGGGGCCCGGAGTGATGTCCCACCCCCTCCGCCTCCCTCCCTGCCAACCCGTTCGTTGTTCTGCCATTGCTCCGCCCTCGAGGGCGGGGCCCGGAGCGATTTTGGTGGCTTCACCACCACAAACCTTCGAACCTTTTTGAAGGAAGTCAGGGCTTGGCTTCACTGACGTCAGTGTCCTCAGAACGTTGAGGGTGAGTTTTATTATAGTAGATATGGGCACTGGGAAGTATTCCATTTCTTGTGAATTCTAATGTAGTACTAAAGGTTTATTTCCAATAAATAAGAACTGCTCAGTATCCTTTTGCAATATATATATATATACCCTGTTTTCCACTTCCAACCTGATCATGCCAACAGGGACACCTCTTCTTTTTCTCCATGGAATGTAAAGGGCCCTTTCACTAAAGTGTATTAAAATTGTGTAGATAGAAAAAAACATGCTATAACTACAAAGCTTCTAAGGTAAACTGTTGGGCTCATGCCAGACTCATATTTGGGAAAACAAAATACGAGAGTGCAACACCACCAGTGGCGTAGGAAGGGGGGGGCAGTGGGGCGGTCCGCCCCGGGTGAACGCCGCTGGGGGGTGTCGGCGACTCGCTGGTTCCTTGCTCTCTCTGCCCCGGAACAGGTTACTTCCTGTTCCGGGGCAGAGAGAGCAGGGAACAGCGAGGCGCCGACACCCCCCAGCGGCGTGCACTCGGTGGATTGGCTCTCCCGCCCGCCCCTCACCGCCTTCCAGGTATGTTCTCGGGGGGGGGTTGCGCTCCGGAGGGGAGATTGTGCGCCGTGCTGCACCCGGGGGGGGGGGGGGTGTGCAGCGGCGACCCACCCTGGGTGTCAGCTGACCTCGCGACGCCACTGATCACCACTAAGAGAAAAATTACACTGGCTGCCACTTAAAGAACGAATCGCGTTCCAAGTCTGCACACTAGTCCATAAGATCATTCACGGAGATGCCCCGGCCTACATGCTAGACCTGGTGGACTTGCCACCTAGAAATGCTAAGCGATCAGCCCGCACATTCCTTAATCTACACTTCCCCAGCTGCAAAGGACGAAAATATAAACTAACACATGCTATCAGCTTTTCGTACATGAGCACACAGCTGTGGAATGCACTACCACTTAACTTAAAATCAATCTCTGAACTAACTATCTCTGAAGACCTACCTCTACAGCAAGGCATACCACAATGAGCAATAGTTAATCATAATACAGCACTACTTTACCTATACCTATACCTATATTGACTTTGTCTTCCCACAACTCTTCACAATGTACCCATAATCGTATTATGACCAATTGTATTTCTATTATTCACAACGTATTGTAAGCCACACTGAGCCCGCAAATAGGTGGGAAAATGTGGGATACAAATGCAATAAAATAAATAAAAAAATAAATATATTCTGATTGCCTACTCTCTATATCCGATTGCGCAACTCTCTATCTTGTCATCCTTACTCTCTTGTAACACCAACTGTATCTCTACTCTGAAATGGCAAATGCCATAATGAAACATTGCAAGCCACATTGAGCCTGCAAATAGGTGGGAAAATGTGGATACAAATGCAATAAATAAATAAATAAAATAAATAAATCTTCCCATACAGTCAGCTCATAGAAAAAAAAGTCATGCTTGTATCTGTCCTATCTGCTACAATAACAATCATCGCAGGGTAAATTACTATGGGGGGGGCACTCACATTTTTAGGAATACACTGACATCTGTAACGTTTAGCGCACGCCTATTTTTAGCACGCGCTGAAAACGTGAGTGCGCCTTAGTAAAAGCCCCCCTATGTGTTGACTGCAAGGCAGTGTTCGTGCTCGATCTGTGCTTACTTCCCACCCCATTCCTTGCTATGCACTAAGGCAGTGGTTTCCAAATCTGGTCCTGGAGGCACCCCAGCCAGTCAGGTTTTCAGGATATCCACAATGAAGATTAATGAGAGACATTTGCATGCAGTGGAGGCAGTACATGCAAATCTCTCTCATGAATATTCATTGTGAATATCCTGAAAACCTGAGTGCCTGGGGTGCCTCCAGGACCAGGTATGAGAACCATTATACTAAGGGGTGATTCTATAAACAGTCACTTTAGGTCATCCTATTGAGTAAAAACGCATGGAATGTTGTCAGATAAATGGTCTCCACCATCGTGCACTGCAGGGATGTCCCATATCACCAGTACTGTTCAATGCCTTATCTTCACTGGGTAGATGTTTGGAAAGGGGAGGTCGTTCGTTTATATGTAGACGATATATCCATACTTCTTCCAGTTACTGGTGAGCTAAAATATATTCACCAAAATATTTCTCATTGCTTTTCTTTAATTGTGGATTGGATGACTTCTCATTATCTAAAGTTAAATAGAAAGAACACAATTTTTTGCTGGTAGGTTCTAAATTGAATCATAGCATGAATTTAAATCTTAATATTGATGGTGAAACCTATGTGTTAGATAACTCAATGAAATGTTTAGACGTTACTCTAGATGATAAATTATCTACGGAAAATCAAGATCGGGAGGAGGGGCTGGTGGTTGGGAGGCGGGGATAGGGCTGGGCAGACTTATACGGTCTCTGCCAGAGCCGGTGGTGGGAAGCGGGACTGGTGGTTGGGAGGCGGGGATAGTGCTGGACAGACTTGTACGGTCTGTGCCAGAGCCGGTGGTTGGGAGGCAGGGCTGGTGGTTGGGAGGTGAGGATAGTGCTGGGCAGACTTATACGGTCTGTGCCAGAGCCGGTGGTTGGGAGGTGGGGCTGGTGGTTGGGAGGCGGGGATAGTGCTAGGCAGACTTATACGGTCTGTGCCCTGAAGAGCACAGGTACAAATCAAAGTAGGGTATACACAAAAAGCAGCAAATATGAGTTATCTTGTTGGGCAGACTGGATGGACCGTGCAGGTCTTTTTCTGCCGTCATCTACTATGTTACTATGTAAGTTAATTCCCTAGTGAAAAGCTCTTTTTGCACTTGAGCATCCATGCATATCTGCAGGAGGATTTATTCCAGCATATGGTTCAATTTTTAATCCTAAATAGACTGGATTATTGTAACATTATTTACTTGGATCTATCAAAATAACCGTTAAGAAGAATTCAAGCAGTTCAAAATGTGACTATGCGCTTGATTGTGTCTCTGTAGAAGTCAGATAGGATTACACTGGCTTCCAGTTGAGGGTAGAGTACTGTTCAAATTGGGATGTTTGATCTTCAAGATTGTGTATAGTATGGTCCCCAACTATATGATTTCTCTTGTTTGTAGACCAATGGCAAGCCAGTTCTATAGCATCAGGAATGTATTATCTTTGTCTTTTCCCAGTCCTAAAGGAGTGACTTTAAAGAAAATGTTTACTTGTCTTTTTGCATATCAAGCAGCCAGTTTATGGTCGTCTTTCTCTCAGGAATTTAAAGTGTAGGTCTAGTATTGATACATTCAAGAATGGATTAAAGACAATACTATTTAGTATTTAGTATGAGGATCTCTGGGATGAATAATATACTTCTTTAAAGTTTTTCAAAGAAGGAAGTTTGAGCTATGCTACAAATAGAGCTAAGTGCCTATGTTTTAAGTTATATAAGAAAAAGAGAAAAAAAAGCATTTTGGTGTTTTGATTAAATTGATGGATCAAATGAGGAATACCAGTTCACCATAAAAGTGCCTGGCTCACATCAAATAAGCCTGTGTGGTGTCACTGGATGAATTCTGAAAGATCCTATATTTGATAGTAAATATCTCTAAATGCCTTTGACTAAAATGGTATTTAATGATATTTGTAAGAGCTGGGTTATATGTATATGAAATACTATTTAGTAAACATGTTTTAAGCAAGTAACATGTAGTATTGCTTTTCTTTCTTCAGGATATTATGTTATGTTATGTTATGTTATGTTATGTTATGTTATGTTATGTTATGTTATTTATTTATTTATTTATTTATTTATTACATTTTTATCCCACATTTTCCCACCTATTTGCAGGCTCAATGTAGCTTACATAGTACCGTATCGGTGTTCACCACACACACACACACGCTCTTTTTTGGCTGTTGGTCTTTTTTCAGCACTCACTCAGAAAAAAACATTTGCACCCAGTGCGTTGCTCCATAGAAGGAACATTGGTTATAGGTCTAGTACTTATATTAAAAGAATCAAAACCAGCCTTAATAGAAATATTAAGTAGCAAGAATTTTTTTTTTTTCATTCACTTGGTCACTGCACCGAGTGGCAGAGGGAAAAGAAGCCTAAGGTATTCTTCATACCATGTAAAATGAGTTTATCTTGTTGGGCAGACTGGATGGACCGTACAGGTCTTTATCTGCCGTCATTTACTATGTTACTATGTTATATGTACACAGAACACATACACGGTAGACTTCATCTGGCATCAGTAGTTTGCAATTACCTGCCCGTGTTAGCTGGCTTAAAAAATGGAATCTATGTGAGGTCATCAGCACAGATAACATGCTAGGCCCTGTCTTGAGGTGTTGCTCTGCATTTCAGGGTATATTCCCACTGTAAAATTTAATTTTCCCGGTCTTTAAAGTTGTACAAAATGATAAAACCACTGTGGTCCACAAATGTCCAAGACTATGAGGGCCTTTACAAAGTCGCAGTAAGCACTAACGCGTGTTTTTTGTAGCAAAACTGGTGTACCGCAGGGCGTGCTGGGGCGTCCCACAGTAATTTTACCATGTGCATGTGCTACCCACACAATATTTTTTGGTGAAGGGGCCATGTTTGGGGGCAGAGAGTGGGCGTGTTTGGCGCTAATTGGTTAGCACAGCTACATTGCTGCGTTTTAACCGATTAGCACAGGTTTAGCACGTGAGTCCCTATTGCCTACAAAATAGGTGGCAGTAAGGGCTCACAGGCTAATGGCCACACACTAATGTGGAAACAAACAATTTTATTTTTAGCGTTATTATACTCGTGCTTTCCTAGCACTCAAAGTTGACTTGGCGCCCAGCAGAGGATCTATTGGTATGTCTCACTGTTACTCCTTTTTTATGTATTTTTAGTTTGTTTAGATTTTCGGCTTTAACATCCTATATAATAATTCTCACCTCCAACGTTCCATGCTTGGGACCGTGGGTCCCTGGCTGCAAGTGGTCTGCGAGGCAGACACGCAGGACGTCACTGACGTCAACACAGCTGATTGCAAGGCAAGGGGAGGAGTAGGGAAACACGCTGCTCTACTGCCTCGGAATCAGCTGTCACCCCCCCCCCCCCGCGCTATGGCCCCCTCGAAACCCACCCCCTCCCGCGAACCTGTCGATCCCCCCCCCCCCCGCCGGAACGCCGAAAACTGCCGCCGCCGTTGTTGTGCTACCTTCCCTTCCCTTCCCGTAGGTTGTTCAATCATCTTCTTAGAAAGTTTAACTCCGTGCGTCTGACGTCAGACGCACGTTCGTCTGACGTCAGACGCACGGAGTTAAACTTTCTAAGAAGATGATTGAACAACCTACGGGAAGGGAAGGGAAGGTAGCACAACAACGGCGGCGACAGTTTTCGGCGTTCCGGGGTGGGGGGGATCGACAGGTTCGCGGGAGGGGGTGGGTTCGAGAGGGCCGTAGCACGGGGGGGGGGGGGATTGCCTACCTAAGGCCCGTTTCCTTGCCTACAGAAACGGGCCTTTTTTACTAGTTATATTATAATTTTACCTCACCCCGATAACATCATAGTACTACATTACATATGTGTGCAAATATGCACTTTAAAAATAATTGGCCATTAAAACCTTTTTATTTTATTTTATCTTTTCTTTTATTATTTTTACATCAAAATATCATGTTTCTAGTTATGTCTTTTATATATATGCACTTCAGTACATTCATAAAAATTTAAAATCTATGTATCACTATTACACTTCAAACATATTATTACTGATATTACCTTGTATATATGATTTCTGGATTTTAAATTGTGTGTGATTTATACTTTTGTCTTTTAATTATATATATTTCTACACGTTTATTTAATGTTCGCAGTTCATACTACTGTATGCCTATGTATTTATGCATTTATGTTCATTATTATTATTTTTATTTTTATTTTTATTTGTATATTGAATTTTTATTTTTGTGTGTGTTCTTAGACCCCTGAGGAAGGCTTTTTGCCGAAACACGGACCTTGTAGGGTCCCAATAAACTTTGCTTGGAGCTCTCACTCCGGTGTTTTGGCTGGTCACTTGGACTTGTATTCTTCCACCCTGTGTTTGGTTTTGCACACGCTAATGTGAACATTAACACATGTTGCGTTAACACATGGCCATTATTGAAAAATTCAAAAAAATCAGCCATTTTACCCCAGCAGAAAAAATGGCCAAAGAGCATGGGAATGGCCCGCATGAGGGCGCACTAAGGCCACTTTTTATCGCTGTTTGGACAAAGGGCCTCAATGAGAGATTACAAGGGCTCATTTTCTAAACCTAATTCCTGACTTCTACCACAAACCTCCTGATCAAAATGTTGTATTCTTTCAGTAATAACTCACTATCAGCTTGTGATTTTGGTAGTAATTATAGGCTCAACAGTATTGCATTTCAGTGTAGACCTACCTTGTATCATATATATTACTGTGTCTTTGTTCTGACCTCAAATGAATCTGCACACTCAAAAAGACAAATCATTCTTTAACATTTGTCCTTGTGTTGATTTGCACTGTGGAACAAACATAGGGAGATGATTTTCTAATGCATGAAACCTGGGTTTGTGCCGGTCTGTGTTTGCTGGAAAAAACTGAGCTTTCTCTCTCAGGGGCCCTTTAACTAAGCTGCAGTAAAAAGAGGCCTGCGCTAGCGTCAGTGCGTGTTTTTGACACGCGCTGAGGCCCCCTTTTACCGCAGCAGGTAAAAGGCTGTCATTTTTTTCTTTCATAAATAAAAAAATAAATTAAAAAAACTTCTTGCCAACAGGAGGCGGGGCTAGGGTGGTGAACCACTTACCGCATGGCCATTTCAAGGGGGAGCACTTACCACCTCCCATTGAGGTGGCAGTAAGGGCTCCTGCGCTAACCCGGCTTTAACCGGGTAGTGCGCAGCACTGCTCGATTACTGCTGGGTAAACACCGGTGCTACAAAAATAGAAAATATTTTTGTAATGCCGGAAATGATGCATGCTAGGGATGGAAGCCCAGCGGTAATTCTGGAATAGCGAGTGGTAAGCCTGTGTTGGGCTTACCGCCACTTAGTAAAAGGGTCCCCCCAGTGTCTGTGCTTAGTTTCATACTAAAGTAAACCATAAAATTGTACTGCTTTCACGCTTATTTTCAAAAGAGAAGGACGCCCATCTTTCGACACAAATCGGGAGAAGGGTGTCCTCGCAAGGTCGTCCAAATCAGCATAATTGAAAGCCGATTTTTTGACACCCTCGACTGCTTTCCGTCGCGGGGACGACCAAAGATCACGGGGGCATGTCGGCAGGGTAGCGAAGGCGGGACTGGGGCGTGATTAGGAGATGGTCATCCTCGGCCGATAATAAAAAAAAGAAGGGCGTCCCTGACGAGCACTTGGCCGACTTTACTTGGTCCATTTTTTTCACGACCAAGCCTAAAAAAGGTGCCCCAACTGACCAGATGACCACCGGAGGGAATCGGGGATGACCTCCCCTTAATCCCCCAGGGGATGACCAACCCACTCCCACCATAAAAAACAAGTTTAAAAATACTTTTTTGCCAGACTCAAATGCCATACCCAGGTCCATCGCAGCAGTATACAGGTCCCTGGAGCAGTTGTAGTGGGTGCAGTGTACTTCAGGCAGGCGGATCTGGGGGGGGGGGGGGGGGTTAGGGGCTCAGCACACAAGGTAAGGGAGCTATGCACCTGGGAGCAATTTGTGAAGTCCACTGCAGTGCCCCTAGGGTGCCCGGTTGGTGTCCTGGCATGTCAGGGGGACAAGGGCACTACAAATGCTGGCTCCTCCCACGACCAAAGGGCTTGGATTTGGACGTTTTGAGATAGACTACTACTACTACTACTACTACTATTTAACATTTCTAAAGCGCTACTAGGGTTACGCAGCGCTGTACAATTTAACATAGAAGGACAGTTCCTGCTCAAAGAGCTTACAATCTAATGGACAAATGTACAGTCAAGTAGGGGCAGTCAAATTGGGGCAGTCTAGATTTCCTGAAGGTATAAAGGTTAGGTGCCGAAAGCAACATTGAAGAGGTGGGCTTTGAGCAAGGATTTGAAGATGGGTAGGGAGGGGGCTTGGCGTAGGGGCTCAGGAAGTTTATTCCAAGCATAGGGTGAGGCGAGGCAGAATGGGCGGAGTCTGGAGTTGGCAGTGGTGGAGACGGGATTTGTCCTGTGAGATAGATGTCTTTGGTTTCCATTATCGCCGAAAGCCAAGGACGGCCATCTCTAAGGTCGACCTAAATGTCAAGATTTGGGCGTCCCCGACCGTATTATCGAAACGAAAAATGGACGTCCATCTTGTTTCGATAATATGCGTTGCCCCGCCCCTTTGTGGCACCGTCCTTAGAGTTGGGCGCCCTTAGAGATTGTCATCCCCGTTCGAAAATGCCCCTCCACGTCACCCTCCTGTCTCCATGCATATGTCCCTGTTCCTCATCCACCCGACTCTTCCTGTCTCTCACCTATCCACCCCCATCCTCTTAGACTGTCACTGGAATGCTTTGATGTTTCACTTATATATACTGTCATCTACCAACATTTGCTTATTTCCGATCTGAAGAAGAAGGTCAACCTTCGAAAGCTAATCAAGAAATGTATTAAGTTATGTCCAATAAAAAAGGTATCATCTTATTTTCTTTTCCATGTTATATTTCTATTGATATACAGAGTTTAAAAAGGGGCTAGACGGTTTCCTAAAGGACAAGTCCATAAACCACTACTAAATGGACTTGAGAAAAAGCCACAATTCCAGGAATAACATGTATAGAATGTTTGTACGTTTGGGAAGCTCGCCAGGTGCCCTTGGCCTGGATTGGCCGCTGTCATGGACAGGATGCTGGGCTCGATGGACCTTTGGTCTTTTCCCAGTGTGGCATTACTTATATACTTATGTACTAAAGTAAAAAAAAGTGCTTACTGAGCTCAGGCACCCTGCAGTAATTTTTCACTCTACACACGTTTCTCACGCACTAAAAAATAAACAATTTTTTTAGCACTGGGGGTAGGTTGGGTGCAGAGATTAGGCAGATGTTCTGTGCTAATTCATTAGAGCAGCTACTTTGCCACATGCAAACCGATTAGTATGGGGTTAGCGTGTGAGCCCTTACCACCTTCAAAATAGGTGGCCTTAGGGGCTCACAAAGTAATGGGAAAATTAGCGCATGGCCATTAATACAGAAAATAGTATTTCGGCCATTTTACTGCTGCAGTACGTGGAAAGACCCACGTAAGGGTACGCTGAGGTCCCCTTTTACCGCAGTTTGGTTAAAGGGCCCTTTAAGTTGTTGCTGTTGGTAGAGAAAAGAAAAGAAAAGAGAACCGATGTACAATTTCAGATAATGTGTTCCCCTGACATAAGTGATGATACAAGCACAATTTGTGAAGAAAATATAGTACCGCAGTTTTCGAAGGCATTACTGGACATTAAATAGGGTTTTATATGTGTGAATGGAGAGTTTTTAAGCAGTGGCGTACCTAGGGTAGTTGACACCCGGGCCCGGTCATTTTTTAACACCCCCCCCCCCCCAAATCCAGTACTAGGCATACCGAGAATACAAAACATTCAGGACCTATAGAGCGATTCTACCATACCATAAGCAGTAATTTGTACGAGTCACACAAGGAAAAGGAAAGCATCTTAAACACTACAGTGAGCACTAGAACATCAATTCACCTATTGTAAAACGAAAACAGACAGATTAGTACAGATCGTGGATCCTGCAGTCAATGCCAACCGAAAGCCATGTCATTTTCACAAACTCAGATACACCCTAATCCACTATAGAATAAGTAATCTATTTAGACAAAAATTAAACTGAACCCCCGATGCCAGACTCTGCATACAATGCAACACCACAGAAACAGAAAATGTCCCCTAGTACTGTGCAAAATATAAAGACAGCAGATGTAAATTTGAAAAAACTAACATATACCAATCACCACTTTACAAATTAACAAATAGAAATAAAACAAATACAGAAAATAAAATAATACCATTTTATTGGACTAATACATTTAGCTTCCAGAGGCCAAAATCTCCTTCCTCAGGTCAATACAGTATAGTGCTGTTACATTATCCTATCCTAACCTGAGGAAGGGGGTTTTGTTCTCTGAAAGTTAAGTCAAAATGTATTAAAATTAGTCCAATAAAAATATTACCTTATTTACATGTTAAAGCAAAAAAATAAAAAAATGTATTTTATTTACAGTTTGTTGTCTCCGGTTTCTGCTTTCCTCATCTTCTTTTCACAGTCTTCCTTCCATCCAGCATCTGTCTTCGCTCTCTCTCTCTCTCGCTCTCTCTCTCTCTCTCTCTGCCCTCCAGTGTCTGCCCTCTCTAATGTCCCTTCCATCCACTGTCTGCCCTCTCTCTCCCTTCCATCCACTGTCTGCCATCTATTTCGGCCCCTTCCATCCACCATCTGCCCCAGTCTGCCATCTCTTACCCCCTTCCATCAACATCTGCCCTCTCTCTCTCTCCCTTCCATCCACATCTGCCCTCTATCTCTGCCCCTTCCATCCACCATTTACCCCAGTCTGCCCTCTTTCTCTCTCCCCCTTCCACCCACCATCTGCCCTTTCTCTCTGCCCCTTCAATCCATCTGCCCTCCCTCTCCCATCTATCCAAGGTCTGCCCTCCCTCACACTCCCCACTTCCATCCAGGGTCTGTCCCCTCTCTCTCTGCCCCCTCTTTTCAGCCCCCTTATTCCACCTGCCCCTAGTTCCAGCCCCAGCCCACATCTCCCACCTGCCCCCCTTTTCAGCTCCACTATCCCACCAGTCCCCAGCCCTTTTCTCCCATCAGTCCCGAGCTTCAGCCCCAGCCAGTTCTCCCTGTCCCCTTTAAAGCCCCCAGTTTCAGCCCCTGCCACGTTTCAGCCCCCAGTTCCAGTACTAGCCCCCTTATCCCAAATACCCTCCTTTCCAGCCCCCAGTTCCAGCCCCCTTGCATCCCCCCTTTTCAGCCCCAGACCCATTCTCCCACCTGCCCCAGGCATGGACCCATTTTCCCTCCTGCCCCTTTGTCAGACCCCAGTTCCAGCTTCAGACCCCTTCTCCCCTCCCCAATCCCCTCCCCAATCCCCTTCTCCCCTATGAGCTCCCCCACCCTCCCCAATCCCCTTCTCCCCTATGAGCACCCCCACCCTCCCCAATTCCCTTCTCCCCTCTGAGCACCCTCACCCTCCCCAATCCCCTTCTCCCCTCTAAGCACCCTCACCAATCCCCTTCTCCCCTCTGAGCCCCCCCATCTGAGCCCCCCCCCTCCGTCGAGAGCCCTGAGCCCTCTTCACCCTAAGCCACCACCCTGCTTTTTTTTTTTTAAATCCGTGCAGCGATGCAGGCAGCGCCTCGCGTCTGCCCTGCATGAACTGAAAAGAGAAAATCGCTTCTGTTACGTTCCTCACCTGATTCCAGGCCTGCGCGTCTGATTCGCCGGCGAGGTGCAGTCCGGCAGAGCTAGCCGGCTTTTTGATGTTTCTCCAGGATGGGTCTGTTTCAGTTTCCCAAGTCTGGCAGCCGTCATCCGGCTTAGAGCACGGGCAACGGCCATCTTGGCTAGCTCAGGAGGGGGCGGCCATCTTGTATAAACGAGATCAGGAAGGAACTCCATATTTGGTCTTGGGAGGATCTCCTATGGGGGCAGCCATGTTGGCTTCACCTGAGTTTGGTTTGCTCAGATTTCTTCACTATTTAAAGCACTGCCTCCAGGCCTTCATTGCTTCGGCCTCATTTGTTCTGAGGAGTTGCTGTCGGAGTGCTGTTCACCGACTTCTTTCTGTTCCTGTTTTCCTGTGTACCAGACCTTGGCTAGTTATCTCGGATTTCGCTTGTTTGCTGCCTGCTTTGACTCTGGACTGATTTGACTATTTTTTGCCTGTTGGAGTACTGGTTCTGGACTGTGTCTGTTTCCTGCTATCCTGGTCAGCGGCTGTGCAACCCCGCCGGTTCCTGAAGTCCTGGTGGCCGCCTGCAGCTGGGGGCTCAACTCCCGGTGAACGGTGGTCGCTTCCCAGGTGAAGCTAGGGGTTGTCTGGCTGCCTGACTGAGTACGGTGTCACTCCATCTCTGCCGTGCTCAGTCGGGGCACAGGGACTCACTACTACCGGGTCATAACAGCTTCTGGCGTCGGGCCTTCCCTCGCTTGTTGTCCCGCCCTCTTTTGAGGTAACTTCCTATTTCCTCGAGGGCGGGACAACAAGTGAGGGAAGGTCCGACGCCAGAATTGATTTTCTCTTTCAGTTCATGCAGGGCAGAAGCGAGGCGCTGCCTGCATCGGCGATCGCGGCACGGATTTAAAAAAAAAAGCTGTCGGCTCTCACGGAGCACCCCCCACCCGCTGACACCCGGGGTGGACCGCCCCCCCTGACCCCCCCCCCCCCCCCCCTTGGTACGCCACTGTTTTTAAGAATGATCTGTGACATACATGGGTGCACAGCTGCACTGAAATATCAGGAAGACATTCTTGGGGGCAGGGTTGGGGCCGAGAGTGCATTTTTGTAATTCCAAATGTATACACACAATTAGTAGAAGCAGATCTCTGCGTTCCCTGGCTTAAAGTGATGTAATGTACCTGGAGACTACATTTAGGTGCACTTTTTCAATGTTGCCCCCTAAAGAGGTAAATTTATGAGCGATATGACTATATAGAACAGTGTTGTACCACAGTCCCCCAAAAGGGGGCATGGCCATGAGAGGGTCATGGGCAGATCTGGGGCGTTCCTGCAATTTATACGTTTCTATAACTTAACCATTATTCAGTGGTGTACCAAGGGGGGGCGGTGGGGGTGGTCCGCCCAGGGTGCACGCCGCTGGGGGGGGGGGGGTGCCGCGCATCTGTTGGCAATGCTCGTTCCCTGCTCCCTCTGCCCCGGAACGGGTTACTTCCTGTTCCGAGGCAGAGGGAGCAGGGAACGAACGAAGCCGACAGGCACGCGGCACCCCCCCAGCAGGTAAAGATGCACCTGGGGGGTGTCATTTCTCTGGGGGGAGGTGTCTGTCGTTTCACCGCTGGGGGGGTGCCGCACGTCTGTTGGCAACGCTCGTTCCCAGCTCCCTCTGCCCCGGAACAGGAAGTAACCCATTCCGGGGCAGAGGGAACAGGGAACGAGCGTTGCCGACAGACGCGCGGCACCCCCCCCCCCCCCCCAGCAGGTAAAGAATGCACCCGGGGGGGTGTCCGTCATTTCGCTGGGGGGGTCGCGCTGCACCCGGGGAGGGGCGCATCGGCGATCCGCCCCAGGTGTCAGCCACCCTAGGAATGCCACTGCCATTATTATTATTATTGTTAACATTTATTATTATTATTCACCTTTGCTTACGATCAACTGCTTTTAAATCATGTAACAACGTTATCATATTGAGCCTGCAAAAAGGTGAGAAAATGTGGGGTACAAATACAATAAATAAATAAATAAAATAAATTATTAACTTTGCATAGCGCTACCAGACACACGCAGCGCTGAACACCTGGCATAGAGATTTACACCAGGGTTCCGATGGTGTAAATGCTTGCATCTAAAAGTTGTCGCAGATCCCAGTGCTAAGTGCTATTCTATAAATGGCACCTAACTTTGAGTACCAAAGGAGGAGGACTGGCCTAGTGGTTAGAGCACCAGTCTTGCAATCCAGAGGTGGCCGGTTCAAATCCCACTGCTGCTTCTTGTGATCTTGGGCAAGTCACTTAACCCTCCATTGCCTCAGGTACAAACTTAGATTGTCAGCCCTCACAGTACAGAGAAATATCCAGTGTACCAGAATATAACTCACCTTGAGCTACTACTGAAAAAGTTGTGAGCAAAATCCAAATAAATAGTAGAATATCAATAAGCACTTTTTTTGGTGCCATTTATAGAATTTGGTCCAGTATCGTGCTTATTTTCAAAAGTGATCGCCGGCGATCTTCTGACATAAATCAGGAGATGGCCGGCGATATCTCAAAAGCGGTGAAATCGGTATAATCGAAAGCTGCTTTTTTTACACCATCGCCGCTTTCCCATTGCCGAGCCGGCGAAAGTTCAAGCGGGCATGTCAGCGGCATAGCAAAGGCAGGACATAGGCAGGCATGGGTGTGGGTACCAGATGGCCGGCTTTCGCGGATAATGGGAAAAAAAAGCGTTGTTAATGAGTATTTTGCCGGGTTTACTTGGCCCTTTTATTTTCATGACCAAGCCTCAAAAAGGTGCTCCAACTGACCAGATGACCATCGTAGGGAATGGGGGATGACCTCCCCGTACTTCCCTAGTGGTCACCAACCCCCTCCCACACTTAAAAAATAAAAATAAAAACCTTTTTTGCCAGCCTGTATGCCAGCCTCAAATGTCATACCCAGCTCCCTGACAGCAGTATGCAGGTCCCTGGAACAGTTGTTGGTTGCAGTGGACTTCAGGCAGGCGGACCCAGGCCCCCCCCCCCCCACCTGTAAACTTGTGGTGGTAAGTGTTGAGCCCTCTAACCCCCCCCCCAAAAAAAAACCCACTGTACCCACATGTAGGTGCCCCCCTTCACCCATAAGGACTATGGTAGTGGTGTAGGAACGTGCAGGACATCAGGACTCACAGAAACAGAATCCAGATCATCGAACACGCCGGACTCGGAGACCGGTGTTGAAGGGGACTTCGGCTGGCGGAGGTTGGGGACCCCCGCCAGCAAGGTGGCGGGGGAGGGTTAGCAGTAGTAGGAGGGGTGTCAAAAGGGACGGGGGAGGGGTGGCGGAGCCGGGGGAGGTCAAAAGTGGCGGGGGGAGGGGGTCGGCGGCACTGGGAGGGGCTAAAATGTGCCCCTCACCTTGGGCTCTGGACCCCCCCTCCCGCCGAAGTCTGGCTATGCCCCTGCTATGCGTATTCTCTAAAGTGCACCTAACTTTTATAGAATAGACTTAAATTTCCACGCAGTATATAGAATAAGTCTAGCAGCTCACCACATTTGGTTGCATCCATTTAGGCCATGTTTTACGTGGAGGGGCATAATCTCCACGGCTTCCGAAATTTCTTTAAAGGTAGGGTGCTCAGCTGGTTGGAGGGAGCTGAGGAGGGTAGGCACTGGGTTGGGGGGGGGGGGTGTTGATGCACTGAGGGGGGTGTCATCGAGCTTTTTCCAATCTTATCTGAAGCGGATGAATGTGGTACTCATTGTTTGTCCAGCTTATGATGTCTTTCACTGCTTCTAAAATTTCTGCCATTGCATCCCAGAAGACTCGCCTGATTAAGGGTTTCAGGACTTCAGAAGAAGTCTATATTAAATCAGATCTATTTTCTAGTAGAGATGGCTTTTTCTATGCTACCTCTTCTCTAAAAGAACTACTTTGGTTTCCTCGTTATTATGGGATCCGGTTTAAACTGTTGATTTTTGTTCCTAAACGCTTTGGCTGGGTTGGATTTTCTAAATATGCCTCAGGCATTGGATATTTATCAACCAGTTCAGGTATTGAGATCTGAGGGGATGAGACAACTTTCTTTGCCCCAGGGCTGTAGCAAGCTATGGGGCCCTTTTACTAAGCCGCGTAGGCATCTACGTTCTCCCAACGTGTGTCAATTTGGAGTTACCACATGGTCCAGGCGGTAATTTCGATATTTTATGCGTGTCCACTATGCATGCTGGAAATCAGGCGGTAATCATCATTCTATGTGCGTAGACCATTACCGCCTGGTTAACACGTGAGACCTTACCACTAAGTCAATGGGTGGCGGCGGTAAGGTCTCAGGCTCAAAATGGACGCACGACAATTTTTATTTTGCTGCATGTCCATTTTCAGCCAAAAAAAAGGCTTTTGCAGGTTCGCTGAAAAATGGACCTGCTTGCGTCCAATACACATGTCTACACCAGTACAGGCCATTTTCAGCGCACCTTAGTAAAAGGACCCCTATCTGCGAGTGGTGTGGTCGCACAGGGCGCAAGGGAAGCTGGAGGGTAAAAATGATGCCCCGTCCATTGGCTTCCCTTGCAAAATGGGAAAATGGGAGGGACAGGGGGTGCATCATCAGCATCTTGGAGGGGGGGTGTCACACAGGGCACATGCCAGGCTTCTACTCTTCTGCTTTGCCCACTTTAATGAGATTGCACTATTCTGGGAATAAGGAAGCAGCATTTTCCATTTTGAGTCCCCTGTTATGGAATAGGCTACCAGGGACATTTTCTATAGGAAACTGCAAAGGACAGTAGCAAGTGGGCTTCGCTCCTGCCCCCATTGAACCTGTAGGGGACTGAGGCAGGCCCAGGGGGTCTGTCTAGACTAAGAGGATGGGGATTGGGGAAACATTCTAGGGGGGGGGGGGTCTGAATGTTGCTGGTGAAGGAAGAGAAGGAAGGGAGCTGTTTTGGAGCAGGAGGGGGCTCAGAGGACTCCTGGAAACATTTAGTTATGCAGGTCCGCATAATAGCGGCCATGACCCACATAAGCGCACTCAACGCGTGCCAATTTGGAACTGCTGCCTGACCCGGGTGGTAATTTCATTTTGTACATCCGTCTACTATGCGCGCTGGAAAATTTCCGCCGAGCAATGCTAACTGGGCGGTAATCGGAAGTGTAGGCACACTGATGATTACCACCCGGTTAACGTGTGAGACTTTATCGCTAAGTCAATGGGTGGTGGTAAGGTCTCAGGCCCAAAATGGACATGCACCAATTTTTATTTTGCCGCATGCATAGGCGCCCCGTATAAGAGGCTTGGGGAGGCTAAGCCTCCCCAGCCCAATCGTCGACTTCCGCTTGTGGTGCAGCCCACCCTCCCGCCCCGCGTATTTTCATCTTTTATTTCCGTGGCAGCGATGTCAATGAAGAAAAAGACTACAGGCTCGCCGCCAGCTTCTCCCTTCTCTCTGCTCTCGCGGAAACAGGAAATGCATCACGGGACACTGTGTGCAGAGAGAAGGGAGAAGCTGGCGGCGAGCCTGTAGTCTTTTTCTTCATTGACGTCGCTGCCACGGAGTGTATGGAGGTAAGCTCCGCCCCCTTTAGCCTCCCCAAACTGTTGGGCTACCGACCGTCTATGGCCGCACGTCCATTTTCAGCCCCCCAAAAAGGCCTTTTTTGCAGGTGCACTGAAAAATGGACCTGCGCGCGTCCAGTACATGCATCTACACCAGCACAGGCTATTTTTCAGCGCACCTTAGTAAAAGGACCCCTAAGATAGCAGATTGTGGAAAGTATGGAATATGGAACAGGTTGTCTGTGAATATTGATTTGTCATGTTAAATTATGTATATTTTTTATTATAACCTGCCTAGTTAATATATGGGCTAGCAATGAGAGGGAGGAATACACATTTCAAATTGAATACATTTTAAAATGCTGCCAAGACAGAAAAAAAAGAAAAACAGAAGATATTGCTTCATGAAGATACAGAATTGCTTTTTCGACTGAATATGTTTCTACTGGAAATTCAATGAAAAATATAATACAAAAAATAAATTTTCTTTAGTATAATCTAACTATGTATGTATACAAAGCATGTAGAACTTAGATTGTGAGCCCACTAGGGATAAAGTACCTGTATATAATAAGTAAACCGCTTTCACTGTACCACAGAAAGGTGCTCTATCAATAATCTTTCAAACATAAAAATAAATACCATCGAAGACTATTTTATAACCCTTAGGCATCTCTCTGTTCTAATCACTGAACCTTTGTTTTCCTCTACATAGGACTTGTCCAAATTCAGTCCTCGAGGGCTGCAAGCAGACCAGGTTTTCAGGATATCCCTAATGAATATGCATGAGAGAGATGATCTTCTCTTGCTCAAATTTGAATACCTGTCTTCCCTGAATCCCAGAATTTAGATATGAATAACTCTGGTCCTGCTGGCTACCGTCTTTCAGCTTTACATATATTTCTGATAGTTCCTTCTTCTCTTGCTAGGAGTTTCTATGAAGTCTTCTAATTTCCATAATTAAAAAAAAAAAACTCTCCTGCAGGCTTTTCTGGCAGTCCTTCCGAATGAGGGATAATACTTGTAAATAAAAAAGGATTTGAAAGGAGAAAATGAAAGACCAGACATAAAAATAGACATGAGAATGGCATTCAATTCATCATTCAATGGATTACCGCGGAAGCCAAATTTTTAGGGGCCTATTTTCTAAAGTGTGCTAAAAATGTCCATTTGTCACACGCTAAATGCCAAATTAATGTGCATTGAGGGGTCTTTTTACTAAGCTGCGGTAAAAAGGGCACTGCGCTAGCATTGAGGGCTGTTTTTGCTGCATGCTGAGGACCTTTTTACCACAGCTGGTAAAAGGCCAAAAAAAGAAATGGCCATGCTGTAAGATTGCATTTACCGCGTAGCCATCCGTGGGGAGCATTTACCACCACCATTTGAGGTGGCAGAAAGGGCTCCCAGGCTAACCTGGAAGTAACTGGCCAGTGCACGGTGCTGCCCGATTACCGCTGGGTAACCCCCGTGCGCCCACATTGGGGGGGGGGCAGTATTTCTGAATTGCCGTGTGGTAATCCCACGGTGGGCTTACCGCTGCTTTGTAAAAGGACCCCTAAGTGCACAGCCTTTGCACTAACCGTTGGTGGCATTTCCATTTAGTTGTCATATAGAAAATTACTTTATCACATGGTTTGTGTGCAACCCTGGTTTCACCACAAATTTTCCGGGCACCAGCTAGCTCTTCACGGGTCAGGAGGGCACCCTGAGACTTGGGCCACAAAGAAAACACCAAACACAATCCAAAAGCACTGCAGCTTTCTAGTCACACATACACTGCGCTAGGTGTAGGCCGGGGCTGGATAAAAATTTGGAAAGTCGTTGGGTTTTGAGCTGACACTTTATTTCTCTTTATTCGGCTCACTTTTTTCTATTAGTCCAGAAAGTAAGTTCTCACTCTCATGCAAAGAAAGTCCAGAGTTTTGCAAACAAACCAAAACTTTACTAAATACCCTTCAATAAACAGTTCAAATCCTCTTTGCAACAAACAGTCAATTTGTAATCCAAACTTGGTATCAGCTGCAAACTGTAAATCCAGAGCAATTTCGGGATATGGTGTATCTCCTTAAATGTAATGTATAATCTTACAGTACGTGCATATTTACAGCTCCTCCTGTCCATACCCATCCCTGGGTAAAACAATTTAAGGCTGTGCCTGCAGCACTTGTGCATCAAGCAGATCTTCCTTTTTAGACCAGACCTCGTCCACACTCTTCCAAAAGGGGTACCTGTCTGGACTACTACCTTTTCTCCAAACAGGCTCTTTCCTGTTCCTGCTCCCAGGCTGTGATTCCCTATTTCACCACCTGGAGCACTCCTCCTTCTCACGGTTAATGCTGGAATTTGCAAAAACCACCTCTTTGGCAGGGCCGGTCCAAGGGTCTCTGGTGCCCCCCTGCAGACTATCAGTTGGCGCCCCCCCCCCCCCCCCAGCATCTCCTTTTTCTCTTCTCCCTCCCTCTTCTCCCACCCTGCCCCCTTTTTCAGCCCAGTGCGATTCTCCTTCACCCCCATTCCCCTTCCATTTATGGCCACCTGCCAGCCCTCTTCTCTGACTCCCCCCAACATCCCTCTTTTTCTTCCTGCCACCCTGCGTGGTTTAAGTCTTTTTTAATTTACCTCCGCCCCGCAAGCCGTGTCATTTCAAAGCCCTGCCCGTCTCTAGCCTTCCCTCCCTTCGTGAGTTCGTTCCCTCAGAGTCCTGCCTTCTGACATCATTTCCTCTTTCCTTGAGGCGGGACTCTGAGGAAACGAACTCATGAAGGGAGGGAAGGCTAGAGATGGGCAGGGCTTTGAAATGATGCGGCCGCTGGGACGGAGGTAAATAAAAGATTTAAACCCCCAAGGGTGGCGCGGTATGGCGCCATAGTGCCACAGCGGCATCCTTGAAGGCAGGTGCTCCCCTGCGGTGCTTACCCTGCTTACCGGGTTTGACCGGCCCTGCTCTTTGGTCAGCCTTAATTTCTTAAACCCATCCAGGACTCCCCCCTCTCCTCCAAGGGTCCCAGCAGGGGTAAAGGCAACCAAGGACCTCCTGCACACCCCATCAACATTATTAACTCCTAACTTCTCAACGACTAGGAACATTTTCCCCTGCGACTTACCCAGGAACCCACCCCCCTTGGGCTGGATCTTTCACCACCCACAACTCCAGAACCCTCTCCTCAGAATCTCTGGAGAGTTCTCTCATGATCTTTAGCAATCCCCATTATAGTGAGGGATTACATGTGCATCCATGCCAACTGCTTAATTGGCAGCATGTGATGTGATAAAGTACCATATACAAATTGCAATATGCAGTCCCTGCCTATTTCCACCCCACAACATGCCATGCAGTTGCTTCATGAATTAGTGTATACTCACTGTGCTCTAATAAGTCGTGAATGCTAATTCTTATGAGAACTGATTAACACATTTGAATAAACACACCCCTTAGAGAGTTTGAGAACCCTAAGTCATGACCATATTCAAGCATCATCACATTTGACCAACTTTTAGCACTACAGGAAAGCTAAATCCCAGTTTCTCTGGCATAAATGATCACAAGAAGGTGATGCATTGTCTATTTACTTTAAACTACATCATCATTATTTGGGGAGTAGTATTCAAAGGTGGTAAGATTTTGCACTTACTGGAATAGATTAAGTAAATCATGCTGAAAAATTGGAACAGAAAAAGTTATGTGCCGAGTGCTACTCAATAAAAGGTGCCTGCACTTGATAGAGTAACACTTACTCTATCAAGTACCTAAGTACCTAACTCGAACCTAACTTAAGTTGCCTGCGCTGACACCTAAATAAGGTGCGGATTGGGTATAGTCTATAAAAATGTACGTAAATCATAGGAACATCCCTGAAGGGCCCACTAAACACAGTGCCTACAAAATATGCATTCTAGGAGTTACGTGCAGATATAGAACACAATCCACACGTAAATCCCAATTAAGGCCAATTCATGCCAGTAATTGGTCGCTAGCAGCCAATTATTGGCACTGATTGGCTTATTAATCAATTTAGTTGTGCATGCAGATCGGCAATGCGCACTGATTTGCACATACAAATTTAGTTGCCATATATAGAATCCCTGGGGTTATACATTAGTTGTAAAAACTAGCACACAGTAAGTACAAATCTTGTGTGGTGCATACAGGGGACATGCTCAGCATTTGCGCTGCATTTACCACCCAAGGAAGACCCACATGGCATACCAGATAGCACAAAAAAATGCACAGAGCTGCCAAGGTGGTGCATCCCTCCCCCCCCCCCCCCCTTTTATACACCCTCTCCCCCCCCCCCCAGATTCGATCACCCCTGGCATCCAATTTTGCCCCGTGACACCCCCAGATCTGATTCCCAACATCCATGATCCCATGTCTCTGCTAAGGCCTTTCTCTGACTCAAAGACCCCCCTCATCTTGGCAAACCCTCTCCCATCCCCAGATGCCCTACAACCCCCCAAGAGTTACCCAGTGGTGATCCCTGGTGGTCTAGTGGGCTGGAACAGGAGCAGTCCCCCTCCACTTCCACTCTGTCTAGCTCTGGGAATCACAAAATTGCCACCATGACCCCTAGTGGTCTCACAATACTACCTCTAGGGGTCATGACAGCTATTTTGTTGCTGAACCCAGACAGAACAGGAGTGGAATGCTCCTGTCCTGTCCCACTAGACTACTAGGGATCACCAGGGATAAAACCCAGGGGGGAGGAGGGCAGTTTCCTTGCCAAGTTGTAGGTGGAGCTTTGAGTTGGGGTAGGTGGTAGAGTCAGGGGAATTGTATATTGGGAGGGACCTGCACCAATCTGTCTGTGACCATGCCACCAGACCACCTCTTTGGTCAGCTATTTGGCTGCATTTAATGCCTTCTCTTCAGGTAGCGGTAAGTGCAACCATGCTATCAGCAGTCATGACAGCTAGCATGGGATACTGACCCCTATATTTACTGTCACAGCTGGCCACTCCTCTGACCCACCCAAGTCATGCTCAGTTCCTGTCCCTACCTCATTAAGGAGCTAGTGCAGGTTTTTTATACAATGGTGATGGTTTAATGTGCAGCAGAGGTTTGCTTGGGTCCATGCCACACAGTAAAACCCGTGTTGGATGCTTAACGCAGCTTAGTAAAAGACTTCCTAGAACTAAAAGTCCTTCTATGGCCAGTTGCTCCATGATGTAGTTATTTATGGCATCTAGAAACTTTACCTACCTGATATGCCCTGATAATGACCAAGAGGGGCATATTCAAACGGGGCGCCCAAGTTTTCCTGGGGCTGTCCTCGCAGGACGGCTCTGTGAAGGGGCGGGGAAACCCGTATTATCGAAACAAGATGGGCGTCCATCTTTAGTTTTGATAATACGGTCGTCCCCAGTTTTCGGCGATAATGGAAACCAAGGACGCCCATCTCAGAAACAACCAAATCCAAGCCGTTTGGTCATGGGAGGAGCCAGCATTCGTAGTGCACTGGTCCCCCTTACATGCCAGGACACCAACTGGGCACCCTAGGGGGCACTGCAGTGGACTTCACAAATTGCTCCCAGGTGCATAGCTCCCTTACCTTGTGTGCTGAGCCCCCCCAACCCCCCCCAAAAAAAACCCCACTCCCCACAACTGTACACCACTACCATAGCCCTAAGGGGTGAAGGGGGGCACCTAAATGTGGGTACAGTGGGTTTCTGGTGGGTTTTGAAGGGCTCACATTTACCACCACAAGTGTAACAGGTAGGGGGGGATGGGCCTGGGTCCGCCTGCCTGAAGTGCACTGCACCCACTAAAACTGCTCCAGGGACCTGCATACTGCTGTCATGGTGCTGGGTATGACATTTGAGGCTGGCATAGGAGGGGGTTGGTGACCACTGGGGGAGTAAGGGGAGGTCATCCCCGATTCCCTTCAGTGGTCATCTGGTCAGTTCGGACACCTTTTCACGGCTTGGTCGCAAGAAAAAATTGACCAGGTAAAGTTGGCCAAATGCTCGTCAGGGATGCCCTTCTTTTTTTCATGTTCGGCCGAGGACGCCCATCTCTTAAGCACGTCCCACTCCCGCCTTCGCTACACTGTCGACACACCACCGTGAACTTTGGTCGTCCCCGCAACAGGAAAGCAGTTGAGGGCGCCCAAAATCGCTTTTGATTATGCCGATTTGGGCAACCCTGAGAGAAGGACGCCCATCTCCCGGTTTGTGTCGGAAGACGGGCGCCCTTCTCTTTCAAAAATAAGCCTGATATTCACCCAATTGATTTGAGGGGAATTGAAATCTCTCATTATTATTGTGTTTCCACAATTAGTAGCCTGTCTAATCCTTATTAGCATTTTACAATTTGTTTCATTTTTCTGGTCAGGTGAATGATATCCCCAGATTACTTTTCCCTACCACACATGAATTTTCTATCTATAGAGATTCCAGAATGCAGTTTCTTTCATGGATTCCTTAACATATAATAGTATCTTGTCACCACTTCTGTCTACTCTGTCATTTTGATAAGTGTTGTATCGTGCTATTACAATGTCCCACTGGTTATCCTTTTGTGCCAATTCTCTGAGATACCTATTAATTTAATACCATAAATTTTAACTCTCCAGTCTTATTTTTTAGACTTCTGACATTTACATACAGAAATCTAAAAGTATTCTTTTATTCTGTTTTACATGTGGTCTGCTAGCAGTTGATCGAGGTAATTTAGAATCAACCTTTCTGTGTCCTGACAAACAGCATGACCTAATTTCTCTTTTCTGATGGTGTACTTTGTAGATGAGCTACTTAAAACAATATACTTCTGAGTGATTGTTGGCATTCCCCAGATCTAGTTTAAAGCTGTTCTGTCTCCAGGGACCAGTAAGGCATTGGTCTAGGGCGCCAGTGATAAAGGATGTCAAATCTCTCCCTCCCATAGCCGCCGAGAGGGGGGGGGGGCAGAGGGGACAAAATTCCCCAGGCCCGGGCCTCCAAGGGGGGCCCAGCGCCGCAGTCCCACCTGCCCTCCGTCATCGACCGTCTGCCCCCTGCATTGAAATCGCAGTCTCACCTCCTTGAAAGCAGCGCTGCAGGCAGCAGAATGCCTCCCTTCGGCCCTCCTTCCCTCCCTGTGTTCCCGCCCTCATCTGCCGTAACTTCCGCGAGGGCGGGACATGAGGGAAGGAGGGCCGAAGGGAGGCATTCTACTGTCTGCAGCGCTGCTTTCACAGAGGTGAGACTGCGATTTCAATGCAGGGGGCCCGGCCCGGTGGCGGACGGAGGGGGGGAGCAGCGGCAGCGGCGGTGACCTCGGGGGTGGAGGGGGGAGCAGTGGCTGCAGCGATCTCGGGTGGGGGGAGCGGTGGCGACCCTCGGGAGGGTGGGGTGGCAGCGACCTCCCGGGGGTGGCCTTGGTCCGGCCCGTCCCAGTCTCTCGGCAGCCCTGCTCCCTCCCTCTTCCCTTCCCTCTGTCTCTCTGTCTGCAGCTCAGTATACATAGAATATGTAATCCCCTACTAGTTTGGGATTACAAAGAGAGTAAGTCCCAGTAGAGAGTCACTGGAGGGAGTGACTGGGAGGTCCTCAGATGGGAGGAAGACCAGCCCAAGGCGAGTAGCTTGGGAATAAAATGCAGAGAGAAAGTGCACTGAAAGGAAGAGTGACAAGGGGGGAGAAGACTAGGAGGGGATAAAGTTAAGTGTTTGCTCTGCAGAGGTGTTCTCTCATAGGCGCCCGGTATAAGAGGCTTGGGGAGGCTAAGCCTCCCCAGCCCAACCACTGCCCCCACCCCGCAAGCTGCAGGCTTCCCCGTCTGCCCTCAGCTGCCATTTCCTGCCTTCTTCCAGCCCCCCCCCGATCTCCCGCTCCCCCGCTCCCCCCGTCGTCAATCATCTCGCGTCTGCTCGCCCCTCAGCTGCCCGATAGCCCTCGTTCCCTTCCTGCCCTTGCCCTACCTTAAAATATTGTAATTTTCCTGGAGCGGGCGGCGCCGCAGGCTCCAGCCTTCCCTCGCATGGCTCCGCCCTCTTCTGACATTTCCTGTTTCCGCGAGGGCACCATGCGAGGGAAGGCTGGAGCCTGCTGCTCCTTGCAATGCCGGCTTCTCTTGGCATAACCTCCCCGTCTCAGCATCCGGCTGCAGCTTAACCCCACACTGACACTAACTACTTCCCCCTGTAGGAGAGACGCAGACACGTATCTACAATAACAACCAGCCGCAAGTCTGGCTTCCAGGATTGGCTTCTCATCACAGATTGGCTGCCCCAGCTACCACTAGACTGTAGCTGACCACTCAGCACGGGCATGAAGTGGAAAGGCGGGTGTGAGCTTGTTACCATGGCTACCCTGTGATTTCCTTATTGCTAGGGAATATAGTTCTTCAGGATGCCTGCAGGCTGGATTATGAGAGCAGAAGGAGGCAGGAGGCAGCAGCAAGGGAGCATCTGGTACAAGTTTACCCAGAGGTAAGGCAGAGAGACAAGTCCCCTCTCACTCAGAGTGCCACTAATCAGAGAATGTGACAGGCAAATAAGGACTAGGGCTATTCACTGCTCCAAGTCCTGAACAGAGGAGAGATATGAAACACAGCAGGAGATATGAAAGAGGAGAGACTTACAGAGTGCATAAAGATATAAAGTAGACTGGACAAGAGATTGAGAGAGATAGGAAAGAAGAGACAGAAAGAGGGAGAGATTGATAGGTAGCAAGGTGAAGAGATAGAAGATGAATGGAGGTTAGAGAGATTTACCAGTTAAGGGAAAGGGGGGAAGAAGGAAAAGTTGTGCATAGTGTTTTGCAGTTGAGTGGTTGTGGTTAGTATATGCTTTGAGCAACCACTTTATTCTTTGACATATGATACATATCTAATATCTAAATTTAATAAAAGGTATTAATTGTGACTTATTTTTATTTATTTTTTTCTGTGTGTTATCAGCCAATTATGGATTTAAGCTCCACCCCAACCCGCCTCCAACCCCGCCCCAACCCCGCCCCCTTTAGCCTCCCCAAACAGTTGGGCCACCGACCGCCTATGTGTTCTCTCTTTGGGTTTTTGGTTTCCTGTTTGTAGATGTGGGTCTTTGGTTGCCTGCAAGCCCCTGCCAAGTGACCTGAAGAAGAAGAAGGGGGATCCCATTGAAAAGAAGTGAATCCATTGGCAAAAGACAAGGAGAACTGCTGTTAGGAGAAGCAGTAACTGTGAACAAGATCTCTGGGTGGGCACTGGAAAGCCCCAGCCCAGAAGTGTGGGATTGGAGCTAGGGAGAGCCCATCCCGTAGCCAGGGTGAGCCAACGCAAAGGTCACCCTGGGTGGAGGTTAGACCACGAGGGTCTGAACTTGAAACATAGAGAGGAGCACATCCTTTGGAACACTATCTTTGGGGATAGGCATGGACTGGAGTTGTGCAAAGTGTAAATAATCTTGATTCTGAGTGCATTGTAAAATATATCCAAAGGGAGGACAACACAGGTGTTCCGCTGGGGGAATACCAACCCACTAGGACCCTGGACCCAGAAGCACCCAGGCATAGCAGTGTTACAGATAAGAGGGTGGAAAGAGGGAAGGCGAGATGCCGAACTGTAATTTTGACACCCTTTATCATCAATGGAGGGGGAGGTGGACAAGAAGACATAGGTGCAGTGTTGCACTTGAGTCTGGCCTCTTTGAGTCTTATATCATGACCTATTTTTCTTTATCCATAATTTTGAATGTGCCTGTAATATTCTCACCTTTAGATAAATAGTTATATAGATACAGAAAGAAAGAAAGAAAGAAAGAAAGAAAGAAAGAAAGAAAGAAAGAAAGAAAGAAAGAAAGAAAGAAAGAAAGAAAGACTCATAGGTCTCATCTCAGGGAACTATTGGCACTGTCATCTTGACTTTTTCTGGATGACTTTAACTTTGGTTTTCTTTCAAAGCTATGAGGTCATTTTATAAGAGGACAAAATGGATGCTTATATGTCTTTATAAAATAAGGTCTCAGAACCAGCCTCAGTAGTGTAAATGTGTGCATGTACTTTACACACATGCCCACATGTAACACCCCCCCCCCCCCCACACACATACACACACACCCCCAAAAAATGCCCTGCTTGGGGTAGTGAGAGGAAGGATTTTAAGGGCGGTCACTGATTCAAGGAGGGCTGGGATTGCAGCCTGGTGGATATATTTGGGAAGGGCCAAGCCATGGGAGCAGAGCCAAGAGAAAGGGATTGTATGGAGAAAATTCTGGTCTTTGGTATTCCACCCCGGCCGAGACCTTGAGCACTGAGGGGGAAGTCCTGGGAACCAAGGCAGGAGTTTACAGTAGGTGATGACTCTAGCCCCTGCCACAGGGTAGAGGGTGCCTGCGGGGTGTTCTTGACTTGGGAACAAATAGAAGGGATTTGGGGGGAAAACACCCCAGGTAGGAGGCGTGGAAGTGGGAGTGCCTCACTTCTAGCAGGACTTTCATTACACGTGTGAATGACCCCTGTTCTGGGATGGGAGAGAGAGAGAACGGAGATAATCATACGGAGATGACTGAGAAACTGTTTGGAAGTCTACGAGGAGATCACCGAGTACTGTGTTCTGGTTTGCAAATAGAGGAGATTTAAGATAGAACTGAATTACGAGTTTTGAATGCCCTGATATAATTGGGAGATTATGTTTAACACTGTGCTGACTATTTGAAAAACCCTGAAATGTACAGACCAAGTTGATGAGTTTATGAACTCTTTACAAGTTAGTGTTAATAAAGCAAGTTGGAGTTGAAATACTGAGACTGCTGCCTGTTTTGTGTGTGAAAAATGAAGAGTGTCCAAAAAACAGTATCCTTCAGCCTACCAGGATTTAGCTCGGCCCTGGCCTGCACTCAGCTCCCTTGAAGTCACCCCCCATCTGTTTTATGACCCCTTGGTCCCAGGTTCCTGACCCAGAAAGCTAAGCCGGTGACCCTGACTGAGGGGCGAGCCGGGGGTTACACACACATATCACAACTCTGCCTCCACTCCTCCCAGACTACACTGTTGAGAACAACTAAGTGGAGATTAGATAAAAGTTAGACACACTCTTTCCATGCAACCAACTTTATGCATAAGTATATGTTCTGCACTGGTATAAAAGTCCTTTTCTTCATGTGAAATGGGCTTAAGATGCAGCAAACGTTTAGCGAAATTATCCCATGCGCTGTTGAAATGAACACAGTTGTCTACTTTTGCTTTGTTTTAAGGGGACAATCTTACCATTTCCCCTCTTTTCTTCAAACGAAAACTGTTGATCTGTTGTATTTAACTAAAAGATTATCCAGTATTATAATCCCCAAATTCTTGACATTTCATGTTTGGTGACTTTTTGTTGCTGTTACTGTGGTTTGTCCTATTTACATCCAACAAATTTAATAGTCCCTGATTTACTTCTCAATGTTTCTTCACCAAATTACTTAGTAACTTCTCATACTTGTCACAATCTCTCAACATATCTCTTGTATTTCAAATTTTGCCTCAGAGGTGCTTAATTGTCCACTAATAAGTTTCTGGCAATTACTTTAGCACCAAAGTCCTCATCGGCTTCTACATAACGTTTAGAAGTATTTAAAGCACTTAACTTAAATATGCTCGGACTGTCAATGGGTAATCCCGGAAATAATCGAGTCGAGCGGGCGCTAGTAGCGGCATAAGGGGGAAGTCCTTGACACAGCCGGGAGGCGAAACATGCATGTCGGACAGCGTTGAGCCCCCAGTCCGAGCATATTTAAGTGCTTTAAATACTTCTAAACGTTATGTAGAAGCCGATGAGGACTTTGGTGCTAAAGTAATTGCCAGAAACTTATTAGTGGACAATTAAGCACCTCTGAGGCAAAATTTGAAATACAAGAGATATGTTGAGAGATTGTGACAAGTATGAGAAGTTACTAAGTAATTTGGTGAAGAAACATTGAGAAGTAAATCGGGGACTATTAAATTTGTTGGATGTCATATTTGCATTGTCCCTTGTAAGAGGAAGATATGTTAACTGCCTATATATTAGTGTTGCCCTAAGTTTAAACATCGGACATTCTGTTCAGCTACAGCAAAACAGGAGTTCTGGACTCACATATCACCTAAAAGCCCCTTTTCTTTTGGGATTGTCACGGCTGAAATGATACTTCACGCTTTGTAGTATTAGGATTTGATTACTCATATTTCCCAATCAAAGCTCATGGCAAGTTACATACCAGTGCGGTAAGCATTTCCCTGCCCAAGAGGGCTTACAATCTGGGTACATGGAAAAGATTCAGTGAAGGACTGATCTTATGGAGACACCTAGTGGCAAGCTAAATTTTCGGAGAGAAACTACCTGCAAAATGGTGGCAAGAGTAAAACTGTAGAACATAGTGATGTGCATTTGGTTTATTTCAATAAAGTACTGACATTTGTATGAGAAACTGTTATCTTTTCTTGCTATTCTGTAAAATATTTTTACTTCTCTTCACAGAGAAATAACTCAGAATGATGCCCTGCAAACTATAGAAGCTAATGCGTTTTCTAATCTCTCCACATTAAATGAAATGTAAGTAATGAAAGATCTCAGAGTATAAATATAATTTCCTGCAAACCTTGAAACCTACTAATATGAAGATAACTGCATATTTTAAGCTGTGATTTACTTATCTGTCACTGTAGCAAAGGATTCCAATCATGATGGCTTCGGGAAAGTGAGGCAGGTAGCAAACAGGGTGATGCAAAGGTATAAGGCATCCTAGGCAAACCCTTAGCCTTGCAACCCCTCGATACGTTTTTAAGATTGCAGGCTCCCCTCCCCTCCTCACCCCAGATTTTGATAATTAAACTTATGAAAACGCTGTGTGGCAAGTATCTTCCTGAAGAGAATTCTCTAAATGTACAAAATAGCAAGGGTATCTGATTTTACTTCATTTCATAGATGGAGGAAAAGATCTCAGATGCCCGGCTTCTTGTTATAATTAGTTCAACAAAACTGCCGTGCGAACTTCCTCACCAGTCTAAAAAAACTCCTTACAATCAATTTTTTTATAATCACTTTTTTCTTAATTTTCCTATTCCTTTCTTTCTTTCTTTCTTTCAATTTTAATAGTTTTTCTCTGTTAGGGACCTTAAAAAATTAAGGACATTTTTTATTTGATTCAGAGGGAATTTTTGTCGGTTTTCTCAACAGAGTGTCTCCGTTTCACTGTATGCTTCCTCGGGAGACAAACCGCCAACTTTTCATTCTTAGTGTTCTGGTTGTATTCTCGATTATCGAGGTCGACCTGTAAAAATACAACCAGGACATTAAGGGGTCCTTTTACCAAGGTGCACTGAAAAATGGTTTGCAGTAGTGTAGGTGCAGGTTTTGGGTGCGCGCCAATCCATTTTTCAGCACGCCTGTAAAAAAGGCCTTGTTTTGCCGAAAATGGACATGCAGCAAAATGAAAATTGCCATGCGTCCATTTTGGGTCTGAGACCTTACCGCCACCCATTCACCTAGCAGTAAAGACTCATGCGGTAACAGGCGGTAATGACCTACGCGTGCCAAATGCGCGCCCAAAAACAAAAAATATTTTCCAGATGTGCATAGCGGACACGCGCCAAAAATGAAATTACCACAAGAGCCACATGGTAGACAGGCGGTAACTCCATTTTGGCGCATGTTGGGCGCACGTAGACACATGGCTTAGTAAAAGGACCCCTAAGGGCCCTGTTTACTAAGATGCGCTAGAGGCGCATTAGTGCTTTTAGCGCGTGCTAACCATTAGCGTGTTCTAATTGTGTAGGCGCCCACAATATTCTTATGTGTGCCTACACAGCTCGCGCTAATTTTGTGCACACGCTAAAAATGCTAGCGCACCTTAGTAAACAGGGTCCTAAGAATGAAAAGTTGGTGGTTTGTCTCCCGAGGAAGCATACAGTGAAACGGGGGCGCTCTGTTGAGCAAACCGACAAGAATTCCCTCTGAATCAAGTTAAGTGTCCTTAATTTTTTAAGGTCCCTAACAGGGAAAAACTATTAAGATTGAAAGAAAAGAAAGGACGGGAAGGAATTAATAGGAAAATTAAGAAATAAAGTGATTATAAAAAATTAAAAAATTGATTATAAGGAGGTTTTTTTAGACCGATGAGGAAGTTCGCATGGCAGTTTTGTTGAACTAATTATAATAAGAAGCAGAGCATCTGAGATTTTCCTCCATCTATGAAATGAAGTAAAATCAGATACGCTTGCTATTATGTACATTTAGATAATTAAACTTAGCAATTATGACCAGTCTAATGCCACGCCTCCTAAAATGATCCTGTAAAAATACACAGAAGTGTAAAAGTGTGCTCTGATTGGGTCTATGAGTTTGCATGGTTGCCAGGAACTATCGTTTTGCCTCCTTGCAGGTACTGTTTGCCAGCCCCCCTCCTCCCTCCAGATGCTGCTGCTGCCCTAGGCAACTGCCTATTCTGTTTAATAAATTAATCTGGCCCCAGTGGGGAAGTGTAGCATTTAATGAACACTAGCTTAGTTTGATTTAATTTATTAATTTCGTATTTCATTCTTCACAGTACATTGTAGAGGATCACAAGCAAAATAACAGACATAACCATTAGAAACAACACGCAAATATAAAATCAATTAAAACAATAAAAAATTGCCTGCAAATTCTTCATTTACTGTTCAAAGCATTCTCTAGATAGCAGGGCCTTCAGTAGCTTTCTAAACATCAAAATAATTAATCTCTTAGAATCAGTGGAAGTTTAGTCTAAAGAACTAGATCGACATAACTAAAAACCTCTCTAGGGGGGGTCTTTTACTTAGGCACGTTGGTGTTTTTAGCACGCGTTAAAAATAGGCACGTTCTAAACGCTAAAGACGCCCATAGGAATGCATTGCCGTCTTTAGCATTTAGCATGTGCCTATTTTTAACATGCTAAAAACGCCAGTGCGCCTTAGTAAAAGACCCCGTAGATTTCCTGTCAAACTAAGTGAAAGTAATTCCAGATAGTCCCTACAGTGAAGGTAATAAAATCTGGGCAGGCTTTAACTTATTAGAGCTGATTTAAATTCATACTTCCAGTGGAAGCCAATGTAACCTTTTAAGACTAGGAGTTACTGGATTGTGGTAGGCTGCTGTGCTTTGGATCACCCGTATTCTTGTTATGGTTTATTAGTGCTTGATATACCGCCATACCTAACTGGCAGTTCACAGCGGTTTACAAAACAAAAATAATACATACATCAAAGTCACGAAAGGACAGGAAAGATGAAACAATCATTTCAATTTTGTAGAAACCTTTGAGAAAAAAAAAAAAGAGGAAGGGGTCGGGAGGGGCATGGGAAATAATAAACTGAGGCAGAGTGAAACAGCCAAACAAACTTTAATCAGGAGGAAAAGCCCTTTTAAAAAGCCAGGTCTTTAGTAAAAGTTTTAAATGATTGCTCTGTACAAATGGAGAGGGGAAGAGAATTCCAGAAAAAAAAGAAAAAAACAAAGTAGAAAGCACGATGCCTAGTACTCTCCAGTTGTGAATTTCTAGGACTGGGGAGAACTAGACAAAAGCCATATAGAGAGCAAAGCAAGTGAGAAGGAGATTAAGGCACAGTGAGGTTAGAGAGAATACTACTACTACTATAAATCACTTTTATAGCGGGGCTGGTGTTTTGGGTGGTGGGGCTTGTTCTGGGCAAGACTTCTACGGTCCGTGTCCTGAAAATGGGGCTAGTTCTGGGCAAGACTCTACGGTCTGTGTCCTGAAAATGGCAGATACAAATCAAGGTAAGGTATACACAAGAAGTAGCACATATGAGTTTATCTTGTTGGGCAGACTAGATGGACCGTGCAGGTCTTTTTCTGCCGTCATCTACTATGTTACTATGTTACCAGTCGTAGGCAGCGCTTTACAATTGAACATGAAGAAGAAAGACAGTCCCTGCTCAAAAGAGTTTACAATCTAAATCAGGACAAACAGACAGGACCAAAATGGATAAGGGAAGGACAGACAGAAGGACACATATGGATAAGATAAAAGTTACAAGTCAGGAGTCGAAAGCAGCATCAAACAGGTAGGCCTTTAGCCCGAATTGAAGGCTGCGAGGGATGGAGCTAGACGTAATGGCTCAGGAAGCCTATTCCAAGCATAAAGGACATCCACTTTAAGAGCCTGGAAAGTCAGAGTGAAGAGATAATGAATAATATGTTGTTCCACAGGCAGCCAGTGATATTTCTGCAGCAAGGGGGTAACATGATTGAACCTATGAGAATGGCAGAGAAAGCGGATAGCAGTGTTTTAGAGGGACTGAAGACATTGGAGATTAAAGTTGTTTGTGGTAGACTTACGCAGACATTACAATACAATAGTCTGTTTTACTGAAGACCAGTGCAATCATGATTTTAACCAAGTTTGTCCTAGTGCGTTTTTTCTAGCGAAAAAGGTGCCGGTACTCTAATGCTAGGCTGCCCTTCAGGGGTGGGGTGATCACTGAGGGACCCACCCCACAATAGCCAGGTCCCCTGCAACCAGTCACAGAATCTATGACAAGGCAGAATTGGTGTGTAGAGCCTGAACTCTTTTTTTTTTTTTTTTTTTTTTTTGCATTTTCAATATACATTACAAGTCATATACAACTTGAACAGGCAATACGGATTCATATTAAGTAACTATTAACATAACTTTCTAGAAGCATATTAATTAATCCTCTTTAGAGCACTAAACCCTGGTGACCTGTGAAGGAAAATGAAACACAAAGAAAATATAAACAAAATGAGCAATATAGCATAGCAGATCTCTACTCTATCTAACACCACTTAGCTTGTATTAACCAGCAGCCAATTTCTTCACCTTAATAAATTCACTCAAATGTTTAGACTGAAAAAACACATATTTTATCCCTAAAAACTTTACTACGCATTTACATGGATAGTTTAAGTAAAAGGATGCTCCCAGAGCTATAACATCAGCCCTCATGGCTAGGAAAGCTTTTCTTCTCTCCTGAGTGGATCTTGTTACATCTGGAACATCCATACTTTTTTACCTAAGGAAAGTGTTTTTGCTTTTCTGAAATAGAATCTTTTAACATGTTCCAAGTCTTGTTCAAAAACAAAGGAGACTATCAAAGTCCACCTTTCAGTTTCTTCAGTCATAGAAGTATCTAGAATTTCTGTTATATTCAATATGTCCCTTTTCTGTATGGAGTGAGCCTCTGGAGTTGATTGTGAATCAGGTAATTTTTTTGGCTGTATATAGTATAGCTTATTTATTGGTGGAAACATATCTGGGGTATATTGTAATATTTCCATTAGATATTTCTTAAAAGCGTCCAGTGGGCTAACTCCAATAGATCTAGGAAAATTCAAAAGGCGAAGTGTCAGTCTACGATGAAAATTTTCAAGCTGTTCTATTTTCCGATGGACAAAAAGTCTGTCTTTTACTGTTGTCACATTAAATTCCTGTATGGTCTTCACCTCTTGTTTTAAATCATTCATCTGAGTCTTAAATTCTTGTTTAGTATTTTCCATTGTGTTAGAAAGTTAATCCATTTTACTTACAAGAGATGAAATTTCTTTAGTGGAATTGGCAACTGATACCTCCAAGCGCTGGAGAGCTTCTAAAACATTGTCCAGCGTCGCCGTCCCAGTTCGCTTCGTCGAAGCACCAGGCTGAGGAAGAAAAATTTCTTGTTTCTTCCCTTCGTCGGTCATCGCCACCTTCAATCCTCGATCCAGTGGTTGCTGCGCTACCGAATTCGGTCCGCTATGCCCCTGTTGGAGGAGGCGCCCTTCGAGCTGGGGCGGCGCTCGGTGGTCCGGGGGAGATAAGGTGGTATCAAGGCCCAAGCCTCCGTGAGCTCCTTCCCATGAGGCAGCGGGACTCCTCCCGGATATCAGAGTAGGCGTTTTCATGGCGTATCTGTCCATTGTTTGTTGTCCTGTAGGAGGTCGAGGCGTTGAGGTTTCAACCTTCACCAACCCTTTACGCTTGGTATGGGGCATTATCAGTAGGAAGAATAAGGTTTCAGGAGACAAACATCCAGAGTTTGCACACCACGAAAATTCATGCCGCCATCTTGTCATGTGATCACCCCCCAGCCCCCCCCCCCCCCCCCCGAGCCTGAACTCTTTAATTAAAACTTGGGATCCATTGGTCAGTTTTTGCAGACAATGGAAAAGGTGTTGGTACTCAGTCGCCCCCAAGTACCCCCTCAAAAAAACCCTGGTTTGTCCTATCCAAGTACCCATGTAGTTGGCAAATCATACACTAAGCTCAGCAACGAGAATTAACAATAGATAAAATGTGACTGAGCCAAGTTATCCAGGCATCCAGCTTAACTCTTAAATGAGTAACACACTCTGATCCTTATAATTGTATTTCTAACAAAACAGAATGCCTAGAAGGTGGCCAGTTTTCTCTGGAGATCAGTGTACTTGTCGGGTTTCGATTTTATGGACCATAATCTTGCACCCAGTCTTCTGCCACCTTAAGACAGGAGTTGTTACTAGCCCCCTTCTGGGAGGCTGACATGTACTTAATAATTAGAAAAATCAGCTGCAAAGAAATATTCTAATCCCAAATCTGTCCATCTCTTTACCCAGTAGGGCTGAATTATTAAAAAGTAATGAGGATAGTTCGGAGCCTTGTGACACCCCATGCTTAAAAGAAGAAATGAAAATGTGTACACCAAAGTAAAACAATTATGCACATCAGTGGCGTTCCTAGGGGGGCTGACACCCGGGGCAGATCGCCGATGCGCCCCGCCCCCCGGATGCAACGTGACCCCCCCCCCGGCAAAAGGACACTCCCCCCCCCCGCAAAAGAACCCCCCGCAAAAGAACCCCCCGCCCGGGTGCACGCCGCTGGGGGTGTGCTGCGCGCGCCTGTCCGTCGTTCGTTTCATGCTCCCTCTGCCCCGGAACAGGAAGTAACCTGTTCCGGGGCAGAGGGAGCATGGAAAGAATGACGGACAGGCGCGCGTGGCACCCCCCCCCCCCCCCAGTGGCGTGCACCCGGGGCGGACCGCCCCCACTGCCCCCCCCCCCCTAGGAACACCACTGGTGCACATCTTTACTTTTGGATTTACTTCTTAAAGAAGGGAAAGGAAATGCATATATCTTTAGGGTGGCTTTGAACCACTGGCCTGTTCTTTAGTGTTTAAGTAAATTATTGATGCAGTCAGGAATCTTATTGTGAGTGCATGACTAATTCAATAGACACTGATGAGCAGCATTATTGCAGATGAAAAGGAATTGGATTGAAAAGCATGTTGCTTTACTAGTAGCATTACTTATTTCAATAGCCCTATTGGATGTACTGGTGGCCTTTGCAGACTTTAGTCGATGCACTATTAAATGGACATCTGTCTTTGAGTACATGCAGCCTATTCATAGCCGCCGAGATGGGGGGCAAGGGGGACAAAATTCCCTGGGCCTCCAAGGGGGGCCCGGCGCCGCAGTCCCACCCGCACTCCGTCGTCGACCGTCTGCCCCCTGCATTGAAATCGCAGTCTCACCTCCGTGAAAGCAGCGCTGCAGGCAGCAGAGCGCCTCCCTTCGGCCCTCCTTCCCTCCCTGTGTCCCGCCCTCATCTGATGTAACTTCCGGAGGTGAGACTGCGATTTCAATGCAGGGGGTCCGGCCCGATGGCGGACGGAGGGAGGAGCGGCGGCGACCTCGGGGGGAGCAGTGGCTGCGGCGATCTCAGGGGGAGCATGGCGGCGGCGGCGATTTCAGGGGGCGGCCTTGCCCCGGGCCCGGCCCAGTCTCTCGGCAGCCCTGAGCCTATTGCATTGGAACTGCATCTGCAGAGAACTGTGCACCCTCTGTATAGGGTGAGGCAAAAAAAAAAGGAACCCCCTAGAATTAGAACATAAGAGGAGCCATACTGGGTCAGACCAATGGTCCATCTAGCCCAGTATCCTGTTTTCCAAACAGTGGCCAAGCCAGGTCACAAGTACCTGGCAGAAACCCAAATAGTGGCAACACTCCATAATGTTTTGCTGTTTTCTCAGCAATCGTTTGGAATTTCAATGTGAAATTTTACAGCTTTATTTGTTGTTACTGTCTACATTTATGTGCTGAGTGGAATGAGATTTTCTTTAAACACAGTGAAGTTACAGACTTTTTAGCATGACTACCTAGCAATTTTCATGCGTTCAAAAATGTACTGTAAAACTACCATTATTTGAAAGAAAAAATGGAATACTAGCTTACTGTTAATGATACCACAGCGATATAGATGTTTGTCTGGGGAGCAATGTTGGAGGCTTATCACAAGCTCCACCGAAAGCCGCAAGCAATCACCAAACTCAAGGAAGCGATGCAGACGATCTGGGACAGCCTGCCACAGGGACCAATTGACAAGAGCTTCCCAAAGTGACTGAAAGCCTGTGTTAAAGCTTGGGATGGACACTTTGAGCAAATTCTGAGACACTGTTACTTGTATCATTTGAATGGCGTTATTTTGCTGTGCTTTAGCTCAAACATTTTTTAACGCGCAAAAATCGCTAGGTAATAACACTAAAATGTCAGTAACATCAACATAGATTAAGATAATTAAATGTTGTTTAATAGTAATATGTACATATGATGACTAAATAAGTAGGTAAAATTTCTCGTTGAACTTCAAACCAGCTGCTGAGAAAATGGCAAAAAACTGTAGGGGGTTACTTTTTTTTTTTTTCGCCTACCCTGTATAGTGGAATTATCTCCAGATCCATATAGAAAGACTAATATTCATCCAGTTTTAAAACGTTTGGGCCCAATAATTAAAAAAAGCCGGGCTCCTAAATTTGCCCTCTAATTTCAGTCAACCATAGAAGTTTAAGTTTTCTGCTAAAAATTCACGTAAATCTAGGAGTGGGGGCTGGGGAAGAATAACCAAGCTGCAGTAAACTATGGCGTTTTACCCCAGCTTAGTTTATTGTGGTAATCACTAGCCAACAATTAGGGAGTGCCATAGGTTACTGACTCCCACAGTAAAGGAATAATGTAATTTTCAATTAGCCTCACAAGCTGTCTTATTTTATTCCTCAAGAGCACTGGGCTGATAACACACTAAGAGGGGCATATTGGAACGCGAACGCCCATCTCCATGGGTGTCTATCTCTGAGAACGGGTACGTGAAGGGGCGGGACAAACCGTATTTTGGAAAAAAAATGGGCGTCCATCTTTTTTCCGATAATAGGGTTTGTGCCAGCCAAATGCATTGGATTTATGTGGATTTGAGCTGGGCGGTATCATTTTTCAGCGATAATGGAAACAGAAGGCGCCCAGCTCAAAAACAAACAAATCCAAGGCATTGGGTCGTGGGAGGGGCCCGGATTCGTAGTGCACTGGTCCCCCTCACGTGCCAGGACACCAACCGGGCACCCTAGGGGGCACTTGTAACAATTTTTTAAAAAGTTAACTACCTCTGAAGTCCATAGCTCCCTTCCCTTGGGTGCTGAGCCCCCCAAATCCCCCCCCAAAACCCACTCCCCACAACTCTACACCATTACCATAGCACTTATGGCTGAAGGGGGGCACCTAGATGTGGGTACAGTGGGTTTTGGGGGCGGTTTGGAGGGCTCCCATTTACCAGCACAAGTGTAACAGGTAGGGGGGGGATGGGCCAGGGTCCACCTGGCTGAAGTCCACTGCACCCACTAAAACTGCTCCAGGGACCTGCATACTGCTGTGATGGAGCTAGGTATGACATTTGAGGCTGGCATACAGGCTGGAAAAAACAAGTTTTTAAAGTTGTTTTTTTTTGGATTGGAGGGGGTTAGTGACCACTGGGGGAGTCAGGGGTGGTCATCCCCGATTCCCTCCGGTGGTCATCTGGTCATTTAGGGCACTTTTTTGGGACTTGTTCGTGAAAAAAAGGGTCCAAAAAAAGTGACCCAAATTTGCGCTAAAAACGCCTTTCTTTTTTCGATTATCGGCCGAGGACGCCCATCTCTCCTCGGCCGATAAACACGCCCCAGTCCCGCCTTCACCACACCTCCGACAGGCCCCCGTCAACTTTGGCCGTTTCCGCGACAGATTGCAGTTGAAGACGCCCAAAATCGGCTTTCGATTATACCGATTTGGGCACCCACGGGAGAAAGACACCCATCTCCCGATTTGGGTCGAAATATGGGCATTTTTCTCTTTCGAAAATAAGGCGGCAAGACTCTCAGGGAGCCTCTCTTTAAGGGGCTGGTGTTGTCAACAAGGTGTGTGGCAGAGGGAATCCCCCTGTCCCAGCAAATAACCCCCCCCCCAAAGATACTCTCAATCCCCCTACCGTCCCAAAGATAGAGAAAGACCATGTGTTTAAGTAGCTTGGTGGCCCAATGCTCCTGGATCACTGGGCTAACGCTGTTTCAGAGGTGGCTTGCAGGCAGCGTTAGTCCTTTACATTGGGAGTCAGCAACCTGCGGTACAGAGATACCACAGGTGGTTGACTCCTGTGATAAATCAAAGTATGGTAAAAGCATGTGTTTTACCACTCCTTGATAATTCCCCTCCCCGTGCTCTTAAAAAGCACGTCATAATCTTGCCAATAGTAAAATATAATGCCGTGCTTGTTTTTATTATTTTGGTCTGCTGCTTTCCTCCTGGCCATGGGGTAAGGTATCACTTACCGTGTGGCCATGCTGGGGAGAGCACTTAACACCATCCACTGAGGTGGCGGTAAGGGATCCCGCACTAACCCAGTGGTAACAAGGTAGCAATTGGAAGTGCCCGATTAACGCCGGGTAACTGCAGCACTAAAAAATATGGGCCTAATTTTCCTAGCATGGGAAATGGCATGCGCTGGTACTGGAACTACCACTGGTGCCCGCATTGGACCGGCGGAAGTTCCAGGTTGCCACGTGGTAACCCTTTAGTAAAAGGGCCCCTAAGTGCTTTGGTATACAATAATCTTTACTCTGTGGCTTGGAGCACCTAATGACATTACCAACTACCGTCCAATAGCATCTATCCCACTGGTAGTCAAATTTAATGGAAGGCTTGGCAACCAAACAACTAAATGATTACATAGAGAAATTCACAATACTGCCCGAATCACAATCAGGATTCCGCCCCCAACACAGCACCGAAACAGTATTACTTACTCTATTAACTAAATTCAAGCAAGAAATAGCAAGAGGTAAAAGTATACTTCTCCTACAATTTGACATGTCCAGTGCATTCGACATGGGCAGCCATAATATATTACTAAGACTCCTAGATTACTTCGGAATCAGCGGAAATACACTTAAATGGATCAAGGGCTTCCAATCCACAAGAACATACCAATTGAAAGCTAGCACAAACATATCATAAGTACATAAGTACATAAGTAGTGCCATACTGGGAAAGACCAAAGGTCCATCTAGCCCAGCATCCTGTCACCGACAGTGGCCAATCCAGGTCAAGGGCACCTGGCACGCTCCCCAAACGTAAAAACATTCCAGACAAGTTATACCTAAAAATGAGGAATTTTTCCAGTCCATTTAATAGCGGTCTATGGACTTGTCCTTTAGGAATCTATCTAACCCCTTTTTAAACTCCGTCAAGCTAACCGCCCGTACCACGTTCTCCGGCAATGAATTCCAGAGTCTAATTACACGTTGGGTGAAGAAAAATTTTCTCCGATTCGTTTTAAATTTACCACACTGTAGCTTCAACTCATGCCCTCTAGTCCTAGTATTTTTGGATAGCGTGAACAGTCGCTTCACATCCACCCGATCCATTCCACTCATTATTTATACACTTCTATCATATCTCCCCTCAGCCGTCTCTTCTCCAAGCTGAAAAGCCCTAGCCTTCTCAGCCTCTCTTCATAGGAAAGTCGTCCCATCCCCACTATCATTTTCGTCGCCCTTCGCTGTACCTTTTCCAATTCTACTATATCTTTTTTGAGATACGGAGACCAGTACTGAACACAATACTCCAGCTGCGGTCGCACCATGGAGCGATACAACGGCATTATAACATCCGCACACCTGGACTCCATACCCTTCCTAATAACACCCAACATTCTATTCGCTTTCCTAGCCGCAGCAGCACACTGAGCAGAAGGTTTCAGCGTATCATCGACGACGACACCCAGATCCCTTTCTTGATCCGTAACTCCTAACGCGGAACCTTGCAAGACGTAGCTATAATTCGGGTTCCTCTTACCCACATGCATCACTTTGCACTTGTCAACATTGAACTTCATCTGCCACTTGCACGCCCATTCTCCCAGTCTCGCAAGGTCCTCCTGTAATCGTTCACATTCCTCCTGCGACTTGACGACCCTGAATAATTTTGTGTCATCGGCGAATTTAATTACCTCACTAGTTATTCCCATCTCTAGGTCATTTATAAATACATTAAAAAGCAACGGACCCAGCACAGACCCCTGCGGGACCCCACTAACTACCCTCCTCCACTGAGAATACTGGCCACGCAATCCTACTCTCTGCTTCCTATCTTTCAACCAGTTCTTAATCCATAATAATACCCTACCTCCGATTCCATGACTCTGCAATTTCTTCAGGAGTCTTTCGTGCGGCACTTTGTCAAACGCCTTCTGAAAATCCAGATATACAATATCAACCGGCTCCCCATTGTCCACATGTTTGCTTACCCCCTCAAAAAAATGCATTAGATTGGTGAGGCAAGACTTCCCTTCACTAAATCCGTGCTGACTTTGTCTCATCAGTCCATGTTTTGTATATGCTCTGCAATTTTATTCTTAATAATAGCCTCCACCATCTTGCCCGGCACCGACGTCAGACTCACCGGTCTATAATTTCCCGGATCTCCTCTGGAACCTTTCTTAAAAATCGGAGTAACATTGGCTACCCTCCAGTCTTCCGGTATTACACTCGATTTTAGGGACAGATTGCATATTTCTAACAGTAGCTCCGCAAGTTCATTTTTTAGTTCTATTAATACTCTGGGATGAATACCATCAGGTCCCGGTGATTTACTACTCTTCAGCTTGCTGAACTGACCCATTACATCCTCCAAGGTTACAGAGAATTTGTTTAGTTTCTCTGACTCCCCCGCTTCAAATATTCTTTCCGGCACCGGTGTCCCCCCCAAATCCTCCTCGGAAACCTAACTGCGGAGTACCGCAAGGATCACCGATCCTTTTCAACCTCATGATGACCCCTCTAGCCAAGTCCTTATCCATTCAAGGCCTTAACCCATTCATATATGCTGATGACGTCACAATATATATCCCCTACAAACACGATCTGGCAGAAATCACCAACGAAATCAAGCTTAGCCTGAACATCATGAACTCATGGGCAAATGCATTCCAATTAAAACTCAACACAGAAGAAACATACTGTCTCGTCATCTCATCCCAATACAACACATACAAGCCCACAAACATAAACACCCCAGGTTATACCCTTCCTATTGCTGACAGCCTGAAAATTCTCGAAGTAATAATCGACCGGAACCTCTCACTAGAGAACCAAGCGAAATCTACCATAAAGAAAATGTTTCACTCAATGTGGAAACTCAAATGTGTGAAACCGTTCTTTCCAAGGGAAGTATTCCGCAACTTGATATAATCAATGGTATTGAGCCATGTAGACTACTGCAAAGGAATTTATGTGGGCTGCAAAGAACAAATTATAAAGAAACTTCAGACCGCTCAAAACACAGCAGCCAGGCTTATATTTGGAAAATCATGTTTTGAAAGCACCAAACCCCTCCGAGCAAAACTGCACTGGCTCCCAATCAAAGAACGTATCACTTTTAAAATCTGCACCCTGGTTCATAAAAATATCTACGGCGCAGCCCCGGGTTACATGACAGACCTCATAGTCCTGCCAACCAGAAACACAACAGGATCAACACGAACATACTTAAATCTTCACTACCCAAGCAGCAAAGGACTCAAATACAAATCAACGTATGCATCCAGTTTTTCCTATTTAAGCGCACAACTATGGAACGCACTGCCAAAAATAGTAAAAACAACGTACGACCACCTAAATTTCCAGAAAGAACTAAAAACAATCCTGTTCAGAAAGGCATATCCCACCAACCCAACATAAAAGCCTGAGCACCTGCAACACAACAAAACCAAAAATCGTAATGGATGCTCCTATACCTACCATAAATGAACCTATTCTACTACAATAACACCTGTATTTGTTCATTCCGAATCTGGTGAACGCCACTACGGTACTATGTAAGCCACATTGAGCCTGCAAATAGGTGGGAAAATGTGGGATAGAAATGTAACAAATAAAATAAATAAATAAATGGAGGCACTCAGTTACAGAATTAACCCTTCATGAGGGTCATTTTATAAGAGGGGCGTTAGAATATAAGAACATAAGCATTGCCATACTGGGAAAAACTGTGGCTAATCCAGATCACAAGTACCTGGCAAGATCCCAAAAGAATAAAACAGATTTTATTTTGCTTATCCTAGAAATAAGCACTGGATTTCTCCAAGTCCATTCTTAATAAGGGCTCATTTCTTTTTGGTAATTATCCAAACCTTTTTAAACCTGCTAAGCTAACTGCTTTTACCAACAGATTCCAGAGTTTAATTACATATTAAGGGGTAATCAATAGAAATAGAATAAAATAAAACAGAGAAAAGAAAATAAGATGATACCTTTTTTATTGGACTAACTTAATACATTTTTAGATTAGCTTTCGAAGATAGCCCTTTTGAAATACTTTGATGTTTCACTTATATATGCTGTTACTTATCAAAATTTGCTTATTTCTGATCTGACAAAGAAGGGCTACCTTTGAAAGCTAATCTAAAAATGTATTTGTTAGTCCAATAAAAAAGGTATCATCTTATTTTCTTTTCTCTGTTTTATTTTATTCTAGTCTATTTCTATTGATTACCTTTAAAAGTGGACTAACACGGCTACCACATCCCTCTACATTAAGCCTAAAAAATCGACACTGAAAAAAATGCTTAAGCGCTTTTCTATAAACCTAAAGTTAGGCGCGGTTTATGGAATAGCGCTTAAGTGCAGGGGCCGTACATAAATTTAGAAGTGTCCATTTGCACCAACGAAAATGTGGATTAAATGCCCCTGCCTATATTTACACATGGAACCCCCATATTCTATAATTGCACACGTAACTCAAATCCATGCCCACGCTCCACCTCGAAACACCCATGACTCTCCCATTTCCATGCCCCTTTTTCCATGACATGCATAAAATTTAAGTGTGGATCATGTGCCTAAATTTACGTGCGTACATGGTGATTCATTTCAATTAACACCAATAAATGTTTGTTATCAAGCCAATTGTTGGCACTTATTGGCTCATTAATCAATTAAATTGCATGCGCAAATTGGGAATTGGGCACATGCCTAAATCTGCGCACACAATTTTTGCTGACTTTTATAGAATTAGGAGGTAAGTGAAGAAATTATTTGTAGCGCTATTCTGTGCAAATGAGACGGCTCTTTTATTGAGCTCTATTTTCGCCCGTGTGGCCATCAGCGAATATATATATCTTTACCAGACGTTGGGGCATTGAAGTGATACCACGTGCATGTTACAGAGTTTCTCTTTGACCCCTGAGGCAGGCGTTGTTTCACGCCGAAACACGGCCTGTGTCGGGTCATCAATAAAGATTTTCAATTGTCCCAGTCTTAAAGGCCCAGTGTTGCTTTTCTTTTGTATGCTTTCTCTGTATGCTGTTGTACCCTCTCTATTCGTGTCATGTGTCTGTGCCTGCCACTTACACTAGTGTTTTTTAAAGTTTCAATTTGCTACCCTGCCCATCAAGGAGATATCTGGGCAGCTAACAGGCTAAAAAGTATAAGGTAAGAAGGCACTGAAAAAAGGGTAGGGTAGAACTACAAATGCATATAAGAAAGGGGTGAAAGAAAAGGAAAACTGAGACTGGTTAGATGGGTCTCACAGGCCCCACCTCTGTGTACCCTGCAGGGGTGGTCTTTTTTATGTAAGCTATATCTGTATCTGTGAACCAAGTTTCTGTTATACATAGGAGATCTAGTTTATAAGTCTGAATTAGGTTCTGTATGAGGTGATATTTTCTTTGGGCTGAGCGAGTATTGAGGAGGCCTATATTAATGGGAGAAGACTTTGAGGTCATTGCGCAAGTGATGGGAATCAATAAGAGTTGTCCTACCTGCATGTAATTCACTTGAGGAGACAGCCGATTAGGGCAGTGTCCCCAAATGACAGGAATCGGTAGCGATAGACACATGGGAAAAAGGATTTGACTTAAGAGCCAGAGAAAGCCAATGGCAAAGATTTTCCAAACAGAAAATCCATAGTAGGTGAATGCGTACTCAGGTGCGTACGAAGAAGCGTACAAAGGAGCAGGACCTCTACGCGGCATGCGCTGCGTAGGATGAAAAAATAAGGACGCTACCAGTGATGTCACTTCCGTTGTGAGCGGACGGGGTTGGTGCTGAAACCGCTGCATTTACAGTGGTTTGGATGCTTGAAGCACACAGAGATGAGTCCTGAGAAACACCAATGCAGACACAGTCACAGCATGCAGAAAAAAGCAGAGTTGATAGTGAGTGTACCGCATAAGGTGAAAACATAAGGACGCTACCAGTGAAGACACTTCCGGTGCGAGCTGGCGGGGGCTGGTACCTAAGAGGCGCCTTCTTTTCTTCTTATCCTAGATGCCGTGTTATAAAATTACCCTCCCTGTGAATAATTTCGTAAGGAGGTTTCTAATGTAAGTATGTTTCTAGGCACTTATTGTAGATCAATTTTGTCTAGCTTAAATGGCAGAAATCACTTCTACATTGCAGGTGTAAATTTCCTTGCCTATAATTTTTAAGTATATTTATAAACTAGCTTATTTTATCATCTACACACGTACATATTTGATGCTAGCTTGCATTTTATAAGAGACAACAGGCATATGTGGCAGTATCCCTCTCACTTTATAACAGGTCACCTAAAATTAAACACATTTGAGCACATAAATTTATAGAATGCTGCCATCCATGTGCATGGATGGGCAGCCTGGATAAGCCATATGGAGGGGCATAATTGAACAAAAACGTCTATCTCCATGGGCGTTTATCTCTGAGAACGGGTCCGTGAAGGGGCGGACCGAACCGTACTTTCGAAAAAAATGGACGTCCATGTTTTATTCGACAATTTGTGAGCTGGGCGTTTTTGTTTTTCAGTGATAATGGAAAATGAAAGCGCCCAGCTCAAAAACGAATAAATCCAAGGCATTTGTTCATGGGAGGGGCCAGGAGTCGTAGTGCACTGGTCCCCCTCACATGCCAGGACACCAACCGGGCACCCTAGGGGGCACTTTTACAAAAACAAAAAAAAAGGTAAAAGAGCTCCCAGGTGCATAGCACCCTTCCCTTGTGTGTTGAGCCCCCCAAATCCCCCTCAAAACCCACTGCCCACAAGTCTACACCATTACTATAGCCCTAAGGGGTGAAGGGGGGCACCTACATGTGGGTACAGTGGGTTTGGGGGGCGGTTTGGAGGGCTCCCATTTACCAGCACAAGTGTAACAGGTGGGGGGGGGGATGGGCCTGGGTCCACCTGCCTGAAGTCCACTGCACCCCCTAATAACTGCTCCAGTGACCTGCATACTGCTGCCAGGGAGGTGGGTTTGACATTTTGAGGGTGAAAATAAAAAGTTGTGAAAGGCATATTTTGTGGTGGGAGGGGGTTTGTGACCACTGGGGGAGTCAGGGGAGGTCATCCCCGATTCCCTCCAGTGGTCATCTGGTCATTTAGGGCACTTTTTGTGGCCTTATTCGTGGAAAAACAGGGTCCAGGAAAAGTGCCCTAAATTCTCGCTAAAAACGCATATTTTTCTTCCATTATCGGTGAAAGGCGCCCATCTCTGATCGCCCGATAACCACGCCCCAGTTCCGCCTTCAGCACGCCTTCGACACGCCCCCATCAACTTTGTCCGCATCCACGACGGAGTGCATTTGAAAACGTCCAAATTCGGCTTTCGATTATACCGCTTTATTCGTTTTTGTGAGATAAATGTCTATCTCCCGATTTGGGTCGCAATATAGGCATTTTTCTTTTTCAATTATAAGCTGGATGGTCTTTTATGACTTCTCTACTGGCTACCAATAAACACATAGGGGTGAATTCTATATATGGTGCCAAGAAAATCCACACAAAGAAAACGTGCTTAACGCTATTCTATAAACCTCACCACGAGTTAAGCACGGTTTATAGAATATGAATAGTGCACATTCCTGCAACTACAATTTAGGCATGACCATTTATGCCAACTAAAGTCTGGTGTAAATGCCCACGCAAAACTTAGGTGCGGATTGGGCATATTCTATAACAGTGCATGTAATTTTTACAAACGTCCTTGACCCTCCCATGGCCATGCCCCCTTTTGAGATCATAAGTACAAAAGTACCTAAGTATTGCCATACTGGGAAAGACCAAAGGTCCATCAAGCCCAGCATCCTGTTTCCAACAGTGGCCAATACAGATCACAAATACCTGGCAAGATCCCAAAAAAGTACAAAACATTTTATACTGCTTATCCCAGAAATAGTGGATTTTCCCCAAGTTCATTTAATAATGGTCTATGGACTTTTCCTTTGGAAAGCCGTCAAAACCTTTACCACATTCTCTGGCAATGAATTCCAGAGTTTAATTACACGTTGAGTGAAGAAAAGTTTTCTCTGATTCACATTAGAATTTATGCGCACCATATTACAGACTACGCTTATAAAGTTGCACACATAAATTTTAATTGGTGCCAATTAGTACTGATAATTGCTTATTGGCCAATTATTGGCTCCGATTGGCTTGTTAACCAATTATGTTGCAAGCCCAGTTTGGTTGCTCTGCCAAATTTGCAAACAACTGTAGGCACCATATATAGAATCTGGGGTCTAACTTCCTTTGAAAACTGCCCCACTATCTATCTACCTAGTTTTGCTAAATTTTTAATGGAATGATTGAAGACAAATATATAAGTTACAGGGTACAGAGGGCTATGTTTCTCTTTCTGTTTCAGGTTTATGGATAACTTACTGCCCAGGCAAGATGAAGAGTGGCTCCAAAGACATAGGGCTAAATTCAGTAAATGGTGCACAGAAACTGGCACCAAAAAAAATCGGCGCTGAATGTTATTTTATAATGAGTACTCAAAGAATTGAGTGACGATTTCAGCACCCAAATGTGGGTGTCAGGACTTACATCTGGTGAAAAAAACAGGTATAATTCCCATCCCCGGTATTCTATAACATTGCAGACAAATTTTAGGAATGCCCCTGACTCGCCCAAGCAACTCCCATGGCCATGCCCCCCTTTTGAGTTGCACGCTATGAGATCTGGACGTGCCTTTTTCTGGAATAGCATGTAGCAAGATGTGCATGCAAATTCAAATTGGTACCAATTAGCACCCATTATTGGTACTAATTGGCTGGTTAGACAATTTAATTGGGCACACATCTTGGATCAGAACCTAATTTTGGGAGCCATATATATAGAATCCAGGGAATAGTGCTTAAGGAAAAATCCTTTCTCTGTTCAGAATAACTGAGCTAGAGAAATCTCAGTTACTATGAGCAGCTTGTAATTAAGAATTTGAAGGCTATTTACCACAGTGTGGTGATGTATTGCAGTCACTGGGGGTTAACAGCCAAATTTAATGTGCAGCAACTTGCAAAACTTCTACATTAACTGCTGGAGTCGTTCCGAGAAGTTTGCCTTTCAGTTAATGCAGAAACTTTCTTTGCCACCCGTTAATTGAATCCCAAGGGAAACAGGAGTATAAGTACATAAGTAATGCCACACTGGGAAAAGACCATCGAGCCCAGCATCCTGTCCACAACAGCGGTCAATCCAGGCCAAGGGCACCAACATGGCAATGAAAAAAGCATTAAAAATTGCAAAAAAAAAAAAGCATACAGCCTTCAATACTCTTATATGCATGCTAACATTGTTATGTTTTAATTTAAATCTTTTTCTTTTATATAATTGTGAGACTTACTGATTTTTCAAAACAACAACAAGGATGGAGGTTTTGGCATCCGACAGCCCACAAAGCGACATATCAGATCTCTTATAGCGCTTACAGCTATTTCAAGTCCAAGCTCTTAACTGCAATCCTCAATCATTTGCCTCAGCCCCCTATGAGAATCTTTAATAGAAATATAGAAAAACAAAAAAGCGACAACTTATCTTAATAAACACATGATTCATGTATCCATTGAAGTAACATTGACTGCTCCATATTAGTGTACTGTAATTACCTCTATCTATAAAGATACTGAGTGGAGTGGAACGGGTACATGTGAATCGCTTGTTTACTCTTTCCAAAAATACTAGGACTAAGGGACACCCAATGAATCTACTAATTAGTAAATTTAAAACAAATCAGAGAAATTATTACTTCACTCAATGAGTAATTAAACTCTGGAATTCATTACCAGAGAATGTGGTAAAAGCAGTTAACTTAGCAGGGTTTTAAAAAGGTTTGGATAATTTCTTAAAGGAAAAGTACATAAGAAATTATAAAGATGGACTTGGGGAAAATTCACTGCTTATTTCTAGGATAAGCAGCATGAAATGTATTGTACTGTTTTGGGATCTTGCCAGGTCAAGGTACTTGTGACCTGGATTGGCCACTGTTGTCCCAGTTTGGCAACACGTATGCTCTTATGTTAATCCCTTGATTCTATAAGTGGACACCTGCCTTTATGTGCCTTTTTCCCATGTAACTGGACAGACTACCATCATTTTGGAGGTGTAGTGTACACTTACCCACAAAAGTGCCAGCAGGGCACCTAGATGCTAATCTTTAACAGTGCGTGAAAGCGGCACAGCACGTACCTGCAAGGGGCATGTTCACATGGCTGGAACATTTGATGGGCATGGATGGTGCTTCCACTCACAGAATACTTTTGGTTACACACCCCCTTGCAAAAACCTATGGAACTTTGGAAGGCTAAGTGCTTTGAAAATATGCCTCTTAGTCACCTGCAGTCACATAAGGTTGATGGTATAATGTGAGCAGCAGAGCATTGAACAGTCCAAAACTGAACTAGACAAAACTGAACTCTCTGCACTAGACTGATAACCGCCGTTGTTAGTACTGAAAATTGTGCAATACACACTTCCACTTTATGTCTCATGCCGAAATGAACTTTCTATAGCTGATTATCTAACTAATTTTATAATTCACTTTATCATTTAGAAACTTCAATGTAATATCACTGTATCATTCTACTCTACCATGTATGCACCTTAATGCAACATCACCTGTAATTCTCTATCTGGAAATGGCGATCGCCACTACGGCATAATGTAAGCCACATTGAACCTGCAAATTGATGGGAAAATGTGGGATGCAAATGCAACAAATAAATAAATGTTAGGTGCTTCCAGGGCTGGAAATATTGTGTAATGGAATCTGGCTGCCCAGATGCCATTATAGAATAGGATCTTACTGCGTAAGATCAGGGCACCTATATTTGAAGGCGACAAAACAGTGTGACAAGGCGGTGGCAGTAGCTAGAAGGTTGTTAGGCTGTATAAAGAGAGGTGTGACCAGCAGAAGAAAGGGGGTGTTGATGCCCCTATATAAGTCGTTGGTGAGGCCCCACCTGGAGTATTGTGTTCAGTTTTGGAGGCCGTATCTTGTTAAGGATGTAAAAAGAATTGAAGCGGTGCAAAGAAAAGCTACGAGAATGGTATGGGATTTGCGTTACAAGACGTATGAGGAGAGACTTGCTGAACTAAACATGTATACTCTGGAGGAAAGGAGAAACAGGGGTGATATGATACAGACGTTCAAATATTTGAAAGGTATTAATCCGCAAACGAACCTTTTCCGGAGATGGGAAGGTGGTAGAACGAGAGGACATGAAATGAGATTGAAGGGGGGCAGACTCAAGAAAAATGTCAGGAAGTATTTTTTCACGGAGAGAGTAGTGGATGCTTGGAATGCCCTCCTGCGGGAGGTGGTGGAAATGAAAACGGTAACGGAATTCAAACATGCGTGGGATAAGCGTAAAGGAATCCTGTGCCGAAGGAATGGATCCTCAGGAGCTTAGTCAAGATCGGGAGGCGGGGCTGGTGGTTGGGAGACGGGGATAGGGCTGGGCAGACTTATACGGTCTGTGCCAGAGCCGGTGGTGGGAAGCGGGACTGGTGGTTGGGAGGCGGGGATAGTGCTGGACAGACTTGTAAGGTCTGTGCCAGAGCCGGGGTTGGGAGGCAGGGCTGGGGAGGTGAGGATAGTGCTGGGCAGACTTATACGGTCTGTACCTGTGCCAGAGCCGGTGGTTGGGAGGTGGGGCTGGTGGTTGGGAGGCGGGGATAGTGCGGGGCAGACTTATACGGTCTGTGCCCTGAAGAGTATAGGTACAAATCAAAGTAGGGTATACACAAAAAGCAGCAAATATGAGTTATCTTGTTGGGCAGACTGGATGGACCGTGCAGGTCTTTTTCTGCCGTCATCTACTATATGTAGTGCTCACTTATAGAGTTGTCTCCTAATGTAAGGCATGGTATCTGCCATGCCTGTTCTGTGCCCCTTACATATTAGATGTTTAATGCAGGAATTAGCATGTGATGTCAAGGCACCATATTAACTGTACACATTTCTAATAGTGCTCACTATTTAAAACTAGTGTGTGCTTTTCAAATATAGAGGCAGATTCTAAATATGGCTTTAAAAAAAACATGTTTAGCGCTATTTTGTAAACCTTGCCTTAAGTTAGGCGCAGTTTATAGAATACGCGTAGCGCTGTCCCACAACTAAAATTTAGGTGCAGCCATTTAAGCCAATTAAAACCTGGTGTAAATGCCCATGTCTTATTTGGGCTCATTTTGTAACGGTGCGCGTAATGTTCAGGAACGCTTACAACCTGCCAATTCCCCTTCCATGGCCACTCCCCCTTTTGTGATTCTCACATTAGAATCTACGTGCACCACTTTACAGAATATGCCTAGCTAGTTGCGTACATAAATTCTAAATAGTGCCAATTAGTACCGATAATTGCTTATCACCCAGTGCTGATTAGCTTGTTAAACAATTAAGTTGCGCACGCAAATCAGCTATGCGTGCAGATTTGTATGTGTAACTTTAGTCGCCGTGTATAGAATGTGGGGAAATAGTGCACAATGGGGTCCTTTTACTAAGCCGCGGCAAAAAGTGGCTTGCTGTAGTGTAGGTGTGGGTTTTGAGCGCACGCAGAAATATTTTTCAGCGCATGTACCAAAAATGCCTTTTTTCCTCCCTGAAAATGGACATGTGGCAAAATCAAAATTGTCGCACATCCATTTTGGGTGTCTGACCTTACCACCAGCCGTGGACCTAGCGGTAAGGAATCTGCGCGGTAATGACGTAGCGGACGTGCGCCAAAAATGAAATTACCGCTAGAACAACATGGTAGTCGGGCAGTAAGTTCATTTTGGCGCACGTTGGGTGCGTGCAGATACTTACGCGGCTTAGTAAAAGGGGCCCAATGTTAATGTCAGATGAAATGTGATGAAAATGGTAAAATTATGTATAATCATACCTGATAATTTTCTTTCCATTAATCATAGCTGATCAATCCATAGACTGGTGGGTTGTGTCCATCTACCAGCAGGTGGAGATAGAGAGCAAACTTTTGCCTCCCTATATGTGGTCATGTGCTGCCGGAAACTCCTCAGTATGTCGATATCAAAGCTCCATCTGCAGGACTCAGCACTTAGAGAATTACACCCACAAAGGGACACTCTGCCCAGCTCACCACCGCCGAAACGGGGGAGGGGAATTAACCCAGCTCATCCCCACACAAGTGGGGGAGGGGAATTAACCCAGCTCATCCCCACAGGAGGGGAATCCGTCCAGCTCATCCCCGTGGAGCGGGGGAGGGACACCACACCCGCCGATGCGGGGGGATCTGGCTTATCCTGCAACCGCAACCGCGGGAGGAGCTGACTGACCCTAGCACCGCCGAAGCGGGAGGGGTACAAAACTGCCCTACAACCGCACGAAGCGGGAGGGAGTGCCGGCAGAATTTATGTCTCAATCCAGCCCCGTAAAACGGAGGGGAGAGGAATGCAGCAGCTCACTGTAACACAAACTCGTCTCAACTCTTGAAGAATCCAAGTGAAAAAACTTGAACCCGAAGTCTTCCTGAAGTAACTGAAGACTAAACTTGAACCTGAAATGCAACCAGAATAGAAACCATACAGATATCTGGGCGGGGCTATGGATTGATCAGCTATGATTAATGGAAAGAAAATTATCAGGTATGATTATACATAATTTTACCTTCCATATCATCAAGCTGATCAATCCATAGACTGGTGGGATGTACCGAAGCAGTACTCACCCAGGGCGGGACATAGAAATCCCTGAACTCAACA